>NC_091989.1:156507158-157189393 GCF_044704955.1 Pristiophorus japonicus
GCCCCAGCACAGAACCTTGCGGTACCCCACTAGTCACTGCCTGCCATTCTGAAAAGTACCCATTTACTCCTACTCTTTGCTTCCTGTCTGCCAACCAGTTCTCAATCCACGTCAGCACACTACCCCCAATCCCATGTGCTTTAACTTTGCACATTAATCTCTTGTGTGGGACCTTGTCGAAAGCCTTCTGAAAGTCCAAATACACCACATCAACTGGTTCTCCCTTGTCCACTCTACTGGAAACATCCTCAAAAAAATTCCAGAAGATTTGTCAAGCATGATTTCCCTTTCACAAATTCATGCTGACTTGGACCTATCATGTCACCTCTTTCCAAATGCGCTGCTATGACATCCTTAATAATTGATTCCATCATTTTACCCACTACCGATGTCAGACTAACCGGTCTATAATTCCCTGTTTTCTCTCTCCCTCCTTTTTTAAAAAATGGGGTTACATTGGCTACTCACTTCACAGGAACTGATCCAGAGTCTATGGAATGTTGGAAAATGACTGTCAATGCATCCGCTATTTCCAAGGCCACCTCCTTAAGTACTCTGGGATGCAGACCATCAGGCAATAGGGATTTATCGGCCTTCAATCCCATCAATTTCCCCAACACAATTTCCCAACTGATAAGGATTTCCCTCAGTCCCTCCTTCTTACTAGACCCTCTGACCCCTTTTATATCTGGAAGGTTGTTTGTGTCCTCCTTAGTGAATATCGAACCAAAGTACTTGTTCAATTGGTCTGCCATTTCTTTGTTCCCCGTTATGACTTCCCCTGATTCTGACTGCAGGGGACCTACATTTGTCTTTACTAACCTTTTTCTCTTTACATATCTATAGAAGCTTTTGCAGTCCGTTTTAATGTTCCCTGCAAACTTCCTCTCGTACTCTATTTTCCCTGCCCTAATCAAACCCTTTGTCCTCCTCTGCTGAGTTCTAAATTTCTCCCAGTCCCCGGGTTCGCTGCTATTTCTGGCCAATTTGTATGCCACTTCCTTGGCTTTAATACTATCCCTGATTTTCCTTGATAGCCACGGTTGAGCCACCTTCCCTTTTTTATTTTTACACCAGACAGGGATGTACAATTGTTGTAGTTCATCCATGCGGTCTCTAAATGTCTGCCATTGCCCATCCACTGTCAACCCCTTAAGTATTATTCGCCAATCTATCCGAGTCAATTCACACCTCATACCTTCAAAGTTACCCTTCTTTAAGTTCTGGACCATGGTATCTGAATTAACTGTTTCATTCCACATGTAGAATGTAGAATTCCACCATATTATGGTCAGTCTTCCCCAAGGGGCCTCACACAACGAGATTGCTAATTAATCCTCTCTCATTATACAACACCCAGTCTAAGATGGCCTCCCCCCTAGTTGGTTCCTCGACATATTGGTCTAGAAAACTAGAAAACTTATGCACTCCAGGAAATCCTCCTCCACCGTATTGTTTCCAGTTTGGTTAGCCCAATCTATATGCATATTAAAGTCACCCATGATAACTGCTGCACCTTTATTGCATGCACGCCTAATTTCTTGTTTGATGCCCTCCCCAACATCACCACTACTGTTTGGAGTTTTGTACACAACTCCCACTAGCGTTTCCTGCCTTTGGTATTCCGTAGCTCCACCCATACCGATTCCACATCATCCAAGCTAATGTCTTTCCTTACAATTGCATTAATTTCCTCTTTAACCAGCAACGCCACTTACCTCCTTTTCCTTTCTGTCTATCCTTCCTAAATGTTGAAAACCCTTGGATGTTGAGTTCCCAGCCTTGGTCACCCTGAAGCCATGTCTCCGTGATGCCAACCACATCGTATCCATTAACTGCTATCTGCACAGTTAATTCATCCACCTTATTCTGAATACTCCTTGCACTGAGGCACAGAGCCTTCAGGCTTGCCTTTTTAACACACTTTGAACCTTTAGAATTTTGCTGTAAAGTGGCCCTTTTTGTTTTTTCCCATGGGTTTCTCTGCCCTCCACTTTTCCTTTCTGTCTTTTGCTTCTGTCTCCATTTTGTTTCCCTCTGTCTCCCTGCATTGGTTTCCATCCCCCTGCCATATTAGTTTAACTCCTCCCCAACAGCACTAGCAAACATTCCCCCTAGGACATTGGTTCCGGTCCTGCCCAGGTGCAGACAGTCCGGTTTGTACTGGTCCCACCTCCCCCAGAACCGTTCCAATGCCCCACAGGCTTCCTATCAGCGCAGTATATGCCTAATCCTGATTGTCATTTTATATGTTGAAGTCATTTATCCCGTGAGAAAATGGAGGAAATCACACCTGCACCAATTTCCTTCTCACTACCACTGACAGCCACATTAAAATGAAGCTCTTACAAATTTTCTCCGAGAGTACTTTAGGCTGGGATCAAAGATCAGCTAGAAGACCATGTGCAATTGAACAGGCAGAGACCCAGTGAGAACCCAATTTTGTGCCCTTGCATTGATTACCTGGTCCAGCACAGTGGTCCAGTCCAGCACCAGTGATCCAGTCCAGCACCAGTGGTCCAGTCCAGCACCAGTGGTCCAGTCCAGCACCATTAGTCCAGTCCAGCACCAGTGATCCAGTCCAGCACCAGTGGTCATGTCCAGCAACAGTGGTCCAGTCCAGCACAGTGGTCATGTCCAGCACCAGTGGTCCAGTCCAGCACCAGTGATCCAGTCCAGCACCAGTGATCCAGTCCAGCACCAGTGGTCCAGTCCAGCACCAGTGGTCGAGTTCAGCACCAGTGGTCGAGTCCAGCACCAGTGATCCAGTCCAGCACCAGTGGTCCAGTCCAGCACCAGTGGTCATGTCCAGCACCAGTGATCCAGTCCAGCACTAGAGATCCAGTCCAGCACCAGTGATCCAGTCCAGCACCAGTGGTCCAGTTCAGCACCAGTGATCCAGTCCAGCACCAGTGATCCAGTCCAGCACCAGTGATCCAGTCCAGCACCAATGGTCATGTCCAGCACCAGTAGTCCAGTACAGCACCAGTGGTCCAGTCCAGCACTAGTGATCCAGTCCAGCACCAGTGGTCCAGTCCAGCACCAGTGATCCAGTCCAGCACCAGAGATCCAGTCCAGCACCAGTGATCCATTCCAGCACTAGTGGTCCAGTCCAGCACCAGTGATCCAGTCCAGCACCAGTGATCCAGTCCAGCACCAATGGTCATGCCCAGCACCAGTGATCCAGTCCAGCACCAGTGGTCCAGTCCAGCACCAGTGATCCAGTCCAGCACCAGTGATCCAGTCCAGCACCAATGGTCATGCCCAGCACCAGTGATCCAGTCCAGCACTAGTGGTCCAGTCCAGCACCAGTGATCCAGTCCAGCACCAGTGATCCAGTCCAGCACCAATGGTCATGCCCAGCACCAGTGATCCAGTCCAGCACCAGTGGTCCAGTCCAGCACCAGTGGTCCAGTCCAGCACCAGTGAGCCAGTCCAGCACCAGTGATCCAGTCCAGCACCAGTGATCCAGTGCAGCACCAGCGGTCCAGTCCAGCACCAGCGGTCCAGACCGGCACCAGTGATCCAGTCCAGCACCAGTGGTCATGTCCAGCACCAATGGTCCAGTCCAGCACCAGTGGTCATGTCCAGCACCAGTGGTCATATCCAGCACCAGTGGTTCAGTCAGCATCAATGGTCCAGTCCAGCACCAGTGGTCATGTCCAGCACCAGTGGTTCAGTCCAGCACCAATGGTCCAGTCCAGCACCAGTGGTCATGTCCAGCACCAGTGGTCATGTCCAGCACCAATGGTCCAGTCAGCATCAATGGTCATGTCCAGCCACCAATGGTCCAGTCCAGCACCAGTGGTCCAGTCCAGCACCAGTGGTTCAGTCAGCATCAATGGTCATGTCCAGCCACCAATGGTCCAGTCCAGCACCAGTGGTCCAGTCCAGCACCAGTGGTTCAGTCAGCATCAATGGTCCAGTCCAGCACCAATGGTCCAGTCCAGCACCAATGGTCCAGTCCAGCACCAGTGGTCCAGAACAGCACCAGTGGTCATGTCCAGCACAGTGGTCATGTCCAGCACCAGTGATCCAGTCCAGCACCAGTGATCCAGTCCGGCACCAGTGAGCCAGTCCAGCACCAGTGGTCCAGTCCAGCACCAGTGATCCAGTTCAGCACCAGTGGTCGAGTCCAGCACCAGTGATCCAGTCCAGCACCAGTGGTCCAGTCCAGCACCAGTGGTCATGTCCAGCACCAGAGATCCAGTCCAGCACCAGAGATCCAGTCCAGCACCAGAGATCCAGTCCAGCACCAGTGATCCAGTCCAGCACCAATGGTCATGTCCAGCACCAGTGGTCCAGTACAGCACCAGTGGTCCAGTCCAGCACCAGTGATCCAGTCCAGCACCAGTGGTCCAGTCCAGCACCAGTGATCCAGTCCAGCACCAGAGATCCAGTCCAGCACCAGTGATCCATTCCAGCACTAGTGGTCCAGTCCAGCACCAATGGTCATGCCCAGCACCAGTGGTCCAGTCCAGCACCAGTGGTCCAGTCCAGCACCAGTGATCCAGTCCAGCACCAGTGATCCAGTCCAGCACCAGTGATCCAGTCCAGCACCAGCGGTCCAGTCCAGCATCAGCGGTCCAGACCGGCACCAGTGATCCAGTCCAGCACCAGTGGTCATGTCCAGCACCAATGGTCCAGTCCAGCACCAGTGGTCATGTCCAGCACCAGTGGTCATGTCCAGCACCAGTGGTTCAGTCAGCATCAATGGTCCAGTCCAGCACCAGTGGTCATGTCCAGCACCAGTGGTTCAGTCCAGCACCAATGGTCCAGTCCAGCACCAGTGGTCATGTCCAGCACCAGTGGTCATGTCCAGCACCAATGGTCCAGTCAGCATCAATGGTCATGTCCAGCCACCAATGGTCGAGTCCAGCACCAGTGGTCCAGTCCAGCACCAGTGGTCCAGTCCAGCACCAATGGTCCAGTCCAGCACCAGTGGTCCAGTCCAGCACCAGTGGTCATGTTCAGCACCAATGGTCCAGTCCAGCACCAGTGGTCCAGTCCAGCACCAATGGTCATGTCCAGCACCAGTGGTCCAGTCCAGCACCAGTGGTCCAGTCCAGCACCAGTGGTCATGTCCAGCACCAGTGGTCATGTCCAGCACCAGTGGTCCAGTCCAGCACCAGTGGTCCAGTCCAGCACCAGTGGTCATGTCCAGCACCAGTGGTCCAGTCCAGCACCAGTGGTCCAGTCCAGCACCAATGGTCATGTCCAGCACCAGTGGTCCAGTCCAGCACCAATGGTCATGTCCAGCACCAATGGTCATGTCCAGCACCAGTGGTCCAGTCCAGCACCAGTGGTCCAGTCCAGCACCAGTGATCCAGTCCAGCACCAGAGATCCAGTCCAGCACCAGTGATCCATTCCAGCACTAGTGGTCCAGTCCAGCACCAATGGTCATGCCCAGCACCAGTGGTCCAGTCCAGCACCAGTGATCCAGTCCAGCACCAGTGAGCCAGTCCAGCACCAGTGATCCAGTCCAGCACCAGTGATCCAGTCCAGCACCAGCGGTCCAGTCCAGCACCAGCGGTCCAGACCGGCACCAGTGATCCAGTCCAGCACCAGTGGTCATGTCCAGCACCAATGGTCCAGTCCAGCACCAGTGGTCATGTCCAGCACCAGTGGTCATGTCCAGCACCAGTGGTTCAGTCAGCATCAATGGTCCAGTCCAGCACCAGTGGTCATGTCCAGCACCAGTGGTTCAGTCCAGCACCAATGGTCCAGTCCAGCACCAGTGGTCATGTCCAGCACCAGTGGTCATGTCCAGCACCAATGGTCCAGTCAGCATCAATGGTCATGTCCAGCCACCAATGGTCCAGTCCAGCACCAGTGGTCCAGTCCAGCACCAGTGGTTCAGTCAGCATCAATGGTCCAGTCCAGCACCAATGGTCCAGTACAGCACCAATGTTCCAGTCCAGCACCAGTGGTCATGTCCAGCACCAATGGTCCAGTCCAGCACCAATGGTCCAGTCCAGCACCAGTGGTCCAGAACAGCACCAGTGGTCATGTCCAGCACCAATGGTCCAGTCCAGCACCAATGGTCCAGTCCAGCACCAGTGGTCCAGTCCAGCACCAATGGTCCAGTCCAGCACCAATGGTCCAGTCCATCACCAATGGTCCAGTCCAGCACCAGTGATCCAGTCCAGCACCAGTGGTCATGTCCAGCACCAGAGATCCAGTCCAGCACCAGAGATCCAGTCCAGCACCAGTGATCCAGTCCAGCACCAGTGATCCAGTCCAGCACCAATGGTCATGTCCAGCACCAGTGGTCCAGTACAGCACCAGTGGTCCAGTCCAGCACTAGTGATCCAGTCCAGCACCAGTGGTCCAGTCCAGCACCAGTGGTCATGTCCAGCACCAGTGGTCATATCCAGCACCAGTGGTTCAGTCAGCATCAATGGTCCAGTCCAGCACCAGTGGTCATGTCCAGCACCAGTGGTTCAGTCCAGCACCAATGGTCCAGTCCAGCACCAGTGGTCATGTCCAGCACCAGTGGTCATGTCCAGCACCAATGGTCCAGTCAGCATCAATGGTCATGTCCAGCCACCAATGGTCCAGTCCAGCACCAGTGGTCCAGTCCAGCACCAGTGGTTCAGTCAGCATCAATGGTCATGTCCAGCCACCAATGGTCCAGTCCAGCACCAGTGGTCCAGTCCAGCACCAGTGGTTCAGTCAGCATCAATGGTCCAGTCCAGCACCAATGGTCCAGTCCAGCACCAATGGTCCAGTCCAGCACCAGTGGTCCAGAACAGCACCAGTGGTCATGTCCAGCACAGTGGTCATGTCCAGCACCAGTGGTCCAGTCCAGCACCAGTGATCCAGTCCAGCACCAGTGATCCAGTCCGGTACCAGTGAGCCAGTCCAGCACCAGTGGTCCAGTCCAGCACCAGTGATCCAGTTCAGCACCAGTGGTCGAGTCCAGCACCAGTGATCCAGTCCAGCACCAGTGGTCCAGTCCAGCACCAGTGGTCATGTCCAGCACCAGAGATCCAGTCCAGCACCAGAGATCCAGTCCAGCACCAGTGATCCAGTCCAGCACCAGTGATCCAGTCCAGCACCAATGGTCATGTCCAGCACCAGTGGTCCAGTACAGCACCAGTGGTCCAGTCCAGCACTAGTGATCCAGTCCAGCACCAGTGGTCCAGTCCAGCACCAGTGATCCAGTCCAGCACCAGAGATCCAGTCCAGCACCAGTGATCCATTCCAGCACTAGTGGTCCAGTCCAGCACCAATGGTCATGCCCAGCACCAGTGGTCCAGTCCAGCACCAGTGGTCCAGTCCAGCACCAGTGGTCCAGTCCAGCACCAGTGAGCCAGTCCAGCACCAGTGATCCAGTCCAGCACCAGTGGTCCAGTCCAGCACCAGCGGTCCAGTCCAGCACCAGCGGTCCAGACCGGCACCAGTGATCCAGTCCAGCACCAGTGGTCATGTCCAGCACCAATGGTCCAGTCCAGCACCAGTGGTCATGTCCAGCACCAGTGGTCATGTCCAGCACCAGTGGTTCAGTCAGCATCAATGGTCCAGTCCAGCACCAGTGGTCATGTCCAGCACCAGTGGTTCAGTCCAGCACCAATGGTCCAGTCCAGCACCAGTGGTCATGTCCAGCACCAGTGGTCATGTCCAGCACCAATGGTTCAGTCAGCATCAATGGTCATGTCCAGCCACCAATGGTCCAGTCCAGCACCAGTGGTCCAGTCCAGCACCACTGGTTCAGTCAGCATCAATGGTCCAGTCCAGCACCAATGGTCCAGTACAGCACCAATGGTCCAGTCCAGCACCAGTGGTCATGTCCAGCACCAATGGTCCAGTCCAGCACCAATGGTCCAGTCCAGCACCAGTGGTCCAGAACAGCACCAGTGGTCATGTCCAGCACCAATGGTCCAGTCCAGCACCAATGGTCCAGTCCAGCACCAGTGGTCCAGTCCAGCACCAATGGTCCAGTCCAGCACCAATGGTCCAGTCCAGCACCAATGGTCCAGTCCAGCACCAGTGGTCCAGTCCAGCACCAGTGATCCAGTCCAGCACCAGTGAGCCAGTCCAGCACCAGTGATCCAGTCCAGCACCAGTGATCCAGTCCAGCACCAGCGGTCCAGTCCAGCACCAGCGGTCCAGACCGGCACCAGTGATCCAGTCCAGCACCAGTGGTCATGTCCAGCACCAATGGTCCAGTCCAGCACCAGTGGTCATGTCCAGCACCAGTGGTCATGTCCAGCACCAGTGGTTCAGTCAGCATCAATGGTCCAGTCCAGCACCAGTGGTCATGTCCAGCACCAGTGGTTCAGTCCAGCACCAATGGTCCAGTCCAGCACCAGTGGTCATGTCCAGCACCAGTGGTCATGTCCAGCACCAATGGTCCAGTCAGCATCAATGGTCATTTCCAGCCACCAATGGTCCAGTCCAGCACCAGTGGTCCAGTCCAGCACCAGTGGTTCAGTCAGCATCAATGGTCCAGTCCAGCACCAATGGTCCAGTACAGCACCAATGTTCCAGTCCAGCACCAGTGGTCATGTCCAGCACCAATGGTCCAGTCCAGCACCAATGGTCCAGTCCAGCACCAGTGGTCCAGAACAGCACCAGTGGTCATGTCCAGCACCAATGGTCCAGTCCAGCACCAATGGTCCAGTCCAGCACCAGTGGTCCAGTCCAGCACCAATGGTCCAGTCCAGCACCAATGGTCCAGTCCATCACCAATGGTCCAGTCCAGCACCAGTGATCCAGTCCAGCACCAGTGGTCATGTCCAGCACCAGAGATCCAGTCCAGCACCAGAGATCCAGTCCAGCACCAGTGATCCAGTCCAGCACCAGTGATCCAGTCCAGCACCAATGGTCATGTCCAGCACCAGTGGTCCAGTACAGCACCAGTGGTCCAGTCCAGCACTAGTGATCCAGTCCAGCACCAGTGGTCCAGTCCAGCACCAGTGGTCATGTCCAGCACCAGTGGTCATATCCAGCACCAGTGGTTCAGTCAGCATCAATGGTCCAGTCCAGCACCAGTGGTCATGTCCAGCACCAGTGGTTCAGTCCAGCACCAATGGTCCAGTCCAGCACCAGTGGTCATGTCCAGCACCAGTGGTCATGTCCAGCACCAATGGTCCAGTCAGCATCAATGGTCATGTCCAGCCACCAATGGTCCAGTCCAGCACCAGTGGTCCAGTCCAGCACCAGTGGTTCAGTCAGCATCAATGGTCATGTCCAGCCACCAATGGTCCAGTCCAGCACCAGTGGTCCAGTCCAGCACCAGTGGTTCAGTCAGCATCAATGGTCCAGTCCAGCACCAATGGTCCAGTCCAGCACCAATGGTCCAGTCCAGCACCAGTGGTCCAGAACAGCACCAGTGGTCATGTCCAGCACAGTGGTCATGTCCAGCACCAGTGGTCCAGTCCAGCACCAGTGATCCAGTCCAGCACCAGTGATCCAGTCCGGTACCAGTGAGCCAGTCCAGCACCAGTGGTCCAGTCCAGCACCAGTGATCCAGTTCAGCACCAGTGGTCGAGTCCAGCACCAGTGATCCAGTCCAGCACCAGTGGTCCAGTCCAGCACCAGTGGTCATGTCCAGCACCAGAGATCCAGTCCAGCACCAGAGATCCAGTCCAGCACCAGTGATCCAGTCCAGCACCAGTGATCCAGTCCAGCACCAATGGTCATGTCCAGCACCAGTGGTCCAGTACAGCACCAGTGGTCCAGTCCAGCACTAGTGATCCAGTCCAGCACCAGTGGTCCAGTCCAGCACCAGTGATCCAGTCCAGCACCAGAGATCCAGTCCAGCACCAGTGATCCATTCCAGCACTAGTGGTCCAGTCCAGCACCAATGGTCATGCCCAGCACCAGTGGTCCAGTCCAGCACCAGTGGTCCAGTCCAGCACCAGTGGTCCAGTCCAGCACCAGTGAGCCAGTCCAGCACCAGTGATCCAGTCCAGCACCAGTGGTCCAGTCCAGCACCAGCGGTCCAGTCCAGCACCAGCGGTCCAGACCGGCACCAGTGATCCAGTCCAGCACCAGTGGTCATGTCCAGCACCAATGGTCCAGTCCAGCACCAGTGGTCATGTCCAGCACCAGTGGTCATGTCCAGCACCAGTGGTTCAGTCAGCATCAATGGTCCAGTCCAGCACCAGTGGTCATGTCCAGCACCAGTGGTTCAGTCCAGCACCAATGGTCCAGTCCAGCACCAGTGGTCATGTCCAGCACCAGTGGTCATGTCCAGCACCAATGGTTCAGTCAGCATCAATGGTCATGTCCAGCCACCAATGGTCCAGTCCAGCACCAGTGGTCCAGTCCAGCACCACTGGTTCAGTCAGCATCAATGGTCCAGTCCAGCACCAATGGTCCAGTACAGCACCAATGGTCCAGTCCAGCACCAGTGGTCATGTCCAGCACCAATGGTCCAGTCCAGCACCAATGGTCCAGTCCAGCACCAGTGGTCCAGAACAGCACCAGTGGTCATGTCCAGCACCAATGGTCCAGTCCAGCACCAATGGTCCAGTCCAGCACCAGTGGTCCAGTCCAGCACCAATGGTCCAGTCCAGCACCAATGGTCCAGTCCAGCACCAATGGTCCAGTCCAGCACCAGTGGTCCAGTCCAGCACCAGTGGTCCAGTCCAGCACCAGTGGTCATGTCCAGCACCAGTGGTCATGTCCAGCACCAGTGGTCCAGTCCAGCACCAGTGGTCCAGTCCAGCACCAGTGGTCATGTCCAGCACCAGTGGTCCAGTCCAGCACCAGTGGTCCAGTCCAGCACCAATGGTCATGTCCAGCACCAGTGGTCCAGTCCAGCACCAATGGTCATGTCCAGCACCAGTGGTCCAGTCCAGCACCAGTGGTCCAGTCCAGCACCAGTGGTCCAGTCCAGCACCAGTGATCCAGTCCAGCACCAGAGATCCAGTCCAGCACCAGTGATCCATTCCAGCACTAGTGGTCCAGTCCAGCACCAATGGTCATGCCCAGCACCAGTGGTCCAGTCCAGCACCAGTGGTCCAGTCCAGCACCAGTGAGCCAGTCCAGCACCAGTGATCCAGTCCAGCACCAGTGATCCAGTCCAGCACCAGCGGTCCAGTCCAGCACCAGCGGTCCAGACCGGCACCAGTGATCCAGTCCAGCACCAGTGGTCATGTCCAGCACCAATGGTCCAGTCCAGCACCAGTGGTCATGTCCAGCACCAGTGGTCATGTCCAGCACCAGTGGTTCAGTCAGCATCAATGGTCCAGTCCAGCACCAATGGTCCAGTCCAGCACCAGTGGTCATGTCCAGCACCAATGGTCCAGTCCAGCACCAATGGTCCAGTCCAGCACCAGTGGTCCAGAACAGCACCAGTGGTCATGTCCAGCACCAATGGTCCAGTCCAGCACCAATGGTCCAGTCCAGCACCAGTGGTCCAGTCCAGCACCAATGGTCCAGTCCAGCACCAATGGTCCAGTCCAGCACCAATGGTCCAGTCCAGCACCAGTGGTCCAGTCCAGCACCAGTGGTCCAGTCCAGCACCAGTGGTCATGTCCAGCACCAGTGGTCATGTCCAGCACCAGTGGTCCAGTCCAGCACCAGTGGTCCAGTCCAGCACCAGTGGTCATGTCCAGCACCAGTGGTCCAGTCCAGCACCAGTGGTCCAGTCCAGCACCAATGGTCATGTCCAGCACCAGTGGTCCAGTCCAGCACCAATGGTCATGTCCAGCACCAATGGTCATGTCCAGCACCAGTGGTCCAGTCCAGCACCAGTGGTCCAGTCCAGCACCAGTGATCCAGTCCAGCACCAGAGATCCAGTCCAGCACCAGTGATCCATTCCAGCACTAGTGGTCCAGTCCAGCACCAATGGTCATGCCCAGCACCAGTGGTCCAGTCCAGCACCAGTGGTCCAGTCCAGCACCAGTGAGCCAGTCCAGCACCAGTGATCCAGTCCAGCACCAGTGATCCAGTCCAGCACCAGCGGTCCAGTCCAGCACCAGCGGTCCAGACCGGCACCAGTGATCCAGTCCAGCACCAGTGGTCATGTCCAGCACCAATGGTCCAGTCCAGCACCAGTGGTCATGTCCAGCACCAGTGGTCATGTCCAGCACCAGTGGTTCAGTCAGCATCAATGGTCCAGTCCAGCACCAGTGGTCATGTCCAGCACCAGTGGTTCAGTCCAGCACCAATGGTCCAGTCCAGCACCAGTGGTCATGTCCAGCACCAGTGGTCATGTCCAGCACCAATGGTCCAGTCAGCATCAATGGTCATGTCCAGCCACCAATGGTCCAGTCCAGCACCAGTGGTCCAGTCCAGCACCAGTGGTTCAGTCAGCATCAATGGTCCAGTCCAGCACCAATGGTCCTGTACAGCACCAATGGTCCAGTCCAGCACCAGTGGTCATGTCCAGCACCAATGGTCCAGTCCAGCACCAATGGTCCAGTCCAGCACCAGTGGTCCAGAACAGCACCAGTGGTCATGTCCAGCACCAATGGTCCAGTCCAGCACCAATGGTCCAGTCCAGCACCAGTGGTCCAGTCCAGCACCAATGGTCCAGTCCAGCACCAATGGTCCAGTCCAGCACCAATGGTCCAGTCCAGCACCAGTGGTCCAGTCCAGCACCAATGGTCATGTCCAGCACCAGTGGTCCAGTCCAGCACCAGTGGTCCAGTCCAGCACCAGTGGTCATGTCCAGCACCAGTGGTCATGTCCAGCACCAGTGGTCCAGTCCAGCACCAGTGGTCCAGTCCAGCACCAGTGGTCATGTCCAGCACCAGTGGTCCAGTCCAGCACCAGTGGTCCAGTCCAGCACCAATGGTCATGTCCAGCACCAGTGGTCCAGTCCAGCACCAATGGTCATGTCCAGCACCAATGGTCATGTCCAGCACCAGTGGTCCAGTCCAGCACCAGTGGTCCAGTCCAGCACCAATGGTCATGTCCAGCACCAATGGACCAGTCCAGCACCAGTGGTCCAGTCCAGCACCAGTGGTCCAGTCCAGCACCAATTGTCCAGTCCAGCACCAATGGTCCAGTCCAGCACCAGTGGTCCAGTCCAGCACCAGTGGTCCAGTCCAGCACCAATGGTCCAGTCCAGCACCAATGGTCCAGTCCAGCACCAATGGTCATGTCCAGCACCAGTGGTCCAGTCCAGCACCAATGGTCATGTCCAGCACCAATGGTCCAGTCCAGCACCAGTGGTCCAGTCCAGCACCAATGGTCATGTCCAGCACCAATGGTCCAGTCCAGCACCAGTGGTCCAGTGCAGCACCAGTGGTCCAGTCCAGCACCAATTGTCCAGTTCAGCACCAGTGGTCATGACAACCAGAAAACCAGCCCAGAAGGAAAGGAACCTGAAGATGAATTAACCGCTTCTGCTTTCCTGCCTTAGTGGCGGTAAAGATCACCACAGCACTGAAATGTTACACCTCCGGATCCTTCCAAAATATCCTGCGGACATTTCCAAATTCAGTAAATCTTCAATATACTAGTGTAGCAAGCAGGCCATTGATGTGTTATTCACCGTTCAGCTTTCCATCAGTTTATCTATAGAAAGCTGGCAGCAGAGTGGGAACTCACTGTTGCTCCCCAAGGTGTAGGGCATTATTGATCACATTAGTAAATCACAGCGGATTGCATTTGATAACGTGCAGGTGATCTCTGACCATTAGTACAAAGTCACTTGGAAAGGTCATTGACCTGAAATATTTACTGTGTTTCTCTCTCCACTGATGCTGCTTGGCCTGCTGAGTGTTTCCAGCATTTTCTGTTTTTATTTTAGTACAAAGTCAGTGTCCATTTCTCAGGAGGAATCATGATCCACTGATTTTAAAACAATCCACTCTTCCTGGGTTTGTTTGCAGGAGAAGGCAACTGGAAATGGGTAGCCAGGGGCACCCTGCTCAGCCCTGGCCCATGACCCTGTTTGACAGCCACAAATACCAGATAACTGCTGATATAAAAAAGCCCATGCAGCCAGCAAGATCATTATTGAGCTTACAATATGCAGCTTGAAGCAGCACTTCAGATGCCTGGACAGATGAGGAGATGCATTACAGTCCAGACCCATAATGGTCTTGAAGATTATCGGTGTCTGGTGCACGTTACTATCCACAGAGGCCTTACCACAGCGCAGGTACAGGAGCAGGAGGCCCAGCAGCATCCAATGGCCTTGAAATACCAGTTGGAGCACGAGAGTCATACACCTGGTGCTCCTAGACAAGAGCTTCAGCTAATTGCCTGCTCTCCCCAATTCATCAAAATAATAGACATTTCATATGAATAAATTACTGCCTTTGTGACTAAAGTCGCACCGCAGAATTTTAAAGCAGTGGTGTTTTAACATATCGAAAAGCTTTGAAGTATAACAAATTACTCTGAGCCATTGCTGCTGGAGTGGGTTTCAATAACAAAATTCACCTCAGCCTGGCGGTAAAAACCAAGCTACTCGACATAGCTGGAATTATCACTGAAGTGTCCCAGTTAGACAGATTAATTTTAAATGGGAAAGCAAACTTATGAATATTTATGTAGACACTACTTCAAAGATTGCTGTGTGGTTCATTTTCAAATGGACCGCAACATTTGTTAGTTAGTTTGTGATTTGGAAATCATATAAAAAGCGAATTTGACAAAATCACCTACAGACAAATGTCAGCCTGGGTTCAGTGGTAACACTCTCGTCTCCGAGTCAGAAGGTTGTGGGTTCGAGCCCACTCCAGAGACTTGCGTAGAATATACAGCACTGAAACAGGCCATTTGGTCCAACTTGTCTGTTTAATTGTGTTTTAAACTGAATTCAAATTCGCAAAATGTCATGTTGGGATTTGAACTTACATCTTCAGGTTATTAGTTCAAGCCTTTGGATCATTAGTCCAGTACATAACCACTACACTTCTGTAATTTAGCTCCACTCTAGCGGGGAGCTTGCCGAGGGTGAGATGGAGTATTGCAGCAAGGAAGATCGAGAAGGGTGTTGGTGCGATGACACAGCCTGGCTTGACCCCGGTCCGAATGTGGAATGAGTCTGTGGTGGATCCGTTGGTCAGGATCATGGCTTGCATATCATCATGGAGCAGGCGGAGAATGATGACAAACTTTTGAGGGCAGCCGAATCTGAGGAGGACGCTCCATAATCCCTCACGGTTGACAGTGTCAAAGGCTTTTATGAGGTTGAAAAAGGCCATGTACAGGGGTTGGTGCTGTTCCCTGCATTTCTTTTGTATCTGCCGTGCGGTGAAGATCATGTTCATTGTGCCCCTTAGTGGGCGGAATCCGCATTGCGACTCTGGGAGGAGCTCTTCAGCCACAGGAAGAAGATGATTCAGGAGGATTCTTGCAATGACTTTCCCGGTGGTCGACAGCAGGGAGATTCCTCTGTAGTTACCGCAGTCGAACTTGTCACCTTTCTTGGCGATGGTCACGATTATAGCATCTCTGAGATCTCCTGGCATGATCCCCTCCTTCCAGATAAGAGAGATGAGGTCATGGATCCGCGCCAGTAGTGCTTCTCTGCCATGTTTTAGTGCTTCGGCAGGGAATGCATCTACTCCCTGCTGGAGTGGAGCTAAATTACAGGACAAACGGGAATCTGTTCAACCTCCGCCACCTCCAGGCCAGATCCAAGGTCGTTCCATCCTCCCTCATCGAACTACAGCACGCAGGCGACGTCGCACCTGCGTCTGTGCACACGCAGAGGCCGAACTCCAAGCCATCGTCAACAACTTCACCGAGACGTATGAGAGCATGGGCCTTACACTAAACATCCGTAAGACAAAGGTCCTCTACTAACCTGCCCCCCGCCACACAGCACTGCCCCCTGATTATCAAAATCCACGACAAGGCTTTGGGCGACGTGAACCATGTTCCACACCTCAGGAGCCTACTGTCAACAAGGGCAGACATCGATGACGAGGCCCAACACCGCCTACAGCATGCCAGTGCAGCCTTCGGTCACCTGACGAAGCAAGTGTTTGAAGACCAAGATCTCAAACCCGGCACCAAGCTCATGGTCTACAGAGCAGTGGTGATACCTGCCCTCCTATATGCTTCAGAGACATGGACTATGTACAGCAGGCACCTCAAAACACTTGAGAAGTACCACCAATGCTGCCTCTGCAAGATCCTACAAATCCATTGGCAGGATAGGCGCACTAATATCAGTGTCCTCGCTCAGGCCAATATCCCCAGCATCGAAGCACTGACCACGCTCGATCAGCTCCGCTGGACGGGCCACATCGCCCGCTTGCCCTACATGAGACTCCCAAAACAAATGCTCTACTCGGAACTCCGACATGGCAAGCGAGCCCCAGGTGGGCAGAGGAAACGCTTCAAGGACACACTCAAAGCGTCCTTGAAAAAATTTAACATCCCCACCGACACCTGGGAATCCCCGGCCCAAGACTGCCCAAAGTGGAAGAAAAGCATCCGGGAAGGCTTTGAATACCTCGAGTCTCTTTGCCGAGAGCAAGCTGAAGCCAAGAGTCGACAGCGGAAGGAGCGCATGGCAACCCAGGCACCCCAACCACCCATTCCTTCAACCACCGTTTGCCTCACTTGTGACAGAGACTGTAGGTCCTGCATTGGACTCTTCATCCAACTGAGAACTCATTTCTAGTGTGGAAGCAAGTTACCCTCGACTCCGAGAGACTACCTATGATGATGATGATGACACTTCCATACTCCCAACACTTTTATTCAACATTGGTCACTCCCAACCAATCAAATCCTCTGTTCTAATGATAAGTAAACACAACAGCCAATTCTCACACAGCGCCGTCTACAATTAATACGATTGGCTAACTCATCTTTTTTTTTGCGTTGTTGGCTGATGAGCAAATGGGCAGGACACTGGGGGAAAAAAATGCCTCTTCTTTTTGAAATGGTTCCAATGGGATGTGTATTGACTTCCTAACAAGGCAGATGAGACCTCGGTTTAATATCTCAACTGAAGGATGGCACCTCCCCAAGATGTGGTTCAGTCCTGGGGTGGGGTTCTAACAGCCTTCTAATACAGTGAGGAGAGTGCTCCTAACTGAGGGAAGCCATTGTCACTGTGCGCAGCACCCCGGACCCTAAATTGGGGAGTGACCCCTGAAGCTGCACCAGGCAATGCCAGCGACAGCTTCAGGGGGCGTGAACCGGGTGGCCAGTCACTTGCGGGGTGAAACTTAAAGGGGAGGTGGCAGCCATTGAAAAAAAAATCTCCCAATTTTCTTCTGCACCCTGTTGATGCATCGATCGCAGAGTCCGTGCCGCAATCGGTCAGCCCGGCACTCTACTTGAGTGCCAGGATGTTGGCATGGCACCCCCGCTCCCTGGTGGTCCAGGGTGACATGTTTATTCACTGCAGAGTTTGCAACTTAGGCCCTTCCTTTTAATGCTCCTCCTATGCGCTGCACGGTCCAGTGCGTAGCGCTGTGCCCCGTTCCTGACCCGTCTGCCCTGCTACCGCCCCAAAAAGGAAGTGGAGCACGTTATTTTGCACCCCACTTCATTTCAGGGCGGTAACCTAAATTTTGAGCGGGGTGGGACTTCCGCGCTTAGCGCAAAATGTCCAGCCTCCTGGATGTTACCGTCCTAAATGGGATGCAACCGAATTTCACCCCCAGAGTGTGGTAATCCTGTATTGCAGTATGTTGAAGCAAAATCCCATCGGCCTGTTCTCACAGTTTTGGTGGGTCTTAGACCATTTAATGCCACTGGAAGAAGAGCGGTGAGATTTCCTGGTGTTAGGCCAATATTCCTCCCTCAATCAACAGCAACAGAAACAGATTTCGCTCTTGGAATCTATGACTACAGGAAAAATCTTGCATCTCTCACACCCACAATGGTTTAATTAGACATGTTACCAACTCTAAGCAGGAACAATTCGTCTGTTCCTGGTTCGGGTTGGTATTCTATGAAATGAAACCAGTCAGAGATGGCTTTTATTGAATTCATCCTATAAGATTTATTCTGCACTGCTCATTTCAGTTTGGAAATTGTTCATCACATGTAACTTTTAACCCTCAAGCAACCAGAAACTGGTCACTTATCACATTTACTGTTTGCGAGACCATGCTGTGGGCAAATTCTCTCTCTGGTATGCCCACATTTAAAAAAAAAATTCTTTCAGGATATAAGTCTCACTAACAAGGGCGGTATTTATTGCCCAACTTGGAGTGTGGTGTGAGCCTTCTTCTTGAATCCCTACAGTCCATGTGTGTGAAGTTACTCCCACACAACAGTGATTCATTGGCTGTGAATCGCACTTTCATTGCCTGTGGGTGCGAGGGCTGCTGTATCGCTCCTCAGTGCGGTCAAAAGAAAACATTCCCTAAGTGTTTCAAAGAGAGGAATGTTTCTGGTGTTGGTGGTTGAACAGCCTTGCGACACAGTCCAAGCACACATTTGAAGAGCAGTCACTTGGCTGCACAACCAGCCAACAGCCGGCATATGGCATCAATTAAATCTTACACCAGCAACGGTCAATGCCTTCAGGAGAGGAATGGAGTCAATTAAAGTGAGGGAGACATACTTAGTCAGCTGAGCAAATTGGAATCAAAAAAGGAAGGACACTTATCATGTTTGTTTAATGATTTTCAGGAAAAGCTAAGGACAAATGATTTGTAACAGCCAGTTTCGGGAATGAACATACTTTCTGAATGGGGTTTGGTGAAGACATAACTACTTTTGCTCATTTCTTTTCAAATTCTCTTTGAAGGAAAATCACAATTCATCTCCTTCATCGTGATCAAAGCCTACATGGAGACTTGGGAAGGGGCTTGGCTCTGCTTCAGCGATTGCCCAATATCAGAAAGGGTTATTTATTAGGAGGACAAGTTACATAGTCTAGGCTTATATTCCCTTGAATACAAAAGATTAAGGTGTGAAATAACTAAAAGAAAGACTTGCATTTATATAGCGTCTTTTACGATCACCGGACATCTCAACACCTCAACAACCGGACAGCCAATGAAGTACTTTTGGAGTAGTCACTGTTGTAATGTAGGAAACACAGCAGCCAATTTGCATACAGCAAGCTCCCACAAACAGCAATGTGATAATGCCCAGATAATCTGTTTTTGTTATGTTGATTGAGGGATAAGGATTGGACAGGATACTGTGGCTAACTCCCCTGCTCTTCTTCGAAATAGTGGCATGGGATCTTTTACGTCCACCTGACAGGGCCGCAATTTAACGAAAGACGGCACCTCCGACAGTGCAGCACTCCCTCAGCACCACACTGGAGTATTAGCCTAGAGTTGGGACTTGAACCCACAACCTTCTGACTCAGAGGCGAGTGCGCTGCCTATTGAACCACAGCGGACACAGCAAGATGATCAAAGGAGTTGATTGGTTAGATAGAGAGAAACTTTTTCCTCTAGTGGGGAGGGTCCAGAATAAGGGCACATAACCTTAAAATTAGAGCTCGGTTGTTCAGGGGTGATGTCAGGAAGCAATCCATCACATAAAGGGTAGTGCAAACCTGGAACTCTTTCTCCAAAAAAGGGGTCAATTGAAAATGTCAAAACTGAGATTGGTAGATTTTTGTTAGGCAAGGGTATTAAGGGTTACGGAACCAAGGCAGGTAGAAGGAGTTAAGGTACAGATCAGCCATGATCTAATTGAATGGCGGAACTGGCTCAAGGGGTTGACTGGCCTACTCCTATCCCTATGTTTCTTTGCTCAACACTTTAAATGCTGCTTCACCTTTTTAAGTGGAGCCTGTTACGTGAATCGCTAACACTGCCCAGGTCAATACAGCAACTTTGATCTGCATCTAAACTGTGCCACAATTGAAATCCTCATCCTGATGAACACAAATTCACTAAAATTTAGAAAGAGCTTTTAATGGAATGTTTATTTTTTTATTTAAACGTCATGGATAGTAAATGAAAATTCTATGCATATACAAAGTTATCTTAGCAGAATCCTGATGAAAATGCTTTTAAATGTATTTATAAATATGGAAGATTCACTTCATTACAGAATATTGTAGAATATTACAGAACTTGCTTATGTTGCTATTGAATATCCTACTTAAGATAAGTGCCAGCTGTTTCGACATTGGAGCTGAGCTCTGTGGAAACATAGTTAGTTGGATATATCAGCCGCTCTCTTCTAAGTTAAAAGCAACATAAGCAAGTGCTCCTGATGACTCAGCAGGGAGAGTGGCTAAACCATCTAGATTAGAAAGGCAACCCTATGTCGGCACTAACTGATCTCAGTAGGTTGTGGCATTATTCGCCTCAGTGCCTCAGGAGGGAGAAGTGAAATTCAGCCAGTGTTCCCATTTCTGATGACTATTCAACGACTCCTGTTAGAAATGCACACGTGGAGATGTTGGATGAGCACAGGATGATGGCCATGATTGAAGTGTAGCCAAAAGCAAAACTTGCAACAGAAGGCAGAGAGATAAATGCAACAATGTTGCCAAAGCACACAATCATAATCACAGCATCACATAGCTCCCCTAACAAATTAAGAATTAAATAAATTTCCTCGATGATGCTTAAACAGTGCAAAAGGTATTGGTGCATCTTTTTGACACCGTACACGCACTCGAGCGCCTCCTTCCCCACCATTCCGTACCCGCGCTCCGTCCGCGAAAGTGACCTGGAGGCATAAGCTATGGGTTGTAATTTACCCGCACTATTGACATGTTGTAAAACGCACCCGACCTCATACGCTGATGCATCACATGTAAGAACTAGCTTTTTACCTGGATCAAAGAAAGCCAAAACACTGTTGGAACACAGAAGGTGCCTTATTGAAGGCGCGTTCCTGGGTGTCCCCCCAAAACCAATCGCACCCCTTTCTGAGTAGCACGTGGAGAGGCTCCAGCAGCGTGCTTAAGTTCTGCATAAAGTTCCCAAAGTAATTGAGCAGCCCGAGAAAGGCACGCAGTTCTGAGACATTCCGGGGCCTGGGTGCCAGGCGAATTGCTTCTGTTTTGGACTCTGTTGGGTGGATTCCATCAGCAGCAATCCTTCTGCCCAAAAATTCAACCTCGGGCGGGAGAAACAGGCACTTGGATTTCTTAACTCTTAGGCCTACCCGATCCAACCACTTTAGTACTTCCTCCAAATTGCGGAGATGGGAGTCGGTGTCCCTGCCTGTGATAAGTATGTCGTCTTGAAATACAACCGTCCCCGGGATGGACTTGAGCAGACTCTCCATGTTGCGCTGGAATATAGCAGCCGCCGACCTGATGCCGAATGAGCATCGATTGTACATGAAAAGGCCTCGATGTGTGTTGATGGTGGTGAGTAGCTTGGATTCCTCAGTCAATTCTTGCGTCATGTACGCAGATGTGAGATCTAGTTTTGAGAAAAGTTTTCCTCCAGCCAATGTGGCAAATAAGTCCTCCGCTCTGGGCAGCGGGTATTGGTCCTGTAGGGAGACTCTGTTTATGGTAGATTTGTAGTCCCCAGATTCATACGGATCCATCAGCTTTCATGACTGGGACGATGGGACTTGCCCAGTCGCTAAATTCCACGGGTGAGATAACGCCTTCCCGCAGAAGCCTGTCCAGTTCATGTTCAATCTTTTCCCTCATCACATAGGGCACAGCTCTAGCCTTGTGATGGACTGGTCTAGCATCCTGTGTGATGTAGATTTTGACTTTAGCCTCTTTGAAGGTGCCCACACCTGGCTGAAAGAGATGCTCAAATCGACTTAGAACTGTTGAGCAGGAGGTCCGTTCCTCTGACGACATGGCGTGAACATCATCCCATTTCCAGTTTAGTTTTGCCAGCCAGCTTCTCCCCAGCAGTGCTGGGAGATCTCCAGGGACAATCCACAGGGGAAGTCGGTTCACTGTCCCTTTGTGTGTGACTGAGAGCATGGCGCTGCCAAGGACCGGGACGATTTCTTTGATATAGGTCCTTAGTTTGGTGTTGACCCTTGTGAGCTTTGGTCTGTCTCTTTTGTGCAGCCACAGCTGTTCAAATTGTTGAGCGCTCATGAGAGATTGACTCGCTCCCGTATCCAGCTCCATGTTGACGAGTATCCCATTGAGTAGGACCCTCATCATTATTGTTGTAAGAGCAGTGGCCATTGATCATGTTGACCCGCTGTACATCGGTGCCCCGGTTACTGTCCCCACCGTCTTCTGGTCCGCTTTCCGACCCTTCCGATTCGTATTCCAGCCGAGCTGCGATTTTTCTGCACATGCGGCTAGATGCCCTGTATAGTCGCAGTTTCTGCAAACAGCATGCTGAACTCGACACCCCCTTGATGAGTGCCTTCCCCCACATCTCCTGCACAGACCGCTTCCATTGTTTCCAAAGGATGAGCTGCCTCTGGCTGATCTCTCTTGAGCTTCTCTCAGTTTGTAGTTGATTGCTCACATTGTGGGTTGATGAGGTGTGAACGGCTGTTCATGTGGCCCTTGATGGCTTCTGGCGCCACTGCCTGCTGTTGAGGGCCTGCTCTCCTGCCTTTGTCTGTGTGTGGGGGTAGCGGCTTGTTTCACGCTGTGAACCCCTTGTTCCGATGTTTCGTTAGTTGTCGTACCCGCAGTGTAGATCAACCTAATTTCTTCTTCTCCTGCCAAGAATGTCTGTGCAACCAGTGCTGCTGCCTCTAGGGTCAAGTTCTTGGTCTCTATGAGCTTTCGGAATATGTCTGCATGGCCTATTCCCTCCATAAAAAAGTCTCTCAGTACTTCTCTCCTTAATTCATCGGAGAACTCACATAAGCTAGCCAACCTCCAAAGTTCTGCCACGAAGTCGGGTATGCTCTGGCCCACACAGCGTCTGTAGTTGTAGAACTTGTGTCTGGCCATGTGTAGGCTGCTCGCTGGCTTAAGGTGGTCTCTCACCAGTGTGCTCAATTCTTCAAACGACTTGCTTGCTGGTTTCTCGGGTGCCAACAGATCCTTCATTAAAGCGTATGTTTTCGAGCCACAGCTGGTCAAGAGATGGGCTCTTCTCTTGTCTGCCTTATCGTCGCCTAACCAATCTTTGGTTACGAAGCTTTGCTGGAGCCTTTCCTCCCAATTATCTCTAACATTGTATTTTTCATCTGAGCCGTTGTTTGCCATTCTGTGGATTCTGTAATCCCGTAACTCGTCGCCACTGTAAAGTCCTGTCCCTGCAGTACAGACTCACACGAGGCACATGTTAAAGTCAAGGTCACTCAGGACCTGCACCTTTATTACACAGCTCTTGAATGGCACACTTGCCTGAGACCTGTCCTCATATACCTGTCTGGGACAGGTATCCAGTATCTCCTGCAAGTGCACCCCTGGTGGTGAGGTAAGCTTGTAGTTATAGGTCATCTCTAGTTACAGTCATATATAGCATGGTAAGATACAGTTATGTACAGTAGTGTGAGATACATGACAGACCACTATGACCCTATTCCCCTCTTTACCAATTACAGTATCCTCGAGCCACTTGGACCCCACAGCGTGATTAAGAACAAATACAGGGTCATCGATTTCTATCCATCTCCCCTTTGAGTTACCGTTGTGGCACTCATTTTGGGACTGGCGCTTGCCCTCAACAATGTCTGACAAGACTGGATGAATGAGGGACAGCCGAGTTTTTAGTGTACGTTTCATGAGAAGTTCCGCTGGCGGGACTCCCGTGAGCGGGACCTGTAGGCCAGCAGGGGGTGTGATAGACAGTATTGAAGGGAGGGTCCTTGAATCCAGAGCACGCCTTGCTTTATGATTTGGACCGCACGTTCCGCCTGGCCATTGGATGCCGGCTTGAATGGTGCTGTCCTGACATGTTTGATGCCATTGCCCAACATGAACTCCCGGAATTCATAGCTAGTGAAACACGGGCCATTGTCGCTAACTAGGATGTCCGGCAAAGACCGCACACAGACTCTCCACTGTGGTGGATGTCGTGCACGAATTCAATATGATACACTCGATCCATTTCGAGTACGCATCAACCACAATGAGGAACATTTTTCCCATGAACGGGCCCGCATAGTCTACGTGAATACGTGACCATGGCTTGGTGGGCCAGAGCCACGGGCTGAGTGGGGCCTCCCTGGGGGCATTGCCCAGCTGGGCACACATCGTGCACCTGTGAACACAGTGTTCCAGGTCTGCATAAATTTCCAGCCACCATACATGTGACCGGGCAATGGCCTTCATAAGCACGATGCCTGGGTGCTCGCTGTGGAGTTTCCTGATGAATGCTTCCCTACCCCTCTGGGGCATGACTACCCGGCTGCCCCATAGTAGGCAGTCGGCTTGGATGGAGAGTTCATGCATCCGTCTGTGAAACGGTCTGACCTCCTCGGAGCATGCTCCGTGTGCAGGCGCCCAATACCCAGTCAGGATACATTTCTTAATCAGAGATAGGAGGGGATCTCTGTTTGTCCAGGTTTTGATCTGGTGGGCTGTGATGGGGGAGCCTGCGCTGTCAAAGGTAGCGACAGCCATGACCATCTCCGTGCTTTGCTCCGCTGCCCCCTCAGTGGTGGCCAGTGGAAGCCTACTGAGCGCGTTAGCGCAATTTTCGGTGCCTGGCCGGTGCCGTATGGTGTAGTCATACACAGCCAGCGTGAGAGCCCATCGCTGTTTGCGAGCTGATGCATTGGCATTGACAGCTTTGCTGTCGGACAACAGGGATGTTAATGG
This sequence comes from Pristiophorus japonicus, assembly GCF_044704955.1. Lineage (NCBI taxonomy): Eukaryota > Metazoa > Chordata > Chondrichthyes > Pristiophoridae > Pristiophorus > Pristiophorus japonicus. The sequence continues at coordinate 156,531,684 of NC_091989.1, forward strand.
CTTGTGGTCCGTTTCTAATTCGAACCTTCTGCCAAAAAGGTACTGGTGCATCTTTTTCACCCCGTAGACACATGCGAGTGTTTCCTTTTCAACCATCCCATACCCCCTTTCTACTTGGGAGAGTGGCCTTGAGGCATAAGCCACAGGTTGGAGTTGGCCCTCATCATTACTCTGCTGCAACATGCACCCAACTCCATAGGATGATGCATCGTTTGTCAAAACAAATTTCTTACAGGGGTCATACAGAGTCAATAACTTATTAGAACAAAGCAGGTTCCGCGCCCGATTGAAAGCCCGTTCCTGACAGTCCCCCCAAAACCAATCGCAACCCTTACACAGGAGCACATGTAGTGACTCCAGCAATGTACTTAAGTTCGGTAGAAAGTTCCCGAAATAGTTCAATAGTCCTAGAAATGAACGCAACGCTGATGTGTTGCCGGACCTGGGCACGTGATGGATCACCTCCATTTTGGATTCGGTAGACCGGATCCCGTCTGCGGCAACCCTCCTGCCCAAAAACTCAACCTCTGGGGCCAAAAACACACACTTGGACTTCTTTAGTCGCAGGCCTACCTGGTCCAGTTGGCGTAGCACCTCCTCCAGGTTGTGGAGGTGTTCCTCGGTGTCTCGACCCGTGATAAGGATGTTGTCCTGAAATACGATTGTTCCGGGGATGGATTTGAGCAAGCTTTCCATGTTCCTCTGAAAGATAGCGGCTGCTGAACGAATGCCAAATGGACACCTGTTGTAGACAAACAGCTCCTTGTGCGTGGTGATGATGGTCAGTAGCTTGGATTCTTTGGCCAGTTCCTGGGTCATGTAGGCCGAAGTGAGGTCCAACTTGGTGAACAATTTGCCGCCTGCCAGCGTGGCAAAACGATCCTCTGCTCTCAGAAGCGGATATTGGTCTTGTAGAGACACCCGGTTGATGGTGGCCTTGTAGTTGCCATAGATCCTGACCGAGCCATCCGTTTTTAGAACAGGGACGATGGGGCTTGCCCAGTCGTTGAATTCAACGAGTGAAATTATGCCCTCTCTTAGCAACCTGTCCAACTCACTCTCAATTTTCTCCTGCATCACATACGGCACAGCTCTGGCTTTGTGGTGCACTGGTGTGGCGTCCAGGGTGATGCGTATCCTTACTTTGGTGCCTTTGAAAGTCCCGATGCCAGGTTGAAATAATGACTCGAACTTTAGTAGGACCTGTGAGCATGAACTTCACTCCACAGATGAAATGGCGTGCACATCCACCCATTTCCAGTTCATCTCGGCTAGCCAGCTCCTCCCCAAAAGCGCGGGACCTTTTCCCGGGACAATCCAGAGTGGCAACCGGTTCTGAGATCCATTATGTGTGACCTCCAACATTGCACTGCCTAGCACTGGGATGATCTCTTTGGTGTACGTCCGTAATTGCGTATCAATGCGTTCTAGTTTGGGTCTGCTAGCTCTGAATGGCCACAGTTTCTCGAATTGTTGGATACTCATAAGTGACTGGCTGGCTCCTGTGTCCAGCTCCATGTGTACCGGGATGCCGTTTAACAGTACTCTCATCATCATAGGTGGCGCTTTTGTGTATGAGCTGTGGATGTTTGCCACCTGGACCCGCTGAACTTCAGCGTCCATTGCTGTGTCCCAGGCATACCCCTGCCTTGCAGACCCCTCTTGTGGTTCATCCACTTTGTAAACCAGCCTCGCTGCGGGCTTCCTGCACATCCTGGCTAAATGTCCACTCAAGTTACAATTTCTGCGATGAATTGTTGAAACCGGCAGGTCTTCGCAGTATGTTTGCCCCTACACCTCCAGCATGAGCTGAGATTGTTGTGAACAAAAGAGCTGTTACCAGGCATTCCTCTCTGATTGTCTCTTTGACTGCTCTTGAGCACTCTGTTTGTGGGTGTCAATGGTCCCATCCCGGGACGTATTGTCCCTTGTGATGGTGTAAATGTCCGTTCAACCTGCCATTGTCTCTGTTGTGGGCCCACCCGAGTCTGTTACTACCTGGTTGGTGTCGAATTGCCCTTGCCTGTCTGCGGGGTTCTAAGTCGCATTTATCATGTTAACTCCCTGCTCCATCGCCACGTTGGGAGCAGAGTTGCGCGCGTATATGATCTTGGTTTCCTCCTCCCCCGCAATGAAGGTTTGAGCCATCAACGCCGCTGCTTCCAAGGTCAAGTCCTTGGTCTCAATTAGCTTCCTAAAAATCCTGGCATGACCAATGCCCTCAATGAAGAAATCCTGTAACATCTCCCCACTGCAGGCGTCTGTGAACTTAAAGAGGCTGGCCAAGTGCCGAAGGTCCTCAACGAAGTCTGGTATGCTCTGCCCTTCCTGACGTCGGTGCGTATAGAATCGGTGTCGGGCCATGTGTATACTGCTCGCCGGTTTGAGGTGCTCACCGATCAGTTTGCTAAGCTCCTCGAAGGTCTTGTCCGCCGGCTTCTTGGGTGTGAGCAGGTCTTTCATCAGCGCGTACGTCTTAGGTCCACAGCTGGTCAGTAGATGCGCCCTTCGCTTGACAGCCGCTGCCGCTCCCAGCCAGTCCTTTATGACAAAGCTCTGCTGGAGCCTCTCAACAAAATCGTCCCAGTCCTCACCAACACAGTATCGTTCCTCCGTGCTACCGGTGGCCATTCTCTTGAGTCGTTGATTCCCGTTTCTCGTCGCCAAATTTTGTGTCTTTACACACTACAGCAAATCAACACGAGACACATACTGGAGACAAGGTCACTCTGTGACCTGTACCTTGATTCACAGGACCAAGAAGTGATGACCCTGCGTGGGATCTCCCTTTATATGCCTGGAAAACCAGGTGAGGAGTGTTTCCCACAAGTTCACCCCCTGTGATCAAGGTGTGCATTTCTCAGGTGTATACAGTGTACAGTGTTGTTACATAAAGATTACAGTTATGTGAGGTTACAAACATGACAAATCCATTGATGCATTTTCTTAAAAATTAAGTTTAGGTCCTTCCCTGCGACTAACTGCTGCCATAAAACCCACAACAGTAAAACAGCTGATTGTCTACTCAACAGTTCAGTATACGCTCCAGATTGAGAAGGGTTCAGCACACACACTTCTCCGAGCTAGAAAGATAGACAAAGTCAATTAGTTGTGTCTGCCAGCTCTGCATCACTTCAACCAGCTTTCAACTTAATAGCAACCTGTAGTCTAAGGATGTCCTATTATAACCGTAAGAACAACTTGTTCAGTTTGGCATGGGATTGTCTCACTGCTTCTAAAATAAAATTGCACTATTAAAGATTTTTCAGTTGGACAATGAATACTGAAGGTCTGGAAGGGAGCCCAGTCATTTAAAAACTACAGATTAAAACTCCAAGGTTCACCAGTAATATCTTCAACCTTCTGTTGTGCTGACTGGAAAATTCATTAAATTGAAGCAGAACTGCCATAAATTTACTGCTATTCATTATTACAGCCAAGCAAAAATTTTACTTGGGAAATATTACACATGGAGTAACACGTTATGAAATGTAAGAATCAAATTCTCGGCGAATTAGCTTTCAGTTGGGTTTTAGTATACCTGTTAACGCTCTCCTGCTGGTTCCTTATTGTTGACTGCTGTGCAATGTTACCAGAAAAGGACTGATGATAATCAGGGTCCATTTCATTGGTTCTCTGGTGAACCCACTTTCATAGCATATTTTATTGGCAAGTGTTGGCATTTACATACACTTTGTCACATTTATGGACAGTTATGCAGGATGGACACTATATTCCTGTTAACCTGTGATTTGATTTGATCTGTCATTAAAACCAGGACAATTCCAACCAGGCCAATTACCACCCTATCAGCCTAATGCTGCCGAACAAGCTGTGGCGAGTTGCTGCAGTGCATCTTGTAGATGATACACACTGCTGCCACAGTGCATGGGTGGTGGAGGGAGTGAATGTTGAAGGTAGTGGATGGGGAGCCAATCAAGCGGGCTGCTTTGTTCTGGATGGTGTCAAGCTTCTTGAGTGTTGTTGGAGCTGCAGTCACTCAGGCGAGTGGAGAGTATTCCATCACACTCCTGACTTGTGCCTGATGGTGGAAAGGCTTTGGGGAGTCAGGAGGTGAGACACTCATCGCAGAATACCAGCCTCTGACCCACTCTTGTAACCACAGTATTTATGTGGCTGGTCCAGCTAAATTTCTGGCCAATGTTGACTCCAGGATGTTGATGGTGGGGGATTTGGTGATGTTAATGCTATTGAATATCAAAGGGTGAGACTCTCGCTTGTTGAAGATAGTCATTGCCTGGCGTTTGTGTGGTGCAAATGTTACCTGCCACTTATCAACCCAAGCCTGAATGTCATCCAGGACTTGCTGCAAGCGGGCATGGACTGCTCTATTATCTGAGGAGGTCTGAATGGAATTGAACTCTGTGTAATCATCAGGGAACATCCCCACTTCTGACATGATGGGAGGAAGGTCATTGATGAAGCAGCTGAAGGTGGTTGGGCCTAGGACACTGCCCTGAGGAACTCCTGCAGCGATGTACTGGGGATGATTGACCTCCAACCACCACAACCATCTTCCTTTGTGCTAGGTATGACTCCAGCCAGTGGAGAGTTTTCCCCCCGATTCCCATCGACTTCTATATTACTAGGGCTCCTTGATGTCACACTCGGTCAAATGCTGCCTTGATGTTGAGGGCAGTCACTCTCACCTCAAAATTCAGCTCCTTTGCCCTTGTTTGGATCAAGGCCGTAAAGAGGACTGGAGCAGAGTGGTGCTGGCGGAATTCAAATTGAGATTTGGTGAGCAGGTTATTGGTGAGTAAGTGCCGCTTGATAGCACTGCCGATGAAACCTTCCATCACTTTGCTGATGGTTGAGAGAAGACTGGTGGGGTGATAATTGGTTAGATTTGATTTGTCCTGCCTTTTATGCACAGGACATACCTGGGCAGTTTTCCACATTGTCAGATACATGCCAGTGCTGTAGCTGTACTGGAACAGTTTGGCTAGAGGTGTAGCTAGTTCTGGAGCACAAGTCTTCAGCATGACTGCCAGGATGTTGTTGGGGCCTATAGCCTTTGCTGTATCCAGTGCACTCAGCTGCTTCTTGCTATCTCGTGGAGTGAATCGAATTGGCTGAAGACTGGCTTCTGTGAAGGTGGGGACCTCAGGAGGAGGCCGATATGGATCATCCACTCGGCACTTCTGGCTGAAGATGGTTGCAAACGCTTCAGCCTTGTCTTTTGTACTTGTGTGCTGGGCTCCGCCATCATTGAGGATGGGGATATTCATGGAGCCTCCTCCTCCTGTTAGTTGTTTAATTGTACACCTCCATTCATGACTGAATATGGCAGGACTGCAGAGCTTTGATGTACTGCATTGATTGTGGGATCACTTAGCTCTGTTTATAGCATGCATGTAGTTCTGTGTTGCAGCTTCCCCAGGTTGGTACCTCATTTTTAGGTACACCTGGTGCTGCTCCTGGCATGCTCATCTGCACTCCTCATTGAAGCAGGGTTGGTCCCCTGGCTTGATGGTAATAATAGAATGGGGGATATGCCGGACCATGAGGTTACAGATTGCGGTGGAATGTAATTCTGCTGCTACTGATGGCCCACAGCGTATCATAGATGTTCAGTTTTGAGCTGCTAGATCTGTTCTGAATCTATCCCATTTACATGGCGGTAGTGCCACACAACACGATGAAGGGTGTCCTCAGTGGGAAGACAGGACTTCGTCTGCACAATGTCTGTGTGGTGGTCACTGCTACCATTGTTGTCATGGACAGATGCATTTGCGACAGGTAGATTGGTGAGAACACTGTCAAGCAGGTTTTTCCCTCGTGGTGGTTCTCTCACCACCTGCTGCAATTCCAATCTAGCAGCAATGTCCTTTAGGACTCATCCAGCTCAGTCAGTAGAGTACCTTCTGTGCCCTTACTGCCCTCAGTGCTGCTTCCAAGTGGTGTTCAAAATGGAGGAGTACTGATTCATCAGCAGGGGGAGGGCGATAGGTGGTAATCAGCAGGAAGTTGGTCAACGGAGATCAGAAGTAAAACTCTCCAGTGGCTAACATTATACATGGCAGAAAAGAAGATGGTTGTGGTTATTGGAGGCCAATTATCTCTGCCCAAACCCATCGCTGCAGGAGTTCCTTAGGGCACATTGTAGGCCCAACCATCATCAGCTGCTTCATCAATGACAGTCCCGCCATCATGAGGTCAGAGGTGGCTCTGTTTGATGATCATTGCACAGTGCTCAGTTCTAGTCATAATTCATGAGATAATTAAGCAGTCCATGCCTGCATGCAGCAAGACCTGGACAAGATGGGCTGATAAGTGGCAAGAAACATCTGCACCACACAAGTGCCATGCAATAACCATCTCCAATATGAAGGAGCCTAACCACGTCTGCCTGACCTTCAATTGCATTACCAGTGCCTCACCGTCAATATTCTGGGAGTCACAGTTGACCAGAAACTCAACTAGATCAACCACATAAATGCCAATGGCTACTATAGCAGTTAAAAGGCTGAGAATTTGGCAGCAAATGACTTACCTCTGGCTCCGGGAAGCCTTTCCACCATATACAAGTCGGGAATGTGAGGGAATACTCTCCACTTGCTAGAGTGGGTGCAGCTGCAATAACACCCAAGAAGCTGGGTACTATACAGGACAAAGCAGTTGGCATCTCATCCAATAGTCTAAACGCCCATCCCTTCTACCATCAACATACAGTGACTGCAGTGTGTACCATCTACACGATGCATTGCAGCAATTTGCCAAGGCTTCTTCAGCAGCACTTCCTAAACCATCGAACTCCAACACCTAGAACAACAATAATGTCGGGTGTATGAGAACACCATCAACTCAAGTTCTGCTCCAAGTCACACATCATTCTGACTTGCACCTACATCTCCTTCCTTCATCATCACTGGGTTAAAATCCTGAAAGTCTCTACCTAATAGTGTTAGGGGAGCACCTTCACCACACAGACTGCAGTGCTTCTAGAAGGAAGCCCATTACCACCTTCACAAGGCAACTAGGAATGGGCAATAAATGCCAGCCTTGCCACGTCCACATCCCAAGATTAATTATGTCATCCTATGTGCTCTTTCTCCTCACTGCATCCTCACTGTGTTGAAATCATTCATTGCTCTGTCTCCTTCTTCCCTGGGGTCTAAACATTATCTACCTCCTTATCGTCCTCAGTTTTCAACAATCTTGTAGTTTAAAAATATCAACCTAATGAACTCCTTAGGGCTCGACTTTCCACCTTGATTGCTGGGCGATATTCCAGCCTTAGCGATGTTTCAGCTCTCAGGATCGCTGGTGTGAAGTCCTGTCCCCTCAGTACAGATTCACACGAGGCACATGGTGAAGTCAAGGTCACTCAGGACCTGCACCTTTATTACACAGCTCTCGAATGCCGCACTTGCCTGAGACCTGTCCTTATATACCTGTCTGGGACAGGTATCCAGTGTCTCCTGCAAGTGTACCCCTGGTGGTTAGGTAAGCTTTTGGTTACAGGTCATCTCTGGTTACAGTCATGTATAGCATGGTAAGATACAGTTATGTAGAGTAGTGTGAGATACATGCTATCACCCTCCCCCAAGGTCTTATTGTCTTTATAGGTTCCGTCTCTCAGGTGGTCTACGCTCTCATGTGGAGCATCTTAGTTGTGGTTCAGTTGTTTGTCTTGGTGCCTGTTGTTCTTTCGGGGTGATTGCTGGTATATCGCCTGGGCTGACTGTTTTGTTCAGTGTGATTGTTGTTGACTCGCCTGGGCTGTCTGTTGGGATTGCCCTTTCCTCAGGTTGTTCCCTCTGTCTGTCCACCAGGTGTGGTGTGAGTTCCACATTGTAGTCTGCCTCTGGTTCAGCAGTGTTGTTGGTAAATCTACTTTTGACTTGGTCTACATGCCTCCGGCAGGTTTGGCCATTGTTCATTTGTACCACCAGTAGCCTGTTTCCTTCCTTGCCTGTTACTGTCCCTGCAAGCCATTTGGGACCCCTGCCATAGTTTAGCACAAACACTTTGTCCCCTATTTCATTCCACCTCCCCCTCGAATTTCGGTCATGGTACTCGGTTAGCTTACGGCGCTTTCCCTCAATGAGTTCATGCATGTCTGGGAGGATTAATGAGAGCCTTGTCTTTAAGGTACTTTTCATTAATAGTTACGCGGGGGGAACTCCAGTCAATGAGTGCGGACGAGATCTGTATGCCAGCAGCCGTCGCGACAGGCGGCCCTGCAGCGTGGGACCTTGGATTTTGAGCAAGCCTTGTTTAATGATCTGCACTGCTCGCTCCGTCTGGCCGTTGGAGGCCGGCTTGAATGGTGCTGTCTTAACGTGATTTATGCTGTGGTCACTTATAAAATCTTGGAATTCTGCGCTGGTGAAGCACGGACCATTATCACTAACCAATATGAGTCAGGAATGCCGTGCGTTGCGAACATGGATCCAAGGATCTCCACAGTGGTGGAGGTTGTGCTCGAATTTAAAATGATGCATTCGATCCACTTAGAAAATGCACCTACAACTACGAGGAACATTTTGCCCATGAATGGGCCCACATAGTCTACGTGCACCCGCGACCACGGTTTGGTGGGCTAGGGCCAGGGGCTCGGGGGGCCTCCCTGGGGGCATTACTGAGTTGGGCACAAATGGTACACCGTCGGACGCAGAGCTCCAAGTCCGCGTCAATGCCAGGCCACCAGACGTGGGATCTGGCTATGGCCTTCATGAGAACGATCCCCGGGTGCTCGCGGTGGAGCTCTCGGACAAATGCCTCTCTGCCTCGTAGAGGCATGACTACTCGACTGCACCACATCAGACAGTCTGCTTGAAGTGACAGCTCATGCATGCGCCTATGGAAAGGTTTGATCTCCTCGGGGCAGGCATCGCGAGCCTCTGCCCAGTCACCAGTTAGGACACATCTTTTTACTAATGATAATGTGGGGTCGCTGGTCGTCCAGGCTCTGATTTGGCGAGTCGTCATGGGCGAACCTGTGGACTCAAAGGCATTGATTGCCATGACTATCTCACAGTCGTATTCGCCAGACCCTTCCGTGGTCGCCAGGGGTAGCCTGCTAAGCGCGTCGGCAAAGTTGTCTGTGCCTGGTCTGTGCCTTATGGTGTAATCGTAAGAGGCCAGCATGAGTGCCCACCATTGAATGCGCGCCAAGGCATTGGCGTTTATTGCCTTGCTTTCGGATAGTAGGAACGTGAAGGGCTTGTGGTCGGTTTCTAACGTGAATTTGGCACCGAAAAGGTATTGGTGCATCTTTTTGACACCGTACACGCACGCGAGCGCCTCCTTCTCTACCATTCCGTACCCGCGCTCCGACCGCGAAAGTGACCTGGAGGCATAAGCTATGGGTTGTAATTTACCTGCACTATTGACATGTTGTAAAATCCACCCGACCCCGTACGCTGACGCATCGCATGTGAGAACTAGCTTTTTACCTGGGTCAAAGAAAGCCAAAACACTGTTGGAACACAGAAGGTTGCGTGCCTTATTGAAGGCACGTTCCTGGGCATCCCCCCAAAACCAATCGCACCCCTGTCTGAGTAGCACGTGGAGAGGCTCCAGCAGCGTACTTAAGTTCTGCATAAAGTTCTCAAAGTAATTGAGTAGCCCGAGAAAGGCGCGCAGTTCTGAGACATTCCGGGTATGGGTGCCAGACGAATTGCTTCTGTTTTGGACTCTGTTGGGCGGATTCCATCAGCGGCAATCCTTCTGCCCAAAAATTCAACCACGGGCGCGAGAAACAGGCACTTGGATTTCTTAACTCTTAGGCCTACCCGATCCAACCGCTTTAGTACTTCCTCCAAATTGTGGAGATGGGAGCCGGTTACCCTTGAAATACAATCGTCATCTTGAAATACAATCGTCCCCGGGATGGACTTGAGCAGACTCTCCATGTTGCGCTGGAATATGGCAACTGCCGACCTGATGCCGAATGGGCATCGATTGTACATGAAAAGGCCTCGATGTGTGTTGATGGTGGTGAGTAGCTTGGACTCCTCGGTCAATTCTTGTGTCATATACGCAGATGTGAGGTCTAATTTTGAGAAAAGTTTTCCTCTAGCCAATGTGGCAAATAAGTCCTCCACTCTGGTCAGCGGGTATTGGTCCTGTAGGGAGACTCTGTTTATGGTAGATTTGTAGTCCCCACAGATTCGTACGGATCCATCAGGCTTCATGACTGGGACGATGGGACTTGCCCAGTCGCTGAATTCCACAGGTGAGATAATGCCTTCCCGCAGAAGCCTGTCCAGTTCATGTTCAATCTTTTCTCTCATCACTTAGGGCACAGCTCTAGCCTTGTGATGGACCGGTCTAGCATCCTGCATGATGTAGATTTTGACTTTAGCCCCTTTGAAAGTGCCCACACCTGGCTGAAAGAGATGTTCAAATCGACTTAGAACTGTTGAGCAGGAGGTCCGTTCCTCTGACGACATGGCATGAACATCATCCCATTTCCAGTTTAGTTTTGCCAGCCAGCTTCTCCCCAGCAGTGCTGGGAGATCTCCAGGGACAATCCACAGGGGAAGTCGGTTCACTGTCCCTTTGTGTGTGACGGAAAGCATGGCTCTGCCGAGGACTGGGACGATTTCTTTGGTATAGGTCCTTGGTTTGGTGTTGACCCTTGTGAGCTTTGGTCTGTCTCTTTTGTGCGGCCACAGCTGTACAAATTGTTGAGCGCTCATGAGAGATTGACTCGCTCCCGTATCCAGCTCGATGTTGACAGGACCCTCATCATTATTGGAGATATCTTGTTGTAGGAGCAGTGGCCATTGATCGTGTTAACCCGCTGTACATCGGTGTCCCGTTAACTGTCCCCATTGTCTTCTGGTCCGCTTTCCGACTCTTCCGATTTGTATACCAGCCGAGCTGCCGTTTTTCTGCACATGCAGGCCAGATGCCCTGTATAGTCGCAGTTTCTGCAAACAGCTTGCTGAAATAGACATCCCCTTGACGAGTGCCTTCCCCCACATCTCCAGCACAGACCGCTTCCATTGTTTCCAAAGAATGAGCTGCGTCTGGCTGATCTCTCTTGAGCTTCTCTCAGTTTGTAGTTGATTGCTCGCATTGTGGGTTGATGAGGTGTGAACGGCCGTTCATGTGGCCCTTGATGCCTTCTGGCGCCACTGCCTGCTGTTGAGGGCCTGCTCTCCTACCTTTGTCTGTGTGTGGGGGCAGCAGCTTGTTTCACGCTGTGAACCCCTTGTTCCGATGTTTCGTTAGTTGTCGTACCCGTAGTGTAGATCAACCTCGTTTCTTTTTCTCCTGCCAAGAATGTCTGTGCGACCAGTGCTGCTGCCTCTAGGGTCAAGTTCTTGGTTTCTATGAGCTTTCTGAATAGGCCTGCGTGGCCTATATTCAAGAAAAAAGTCTTTCAGTACTTCTCTCCTTAGTTCATCGGAGAACTCACATAAGCTAGCCAACCTCCGAATTCCGCCACGAAGTCGGGTATGCTCTGGCCATGTGTAGGCTGCTCGCTGGCTTCAGGTGGTCTCTTACCAGTGTGCTCAACTCTTCAAACGACTTGCTTGCTGGTTTCTCGGGTGCAAGCAGGACCTTCATTAAAGCATATGTTTTCGAGCCACAGCTGGTCAACAGATGTGCTCTTCTCTTGTCTGCCTTGTCGTCGCCTAACCAGTCTTTGGTTACAAAGCTTTGCTGGAGCCTTTCTATAAAGTCCTTCCAATTATCTCCAGCATTGTATTTTTCATCTGAACCATTGTTTGCCATTCTGTGGATACTGTAATCCCGTAACTCGTCGCCACTGTAAAGTCCTGTCCCCTCAGTACAGATTCACACGAGGCACATGGTGAAGTGATGGTCACTCAGGACCTGCACCTTTATTACACAGCTCTCGAATGCCGCACTTGCCTGAGATCTGTCCTTATATACCTGTCTGGGACAGGTATCCAGTGTCTCCTGCAAGTGCACCCCTGGTGGTAAGGTAAGCTTGTGGTTACAGGTTACAGGTTACATCTCTGGTTATAGTCATGTATAGCATGGTAAGATACAGTTATGTACAGAAGTGTGAGATACATGACAGCTGGAAACTCGCCCATTTTTCGGATCGCAACTTTCGGCATTTGTTTTCCGGCGATAGCCCGATGATAGCTCAGCGATGTGGATTGGGCCTTAGTGATGTGGAAGGCAAGGCGCCCCTAGCAATGGCCTTTCTGCGCATGCGGATTCTTTTTTTGCAAAGAAGGTTTCCCATGATTCAGGAGATCAGGGGTCATCCAGGCATGTGCAGAAGGTAAGGGGAGGGAGAGAGAGAGAGAAAGAGAGAGAGAGAAGAGGGGAGAGTCTTGAGAGGAATCAGAGGGAGAGAGAAAAGAAAGAGAGAGAAGAGGTGAGAGTCTTGAGGAGTCAGAGAGGAGAGAGAAAAGAGAGAGGGAGAGAGGGAGAGCGAATAAAGAGTAATATCACAATAATACAATTACAATAGAGAAATGTCTGAAATCGACTCCGAGCATAGTATCCGTGATGTGGCGGGGAGGAGGAGAGCCAAGCCTTTTTCAGAGGAAGCAAATGAGGCATTGGTCAGTGAGGTGCAGTCACAGTGGGCCCAATTAACCCGGGGTGGGTGTGGGAAACCTCTCCCCCGGGCATACCGGAAGATTTGGGGCGAGATTGCCGACATGGTCATGTCGGTGTCCCACGAGGTGAGGGGGTTAGACCAGTGCCGCAAGCGCTGGAACAGCCTGGTTGCTTTGGCAAGAGTAAGTATTAAATATATTTTAAATTGTAATGATCCACATAATATGTAAATCTCCCGGATTGAAATTAAGCTGGTTAATCTTGCATATAATCCCTGCTAAGATCTGGGCAGGGCTCGGAACCTGCGCCTTTTTCAGTCTTTTAAGTCTAAATTTGGCACCGTATCCTTTTAGATTACATTGGTGGATGGGGCACGACTGAGCAATGAGGGGTCCGGTCACCTTTACCCAGACTGTGTCAGTCTCTCTGGCTGCTGTCACTTACACAGTAAGCCAGCCTGAACTGGGGGAGAGCTGCCCTGGCTCACTGTCTGCCCTGGGACACTTTCGGACATTAGCTCCTGTCATTCCCGAGCTCACCAGCGGTCCTGATTCCCCCCCCACCCTCGGGGCCCTCATGGAGACTATAGTCGAGATGTTTTGTGTCAAGCATTAGATCCTAAACACGATCTTATGAAATATTTTATCTGAGCCTAGATGTTATAACCATGCATCAATTGTGGATACAAACTGTATGAGCATATAACATTGGAACCTGTTATCTTTCCATGGTAGTACCTAGTCAGTTAGCTTATGCCATGCGCTTGTCACTTTTGCAGAGGAAGATATCTTAAGAATCGATTGGAGCAGAGGCGCACCGGAGGAGGCCCTGCTCAGCTACAGCTGCTCACTGACCTTGAGGAACGTGCGGCAGCACTTGTGGGGACCCACAGTCGCTCGGCCACCACCCGTTGTCGTGCAGATCCCTCCCTTACATCACGTGAGTAATGTGTAAAGCAGTGTTAATGCAAAGTAATGTAACGTCATTTCATTATAATATCCGAATGTTGTCATGTTATGCATGCAGTTTCTCTGCTACTCTCAGGTTGACAACATCAGAACACAAGAAATAGGAGCAGGAGCAGGCCATCTGGCCCCAGAGCCTGCTCCGCCTTTTGATAAGATCATGGCTGATCTGATGTAGGGCTCAGCTCCACTTCCCTGTCCGCTCCCTTATCATTCAGAAGTCTGTCTATCTCTTCCTCAAATATAGTCACTGATCCAGCCTCCATAGCTCTCTGGGGCAGTGAATTCCACATATGATGCATTAATATGTAACGTCTCTCGGTCACATTTATTGTAGTAGTGCTGCACCCCCTACGTACGCCAGTGCAGTGCAAGAATCATGTGTACCCTTCAGTTCTAATAAGCTCAATTGTGTTTCGCAGGTGACCCAGCTCCAGAGGCGCAAAGGGAGGCCGCACCTACTCCTGCACTATTGTAGGTGGTCATCACCACGGGTGCTGAAGAGGAGGAAGAGGAGGAGAGCACCGAGCCAGAGGAGGAAGGAGATGTTATAATGGAAACAGAGGAGGATGTCCCTTGCACCCTGTGAATGTTGTACCTGCGGCCACTTTGTTGTCTTCGACAGAAGAAGTCGTGGGTCCAAGCGGCTTGCAGCATGTGACTCCAAGGCGTACAGTGCCCACGCTGACCCCACGGAGGTTGAGTCAGCGAAGTCGGCACGCGCTAAGATGGGCAGGTCGCTACGAGAACATGACCACACTGTGCAGGGAGAGCGTTGCCATAAGTCATGAGCTCCTTCAGGCATTTGGTGGGTTGACAAGGAACATTGGCAGGATGTCCGCTCACATATCAGAGGGTATGGGGCGGATGATTATGGAAATGCGCCAACAAACCGCCGCCATCCATGCCTTGCGGCACGCGATACTGTCGGGAGATGCCACTGCACCCCGAGGTGCCGTCCCACCAACCGCCAGCACAGATGTGAGTCTGGCTCGGAAGTCGTTTCATCCGAAACGTCTTCTCCTCCTCCACCCCCTGAAGTGATTCTGCCACCGTCACCACCCCCACAGCACCAGGCCTTGGGGTCGCCGACTGCAACCTGGTCCCGTTACCCGATTACAATGGGGGCTAAGGTACGGGGGGGTTTATTGGGATCTGGAGGGAATTGTGGCTGCAGGTAGCGCGGGCTGGAGGCGGGGGGCGTTATTGTTCTCATTGTTCTTATTGGTGTTGTTGTTGTTTTGAAATTTATTGTTGGGGTTGCGGTGGGGGGGGGGGGTGGGGGTGTTAGAGTTAAAAAAAAATAATTCAATAATTAAAATACTTTATTGCATTTTACAATTGTTGTGCAGTATCTTATAATAACGTAAGGTAAAGTAAAACATGAATACAGTTGTTGGAAAACAATGGCCAGGCCAGGCCAGGCAAGGATGAAGTGTAACACAACTGCAACTGTTGTCTTTCTGTAACCGTAAATGTAACTGTCACCGATGTAAGTTCATGCAAAGCGTTCATTTATGAGCTGCTGACGCAAGAGTTTTGCAGCTGTGTAACTCTCACGGGGCTAGTCCAGTCTTGCGGTGGGGGGGGGGGGGGAGGGGGTGGGGGCATGGGTTCATCGCCAGGCTGATTGTCCTCCCTGAGGTCCTCGTCATTCTCCTCCTCCTCGTCTTCCTCTTGTCCTCTCTCCTGAGGTGGACTGGGGCAGCCCCATCTGGCAATTGTTGTCCTCTCCTTATTGCTAGGTTATACAACATGCAGCACACCACAATAAACTCAGTGACCTGGTCAGGGAGGTATTGTAGGCTGACTCCAGAGTGGTCCAGGCATCTGAAGCACTGCTTCAGCACTCCAATTGTCTTTTTGACGATATTGCGTGTAGCTATATAGCTTTCGTTGTAGCGCTTCTCGGCTTTCATCTGGGGATTATGCAGGGGGGTCATGAGCCAGCTGGCAAGGCCATATCCTTTATCCCCCAGCATGCAACCGTGACCTTGTGGCTGACTGTTAAACATGTCAGAGATAGTGCTCTCATGCAAGATGTGTGCATCATGGATGCTGCCTGGAAAATTAGCATTTACTGCCATGATTATTTGGTTGTGGTCGACAATGAGCTGCACATTCAGGGGGGGTGGAATCCCTTTTGGTTATCAAACATCTCCGCATCCTGTAAAGGTGCTCACAGGGCGTACTGTCTATTGCACCTTACACCTTGGGGAAGTTTGCTATTTTCGAGAACCCCAAAGCCCTCTCGGTCTGTGCCTCCCTGGTCATAGGGAAGTTTATAAAGTCCATCCTGTGTGCAATGGAGCAATGTGTGGCGTGCTGAGAGATACTGCAAATGTCGCCAGCTGAAGCCTGAAAAGATCCCGATGCCTAGAAGGAAAGTATTATGTCTGTGGTGTACCTATGAATGACTCCACGAGGCAATGTGTTGTATTCAAACTGTAGTGACCTTGGTCCTTTAATCGTAACTCCAGAGTGAGGCAGCCACATGGTGGCTCCCCTTTTATACAGCCCCTGCCACCAGGGCAGGAAACCCCAGTCTCCACCAGTTGCACCCTCTAGTGGTGCCAGCATGTATATACACAGTGTAAGCCTTATTGATAATACATCAGATAAACAAGTCTCCATCTTATGCAACTATACAGTGACTACACGGAGAGTATATCTATAGTCTGCATATATAACAGAAAGTGCCTCAGTAACCTTTACCTCAATGGGCAGTGCGGTCCTGATGGTGTTAGTAGGCTGCAGATCTCTCTTGATGAGCTGGCATATCTCAGCGATGACCTCCTTTCAGAAGCGCAGCCTCCTAAGGCACATGTTATCGGACAAGTTCAGGTATGATTGTTTTTCCCTGTAAGTTTGTCAGGTGTAAGGTCTCCTCCTCCTCAGCAGTCTGCCAAATCTTTGATTGGTACATACTGCTCTTCATTATACCTTCTCCCATCTTCAATCACAGCATGTGATTATTCACCAATAATGGTAAAGTTACAGACCCCATCACTATTGCTATAAATGCCCTAAGTTTTGTCCTCAATAAATAGAAATGTGAGCAGATGATTTCCAAAGAGTCAGTAAGGCTCTTAAAATAACTCACAAATGAATTCTCCTCATAAGCCCCTTCTTCAAGCAGCCTCTCAGTTCCTCCGACGTTCAAAATGGCGTCCGTAGTGCCGAGTCCTGCCGAACAGTGCCAGTCGGGAGCAGCTTTTCTCCAGTGATCTTCTCGGCGAGTGATCAGCCCGGCGATGTGTGGGTGATGTGGCGAAGGTTGCGATGGGCGATCATCTCGGCGATGTGAAATTCTTATGTGCCGAAAGTTGGGCGAGGTTCCAGCCCAACTTTTCACTTTTAAGATAACATGGACGATAGCCTGCCTATTTGGGAGATAGATGGACGATAGATCAGCGATCATCAGGGGAAAGTTCAGCCCATAGTCTTTTCAGCCTGGGTGGTGTCCTGCACTTCTGGACCTTGGCCCTTCATGTCGGGTTTACGATAAAAATATCCAGGCAGGAGTTTTGAATTTTCACCAATTCAGGATTTTAAGAGGAAGAGAATAGAAGTACAGTATTGATGTTTAATTTATAACAATATTATAAATGTTGCAACCCTGCTGTAATTCTACATTATTTAGAAGTATAATACTTTGTCTATTTAACATGTCACTTGAGCTATTAACACCCATTTTTAATTTCTGTTTATGTGTTGGTGCTCAGCATTGTACATCCATGGCATTTTAACAAGGCAAACTTTTTCATTTATTGATTGAACTTCAAGATCATAAAGAATTAGTTGGGGTATGCCTTTAACATATTTTATAAAGCGTTTCTAATTAGGGGGGCAATCTTGAAATATTCGAAGCTGGAGAGAATGAGGTTTATCTTAATCTATTAGATGTTGGATGAGGCAGTGCTGATCTCTGTTTTCATTGTAAGAATGTCTGAAGATATTTTATGTAAAATTGCAGTGCTTGAACATATGGTAAGTATAGATTTTGTGGGATTTATTGCAGGATATTGTACTGAGCCAAACCACTTTGCTGTAATAATAGGTAGTCATGTTTATATTACATTGATACAAAAGAAGGACCCGTTTCACCTCACTTCATATCACCTCAGGGCAGAAAATGAAATGAGATGCTTTAGAAGGGAAAAATAAAGGGAGCTCTGAAGTTCATCCTGTATTGGAGCAGACAGACAATCTTTGCCTGTCCTAAACAACATTTCAATCAGTGGTTGAAATTAGAGAACAGATGGATTCTTCACCAGCACAACAAAGCCAGTGTCAGACAACTTCCATTATCATTGCATCGTAATTATGTAGAGGTCGCATTCTCTTGTTATGACATTTTAACTCGTGCAGTTCTATTCATCAGTTGCATAACTTGCAACTACATTACTTTGATTAAAGAAGTTAGTTTATGCCACCATCAGATTCATTCTGGAAGCTAGATTTTGTAGTTTAAAAAAAAATTGTCCTTCTAATATGGGCGATGCATATTTATTTACCATCCCTAATAGCCCCGAAAAGTGGTAGACCGACTCCTTGAACTGTTACAGTTGTTGTGCTGATAGTTCTCCCACAATAGGGTTAGGTAGGACATTTCAGGAATGAGGAAACACTGATATATATCCATCAGGATTACATATTACATAGGATTACATAAGAAATACAGTACAGAAACAGGCCATTTGGCCCAACCAGTCCATGCTGGCGTTTATGCTCCATTTGAGCCTCCTCCCGTCTTTCCTCAGCTAAATCTATCAGCATAACCCTCTATTCCCTTCTCCCTCATATGCTTGTCTAGCCTCCCCTTAAATGCATGTATACTATTCACTTCAACCACTCCCTATGGTAGCAAGTTCCACATTATCACCACTCTTTGTGGAAATTGGCTGCTGTGTTTCCTACATTATAACAGTGACTACACCTCAAACATATTTCATTGGCTGTAAAGTCTTCTTTTTTTTTAAATAAGTTTTTTCTGAATTCCCTATTGGATTTCCTGGTGACTATCTTATATTGATGGCCTCTAGTTATGCTTTTCCCCACAAGTGGAAACATTCCCTCTGTATCCACTCTATCAAAACCTTTCATAATTTTAGAGATTTCTATAGGTTACCACTCAGCCTTCTTTTTTCAAGAGAAAAAAGACCCACCCTGTTCATCCTTTCCTGATAGGTTTACCTTCGCATTTCTGGTATCATCCTTGGAAATCTTCTCTGCACCCTCTCCAGTGCCTCTATATCCTTTTTATAATATGGCGACCAGAATTGTACGCAGTACTCTAAATGAGGTCTAACCAAGATTCGATACAGGTTTAGCATAACTTCCCTACTTTTCAATTCTATTCCTCTAGAAGTAAACCCTAGTGTTTGGTTTGCTTTTGTTATGGCCTTGCTAACCTGTGGTGCAACTTTTAGTGATGTGTGTATTTGTACTCCAAGATCCCTTTGTTCCTCTATCCCACCTAGACTCACGCCTTCCAAGTAATAAGTGACCTCCCTATTCTTACTACCAAAATGTAATACCTCACAGTTATCTGTGTTGAACTTCATTTATCAATTATATGCCCATTCTGCAAGTTTATTAATGTCCTCCTGTAATTTGTTGCAGTCCTCCTCGGTATTGACCATCCCCCAATTTGGTGTGTGATTTGCTAATTAACTTGGAGGTAATAGTGTTCACATGAGATTTCCTCTCTTGTCCTTGATGGTTGGGATTGCAGGGAGGGAGGTGCTGTCAAAGTAACCTTGTTTTGGTGTAGCGTATACTGTAGGCTATGCATACTGTAGCCATAGTGTGCCGGTGGTGGAGGGGATGGATATCAAGTCCAGTGACAAGGGGCGCTGCTTGAGCAAACTTCTCTGTCCTAGCTGGTGTTTTGCTCATGATATTTATAGTATTCTGTATGTGACCTTAAGTAATGTAGCTTTGTTTAGTAATTGATGGCTTATCGTATCATGCCTGTGATTTCTGCATAATGAGCTAAGTATTCACTGATAACTCATCATCATAGGCAGTCCTTTGGAATCGAGGAAGACTTGCTTCCACTCTTAAAATGAGTTCTTAGGTGGCTGAACAGTCCAATACGAGAACCATAGTCTCTGTCACAGGTGGGACAGATAGTTGTTGAAAGGGTGGGTGGGACTGGTTGTCATGGTACATCAGTCATTGAAGGTTGGCATGCAGGTGCAGCAGGCGGTTAAGAAAGCAAATGGCATGTTGGCCTTCATAGCAAGGGGATTTGAGTACAGGGGCAGGGAGGTGTTGCTGCAGTTGTACAGGGCATTGGTGAGGCCACACCTGGAGTATTGTGTACAGTTTTGGTCTCCTAACCTGAGGAAGGACATTCTTGCTATTGAGGGAGTGCAGCGAAGGTTCACCAGACTGATTCCCGGGATGACGGGACTGACCTATCAAGAAAGACTGGATCAACTGGGCTTGTATTCACTGGAGTTCAGAAGAATGAGAGGGGATCTCATAGAAACATTTAAAATTCTGACGGGGTTAGACAGGTTAGATGCAGGAAGAATGTTCCCAATGTTGGGGAAGTCCAGAACCAGAGGTCACAGTCTAAGGATAAGGGGTAAGCCATTTAGGACCGAGATGCGGAGGAACTTCTTCACCCAGAGAGTGGTGAACCTGTGGAATTCTCTACCACAGAAAGTTGTTGAGGCCAATTCACTAAATATATTCAAAAAGGAGTTAGATGAGGTCCTTACTACTAGGGGGATCAAGGGGTATGGCGAGAAAGCAGGAATGGGGTACTGAAGTTGAATGTTCAGCCATGAACTCATTGAATGGCGGTGCAGGCTAGAAGGGCCGAATGGCCTACTCCTGCACCTATTTTCTATGTTTCTATGTTTGCCGCACGCTCTTTCTGCTGCCTGTGCTTAATTTCTGCATGCTGTCGGCGATGAGACTCAAGGTGCTCAGCGCCCTCCCGGATGCACTTCCTCCACTTAGTGCGGTCTTTGGTCAGGGGTCCCCAGGTGTCAGTGGGGATGTTGCACTTTATCAGGGAGGCTTTGAGGGTGTCCTTGTAATGTTTCCTCTGCCCACCTTTGGCTCGTTTGCTGTGGACGAGTTCCGATTAGAGCACTTGCTTTGGGAGTCTCGTGTCAGGCATGCGAACTATATGGCTTGCCCAGCGAAACTGATCAAGTGTGGTCAGTGCTTCAATGCTGGGGATGTTGGCCTGGTCGAGGACGCTAATATTGGTGCGCCTGTCCTCCAAGGGGATTTGTAGGATCTTGTGGAGTATTAGTACTTTCAATAACTATTGGCTGTTAACTTCTCTCGGAGTTGACTTTATGCAGGAGCAACACAGATTCAAGATCAGATTTGCATCAGATAACAAATAACATTAAGCACAAATCCAAAATCTTTTTCCTGCATTAACTCTGAGATCTTTGCACAACAGGAAAACTATGAACCATAGATGGAGGAACCCAATGCTACTGTACCATGAGTCATATAAATGCCAGAACAATGTCCTACATAGTTATACGTGCCTCAGTGCCTCAGGCTTTTGTTGCCAGAATTGCATGCTATACATTTCTATGACATATTCTCCATGGAGGCTCTGTTTGAGGGCCATATTTGGGCTAAATTTATCTCCCATGCTGGGCCCAGGCCAGAAAAGCAGTTGGCGTGCTTGACCAGGAGTGGCTGCAAGCAGACTTGGCCGATTTTAACTGTGGGGTCTCATTAACATGTTGCCTTTAGACTTCCAGAAGGGGAATCCCGGCAGTGGGGGGGGGGGGAGCCCAGGAAGGGGAGCCCCAAGGTCCCTTGTGCAAACTAAACATTTTGTTCAAAAACTTACCTTACTGGGCTGCTTCTAGCCCTGGCTCCTGTTCTCGGCATGTTTGGTCTGGAGGGGAAGCTATCACTGCACCCCTGCTCAGGCCTCAGGTTAAAATAGCAGATTGGGTCTTGATGACATCATCGGAGCCTAATCTTCATATTTAAAGAGGACCCCTCTGGCATCGGGCGGGTGTCTTTGCCGTCTGCAATTTAAAATCACAGTGGGCCAGATTGGTGTGGCAAAGGAGTGGTAAGTTGCCTGCTCCATTTTAACTTACCCCCACCCCCTCTCCCTCGCTTGGATTTAAAATCAAACTATTTAGTGCATGGGCAAAGCTCTCACAACAATAGGAAAGCTTGGCTGTCACTTCTGATCACCAGTTTTATTTGTAAGAATTCAAAGGAACCATTGCATCATTGACACTGCAGCAGTCAGTCCAGATCTCAGCAATGTTTGAAGCTGTGCTGGGCACTTCTGTATGACATAGGTCCCCTGAATTCTATTTTGAGAATACAGAAAATTGCATCACTAGATACTTCAAGCCATTTTTCTAATTCTTTTGGTAATTCTTTAGCACAAAGCACTGTAACACACTACCAACTAAATAGCAGCTATTTACATGCATTGATTTCCTATTCACTGGTACTCTGGAGGGAGCATTGGCAAAGAACTTGTGCAGTTTAGATTCTGCGACATTTTCTCTCCCTGATCAGTAATGATGGGAGATATTATTTAAAGGAGCACTGATTTCATGGGAAAAGGGTCTGGGAAAGCTTTTCTCACTGTTTGGAAACATGCAACATGATGGCAAAAATCTCGTTGAAATGCACCTTCATCTTAATTGCATACATGGCAAATGTTTAATTGTTTTGGCAGTCTAGTGATACATAATTAAACGGAAGCACACCGCAACAGTTCACAAAGTTATATCCATGTAAGGCTGACAGTTGCTCAACTGTTAGTCACTGCACTCGTAGGCTTCAGCGTGGCGGCCCCAACCTGCGAGAGACCATCAACGGCAGGTCGTGGCCATAAAAGGAGCGGCGAGCAGCGGCCATGGGCAGCGTACCACTTCAAGGTACAGCGTGAGCTGGTGCCGGAGGGCGACGGCAGCGAAGAGGGATGTCATCAAGGTCCAGGCCAGTGATTGGAGCGTGGGCAGATACAGCAGGAGCGGCAAGGATCGGGGCGAAGGAACGGGATGTGATCGGGGCCCCGGAGAGGAGAGAGTTCGTGGCCAGAAGAGGCAAAGGCCCAGGGGCAGCACGGGCCAGCCTACACTGATATGTGTGCGCACTAGGCCCGTGCAGCAGAGTTGGTCTTGGGTAATCTTTGCCACTGGACCAAGACCTAGCTCTGTGAAGGCCGTGTGGTGGCTGGTATGCAACGGCCGCCACACGTTAAAAAAATCCACGCACAGGCATCTACCACCCTTCAAGATGTAGTTCGGGATCTGGAATATTAGGTCCTTCATTGAAACACCTGTGAACTCATCCCTTTTTGGCGTGGAAGCAAGTCATTCCTCGTTTCGAGGGATTGCCTATGATGATGATGATGATGATACACGGCAGCACAGAACTCTTTTTATCCAAAGACATTTTAATGAAGTCAGTGCCCTTTTAAAAACTGGAACTGCTGTGTGATGTAAAATTGTTTGAAGAAGGCAAAGCTCGAGCAGTCTACAAATTAACTTGGCAGATCTGCTGGAGGTCTGGCAGAACTGCTTGGAAAAAGACCAGGATCTGCATACACTTGGCTCTGCATGTAGTGACCAGCCAACATGGAGATGATTGGCTAATTCCCCCATCAATCACGCCTGGAGACTGCACTGCTGTAAGTGACCAGCTTTGATTTTACACACACAATTTGTGCTATGTACCTATGCTCCACTTACTGCATTTTGCTGAAGAAATCAGTATGCTTTTATTGGGAGACGTAATTGTGGGAGCACAGTCCCGCATTTCTGAACTCTTTGCTCATTCGGAACATGTGTGTCTCAAGCAGCCACGGAAATCGAAGCGAGCTGCCTTTGTGAATGTTCTCAGTAACTTTCATACTTGGTTTTTTTAGTATGAATGTTTAAATAAAAGACCCAATCCTGCCTTTACTACAACTAAGTGTGTGCGGGTAATTCGACGTTAAAAGCCACGAAGCGAAAACGAGCAAGACAGCCGTTACAACAGTAATCA
Source organism: Pristiophorus japonicus (assembly GCF_044704955.1). Taxonomy (NCBI): domain Eukaryota; kingdom Metazoa; phylum Chordata; class Chondrichthyes; family Pristiophoridae; genus Pristiophorus; species Pristiophorus japonicus. The sequence goes on from NC_091989.1 coordinate 156,555,185, forward strand.
CTACGCTTCAGTCATGAGCTCTATTTGCTGTAGTCCGTGCAGTCTCTTTTTAAATAGATGCTGTAGACCGTTAGCTGTAGTGCGCCATTTAAATTGACTCTGCTGAGTAAATAAACGCTGTATGCTGTAACTACAAATTGCTGTTGTAAAATAGATTGCTGTGAGTGCTGCCGCAAGTCCTGCCTCACACACAGTGTGTCAATAAAAGAGCAAGGGAGTTCTCCCCGGTGTCCTGGCCACTATTTATCCCTCAATTAACATCACCAAAACAGATTATCTGCTCATTATCACGGTGCTGTTTGTGGCACCGTGTGGCGTGCACATTGGCTGCTCCATTTACCACATTTCAACAGTGACCACCCTTCAAATGTACCTCATTGATTGTGACGTCGACGTCGGAGGAGGTCGTGGTCATCGGGGTGGGGGGGGGCGGAGAAAGATCCAGGTCGATGCTGCAGGAGTCACAGACATCTGAGTCGTCGCCGATGGGTGGCTTGGAGCGAGGGCTGAGGTAGGCCCGGATTTTGGAATTCGCAGGGTTAAGGGTTTAAGGCAGGGATTTATGCACCCCCTATTAAGGTCTGTTAGGGCTAGGGGGAGTTTAGTCAGTGGGAGGGGGGAGGTTGAGGGTGGATAGTTGTCGGATGGCAGGGTAAAGTTGATTCGGGAAGGGAGCTCCCTAGGGAACTGCCACCCCTCAACGGTCCTCGACCCTCGATGGCACCCGGCGTCATCTGCTGACTATGTCATCATCCGAGCCAGGGATCGCAAGGGTGTGCGCATCACCCGCGCCATGACAGGAGCTGACGACTGCTGGATGGACCACCGCCTAACCCGATCCATCATTGACATCAACATAGCCCCAATGCGGAGGGAGCAGCAGAAGCAGTGCCACAAAAATGTCAATGCCGGGGCACTTAAGGACCCAGCTAAGAGAGCCCTATACAGCCAGCGCCTCACTGCTAACCTGGCGTGCCTTGATGACCCCGAGACGCAGAATGCCCACAGCGCTTGGTCTGCCCTCCAGGCCTCCATAACCTGTGCCTGCAAAGAGACGCTCGGTCACTCAACCAGGAAACACCAGGACTGGTTTGATGAGAATGATCAGGAGATCCAAGAGCTAATAGATCGTAAGCACAGGGCATTTCTGAGCCTTAAACAACAACCCAACTCGGGAGCAGCAAAGCAGCATTACAGGTGGCTCAAGGCTGAGGTCCAACAAAAAACCCAGGACCTAAAGAACAGGTGGTGGATGGAGAAAGCACAGGAGATACAACAGCTGGCCGACAGCCATGATGTGCGAGGATTCTTCATCGCAGTCAAGGCCACCTACGGTCCAAACACCCAAGGCCCCACCCCGCTGTTGGCCAAGAATGGGGAAACACTCATCTAGGACACCGAGGCAGACAGGGCCCGCTGGAAGGAGCACTTCGAAGATCTCCTCAATCGAGACTCTGCCTTTGACCCAAGTGTTCTTGACTCCATCCCGCAGCATGCGACCCGCCAGCATCTCAGACCCCGACACTGCATGAGGTAGAAAAATCCATAAGACAGCTTAAAAATAACAAGGATACGGGTGCGGATGGAATCCCTGCTGAGGCACTGAAGTAGGGCGGAGGGGCACTATTGGCGTGAATACATGACCTCATCTCTCTCATCTGGAGGGAGGAGAGCATGCCGGGAGATCTCAGAGATGCAGTGATCGTGACCATTTTTTAAAAAGGGGAAAAGTCCGACTGCGGCAACTACAGAGGAATCACCCTGCTATCAGCCATTGGGAAAATCATCGCTAGAGTTCTTCTCAACCGTCTTCTCCCTATGGCCGAGGAGCTCCTCCCGGAGTTGCAGTGCGGATTTCGTCCCTACGGGGCACAACAGACATGATTTTTGCAGCGCGACAGCTGCAGGAAAAAGGTCAGTAACGGCGCCAGCCCTTATACATGGCCTTCTTCGACCTTACAAAGGCCTTAGACACTGTCGGCCAGGAGGGTCTATGGAGCATCCTCCTCCATTTCGGATGTCCCCAAAGGTTCGTCACCATCCTCCGCCTGCTCCACAATGACATACAGGCCGTGATCCTTATTAATGGCTCCATCACAGACCGAATCAACGACTGGACCGGGGTCAAGCAGGGCTGCGTCATCGCCCCAACCCTCTTCTCAATCTTCCTCGCTGACATGCTCCACCTCACAGTCGACAAGCTCCCCGCTGGAGTGGAACTAAACTACAGAACCAGTGGGAAGCTGTTCAACCTTTGCCATCTCCAGGCCAGGTCCAAGACAACCCAATCTCTGTTGTCGAGCTACAGTATGTGGACGACGCCTGCGTCTGCGCACATACGGAGGCTGAAACCCAGGACATAGTCGACGTATTTACTGAGGCGTACAAAAACAAGGGCCTTACGCTAAACATCAGTAAAAAAAAAGGTCCTCCACCAACCTGTCCTTGCCACACAACATTGCCCCCCAGTCATCAAGATCCACGGCGCGGCACTGGGAAATGTGGACCATTTCCCTTAGCTCGGGAGCCTCCTATCAACAAGAGCAGGCATCGACGACGAGATCCAACACCGCCTCCAGTGCGCCAGTGCAGCCTTCGACTGCCTGAGGAAAAAAGTGTTTGAAGCCAGGCCCTCAAAACTGCCACCAAGCTCATGGTCTACAGGGCTGTAATAATACCCGCCCTCCTGTATGGCTCAGAAACATGGACCATGTACAGTAGACACCTCAAGTCGCTGGAGAAATACCACCAACGATGTCTCTGCAAGATCCTACAAATCCCCTGGGAGGACAGACGCACCAACGTTAGCGTCCTCGACCAGGCCAACATCCCCAGCATTGAAGCACTGGCCACACTTGATCATCTCCGCTGGGCAAGCCACATCGTTCGCATGCCAGACATAAGGCTCCCAAAGCAAGCTCTCTACTTGGACTCCTTCATGGCAAACGAACCAAAGAAGGGCAGCGGAAACATTTCAGGGACACCCTCAAAGTCTCCCTGATAAAGTGCAACATCCCCACTGACACCTGGGAAGTACATCCAGGAGGGTGCTGAGCACCTCGAGTCTCGTCATCGAGAGCATGCAGAAATCAAGCGCAGGCAGCAGAAAGAGCGTGCGGCAATCCAGTCCCACCCACCCCTTCCCTCAACGACTATCTGTCCCACCTGTGACAGAGACTGTGGTTCTCGGATTGGACTGTACAGCCACCTAAGAACTCATGCTAAGAGTGGAAGCAAGGCTTCCTCGATTCCGAGGGACTGCCTATAATGATGATGATGATTGGCTGTGAAGCGCTTTGGGACGTCTGGAGCTGGTGAAAGGCGCTAGATAAATGAAAGTTCTTTCCTTCTTTCTCTGTCAACTTAGTCTAATCGAAGAGGAGACACCTTCACCTATCTCTTACAAGGTCAATGATGTCACCGGGGATGGGCTGGGGGCCGGGAATCCTTATGCTGGCCATTCCCATATCCCTGGCCGATAAAGGAACCAGCATAAAACGTGGGCTATGGTGGAGGGAGGGGCGGGGAGTGGTGTGGGATGTGGGTGCGGGGGAATAGCCTTCACCCCATAAATGAATAAATTTGAAGTAGTTGTTAGTGTCCTTCACCTTATACGGGTTGTGCCTCTATTGATGCAAGCGCTGCTGGCAGCATACAATTACGGTGTTCTCTCACTAACGCCTCAATCTTCAGTGGGGTAAACACTGGTAAGCACTCGTGGGCATAATCCCAGCCTGGGATCGGGGCCCATGGATTTTCAGGGTCTTTATCTACAAGCTTATATATTAATGTTTCATCTTTTTACTTTGATAGACATGATTAGTCCATTCATAAATTAAACATGATTGCATTTTACACTTACAAAACGGAAGTCAATTGTTTGAGCAGCTCATTACATTAGGCATTTAAAACAACACTTGAACTGCCACAGAGCTTTCATTTGCTTTCAGTGGTATTTTATAGAATGTCAGTAATTGACGAATAAATCACTCGTGCTTGAAGTACTATGTAATACCGGAATAAAATCTAAATAATAATGCTTTTTACAATACTGATTTTAAATTGCTCCTTCTTATATTGCTGCAGCTTTGTATGAGTGCGGGTAGATCATTTGGTTATTGTTGGACTGCAGGGGTGGGTACAGGGTCCTAGCTTTCAATCCTTCCATAGTGCACGCAGCTTCTCATCCTTCCGAGGTGGATAAAATCGATATGACAGCTTAGGATGTGGGGAAGCTAGGAGAATGCAGTGACTGTGAGCAATATGTGGCTGACATGTGAGCAATAACAAGTCACTTGATTTAACTATTGCTGTTAACTCATCAGCGCACTGATAAATAAAACTTTTTTTTTCAAACTCTTTTAAATCCTCAGTTGAGTACTTGAAATGGTGATATTCAGTAAATCTTGTGTCTTGCTCATTTTTTCAAACACCTGATAAGCTCTTCCTGGTATTCGTGTCTCATCAGATTCGAGAAGGTTTAGATGTGTGGGTGTGACCATTATTCGGCTATTATGACTGATGTATTATTTTAATTCCCAATATAAATACGCACACATGGTAATTCTTCAGTCCATGTCCGTTTTTCAAATAAACCTCAGGCAGTTCTGCGTTTCCAAGTGTGCAGTGGCCCCTACATTAACTAGCTCACTGTTTCTTCACATCTCTTGACCCAGAAAATGAAAAGGCTTGGAAAACCGTTTTGCTTTTAATCCTACATTGTTGGTCTAATTTTTGTAGGATTTATAGATATGTCAGGATTCTTTATGGTTGAATAGCTTGCCAATGATCACTAAGACGAAGAATCATAGAATCAAAGAAACTTACAGCACAGAAGGAGGCCATTCGGCCCATCGTGCATGTGCTCGCTCTTTGAAAGAGCAGTCATGATACGTCCTACATCTCTGCTTTTTGTCTATAACCCTGTAACTTCCATATCCTCAACTACCTGTCCAACTCCCTTTTAAAACTATTTATGGAATCAGCTTCCACCGGCTTTTCAGATAGAACGTTCCAGATGCCGACAACACACAGTGAAAAAAATGCTCCTCATCTCCCCTCCAGATCTTCTGACAATGATTTCAAATGTAAGACCTCTGGTTATCGACCCACTCGCCACAGGGAATAGCTATTGTCTATCTAATCTATTAAAACCTCTCACCATCTTGAAAACCTCTATTAGGTCACCTCTTAACCTTCTCTGCTCCAAGGAGAACAATCCTAACTTTTCCAACCTCTCCCTATAACTGAGGTCCCCCACCCTTGAATGTTTAGGTAAGATGCCGGAGAGCCACCAACCTACAGAGAATTGCCCTCACCAAAACGAGTCACCATTGAGGAGAGAAGGACACTCTAGTTGAGAGAAAGTTAGATTTCTGTCCTTTCCCACTTGCGCAAACCAATTTATTAACGGGTTACAACTGCAAAAGGAACATTATTAGGTTTTTTAAATGGATGGATCTATGATTGTTCTATCCTCCTAGTTAGAAGTGTAACTCTCACAGCTGTTCCCTGCTTATAGACAGCCTGGAAGCCTGAGGTTTAATGCTTCTACTAAGTGTCTGCCATCTGTGACTGGAGCCACTGCAACAACGGTTAAAAGTGGCCTATGAGATTTCTCATTTTATTTTTTATTGCCCCCACCCATGCCATTTAACAGTCACAAGTAAGATGGTGATACGACACTTGGCTCCCAGACCTCGGCACATGCCCTTCCTGAATTAGTTAAAATGTCAATCATGGTTCAGCGGTACCACACTCACTTCTGAGTCAGATGCCGTGGGTCCAAGTCCCACTCCTAAGACTTGAGCACATAATCTGGGTGGATATCTCATGAGAAGGGTAGTATAGTGGTTAAGTTATAGGACTAGTAATCCAGAGGCCTAGACGAATGATCTGGAGACAAGAGTTCAAATCCCACCATGGAATTTAAATTCAGTTAATTAAATAAAAATCTAGTACCAGTAATGGTGACCATGAAACTATCGGATTGTCATAAAAACCCATCTGGTTCACTAATATCCTTTAGAGAAGGAAATCTGCTGTCTTATGTGACTCCAGACCCACAGCAAATGTGGTTGACTCTCAACTGCCCCTCTGAAATGGCCTAGCAAGCCACTCAGTTGTTACAAGAAACAATAAGCAGAAATAAAACTGGATGGACTACCCAGCCCAGTTGATCCTGCAAAGTCCTTCTCACCAACGTCTGGGGATTTGTGCCAAAATTGGGAGAGCTGTCCCACAGACTAGTCAAGCAAACAGCCTGACATATACTCATAGAATCATACCTTTCAGCCAATGTCCCAAGTTCCTCCATTACCATCCCAGGGGTGGCAGCTATGTGATATACAGTCAGGAGGGAGTGGCCCAGGGAGTCCTCAACATTGATTCTGGACCCCAGGAAGTCTCACGGCTTCAGGTCAAACATGGACAAGGAAACTTCTTGCTGATTACCACCTCCCTCAGCTGATGAATCAGTACTCCTCTATGTTGAGGTAGCAAGGGCACAGAATGTACTCTGGGTGGGAGACTTCAATGTCCATCATCACGAGTGGCTTGGTAGCACCATTGCTGGCCGAGTCCTGAAGGACGTAGCTATCAGACTGGGCTTGTGGCAGGTGGTGAGAGTACCAACATGAGGGAAAAACCTACTTGACCTTGTCCTCGCCAATCTACCTATCGCAGATGCATCTGTCCATGACAGCCTTGGTAGCAGTGACCACCGCACAGCCATTGTGGAGACGAAGTCCTGTCTTCACACTGAGGATACCATCCATTGTGTTGTGTTGCACTACCACTGTGCTAAATGGGATAGATTCAGAGCAGATCTAGCAGCTCAAAACTGGGCATCTATGAGGCGCTGTGGGCCATTATCAGCAGCAGAATTGTATTCCACCATAATCTGTAACCTCATGGCCTGGCATAATCCCTCACTAACCATTACCATCAAGCCAGGGCATCATCAATGAGGAGTGTAGAAGAGCATGCCAGGAGCAGCACCAGGTGTACCTAAAAATGAGGTGCCAACCTGGGGAAGCTGCAACACAGGACTACATGCATGCTAAAAAGCAGAAGCAGCATGCTTTAGACAAGGCTACGCGGTCCCACAATCAACGGATCAGATCAAAGCTCTGCAGTCCTGCTACATCCAGTTGTTGAATGGTGGTGGACCATTAAACAACTAACAGGAGGAGGAAGCTCCATGAATATCCCCATCCTCAATGATGGCAGAGCCCAGCATGCGAGTGCAAAAGACAATTTGCAACCATCTTCAGCCATAAGTGCCAAGTGGATGATCCATATCGGCCTCCTCTTAAGGTCCCCACCATCACAGAAGCCAGTCTTCAGCCAATTCAATTCACATATCGTTCTATTCTTTTCTCCTTTGTGATAACCTAGCTTCCCCTTAAATGCATCTATGCTAGTTGCCTCAACTATTCTTTGTGGTAGTGAGTTCAACATTCTATCCACTCTCTGGGTAAAGACATTTCTCCTGAATTCCCTAGTGGATTTATTAGTGAATATCTTATATTTATGGCCCTAGTTCTGGTCTTGCCTGCACATATCCGCTCCCACACTCTGGTCCTTTGACTCTGGCCTTATAGAAACATAGAAAATAGGTGCAGGAGTAGGCCATTCGGCCCTTCGAGCCTGCACCACCATTCAATGAGTTCATGGCTGAACATGCAACTTCAGTACCCCATTCCTGCTTTCTCGCCATACCCCTTGATCCCCCGTAGTAAGGACTACATCTAACTCCTCCTGTACACTCCCTGTACACTCCCCCTGTCCCTTTGCAGCACTATTCATGACAGAGGCTTTACTCCCCAAACCATTCCTTTACTATTAAAAAACCTTCTCAAAACCCATCTTCTTTTCCAGTTGACAGGTCAAAAACAACAAAGGCAACTTGTGCTTTTAAGGTATCTTGAGGTACTTTTCAGAGTGGGATGGGGGAAATAGACGCCTTTAGTCATGGTGGGATAGTTTGAAAAGGTGACGAAAAGCTTAGTTGACTTGATGGGTCTAGAGAAGGTTTTAATAGTAGAGGAATGGTTTCGGGAGTGAAGCCGCTGCTTCAGTGCAACAAAGGGATATGGAGAATACACAAAAGGCCAGAGACAAAGAACCAAAGGGTGTGGGAGGGGATGTAAGGCTGGAGGAGGTTGCAGACCAAGGGGAGGCCAAGGTTGTGGAAGGATTTGAAAGTGAAAACAAGGATGTTAAATTCAATACACCGGGGGGGGGCAGGGAGCCAGTCTAGGTCATCAAGGATGGAGATTATGGATTAGCACGACAGCATACAGCTGAGTTTTGAAAAAAATTAAAGTTATGGAGGGTGGAGGAAGGATGCCTACATCTAAATCCAACATCAATTCACTTGGTAGCATATGGCCTGGATTTTGCAGTCAGCGGCGAAGTGACGGTGTTCGCCACTGAACTCGAAGAACGCTGCCCACAAATATCTAACAATCTCTGTGGCGTGGATTTCACCTCTCCCAACATTAATTTGAATCTGGCACCAAGTCTAGGGGATTTCCAGTGTCCAGCAGCAGTGATGTCATCAAGCTGGCTAAGCAGCCAATCTCATTAATGAATTCTCACAGACAGGAAGTAACATGTACTGATTATTCTTCACTTGTAATAAATTGTACAGAGTGTAAAGTAAAGAAGATTGGGACATACACATGGGATTCAGGTAGAAGCGGAAATATAATAAACTTAAAAAAAAAATTGTATTAAAAGTCAAGGAAAAATTTGACATTCCACAAATATAAAATTAGTTTTCCTGGGGCCAGAAAGGTTGTTCAGCAGTAGTTATGACTCAGTACGCCATTAAAAACCCAGTTTCAAGGCTTAACTTTTCCAGGGATTTTAGCAGCGATATTAGGGCATAAAAGTTGAAGTTCTTGTCAGTTCAGTGATTTCAATTAATTGCCAAGTGGAGGAGCAAGAGAATGGCTGACAGCAGCTTCTGGATTTCCGTGCTTAACTACGCATGTGCAGATGCCAGAAGTTGCCGTCAGTTTCAGAGGGTAATGACGATGAGCACTGACAGTTTCACTGTCATTACAATCGCAAATTCCGGGCCTCTAAGTTTACACCAGTAAATTGATAGTTTTTAATGCTTAGTGTATTGAGAAAAGTGTTGACCTCATCTCATGTAATATTAATAGGATTCTGAATTATTTACAGCATTTATTTGATTTGGGCTTAAAATCAAGTTCTATTAGAGCTCATTAGAGGTTATATTTCAGATTTCCAGCATCCACTGTAGTTTGTCGTTCTATTTGAGCTCAAGTTGCCTTAATTTGGCTTTTCACAAACTTGCTCCTTTTGCATTTTTAGGGGTAAAAATTCAGTTTCTTACACCGCCCGTTACCGCCAGAGAGGGGCAGCTAAGTGCTTATCGTCGGAGACGACCGGGTTCCTCGGCTCATGCTAAATTTAGTTGGGCAGTGGGGCGGCGCCAAGATGTACCGCTGTGTGCTCTGCTGCCACCCACGTGGTGACTTCATCTAGCGTGCAACGTTCTCTAGCTGTCGCAGCTGTGAAATTAGGTGAGTATGGTGGCCTTACCGGCAGCTGTCCATACTGCCTGGGAAAGGCTGGTGGGACATCGGGGATCCCAGGCCGGTAGCGTCCAGTGATCAAAGTAAGTGGTTATGTTTATTTTTTTTAGCATTTATGTATTAATGGTACCAGTTGGGAAGTGTCGGAAACTTTTTTTCCCCAGTTTTTTGGCCGGCAAAACTGAATTTTGCAGTTTGAGGCGGCACCTACTGGCTGGCGTTAAAATTAGCACTCAGCCGGTGTCACCGCCTCAAAAACGACAGGACCGAATTTCAACCCCTTAGTATTTCAACAATTGGTGTCACGTTTAATAAAGGTTATCAGGAAGTTAGAGCTCTATTAGTTCTGTATTGGAACCTTAGTTTTGTACTACAAAAATTGATGAATTCATCCTTTAAACCCATGAGTTCATTGAAACTAAAATTCCTTCCATGAAATGGTTGCCTTTGTTAATCATTTCTGCACAGTGTCAGTTGTTGGGAAAATGCTGGAGTCCATAAGTAAGGAAGCAGTAGCGGGACATTTAGAAAATCATGATACAATCAAACAGAGAGAGTCAGCATGGTTTTATGAAAGGGAAATCATGTTTGACAAATTTATTAGCGTTCTCTAAGGATGTAGCGAGCAGGGTGGATACAGGGGAACCAGTAGATATAGTGTATTTGGATTTCCAAAAGGCATTTGATAAGGTGCCACATAAAAGGTTACTATACTAGCTAAGAGATCATGGTGCTGGGGGTTATATATTAGCCTGGTTAGAGGATTGGCTAACGAACAAAAACAGGGAGTTGGGATAAATGGGTCTTTTTCAGGTTGGCAAACTGTAACTAGTGGAGTGTCACGAGGATCAGTACTGGGGCCTCAACTATTTACAATCTATATTGATGACCTGGATGAAGGGACCGAGTGTAATGTAGCCAAATTTGCTGATGATACAAAGATAGGTGGGAAAGCAAGTTGTGAGGACACAAAGTCTGCAAAGGGATATAGATAGGTTAAATGAGTGGGCAAAAATTTGGCAGATGGATTATAATGTGGGAAAATGTGAAGCGATTCACTTTGGTAGGAAGAATCGAAAAGCAAAATATTATTTAAATGGAGAGAGACTACAGAATGCTGCAGTACAGAGGGATCTGGGTGTCCGCGTATATGAAACATAAAAAGTTAGCATGCAGGTACAGCAAATAATTAGGAAGGCAAACGGAATGTTGGTCTTTATTGCAAGGGGGATGGAATATAAAAGTAGGGAATTCCTGCTACAACTACACAGGGCATTGGTGAGACCACATGTAGAGTACTGTGTACAGTTTTGGTCTCCTTATTTAAGGAATGATACACTTGCATTGGTGGCAGTTCAGAGAAGGTTCATTAGGTTGATTCCTGGGGTGAAGGGGTTGTCTTGTGAGGAAAGGTTGAGCAGGTTGGGCCTGTACTCATTAGAGTTTAGAAGAATGAGAGGTGATCTTATTGAAACATAAAAGATTCTGAGGGGGCTTGACAGCATAGATGCAGAGAGAGTGTTTCCCCTCGTGGGGAAATCTAGAACTAGGGGGCATTGTTTCAGAATAAGGGGTCACCCATTTACGATGGAGATAGGGAGGAATCTCTTCTCTCATATTAAAACATAGAAACATAGAAAATAGATGCCCTTCAAGCCTGCATCACCATTCAATAAGATCATGGCTGATCATTCCTTCAGTACCCCTTTCCTGCTTTCTCTCCATACCCCTTGATCCCCTTAACCGTAAGAGCCATATCTAACTCCCTCTTGAATATATCCAATGAACTGGCATCAACAACTCTCTGCGGCAGGGAATTCCACAGGTCAACAACTCTGAGTGAAGAAGTTTCTCCTCATCTCAGTCCTAAATGGCCTACCCCTTATCCTAAGACCCTGGTTCTGGACTTCCCCAACATCGAGAACATTCTTCCCGCATCTAACCTGTCCAGTTCCATCAGGATCTTATATGTTTCTATGAGATCCCCTCTCATCCTTCTAAACGCCAGTGAATAAAGGCCCAGTTGATCCAGTCTCTCCTCATATGACAGCCCAGCCATCCCTGGAATCAGTCTGGTGAACCTTCGCTGCACTCCCTCAATAGCAAGAACGTCCTTCCTCAGACTAGGAGACAAAAACTGAACACAATATTCCAGGTGAGGCCTCACTAAGGCCCTGTACAACTGCAGTAAGACCTCCCTGCTCCTATATTCAAATCCCCTAGCTATGAAGGCCAACATACCATTTGCCTTCTTCACCGCCTGCTGTACCTGCGTGCCCACTTTCAGTGACTGATGAACCATGACACCCAGGTCTCGTTGTACCTCCCCTTTTTCTAGCCTGCCGCCATTCAGATAATATTCTGCCTTCGTGTTTTTGCCCCCAAAATGGATAACCTCACATTTATCCACATTATACTGCATCTGCCATGTATTTGCCCACTCACCTAACCTGTCCAAGTCACCCTACAGCCTCTTAGCATCCTCCTCACAGCTCACACCGCCACCCAGTTTAGTGTCATCAGCAAACTTGGAGATATTACACTCCATTCCTTCATCAAAATTGTTAATGAATATTGTAAAGAGCTGGGGTCCCAGCACTGAGCCCTGCAGCACTCCACTAGTCACTGCCTGCCATTCTGAAAAGGACCCGCTTATCCCGATTCTCTGCTTCCTGTCTGCCAACCAGTTCTCTATCGATGTCAGTACATTACCCCCAATACCATGCGCTTTGATTTTGTACACCAATCTCTTGTGCGGGACCTTGTCAAAAGCCTTTTGAAAGTCCAAATACACCACATCCACTGGTTCTCCCTTGTCCACTCTACTAGTTACATCCTCAAAAAATTCCAGAAGTTTCGTCAAGCATGATTTCCCCTTCATAAATCCATGCTGACTCGGTCCGATCCTGTCACTGCTTTCCAAATGGGCTGCTATTTCATCCTTAATGATTGATTCCAACATTTTCCCCACTGCTGATGTCAGGCTAACCAGTCTATAATTACCCGCTTTCTCTCTCCCTCCTTTTTTAAAAAGTGGCGTTACATTAGCTACCCTCCAGTCCATAGGAAGTGATCCAGAATCGATAGATTGTTGGAAAATGATCACCAATGATCACTATTTCTAGGGCCACTTCCTTAAGTACTCAGGACCTGGGGATTTATCGGCCTTTAATCTCATCAATTTCCCTAACACAATTTCCTGCCTAATAAGGATATCTTTCAGTTCCTCATTCTCACTAGACCCACTGTCCCCTGGTACATTCGGAAGGTTATTTGTATTTTCCTTTGTGAAGACAGAACCAAAGTATTGGTTCAATTAGTCTGCCATTTCTTTGTTCCCCATTATAAATTCACCTGAATCCGACTGCAAGGGACCTATGTTTGTCTTTACTAATCTTTTTCTCTTCACATATTTATAGAAGCTTTTGCAGTCAGTTTTTATGTTCCCTGCAAGCTTCCTCTCGTACTCTATTTTCCCCTTCTTAATTAAACCCTTAGTCCTCCTCTGTTGAATTCTAAATTTCTCCCAGTCCTGAGGTTTGTTGCTTTTTCTAGCCAATTTATATGCCTCTTCCTTGGTTTTAACACAATCCTTAATTTCCCTTGTTAGCCATGGTTGAGCCACCTTCCCAGTTTTATTTTTACTCCAGACAGGGATGTACAATTGCTGAAGTTCATCCATGTGATCTTTAAATGTTTGCCATTGATTATCCACCATCAACCCTTTAAGTATCCTCTGCCAGTCTTTTCTAGCCAATTCACACCTCATACCGTCGAAGTTACCTTTCCTCAAGTTCAGGACCCAAATTTCCGAATTAACTTTGTCACTCTCCATCTTAATAAGGAATTCTACCATATTATGGTCACTTTTCCCCAAAGGGCCTCGCACAACAAGATTGCTAATTAGTCCCTTCTCATTACACATCACCCAGTCTAGGATGGCCAGCTCCCTGGTTGGTTCCTCAACATATTGGTCCAGAAAACCATCCCTAATACACTCCAGGAAATCCTCTTCCACCGCATTGCTACCAGTTAGGTTAGCCCAATCTATATGTAGATTAAAGTCGCCCATGATTACTGCTGTATCTTTATTTCTTGTTTGATGCTGTCCCCAACTTCACTACTACTGTTTGGTGGTCGGTAGACAACTCCCACTAGTGTTTTCTGCCCTTTGGAATTCCGCAGCTCCACCCATACCGATTCCACATCATCCAGGCTAATGTCCTTCCTTACAATTGCATTGATTTCCTCTTTAACCAGCAACGTTAGGAAGATACTGTTTAACCAATCCCTTCGACTTCTTTGGGCAAGTGACCACCCAGTGGACTGTGGTAAGCCCTATGACTTTGCCTTCAAAAAGGCCTTTGACAGTTACACATGAGAAACTATTAAGCGCAAAGTTGTGAGGAGTCAGGGTAAATCCTGGACTGCTTAAGAAACTAGTTGATGAATGGGAAACAATGAGTGCTTTTTTCAGGAGTGAGATCAAAATGGAGGGAAGTACAGAGTGAGGTGCCTCAGGGCTCAGTGTTGGGACTACTACTTTTTAAAATTCATGTAAATAACCTAGATTCAGAAATTCAATTCAAAGGCGTCATTTGTGCAGATTAAACAAAATAAAGAGAAGCAGTGGTATCGAAGAGATAGCTCAGAAATTACAGAATGAGTTGGATGTATTATGCAGAACAATAGCAGATGAGATTTAATGCAAATATAAGGAAGAAAAAATAGATGACATGCATACTTCATGAATGGTATTGAAATGGCTAAGTATGCAGCTGGAAGAGCCCACAAGACTCGATGTTAAACATATCCAGCCAATGCAGAGCAGCAAACAACAAAGCCAAAAGGATATTGAACTACATAGCCAAAACAGTAAATATAGGCCTGAGGTGGCAAGTGTCTAGTTTTACAGTGCTGTAGTCAGACTGCACCATGAATATGGTGTCCAGTTCTGGCCACACAAGGAACCAGAAATAGACAGACATTCAAGCGTTGGAGGCAGAGCAAAGGAACACCTAAGCCTGTAGTAGATGGAGTTCAGTGTGGGGAAGTGTGAGCTCATCCACTTTGGACTCAAGAAAGATAGAGCGGAGTATTTTCTAAATGGTGAGAAGCTAGGAACTGTGGAAGAGCAGAAAGATTGGGGGGTCCAAGTATAGAATTCACTAAAAGCTAGTGGACAGATACAAAACATAATTTAAAAGGCTGCTGGAATATTGGCCCTTATCTCAAGGGGACTGGAATGCAAAGGGTTGGAACTTATATTACAGTTACATAAAGCTCTGGTTAGACCCCATTTAGAGTATTGCGTTCAGTTCTGGACACTGCACTTCAGGAAGGATATATTGGCCTTGGAGGGAGTGCAGCACAGATTCACCAGAACCATACCGGGCTAATAGGGTTAAATTATGAGGACAGGTTGAATAGATTAGGCTTGTATTTCCTTGAGTATAGAAGATTATGCAGTGATTTAATTATGATGGTGATTAAAGGAGTTTACAGAGTAGATAGAGAGAAACTATTTATTCTGGTGGAGGAGATCAAAACAAGGGGGCATACCTTAAAATTAGAACTCTGCTGTTTAGGAGTGATGTGAGGAAGCTCTTCTTCACACACAGGATAGTGAAAATCTGGAACTTCCCCTAAAAGGTATTGGGGCTAGGTCTATTGGTAGACCGATAGATTGATAAGTTTTTGCTATGCAAGGGTAGATGAAGTTAAGATACAAATCAGCCATGATCCAATTGAATGGCGGAACAGGCTTGGGGCTGACTGGCCAACTCCAGTTCCTATGTAATCCCAGTATCAGGGGTATAACTATAAACAAAGAGCGCAGAAAACTGGACTTTCAGCCTGGACAGGAAGCATCTGATCTAACAGAGTTATATAGGATTGTACAAAAATAGCATGTACAAAAAGTTAACCTAGAATACAACTTTAAATCAAACTGCGGTAGTAGAGCCAGGAGGCACAGGGTCAAACCAGAGAAGGGTACTGTTCGGACTGAGGTCATGAATTCTTTCTTCACACAATGAGTAATTAATGTATGGCATAAACGTCCAGATAGAGTAGTGGAGGCAAGTGGGCCAAAAGGCCTTCCTCATCCATTATTATCATGTTATCTTGTGAACAATTTGGGCACTATAAAGTCTGCTTTATTTTTTGCTCCATTCTAAAGTCTGGTTCACCCACAATGGGTCGACAGAAATGCTTTCCCCTAGTTTGGGAATTTCAGAGTAAACCATTTTCATTCGAATGATGTGCTGAAGTTAGAGAGATTGCTGAGAGAGTTAGTCATTCCTTCCACACCCAGTCCCATGAGTTAGGTCCATCTCTTATACAGACTCTGAAATCCAGAGAGAAATCATGCATTGTTGGTATCAAAGCTGCCACTTCTGCAGAGAGTCATCAGAGGCACATGGCACTATCATTTATAATTTAGGTTTTATTTGGTAGTACAATGTGGAGGTTATTGCCACCAAATAAATAAAAGCATCTTCATTATTCTTTTGTGATGAGGTGGGTGTGAATCTGTTTGAGATAGCACAGGAAATGTAAGGGGTCATTTCCCTCCAGGTTGACGCATCAACATTTTAGATAAGGTTATCAAAAATGTTAGAGAAACAGCTAATGCTTCATTAATGATGAATGGATTATATATATATATTTAAATGGAGCAGACTTACTGCAGTAAACTTGATACACAGTGCCTAAAATTGTTACTGTACATAAAGCCCACGATTTTTCATTAACAGAACCGCTATCAGATAAAATCAATGCCTATGTTTTTAAGCAGTTTTTTCATATGTTCATATCTTTTATGTGCTTGTAGTTATGATGAGGTTTCTAGCTATTTGGTATTGTCACGAATCTTTGGAATTCTCTACCGCAGAGAGCTGTGGAGGCTGGGTCATTGAATATATTCAAGGCTGAGATAGACAGATTCTTGAACTATAGGGGAGTCGAGGGTTATGGGGCAGGGAAGTGGCGTTGAGGCCAAGATCCGATCAGCCATGATCTTATTGAATGGCAGAGCAGGCTCATGGGGCCGTATGGCCTACTCCTGCTACTATTTCTTATGTTCGTATGTTTTTATCCTAAATTTCTTCCTAAAATTGCCCCCTGTTTAGGACAGGAGATTATCATCGTCTCTTTGCAAACAGAAGTCACATTGTTGACTTCATTTTTTGAATGTGTATAGAGTTCTACATCTTTACATCAAATGTACTGAATTATTTCCGACTCTTTGTTTTCTATGAATCCTAACTATGGGTAAGCCAATAAGCAAACAGCATATTGCTAAATTGATAGTGGAATTCATTCTCCACTGCAACAGTCTTGTGGACAGTGTGTTATGTGAAGGCTCACTTCATACATTCTATGGCTTCATCCAAGACCTTGTTCAGTCATGTTCTTATTGAAGTTGCTGTAAGGCTGCTATATAGACAAATACACCCACTTGCCACAGGATTGCTCACTGCATTTGACAGCTTTTCAGGATCTCATCCTGGACAGATTTGCTGCTTCAGTCAGTGCTACTGTGAATGTTTAAAAATGTATAGAGACATTGAAGTTGAGAACATGGGAATTGTATAGGGACAGTATAAGCTAACAAAGAATTCATGGAGGAATAGCCATGACATCTCAGACTCGAGACTGCGAAATGTTACAACACTAACACATATTGAAACAAAACCCACAGCTTGCAGAAAAACTTCAAGGTCTTATTAAATCATGTTATTAACCTGAAACATTAACAGAAGGTCTTTGTTTAAAATCAGACCATACTTAGGTCGGCTTATGAGTGGACAAAGGGAAAGAGGGATCAAAAGAGATAGGCTGAACTAGGATGTCACTCTAGCCCTATCTTGTTATCTTTTGCCGAAAATGTATAACCGTCGTCCCTTTACAATGTAACGTCACTTTGTCCGTAGGAAGTGGGTGCGATCTATCAGAGCTGCATTCCTTCTGTCTGATAAGGTCCCCGATCGGGATTTGCTTTTTAAATAAAAACTTGCTTTGTTTAAAGCAAAAACGGTATTCGTTTCAGTAATTTTGCTGAACCAGATTGAGGTAAAAGAATCCAGAAATCAACATTACAACACTGCTACGGAGATTTCCTTCGTCCTGAATGTTTCCACTTTGCTATACTCCTGTGGTGGGTGGAGAATGTAGAATGAAGATGAAAGAGGGATGACCTACTTTCTGTAATGTCAACTTCATTCCTCAAATGATGCATTCTCCACTTGCAGCACTTCCTCCATCCATCGCCACACGTTGTGAGTAGGGTTTGTTTAAACTTACAGTATAACTTTATGTCCAAATACTGTAACGTAGTGTAAGAAATCTTTAAATCTCATAGGGGATTTTAAACCCAAAGAAATTGCAAGTTATAAAAGGGATAGCCTACAAAAAGATCTGCCAACTCAGCATTTGAGAGTTGGCTGAAACAATGGCAGCCACATCAGATAAGCACAGAGAGCACAGATCATCACAAGGACAGGCCTCCCAGCAGACACACCTAAACTCATAAGGAAGACAGCATCGAGCAAGTAGGAGAAGCAACGTGTCCGTAGAAACACAACAAGAGATTCAGCACAGAGATAAGAAAGAAGCTGACCTCAGCAAGATCGGAGGGTGCTGTCAGTAGTTGGACAATGGGATGGGTAAAAATGATTGATACCAGGTATCCTCCAGCCCATCGAAATAAGATATAAAAACGGGCGACCGAGAGGGAAAAGCAGGCAGTTGGGGGCGACAGCTTCCCCGAGGTGGACGCATGCTGGCTACGGCCTGACACCTTGGTCAAGTTTAGCCTCTGATGTGGATCGCTGCTGGTCAATTGCCCAACACCTCCAACAGCTCGAGGGACAACCCAATAGAAATAACTGCTGCCGCAGGCTGCAGGGATCCACCCATTCCGAGACCACCGTTCTGCCTCACATCCGTCCGTCTGGTCGTTCCAGGGCCGTAGATCGCTCTCATCTGTCACGGGTTATATGACTACTCTATCTCAATCGCATTTAGTATCTGATTATGCCTCGATTTCAAAATTCTCATCCTTATTTTCAAATCCCTCCATGGTCTCACCCCTCCCTATCTCTGTAATCTCCTGCAGCCCCACAACCCCCCGAGATGTCTGTGCTCCTCTAATTCTGCCCTCTTGAGCATCCCTGATTATAATCGCTCCACCATTGGTGGCCGTGCCTTCTGTTGCCTAGGCCCCAAGCTCTGGAACTCCCTGCCTAAACCTCTCTACCTCTCTACCTCTCTTTCCTCCTTCAAGATGCTCCTTAAAACCTACCTCTTGACCAACCTGCCCTAATTTCTACTTATGCGGTTTGGTGTCAAATGTTTATCACATAATACTCCTGTGAAGCACCTCGGGATGTTTCACTTTGTTAAAGGCACTATATAAATACAAGTTGTTGTTGTTATTGTTTAATAAAATGCCTTACAGATCAGCTGTGATCTTATTAAATGGCGGAGCAGGCTCGAGGGGCCAAATGGCCAACACCTGCTCCTATTTCTTATGTTAACTCCTAAAACCCTTTGGGTAAGCTGTGTGTGACCTGTGATCCAAATCTTAGTCGACCAAAATTAACAGAGGATCAGCTACGCTAACTGCCCTTTCATAGGAGGTGCAAGTAGCCAATTAGATATCAACACTATGCAACCCCTTGGACTGATTCCAATCTTTTGATTTTTTGGGGTGATTCAGTATTGTGTATCATCTGGCTCTGGTGTACAAAGTAAGCTGCAAATAAATATGACTTACAGTTTTAGCCTATACGTATTAGTCTGTTAGTTAAGCATGTTCCATCTTTTGCAAAAGACAGGATAACATGATTTGCTCAATCAAGTCACATCTGGCAATCGGGTCAGATGTGAGTCATGTGCACTTGAGGCTGGAAGCCCAGAGACTTGAGATTGCAGTAGGCAGAGAGGATAACAGACTGTCCAGGATCCGGTGAGGGTAAGGGAGTTAAAGGGTACATAAAGCAGTTCCTGAACAAGTCAGTGAGGAGCTGATAGGACAAGGAGCTGTAAAGATTATTAGGGAGAGAGCTATATGGTAGATGTCTTTCAAAGGCAGAGGATGAAGGAAGAGGCGTTAGAAGAAACTAATCGGTGTGTAAGTGTGTGTGAGTGAGTGAGAGACTGATTAAAACAGTTCTGGCACTGGTGAAACATGCATACCCAGTAAAGTGTAAGGAGCTTAGCATTTGCCTTTGACCTATGGCATACTTGAGCAATGAGGGATAGTTAGTATCCCTGGAAACAGTGACATTCTGTTCACTAGCATTGCTATCTGTCACTTTAATAAAGACATGCATTAGAAAGAACAAAAAGCAACATATTGGACAGACTAATCAGATGGAGGATGCTTTGCTTCAGACTGTTGTTGGCACATCCTATTCACGTCTGAGGTATTTAGCAAATGTCAGCTAAATATGCATTACTACATTCCCCTGTGGAACAGGTTTATCCATGTCTTTGCCAATATCTACAAGATTTCATTAATTATTTATGTAGTCAGCAATTCATATTCAAAGAGCACCCGCCACTTCCATCTTTTGTAACTGTGTAAAACTAGCTGCTCCTCACATTCATCGTAAGTATTTATATGAGAAGTAGCAAAGGTGTTGGTGCTACAAAATTTGCTAGCATGCTAAGGAAGTCTTTTTGCGTAATGTGTCATTTATAACTGACATAGAAGAAATGTCACTTTTGACTGACCAGTAACAAAATCCAATTACCATTGACACTTACTGAAGTATAATTAGTGTTGTCAAGTTTATATATGAATTATATATGAATAATGCCAGCCCACAGATAATTACCATCAGTATTTCTGGAAGATGTATGAAGATTATCTAAACCCAAACCAGTATTTCCCTGACAAAGTTCACATCTAAATACCAGGAAAGTATGTTGAAGTACAGTACTGTCAGAATATTTTGGAATTAGCCACCGGCTGTTCCAAAATGATTGCACCTTGAAGCGTGATACAGCAATGCTTCAGCAGGGGAACCACTTCATGTAACTTGCTGAAGTGGCTGCTGAAGAGTCTAACATTTAACTTATCTCCGACATAGAGCTTTAAATGGCAATCGGAAAGAGGCAAAGAAATGGGGTGTGTATTTCCTAAAATGGAAGGTTTAATTTTTAGGGAATGAATAGCTGCCATGCATTTATGATAGTGTTGTTTGTTCTGCAGTGCAGTGAAATACTATGAACATAAGAACATAAGAAATAGGATCAGGAGTAGGCCATTTATCCCCTCAAGCCTGCTCCGCCATTCAATAAGATCATGGCTGATCTGATCTTGGCCTCAACTCCATTTTTCTGCCTGCTCCCCATAACCCTTGACTCCCTTATCGTTCAAAAATCCAACTTAAATATATTCAATGACCCAGCATCCACAGCTCTCTGGGGAAGAGAATTCCAAAGATTCACGACCCTCTGAAATTCCTCCTCAGTTCCGTTTTAAATGGACGACCCTTTATTCTAAAACTATGGGCCCAAGTTTCCACATGATTCGCGCCTGATTTTTAGGAGCAACTGGTGGAGGTTAGGTGAGTGGGCAAATGCATGGCAGATGAAGTATAATGTGGATAAATGTGAGGTTATCCACTTTGGTGGTAAAAACAGAGAGACAGACTATTATCTGAATGGTGACAGATTAGGAAAAGGGGAGGTGCAAAGAGACCTGGGTGTCATGGTACATCAGTCATTGAAGGTTGGCATGCAGGTGCAGCAGGCGGTTAAGAAAGCAAATGGCATGTTGGCCTTCATAGCAAGGGGATTTGAGTACAGGGGCAGGGAGGTGTTGCTACAGTTGTACAGGGCATTGGTGAGGCCACACCTGGAGTATTGTGTACAGTTTTGGTCTCCTAACCTGAGGAAGGACATTCTTGCTATTGAGGGAGTGCAGCGAAGGTTCACCAGACTGATTCCCGGGATGGCGGGACTGACCTATCAAGAAAGACTGGATCAACTGGGCTTGTATTCACTGGAGTTCAGAAGAATGAGAGGGGACCTCATAGAAACATATAAAATTCTGACGGGGTTAGACAGATTAGATGCAGGAAGAATGTTCCCAATGTTGGGGAAGTCCAGAACCAGGGGTCACAGTCTAAGGATAAGGGGTAAGCCATTTAGGACCGAGATGCGGAGGAACTTCTTCACCCAGAGAGTGGTGAACCTGTGGAATTCTCTACCACAGAAAGTTGTTGAGGCCAATTCACTAAATATATTCAAAAAGGAGTTAGATGAGGTCCTTACTGCTAGGGGGATCAAGGGGTATGGCGAGAAAGCAGGAATGGGGTACTGAAGTTGAATGTTCAGCCATGAACTCATTGAATGGCGGTGCAGGCTAGAAGGGCCGAATGGCCTACTCCTGCACCTATTTTCTATGTTTCTATGTTTCTATGTTAGAACGGACTATTTTAGAAATCGCAATTCTCCACATTTTTTTTTCTGCAGTTCTAGTCAGGTAGAACAGTTCTAGTTTAGAACAGAATTTTTTCTTCAAAAGGGGGCGTGTCCGGCCACTGACGCCTGATTTGAAAGTTTCCACAGTGAAAACGTACTCCAAACTAAAGTAGAATGGAGCCAGTGAAGATTTTTGTAGAACTGAAAAAACTTGTTCTACACATTAAAAAATCAGGCGCAGGTTACAAATTAGGCGTCCAGAACGAGGTGGGGGGGGGGGGGGGAGGGAACTCATTAAATTCTACAATTAATCCTTATTTATACTTCTACAAATATTATACAAATAAATCCAACCTGAATAAACATTTATAAGCCACGAAAAGATTAAATAAACCATCTTCCTACCTGTGTGAAAGTGCTTCAGCCAGGGAGAATTCTGCAGCCGTTCGTGCCGCTGAGCGGGAGGGCGAGAGAGAGGGAGGGAGAGAGAGAGAGAGAGGGGGAGGGAGGGAGGGAGGGAGGGAGGGAGAGAGAGAGGGGGGGAGGGAGGGAGAGAGAGAGGGGAGGGGGGAGGGAGAGAGAGAGAGAGGGGAGGGGAGGAGGGGGGAGGGAGAGAGAGAGGGGAGGGGAGGGGGGGAGGGAGAGAGAGAGGGGAGGGGAGGGGGGAGAGAGACAGAGGGGAGGGAGAGAGGGAGAGGGAGAGGGGGAGAGGGAGGGAGGGAGAGAGAGAGGGAGAGAGAGAGGGGGGGCGTCGGGTCGGGGAACAGGAGCACTGGTCGGGTCAGTCGGGGGGGGGAGCGGGTGTCGGGTCTCGGGTCGGTGCGGGGGCGCGGGTGTCGGGTGTCGGGTCTCGGGGCGGGGGGGGAGCGGGTGTCGGGTGTCGGGTCTCTGGGCGGGGGGGGAGCGGGTGTCGGGTCGGGTCTGGTCGGCGGGGGGGGGGGGGAAGAGCGAGTGTCGGGTCTGGTCAGGCGGGGAGCAGGAGCTGGCCGTGGGAGGAGCCCCAGTGAGGCCATTGGGCCAGGGCTAGGGGCTGCGTGCTTCGGGCCCCTCCCACACAGTTCGGCGCCTGGAGCTACTGCACTTGCGTGCCCACTGTAACGCGCATGTGCAGAGGTCCCGGCACTGTTTTCAGCGCCGGGACCTGGCTCCGCCCCCCCCCCCCACAGCTCGTGCTGACTGCGCCGAGAGCCAGAGGACCTGCAAGTAGGTGCAGACTACCGAGGATTTTTTCAGGCGCCGTTTTAGGCGCGAAAAACGGGCGCCTATGTTTCCTAGTTCTAGATTCCCCCACGAGTGGAAACATCCTCTCTGCATCTACCCTGTCAAGCCCCCTCAGAATGTTATATGTTTCAATAAGATAACATCTCATTCTTCTAAACTCCAATGAATACAGGCCCAACCTGCTCAACCTTTCTTCAGGTTGACCAGTGGTGGGAAGTTCCTTCCATACACCATACAGCAGGAAATATATAGCAGACTGTTCCATCAATTAATCAGGCTGATGATAACCGTTAAATATGCAATAAAGGTTCAAACTGAGTTCTGTTTAACTAAGCAAGGTACAAACTTGGCTCTGCTTTATTTAGGCCCAAAGTGCCTGACTCTCAAAATGGCTGGCCTTTTATACCTGAGCAGCACCATGTGCGTGCTACTCAGTGGCCTCCAACAAAGATCTTATCTCAGTCTTTCACAGGTTGAGACGGTCCGGTACTTTGCGCTCCCAGGTTGACTGTCTCAGTTCGATTCCAGCCTTGGGTGAGTGTACGGGGTCTGTTGTGGCTGGTGGCCGGATGACTGACTTGTTGGGGGTGGCAGTGGCCATGTCAGGAATTGCAAATCCATTTTTATTGAACAGGTCCGTGATGGAAATTCCGGGTTCACTGATGATCCTTGAATCCACTGAAGACTGCTGGTAGGTTGGTTGGTCGTCGATGGTTTCTTCGTCCGACTATTCTGGTTTATCTGTGTGCCTCAGCTTTGGCTGATCCATGTGTTTCCTGCAAGTTTGCCCATTCTTGAGCTTAATAACGAATACTCTGTTGCCCTCCTTGGCCATGACCGTACCAGTGGTCCATTTGGGACCCTGACCATAGTTCAACACATATACAGGATCATTAACAAAAATCTTGTGTGACACAGTTGCACGATCATGGTACCCTTGTTGACTTTGTCTTGTGTATTCAACATGATTATTTAAATCCTGGTGTACCAGAGATAGCTTGGTCTTAAGACTTCTTTTCATCATGAGTTCAGCAGGCAAGACCCCTGTGAGTGTGTGGGGTCTTGTCCTGTAACTCAGCAATATGCAGGACAAGTGGATCTGCAGTGACCCTTGGGTTACTCTCCTCATGCTTTGCTTACTAATTTGTACTGCACGTTCAGCTAGCCCGTTGGACGCAGGCTTGAACAGTGCTGACCTTACATGTTTTATGCCATTAAGTTTCACAAACTCCTGAAACTCCTGACAGGTTAAGCACGACCCATTGTCGTTCATCGCTATGTCAGGCAGACCATGTGTCACGAACATGACATTGAGATTCTCTATGGTTGCCTTGGACGTGCTGGATGACATGATTATGCATTCTATCCACTTCGAATAAGCATCCACCACCACTAAAAACATCCTGCCCAGAAGGGACCTGCAAAATCTACATGGATCCTGTAAAGTCCTTACTCTGCAGCATGAAACCACACGAGGCACATTCCAGGGACAAGGCCACTCTGTGACCTTAACTCTTTATTGCAGGACTCCAGAAGTGATGACCCTGCGTGGGACCTCCCTTTATATACCTGTGTGATCAGGTAAGGAGTGTCTCCCACAAGTTCACCCCCTGAGGTCAAGGTGTGCATCTAAGTATCTAAGTTGAGTGTATCCAGTGGTGTTACATTGTAGTTACAAACATGACATCACCTCCCCCCCCCCCCCCCCCCCACCAAAGTCTTACTGGGATCATAGGTTCAGTCTTTCAGGTGGTCTACGCTCCCTCGTGGAGCGCCGTAATTGGGGCTCTGGTTGTTGGACGCTGACGTGAGTGTCTGTCACCTGTGGTGATTCCGGCCTGTCCGGGCTGACCTCAGGGACTGTGCATTCTTCCGATTGCTCTTGTTGCACGGTTGCTGGCGGTATTGTGAGCTCCATCTCATGGTCTTCTTCAGGTTCCTCCGTGTCCGTGCTGAACCTTTTTTTGACTTGGTCCAGATGTTTACGACATATCTGGCCATTGTTGAGTTTTACCACGATGACCATATTCCCCTCATTGCCAATTACAGTACCCTGAAGCCATTTGGGCCCTATGGCGTGATTGAGGATGAATACAGGATCATTTATTTCTATACATCTCCCCCTTGAATTTCGGTCATGGTACTCGTTTTGTGACTTGCGCTTGCCCTCAACTATGTCAGTCAATACTGGGTGGATGAGGGACAACCGAGTTTTGAGTGTCCGTTTCATGAGTAGCTCTGCGGGCGGGACCCCCGTGAGCGAGTGCGGTCGGGATCTATAGGCCAGCAGGAGACACGATAGGCGGCATTGTAGGGAGGGTCCTTGAATCCTAAGCATACCTTGCTTAATGATTTGGACCGCACGTTCCGCCTGACCATTGGAGGCCGGCTTGAACGGCGCAGTCCTGACGTGATTGATGCCATTGCCCGACATAAACTCCCGGAATTCATAGCTCGTGAAGCATGGGCCATTGTCACTAACCAGGATGTCCGGCAAGCCATGGGTTGCAAAGATCGCACGTAGGCTTTCTACGGTGGTGGATGTCGTGCATGAATTCAAGATGATGCACTCGATCCATTTCGAGTACGCATCTACTACAATGAGGAACATCTTCCCCATGAACGGGCCCGTGTAGTCAACATGAATGCGTGACCATGACTTGGTGGGCCAGGGCCACGGGCTGAGCGGGGCCTTCCTGGGGGCATTACCCAGCTGGGCACAGGTCGTGCACCTGCGAACACAGTGTTCCAGGTTTGAATCAATTCCAGGCCACCAAACGTGTGACCGGGCAATGGCCTTCATCATCACAATGCCTGGGTGCTCGCTGTGGATTTCCCTGATGAATGCCTCCCTGCCCTTCTGGGGCATGACTACCCGGCTGCCCCACAATAGGCAGTCAGCTTGGATGGCGAGCTCATCCATCCGCCTGTGGAA
Organism: Pristiophorus japonicus; assembly: GCF_044704955.1. Classification (NCBI taxonomy): domain Eukaryota; kingdom Metazoa; phylum Chordata; class Chondrichthyes; family Pristiophoridae; genus Pristiophorus; species Pristiophorus japonicus. The sequence goes on from NC_091989.1 coordinate 156,581,354, forward strand.
CGGTCTGACCTCTTCAGGGCATGCTCCGTGTGTGGGCGCCCAATCCTCAGTCAGGACACATTTCTTAATCAAGGGTAGGAGGGGATCTCTGTTTGTCCAGATTTTGATCTGGCGGGCTGTGATGGGGGAGCCTGCACTGTCAAAGGCATCAACAGCCATGACCATCTCAGCGCTTTGCTCAGCTGCCCTCTCGGTGGTGGCCAGTGGGAGCCTGCTGAGCGCATCAACACAGTTTTCAGTGCCGGGCCGGTGCTGGATGGAGTAGTCATAAGCAGCTAGCGTGAGGGCCAACCGCTGTATGCGAGCTGATGCGTTGGCATTGAGAGCCTTGCTGTCTGACAACAGGGATGTGAATGGCTTGTGGTCCATCTCTAATTCAAACTTCCTACTGAAGAAGTACTGATGCATTTTTTTTACACCACAGACACATGCAGGCGCTTCCTTCTCGACCATCCCATATTCCCGTTCTGCTTGAGAGAGCAACCTGGAGGCATAAGCCACAGGTTGTAGCTGAATCTCAGTATTACCCTGCTGCAACACGCACCCAACCCCATAGGTCGATACATCAGAAGTCAGAACTAAACGTTTACAGGGGTCGTACAGGGTCAACAATTTGTTTGAACAAAGTAGGTTTCCCGCCCGATCAAAAGCCCGCTCCTGACAGTCCCCCCAAAACCAATCGCAACCCTTACGCAGGAACATGTGTAGCGGCCCAGCAACGTGCTCAAGTTCAGCAGAAAGTTCCCGCAATAGTTCAACAGTCCCAGGAATGAATGCAGCTCTGATGTGTTGTAGGGCCTGGGTGCTCGTCGAATTGCCTCTGTTTTGGATTTGGTGGGCCGAATCCCATCTGCAGCAACCCTCCTGCCCAGAAACTCAACCTCAGGAGCTAAAAACACACATTTAGACTTCTTGAGTCGCAGGTCTACCTGGTCCAGTCGGCGTAGCATCTCCTCCAGGTTGTGGAGGTGTTCCTCGGTATCTTGACCCATGATGAGGATGCCATCCTGGAATACAATCGTTCCAGGAATGGATTTAAGCAGGCTTTCCATGTTACGTTGAAAAATAGCGGCCGCTGATCAAATGCCAAACGGGCATCTGTTATATGCAAACAGTCCCTTGTGCGTGGTGATGGTGATCAGTAGTTTGGATTCATCGGACAGTTTCTGGGTCATATAGGCTGAAGTGAGGTCCAACTTGGTGAACAGCTTGCCGCCTGCCAGCGTGGTGAAAAGATCCTCCACTCTTGGGAGCGGGTATTGGTCTTGTAGGGACACCCGATTGATGGTGGCTTTGTAGTCGCCACAGATCCTGACAGAGCCATCCGCTTTTAGAACGGGAACGATGGGGCTCGCCCAGTCGCTGAATTAAACAGGCGAGATGACGCCCCCTCGCAACAGCTCTCGATTTTTTCCCGCATCACATACGGCACCCCTCTGGCTTTGTGGTGCACTGGCCTGGCGTCCGGGGTGATGTGTATCACTACTTTAGTGCCTTTGAAAGTCCCGACTCCCGGTTGAAATAGTGACTCGAATTGTTGTAGGACTTGTGAGCATGAACTTCGCTCCACCGAGGACATTGCGTGAACATCCTCCCATTTCCAGTTCATCTCAGCTAGCCAGCTCCTCCCCAACAGAGCGGGACCATTGCCCGGGACAATCCAGAGTGGCAGCCGGTTCACTAGCCCATTGTGTGTGACAGCCATCATTGCACTGCCTAGCACCGGAATGATTTCCTTGGTGTAAGTCGGTAATTTTGTCTCAATACGTTCTAATTTGGGTCTACTGGCTTTGAGTGGCCATAGCTTCTTGAATTGCTGAACATCCATGAGTGACTGGCTGGCCCCAGTGTCCAGCTCCATGCGTACTGGGATACCGTTCAACAAAACCCTCATCATCATTGGTGGTGTTTTGGTGTATGAACTGTGAATATTCGCCGCATGGACCCGCTGAACCTCAGCGTCCATCGATTTGCCCCAAAAGTCATCCTGCCTCACAGAACCCTCTTCTGGTCTCTCTGTCTCATATCAGTCTGGTTGCAGGTTTTCTACACATTTGAGCTAAATGGCCACTGAGATTGCAGTTTCTGCTGACAAAATGTTGGAATCTGCAAGATCTGGCTAAGTGTTTTCCCCCACACCTCCAGCATGAGTTAAAGTTTCCATTGTTGGGGACAAAGGGACTATGGCCAGGAATTCCATGCTGACTGTCCCTTTGACTGCTCTTAAGTGCCCTATTAGTGGGTGTCAATGGCCCCATCCCGGGCTGCATTGTCCACTGTGATGGCGTGAACGTCCATTCAGCCTGCCATTGTCTCTGTTGGGATCCTGCTCTGGGATCTATTGCTGCTTGGTAAATGTCGGACTGCCCCTGCCTGCCTGCGGGGCTCTGAGTAGCATTTATGATGTTGACTCCCTGATCCATTGCCACGTTAGAGGCAGAATTGCGTGCGTAAATCATTTTCATCTCTTCCTCCCCCGCCATGAAAGTTTGAGTTAACAACGCTGCCGCTTCCAAGGTCAAATCCTTGGTCTCAATTAACTTGCGAAAAATACCCGCATGACCGATACCCTCGATGAAGAAGTCCCTTAGCATCTCCCCCCTGCAGACATCTGTGAACGTACAGAGGCTGGCCAAATGCCGGAGGTCCGCTACAAAGTCCGGTATGCTCTGTCCTCCATGATGTCGGTGGGTGTAGAATCTGTGTTGAGCCATGTGTATGCTGCTTGCCGGTTTGACGTGCTCCCCGATTAGTTTGCTGAGCTCTTCAAAGGTTTTGTCCGATATCTTTTCGGGTGCCAGTAAGTCCTTCATGAGCGCATAAGTCTTTGGCCCACAGCTGGTCAGGAGATGAGCCCGTTGCTTGTCGGCCGCTGCATCCCCCAGCCAGTCTTTAGTTATGAAGCTTTGCTGGGCCTCTCGACAAAATCATCCCAGTCTTCCCCAACACAGTTACCGTTCCTCTGTGCTACCGGTGGCCATTCTCGTGGGTCGTGAATTCCCGTTTCTCGTCGCCAATGTAAAGTCCTTACTCTGCAGCATGAAACCACATGAGGCACATTCCAGGGACAAGGCCACTCTGTGACCTTGACTCTTTATTGCAGGACTCCAGAAGTGATGACCCTGCATAGGACCTCCCTTTATATACCTGTGCGATCAGGTAAGGAATGTCTCCCACAAGTTCACCCCCTGTGGTCAAGGTGTGCATCTAAGTTGAGTGTATACAGTAATACAGTGGTGTTACATTGTAGTTACAAACATGACAGATCCTGGACCAAGGTTGGGATGGCCACGACCACAGACTCAGCGGCGATTCCGCTGGTGCTTTGCTGAGCTGCATGCAAGTGTTGCACTGATGCACGCGTGCTTCCAGCTCAGAATCAATTCCTGGCCACCATACATGGGACCTGGCGATGGCCTTCATCATCACTATACCAGGATGTGTGCTGTGTAACTCACACACAAACTTCTCCCTCCCTTTCTTGGGCATTACAATGCGATTGCCCCACAATATGCAATCTGCTTGAATAGACAGTTCGTCCTTGCGACGAATGTACGGTTTGGCCTCCTCGCACATTTGCTTAGGTATGGTAGACCAATCCCCTTTGAGGATGCAACCCTTTACCACCGATAAAATCGGGTCCTGGTTGGTCCAAGTTTTAACTTGTTGAGCCATGACAGGGGTTCCTTCAATCTCAAAAGCATCCATGATTAACATTAGATCTGCCGGTTGTGGCGTTTCCACCTCCGGTGTGGACAACGGCAACCGGCTCAAAGCATCGGCACAATTCTCTGTGCCAGGTCTGTGGCAAATGACATAATCATAGGCAGATAATGTCAGCGCCCACCTTTGGATGCGGGATGAAGCAGAGGTATATTGATACCTTTGCTCTCGGAAAACAACGAAATGAGCGGCTTGTGAACAGTCTCTAATTCGAACCTTCAGACCGAACAGGTATTGATGCATCTTTTTAACACCGAAGACACACGCTAAAGCTTCTTTGTCTACCATGCTGTAGGCTCTTTCTGCTTTAGACAAACTTTTGGATGCATACGCGACAGGTTGAAGTTTCCCCGACTCATTGGCTTGTTGGAGTATGCAACCAATTCCATATAACTTTGCGTCACAGGCCAAAACTAAATGTTTACATGGGTCATAATGTACCAGCAGCTTGTTCGAGCAAAGCAGATTGGTGGCTTTCTCGAAAGCTCTATCTTGCGATGTGCCCCACACCTAGTTGTTGCCTTTTCTCAACAGCATGTGCAGTGGTTCAAGTAAGGTGCTCAATTTAGGTAGGAAGTTACCAAAGTAGTTGAGTAGACCCAGGAACGAACACAGCTCCGTCACATTCTGCGGCTTGGGTGCATTCTTGATGGCCTTGGTTTTCACGTCAGTAGGTCTGATGCCATTAATGGCAATTTTCCTCCCGAGGAATTCAACCTCTGGTGCCATGAAGACGCACTTCAAGCATTTCAGTCTGAGTCCCACTCTATCCAAATGCAGTAGAACCTCTTCCAGGTTGTTCAGATGTTCCTTGGAGTCACGACCAGTGATCAGGATGTCATCTTGGAACACGATGGTTCTGGGAACGGTCTTCAGTAGACTTTCCATTTTCCTCTGGAATATTGCTGCAGCCAAGCAAATTCCGAAAGGGCGCCTGTGGAAAATAAACAGTCCTTTGTGCGTGTTAATGCACGTAAGTCTCTTCGATGTCTCGACCAACTCCTGTGTTATATAGGCCGATGTCAAGTCCAGTTTTGTGAACAACTTTCCTCCGGCTAGCGTCGCAAACAAGTCATCAGCCTTCGGTAACAGGTACTAATCTTGTTTCAAAACCCTGTTGATCGTAGCCTTGTAGTCTCCACTGATTCTGACTGTGCCGTCACTTTTCAGCACAGGAACAATGGGGCTGGCCCATTCATTAAATTCGACCGGTGATATGATCCCTTCATGCTGGAATCTGTCCAGTTCAATTTCGACCTTCTCCCTTATCGTATACGGCACTGCCCGAGCTTTATGATGGATGCATCTGAGTCCACATGGATCTGCACCTTGGCTCACGTGAAGTTGCCGTTACCCGGTTCGAACAATGAGGGGAACTTGTTCAATACTTGGGCACAGTATCTTCCTCTGATGACAACACCTTTATGTCGATCCAGTCGCATCTGATTTTCTCCAACCAGCTCCTGCCGAGCAACGTTGGGCCATTGCCTGGAACAATCCACAGCGGTAACTCGTGAACCACTACTATATGACACATTAATTTGTGCACTGCCAATCGCCTTTATCAGTTCTTTGGGGCACGTGTGCAGCTTGGCGTTAACAGGGCTCAGCCTGGGCCTCACAGTCTTCGTATCCCACAGCTTATTAAATGCCCTCTCGTTCATGTTCAGTTCCATCGATACCGGTATCCCGTTAAACTTCACATTAATCAAAATTGGTTTACTCTTGGTTATGAAGGAGTACAGTCCATACACTTCCTCCCCTGGCATCTCGGATTGCGTATCCGGATCCGCGCTAGTCTGACTCTCATCCTCCACTTGCTCATCTGCGGACACTTGCGCTGGAGATGCCCCACTCTCAGACAGCCTTTGCAACTATATTGCTTAAATCGGTACTGCTGGTGACAATGATTTCCCCCACAACGCCAACACGGAGAAGTCGGATACATTCCCGCTGGTGAACTTTGGGCAGCCTCAGGTTTCGTGAACGCAGATGGATAGGCCCTGCCATGTGCTGCTCTGCCGAATGCCGAATCAATCGCATTTACAGTACTTGCCGAGGTTCGGTTCTTCACCGCTATTTGCTTTAGACTCCTGTCCGTTGTCATACATTGAGTGATCTGGATGGCCCTTTTTAAATCCAACTCCTCCACCGCCAGAAGTTTGCGCAGGATCACCTCGTGGTTGATACCGATAGAAACATAGAAACATAGAAAATAGGTGCAGGAGTAGGCCATTCGGCCCTTCGAGCCTGCACCGCCATTCAATGAGTTCATGGCTGAACATGCAACATCAGTACCCCATTCCTGCTTTCTCGCCATACCCCTTGATCGCCCTAGTAGTAAGGACTACATCTAACTCCTTTTTCAATATATTTAGTGAATTGGTCTCAACAACTTTCTGTGGTAGAGAATTCCACAGGTCCACCATTCTCTGGGTGAAGAAGTTTCTCCTCATCTCGGTCCTAAATGGCTTACCCCTTATCCTTAGACTGTCCCCAACATTGGGAACATTCTTCCTCCATCTAACCTGTCTAAACCAGTCAGAATTTTAAACGTTTCTATGAGATCCCCTCTCATTCTTCTGAACTCCAGTGAATACAAGCCCAGTTGATCCAGTCTTTCTTGATATGTCAGTCCCGCCATCCCAGGAATCAGTCTGGTGAACCTTCGCTGCACTCCCTCAATAGCAAGAATGTCCTTCCTCAAGTTAGGAGACCAAAACTGTACACAATACTCCAGGTGTGGCCTCACCAAGGCCCTGTACAACTGTAGTAACACCTCCCTGCCCCTGTACTCAAATCCCCTCGCTATGAAGGCCAACATGCCATTTGCTTTCTTAACCGCCTGCTGTACCTGCATGCCAACCTTCAATGACTGATGTACCATGACACCCAGGTCTCGTTGCACCTCCCCTTTTCCTAATCTGTCACCATTCAGATAATAGTCTGTCTCTCTGTTTTTACCACCAAGTGGATAACCTCACATTTATCCACATTATACTTCATCTGCCATGCATTTACCCATTCACCTAACCTATCCAAGTCACTCTGCAGCCTCATAGCATCCTCCTTGCAACTCACACTGCCACCCAACTTAGTGTCATCTGCAAATTTGGAGATACTACATTTAATCCCCTTGTCTAAATCATTAATGTACAATGTAAACAGCTGGGGCCCCAGCACAGAACCTTGCGGTACCCCACTAGTCACTGCCTGCCATTCTGAAAAGTACCCATTTAATCCTACTCTTTGCTTCCTGTCTGCCAACCAGTTCTCAATCCACGTCAGCACATTACCCCTAATCCCATGTGCTTTAACTTTGCACATTAATCTCTTGTGTGGGACCTTGTCGAAAGCCTTCTGAAAGTCCAAATACACCACATCAACTGGTTCTCCCTTGTCCACTCTACTGGAAACATCCTCAAGAAATTCCAGAAGATTTGTCAAGCATAATTTCCCTTTCACAAATCCATGCTGACTTGGACCTATCATGTCACTTCTTTCCAAATGCGCTGCTATGACATCCTTAATAATTGATTCCATCATTTTACCCACTATCGATGTCAGGCTGACCGGTCTATAATTCCCCGTTTTCTCTCTCCCTCCTTTTTTAAAAAAGAGGGCTTACATTGGCTACCCTCCACTCCATAGGAACTGATCCAGAGTCTCTGGAATGTTGGAAAATGCCTGTCAATGCATCCGCTATTTCCAAGGCCACCTCCTTAAGTACTCTGGGATGCAGTCCATCAGGCTCTGGGGATTTATCGGCCTTCAATCCCATCAATTTCCTCAACACAATTTCCCGACTAATAAGGATTTCCCTCAGTTACTCCTTCTTACTAGACCCCCCAACCCCTTTTATATCCGGAAGGTTGTTCGTGTCCTCCTTAGTGAATACCGAACCAAAGTACTTGTTCAATTGGTCTGCCATTTCTTTGTTCCCCGTTATGACTTCCCCTGACTCTGACTGCAGGGGACCTACGTTTGTCTTTGCTAACCTTTTTCTCTTTACATATCTATAGAAACTTTTGCAGTCCTTCTTAATGTTCCCTGCAAGCTTCCTCTCGTACTCTATTTTCCCTGCCCTAATCAAACCCTTTGTCCTCCTCTGCTGAGTTCTAAATTTCTCCCAATCCCTGGGTTCGCTGCTATTTCTGGACAATTTGTATGCCACTTCCTTGTCTTTAATACTATCCCTGATTTCCCTTGATAGCCACGGTTGAGCCACCTTCCCTTTTGTATTTTTACGCCAGACAGGGATGTATAATTGTTGTAGTTCATCCAGGGATGTACCGATAAGAATGAAGTCCCGCAACATGTTTTCCAACACCGTCCCGAACGTGCACGGTCCCACTTCTCAGGTCGCCAACGAATTCCACCGCGCTCTGGCCCTCCGATCGAACGTGTGTATAAAACCTGTATCTCGAGATGATGATGCCGTTGTCTGGCTTGAGGTGCTCCCGTACCAATGTACACAACTCCTCGTACATTTTCTCTGTTGGATCACTAGGCATGAGTAGATTCTTTATCAGACCGTAGATCTTTGAACCGCACACAGTGAGGAACACAGCCCGGTACCGATCTGCATCGTCGACCCCCTTCATTTTGTTGGCCATGAAGTACTGGTTCAAATGGCTCACAAAGTCTGCCCAATCTTCTCCCTCCATGAATCGCTCTAAAAATTCAATTGTGCTCATTTTGCAAACAAAGGTTCTTGTATTCTCGTCGCCAAATGTTATGTATGCAATAAAGGTTCAAACTGAGTACTGTTTAATTAAGCAAGGTACAACCTTGGCTTTGCTTTATTTAGGCCCAAAGTGCCTGACTCTCAAAATAGCTGGTCTTTTATACCTGAGCAGCACCATGCGCGTGCTGCTCAATGGCCTCCAACAAAAGCGCCATCTGGTGGCTACAAACAGAATGTACAATAACTTACCTCTAACCTTACTGAGAAAAACAGATTTTTTAAAAATTAGTGCATGGGACGTGGGCGTTATTGGCAAGGCATTTATTGCCCATCCCTAATTGCTCGAGAAGGTGATGCTGAGCCGCCTTCTTGAACCTCTGCAGTCCATGTGGTGAAGGTGCTGTTAGGGAGGGCGTTCCAGGATTGTGACCCAGCGACGATGAAGGAACGGTGATATACCTCCAAGTCAGGATGGTGTGCAACTTGGAGGGGAACTTGCTACACTTCCCTCTACTCCCCTCAGTACCAGGCCATGCAACAAGAAACTGCCCAATATTTATCCAACTTCCTCTTCCCCAATTCTTTCTCCCTGGAATGCTAAGAGTCCTTCAATGCTTCACCAACGTTTAATCTGGGAAAGCCCAAGGGTCAGATGACATCCATGCCGAGTTTTACAAAACTCAGCCTTCCTTGGGTTGGTCCATTCAGACTAAACAAGATTTATATTGGCTGCCTCTGAAAGGATTGGGGCCCAGCCTAATCTCCAGCCGCCTTCTGCACTCCCTACTGCATGCCCGCCAAGATTATCGTACGAATGTCAGAAGGGCTATGGAATTTTGCCCTTGTTCAGTTTCAGGGAATTTATAAGAATCAAACTACTGTGATACACCTGGGAACCCTGGCCCAAGACTGGTCAAAGTGGAGGACAAGCATCCGGGAAGGCACCAATCACCTTGAGTCTCTTCGTCGGAAGCATGTGGAAGCCAAGCGCAAACAGCAGAAGGACAACCCAAGCACCCCACCCACCCGTCCCTCCAACCACTGTCTGCCCCACCTGTGATAGAGACTGTAGGTCCCACATTGGACTCATCAGTCACCTGAGAACTCATATTAATGTGGATGCAAGTCATCCTCGACTCCGAGGGACTGCATAAGATTAGAAGATACAATACCACCTAAATTTAAAAAAATCACTTGGACAGAAAACATTTTTAGTAAATTTATTGTCATGCACAGCTTTTCTTCTACTTTACTATGAATAACCTCGTACATGAAATAAGCAGCTTGTTATTAGTCGGTGATGAAACATTTCTCCAGTATACGAGAAGGACAATAACAGGTTTTCAATGTGATACTCCGCTGCAATAGTATCAACACGCTTGCCCCGGTACTCTACCTGGATGCAGAAATAGCATTTGAACCAGGTGGAGTGGAAACTCCTTTTCTTGACACTTGAGAGAATGGCCTCTAGTGACGCCTTCAAGACCTGGATTAAAATTCTATACGCACTTCCCATATGTACAGTGTGCATCAAGGTCTCGGCTCCCCTGCATTGCCACTTGAAGAACAGTCGGAACAGTGGGAAGCATTCAAGGAGGAGATCCACTGGGCTCAGGCCAAACGTGTACCCTTAAAGAAAAAGGGTGCAAATAACAATCCTACAGCCCCCCTGGATGTCTAGGGACTTACAGGGGAGGATAAAGAAAAAAAGGGAAGCGTATGGCATATACCGACAGTTAAATACTATAGAATCTTTGGAGGAATATAGAAAGTTCCGAGGTAAAATTAAAAAAGATATTAGGAATGCTAAGAGAGAGCATGAAAAATTCTTGGCAAGTAAAATTAAGGAAAACCCAAAGATGTTCTATAAATATATTAAGAGTAAGAGGATAACTAAAGAAAGGGTAGGGCCTATTAGAGACCACGAGAGTAATCTCTGTGTGGAGGCGGAAGATGTTGGTATGGTTTATAATGAATACTTTGCATCTGTTTTCACAAAGGAAAGGGGTAATGCAGATACTGCTATCGAGGAGGAGTGTGAAATTTTGGATAAAATAAACATGGTGAGAGAGGAGGTATTAAGGTGTTTAGCAGCTTTGAAAGTGGATGTCCCCAGGCCCGGATGAAATGCATCCCAGGCTTTTGAGTGAAGCAAAAGAGGAAATAGTAGAGGCCTTGACCATCATTTTCCAGTCCTCTTTGTATTTAGACATGATGCCGGAGGAGTGGAGGATTGCTAATGTGGTACTCTTGTTTAAGAAGGGAGAAAGGGATAGGCCGAGTAACTACAGGCCTGTCAGCCTAACCTCAGTGGTGGGAAAATTATTGAGGAAGTCCTGAAGGACAGGATAAATCTACATTTAGAGAAGCAAGGATTAATCAGAGACAGTCAGCATGGATTTAATAAGGGAAGATCATGTTTGACTAACCTGATTGAATTTTTCGAGGAGGTAACCAGGAGGGTCGATGAGGGTAGTGCGTACAATGTAATGTATATGGACTTTAGCAAAGCTTTTGATAAGGTCCCACATGGCAGACTGATCATGAAGGTAAAAGCCCATGGGATCTAGGGCAAAGTGGCAAGTTGGATCCAAAATTGGCTTGAGTTAGGAAGCAAACGATAATGGTTGATGGATGTTTTTGTGACTGGAAGGATGTTTCCAGTGGGGTTCCACAGGGCTCAGTACTAGGTCTCTTGCTTTTTGTGATATACATCAATGATCTAGATTTGAATATAGGGAGTATAATTAAGAAGTTTTCAGATGACACTAAAATTGGCTGTGTGGTTGATAATGAAGAGGAAAGTCATGGATTGCAGGAGGATATCCATCTACTGGTCAGGCGGGCAAAGCAGTGGCAAATGGAATTTAATTCGGAGAAGTGTGAGGTAATGCACTTGGGGAGGGCTAATAAGGAAAGGTATACACATTAAACGGTAGGCCACTTAGAAGTGTAGATGAACATAGGGACATTGGAGTGCTTGTCCACAGATCCCTGAAAGTAGCAGGCCAGGTGGATAAGGTAGTTAAGAAGGCAGACGGAATACTTGCCTTTATTGGCTGAGGCATAGAATACAAGAGTACGGAGGTTATACTTAAATTTAACAATACTCTGGTTAGGCCACAGCTGGAATACTGCGTCAGTTCTGGTCGCCGTATTATAGGAAGGATATGATTGCACTGGAGAGGGTGCAGAGGAGATTTGGGAGGATGCTGCCTGGAATGGAGAATCTTAGCTATGAGGACAGATTGGATAGGCTGGGTTTGTTCTCCTTGGAACAGAGGAGGCTGAGAGGAGACCTCATTGAGGTGTATAACATTTTGATGGGCCTGGATATAGTGGATAGCAAGGGCCTTTTTCCCTTGGTGCAGGGGTCAATTACGAGGGGGCATAGTTTTAAAGTGGTTGGTGGAAGGTTTAGGGGTGATTTGAGGGGAAGCTTCTTCATGCAGAGGGTTGTGGAGGTCTGGAACTCACTGCCTGGAAGGGTGGTAGAGGCAGAAACTCTCACCACATTTAAAAGGTGCTTGGATGGGCACTTGAAGTGCCGTAACCTGCAAGGTTACGGACCTAGAGCTGGTAAGTGGGATTAGATTAGATAACCTCTTGTTGGCTGGCGCAGATACGATGGTGAATACTGCAGGGAATCGAATATGGCCAGAGTGATCTCCTGGACTAGTTTTGTTTGCCTGGATGGGTCGGAGAGGAATTTTCCCAGATTTTTTTCTCCAATTGGCCTGGGTTTTTATCAGTTTTTTTGCCTCTCCCAGAAGATCGTATGGCTCCATTGGAGTGGAATGTAAAATGTTGCAATGCATGTGGTGTCGCAGTTGTGTGGGGCGGACTGGTTGGACCGGATGCTCTTTACCTTTCCGCCATTGTTCTTTGTTCATAGGTTTATATGAAACCTTCAGGGCTGCTGACCGAGGGCCGTGTGGCTCTTTGTCGGCCAGCACGGATACGATGGGCCGAAATGGCCTCCTTCTGTTTCTCAGAAAATAGCAGATATGGATGTCCCCTCGGCCCCCTCATCTTATAGGTCCCCGTGACAACATGCACCAGAGCAAATCCATGGACTACAGGCATAACGGAACTGTCTACAAAATAACTGTATGCTGATGACATACTTTAATACATAAACAATCCAACCATCTCACTCTCCAGCATCTTTCAGAGCATTAGTGAATTTGGACAACTTTATGGTTATAAAGGCAGCTGCTCCGAAACAAAGAGCACACCCCTTATGCTGGCATCCCTACATTATTACAGAAGGCCTACCATCTTTGCATGGTCAGGATTCTGCTTTAGATAGCTTGGCAGTACATCAAAATTCATCACCCTGCACAAAAAGATCTTTCTCACCTCCTAGCCCATATATATACTTCTGGTTAGAGGGAAAAGAAAAAGATGAATATCCTCCTCTGTCTCCTCTGCCTATTTCAGCTATTACCTGTTAATTATGCGCCCTAGATACAATTGTATCCCCAAGTTTTCCTGCGCTGGACTGTGATACACCTGCAGCACCTTTAGCTTCTGGGGAGACTTGGGGGCCGAAATTGCCCCATTGAGCAGGGTCAGTTAACGTGTTGGCCGGCACTAGCGGAGCGCTAATACGTTAGTGTGCGGGCGTGGCGGGCATATCGACCTGCGTGGATTCGCCCACGGGACTCCAAGGGTGAAAAGGGGTTTGCGCTGTGCCCCGGCCCTTTATCACCCTGACACATTTGCGCCCCACGGGGGAAAGTGTCCCGCGGGAACGAGGTCTGCACGGGGCGATGCCACCGACAGCTTCTTGGTGCGCCCTTAAAGGGGAGGTGACCCGCAGCGGCTGCTATCTTTCTTGTCAGCTGACTCAGTCGGCCCGACAATGACAGATGCTGGTTCGGCCAGGCCGCCAACAGACAGGCCAGCGCTCCCACTTGGGTGCCGGGCTGCTGGTCTGGCCGACACCCTCCCTGGTGGCCCAGTGGGTGGCATTGAATGCGCATCCTGTGCCAGCACAAAAATAATCTCTATCAGCAAATTGACCGCCCCAAACCCAGTGCAGGACAAATTCGGCCCCTTGGTCTCCTAAACTTCAGACACCAATACTGAGCAGCCTACAAGTGATTTGGCCTAGTTTCTGCCCTCCCAACAAAGCCCTTTGCTGGTAACGAAGACCAGGCCCACCACCAGCAGCCTCCCCATTACAGCTTACCATTCATGGGGCTAGAAACCCCACTTAACGCCCATTTTACCGCTGAAATGACGTATAACGCCCATTTTGGCACAAAATGGAAACTGATGGGCTTTTTTAAGAGACTTATCGGCGAGCGTTATTTTCCCACTGGGCTTAATGCCGGGGAAAAATATTACTGCCCGCCCACTTTTTGGGGGCAGCATCAGCAGAATGGGCGAAATCAACGGCCATAATTTTTCTCAGTGTTACTTTCCGCATGGAATTAACGCCAAGATTCAATATTAATGCCCGCCCACTGTTTTTGTTGTAAAGAGCATATTTACCCAAACTAGAGATCGCCAATCGGCAATTTCATCACCTCGCACACATATCGGCCACAATATCGCTCGCTCAAAAAACTGCCCACAAAATGTGGAACTAACTGGAACGAACGCCAGCGGTGTGGCTGGCATTTGTTAAATCCCACTCTTACATGAGCAGTTGATATCGGAAAGATTTGCCTGTGTGTGTGCGCAGCTCAGACATCAATGGTGCCCATCACCATGGTGCCAGTTAAAGTTTACATTGATTGATGATAAGTTGTATTTAACCCTTTCATGGTAAGGAATCACCTGTGTGTAATGGTCCATCTATCTGAGACAATGCGCAACAAGGTTATGGTCAATAACAAAAGTTTAATACCAACATTGGTCTGAAATCATAAGTATCACAGCCAATAACACCCAACCCCCGCCCACACCTCACCTTTTCCACCATTGCCATAAATCACATGCTCAACATGTCCAGCAACACAGAATACAAAGGCAAAGCAGGAGCGTGGTCCCCAACCCCCATACATTGCAACAAATTGCATAATTGCATACACCCAGATTGAGATATAACACAGCCATCACCTGTGCACATGCACCTCACTTTCCTTCCCTCCGTCCTCCTTCTCCCCACCTCCACCCCTTCCCCTCCTCACTCCATGGCGCCTGGCCGAGGAGCTCCTCAGGCGGTGCCTCATTGGGGGGGTGAAGGCAGATGCGGTGGTTGCACGGGTACGGGAACAGGGGGCGCCGAGGGGGCAACATTCTCTGATGCAGAAGCAGAATCTTGGTCCTTGCTCTCATCTGTCATTCACAGTGGTGGTGCGGAACCTAGGAGTGGAGTGCCACGCTCGGTGACCACTGGGAGGCTTGTGGCAGCAGTGTTCCTGGCTATTGCATCCAGGGACTCCGCCATGCGTGGAATGTACTCGGTCATGGTGGCCAATGTCAGGATATGCCCCCCAATGCTTCGATGTGTTAGTCACCAATGGCTACAATCCTCCTGGACAACTGTACCATCTCTCCGCTGTCATGTCGTGCTCGTGGAACTGACCTGCTGCGTCCACGAGGCCTCCGCGGGGTCGGCGCTGTTCTGGGGACAAATGGGGTGCCCTGTGGCAAGGTGCTTGGGGCTGGTACCTGCAGAATGGAGACAGGAATGACCGGAGGACCACTAGATGGCCTTGGGGTGGAATGGCTCCTGGAGCGTGGCGATGCAGGTTCTTTGAAGTCCACACTCTCATCCGTAGAGAACAGACCTAGCGGATTGACGGGCGACAATCGGAGCTCCTCAGCACCAGATGTAGTAGGATCATCCACCGACTCCTGCCCCGCGACCCCAACTTCTGGCCTCTGTGGCCTTGCCTGGCGCCGCGCTGCTGGCTGAGCTGCAAAAACAACAATGAGGTTATTAGAGGAGAAGGGGGTGCTAGGATCACAAGGTGAGTCCAGCGCTACACACAGCATATGCACGACAAAAGCACCACCGCTCTCAAAATCATCACAGGCATCACATTTCATGACCATCAACACATTGTGCATTGCAATGATTTTCATTAGGCCAGCATTATTTCTATGATACTTTTAGAAATCATCTATCATATGATTGTTCGGATATGAGTTGGTGTGGCATCTATTGACTACATCACGCAATGGTGTAAGCTTTACTCACGTGGCATCACTTCAGGGTCTGCAGATGCATCCATGGCTGTCCGGGGATGCTTTCCCATGAGTGCTCCTCCATCTCTGTGATGTCGCTGGGGACTGGTGACCCCCCACCCGTTCGCCTCTGCACGGACCTCATCGTTGATAGCTTCTTCTGTAAAAGGTGACAGGACGACATGGCATGAGATCATTAGGTGATATCATTGCTAGGTACTGTCACAGAGATTGATACAACACATAACCGACAGATGTAATCATGCTTATTATGATAATTATCATACTTTACCTGAAGACGTACACCGTGACCGCAGGCTTTGAGTAAAACTTTCCCGGTAAAAGTGAAAGACCTCACATCTGATGATAGTCACTCATGACTGTGACAAATCAAATTATATAAATACATAAGTACATGTAAATCAATGTAATACTTACTCTTGCGGATCCAACAAGGCCGTTCCATCCTTTGCGGCATTGGTTGCCCTCACGAGACCACCTCTGCTATCTCAGTCCATATCTTCTGGTAGGCCTTTGGGGTGGGCTTCCCATGCCCTCCCTGTGTCAAATCACCCCAGCGTGACTCGACCTCCTGCAGGAGGGAGGCATTTGCCTTGTCCGAGAACCTCCTGGCTCTTTTTTGGCCTCCAATGTGCTCCTCTCCCACCTCACTGCTCTCTCCAGCGTCAGTCTCCACACCGTGCTGTGATGTGCCTCCTCCTCTCCCTCCATTATAGGCCAAATCAGTCAAATATAATTAACAAAAATGTGACAGAAAATATAGAACTAATCAAAAGTATGGCGGTTTTAATATTTTTTTTGTGCTATCAAGATATGGAAGTATCAGTGTTGGGGAATGGAATATTTCTAAATTTTGACATTGAAGAGAGTTTCCAATATAGCTCCTTCTGCCCCACCATACACCATCATGTGCCAACTGTAACCTCAGAGAAGTACCCTAACTGGAGCAGCTTGAACATTTTTCACACCCATCTCTGTGCCTGGTCATTTTAGCACCAACATTTGTTATTATGGACAGGTTCAGTCTGGGCTGAAGTTGAACTCGGGTGCCAGAGGTGTAATAAATGTCTTTATCTCCTGAGCTACCCGATACCTAAATGGAACAGATTAGCGAAGAGGGAGCACTTTCAGCACTAATGTTTCTCATTTACCAAAAAACCCCAGAATTTGGTTTCAAATACCTTTTAGGTTTGGGTTGTTCAGTTTAAAAAGAGTCATATTATAGGGAAGGGTAACCAAGTAACAAGTGTGTGTGGGGGGTGGGGGGGGAAGAGGAAATATAATTACTAAATAAAACCTTTGCCATTCCCTTGTCCTCACCCATGGAGAACACATATTTAGGAATGCCTCTTAAAAACACTGGTAAAGTGAAAATACCATGCAATATTTATTATATGTTGGGAGGGAGAGGGTAAGTCCTGCAAATTCCACAATCTGGCTTTGCTAAATGTTAAGTACTGCACGGGCTAGCCATGCTTCGGTTCATGGGGATGTCTCCGTCAGCTACACTTCAGTTGATGCAATGTGCAATCATTCATCGTGGTCCTTCAAATCAGCCTGCTGCCTGGCTGTGTGAGCCTACTCATGCCACCCACCCTGCCCCCTCCTCTGCTGCTAACCATTTGTCTGTTCTGTTATATTTTGCAAAACTTGAGGCCAATCCTGATGATGCAGAAGATTCAGAAATGGACGAACCTGAAGAGGAGAACATCTTCCAATCCCACCTTCCAGACCAAGAGCATTGGGGTGAGGAGGAGGGGGAGGGGATGGATGAAGACCTGCTGTTGTACTCACTCTGGAGAGGTGCAGGTGCCGCCCATTGAGGTGCCAGCCCCTTCCCCGAGTGGTACAAGTGTTGGGACATTCCATGGTTTCCCACCATCCGAGGCTGGGGATTCCTGTGGGGTGCAGCGAGGCACACCCAGGGCCCCACCGTCCCAGGTTGCAGGTCCCAGTGGGATGCAGTGAGCCACACCTGTGTGGAGGAGATGAAGGAGAGCTCGACAGCACTCTCTTGTGGTGCAGGATGTAACAGATGTGGTTCAGATGATGGCAATGAGTCCGGAGAGCATGGACCTTACGTGATCACTCCTGGACATCATCAGTGGCGTGGGTGATGAGGTATCGGAACTGTCGGGAGAAGTAACAACACTCTCATGAGAAATGGGAACACTGTCTGGGAAAACAATGTCGATGTACATGAGGGAGGAAATGTTGCAGGTAGTTGACTCACTGTTGCTCAACATGAGGGAGGGCATGTCACAGGTAGCTGAGACACTGTCGGCGAACATGAGGGAGGGAATGTTGCAGGTAGTTGACACTGTCAGGGCACATGAGGGAGGGAATGTCAGTGTTAGCTGCTGCAATAGGGAACACGCCCAGACCCCGAGCCCATTGACAGAATCTACTGCCACTCCCACTCAAATCACCAGACTAGCCTCTGAAGAGGCCCAAGTCGGGCCTTCAACATTACCGCCTGCCGCCCCCCCCATCATCCCCTCCCCATCATCGCCCCATCCCTCATCCCCCTCCCACATCCCCCCATCCCCCACCTCATCCCCCCCAATATCCCCCCATATCCCCCATCACCCCCACCCCCCCACTATCCCCCCATCATCCCCCCTCACTCCCCCAATATCCCCCCTCATCCCTCCCATATCCCCCCTCATACACCCCCCAACATCCCCCCCAATATCCCTCCTCATCTCCCCCCATCCCCCCATCATCCCCCCCCCCCCCGCACCCCGCCATCAAGAAGTGCGCATTACCCGAGATGTTAGAAAGAATAAGTTTGGTACCAACTCGAGAAACCCTGCGCCACTGCCTGCGGGCAGGGGTGGAGTCACCAAGACCAAGTGGGCGGTCTTAGAATAAAGTGGAGGAGAGATGGCTGTAGCCTTTCTTTGCTGCTGCTGTTGTTGTTATTATTGTTACTGTTGTAACTGTTCTCAAATTAAAAGTTATGTAAATTTACAAATTTACAAGTTTGTAAGTGATCTTAGAGTTTGTAAGTGATCTTAACTGAAAACTTTAAAGTTTGTTACGAGAATTTTTTATTAAAGTTAAGTTAAGTACAAACAAATGTTTGTTAAACTTTTGAATGCAATATATTTTACATTATAACAAATTATTTACATTCTTTGTTCCATTATTAGCAACTTTTTGAAGTAAACAAGAATCATTTCCATTATTTGTTCCATTAACGCAACACAACATTATGGAACAGGTCCAAACAGTAAACATGGTCCATGTGGAGTAGTTGCCTCAGAGCCTTCAGGCAGTAAAGCGTTCACGGATGAGCTGCTGGCGCAAGGCTCAAGCAATCGTTAAAGGGGCTCGACAGCCCGTCCTCCTCCGCCATCGTGCTCTGGGTTCAGGTACTTGCATGGCTTTCTCATCTTTGTCCTCCTCCTCCTCCTCGTCATCTGCATCTTCCTCATCATCATCAGCCACTCTCACCTCAGGTGGGTCTTCTACGACCAGCTGCTGTTGCCTCATGATGGCTAAGTTATGCAGCATGCAGCACACAACAGTGAACTGACCGACAATCTCAGGGGAGTATAGCAAGTAGCCTCCGGAATGATCCAGGCATCGGAAACGCTATTTCAAGATGCCAATGGTCCTCTCTATTATGCTGCACTCCGCAATGTGCGACATAGAAACATAGAAAATAGGTGCAGGAGTAGGCCATTCGGCCCTTCGAGCCTGCACCGCCATTCAATGAGTTCATGGCTGAACATGCAACTTCAGTACCCCATTCCTGCTTTCTCGCCATACCCCTTGATCCCCCTAGTAGTAAGGACTACATCTAACTCCTTTTTGAATATATTTAGTGAATTGGCCTCAACAACTTTCTGTGGTAGAGAATTCCACAGGTTCACCACTCTCTGGGTGAAGAAGTTTCTCCTCATCTCGGTCCTAAATGGCTTACCCCTTATCCTTAGACTGTGACCCCTGGTTCTGGACTTCCCCAACATTGGGAACATTCTTCCTGCATCTAACCTGTCTAAACCTGTCAGAATTTTAAATGTTTCTATGAGATCCCCTCTCATTCTTCTGAACTCCAGTGAATACAAGCCCAGTTGATCCAGTCTTTCTTGATATGTCAGTCCCACCATCCCGGGAATCAGTCTGGTGAACCTTCGCTGCACTCCTTCAATAGCAAGAATGTCCTTCCTCAAGTTAGGAGACCAAAACTGTACACAATACTCCAGGTGTGGCCTCACCAAGGCCCTGTACAACTGTAGTAACACCTCCCTGCCCCTGTACTCAAATCCCCTCGCTATGAAGGCCAACATGTCATTTGCTTTCTTAACCGCCTGCTGTACCTGCATGCCAACCTTCAATGACTGATGTACCATGACACCCAGGTCTCGTTGCACCTCCCCTTTTCCTAATCTGTCACCATTCAGATAATAGTCTGTCTCTCTGTTTTTACCACCAAAGTGGATAACCTCACATTTATCCACATTATACTTCATCTGCCATGCATTTACCCATTCACCTAACCTATCCAAGTCACTCTGCAGCCTCATAGCATCCTCCTTGCAGCTCACACTGCCACCCAACTTAGTGTCATCTGCAAATTTGGAGATACTACATTTAATCCCCTTGTCTAAATCATTAATGTACAATGTAAACAGCTGGGGCCCCAGCACAGAACCTTGCGGTACCCCACTAGTCACTGCCTGCCATTCTGAAAAGTACCCATTTACTCCTACTCTTTGCTTCCTGTCTGACAACCAGTTCTCAATTCACGTCAGTACACTACCCCCAATCCCATGTGCTTTAACTTTGCACATTAATCTCTTGTGTGGGACCTTGTCGAAAGCCTTCTGAAAGTCCAAATACACCACATCAACTGGTTCTCCCTTGTCCACTCTACTGGAAACATCCTCAAGAAATTCCAGAAGATTTGTCAAGCATAATTTCCCTTTCACAAATCCATACTGACTTGGACCTATTCCCATGTTGTATTCCCGGTCAGCTTCTGTCCGGGTTATGCGTAGGGGCGTCATGAGCCAGGTGGTGAGGCCGTACCCTTTGTCTCCCAGTAGCCAGCTCTGCCCTTCTGGCTGCTGCTGAAACATGGCAGATATAACACTGTTGTGTAGAATGAACACATCATGGGTGCTCCAAGGGTTTCTTGCATCAACTGTCATGATCTGGTGCATGTCATCACACACGAGCTGCACATTAATGGAGTGGAAGCCTTTTATGTTCCTGTACACTCGGAGTCCTCCAAAGGTGCTCGCAAGGTGATGTGGGTACAATCAATGCAGCCCTGTGCCTTTGGGAAGCATCCTGGAGATGCCCACAGTCCTGTCATGCTGGGTGATCATGGGGAACTTTATGTAGTCATTCCTCCGGGAATATAGTGCAGCAGTCACCTGCCGAATGCAGATATGTGTTGCATGTTGAGAAATGGTGCACACTGCCCCAGTTGTAGCTTGCAACGATCCAGATGCATAGAATGAATGTGCAGCAGTAACCTTCACTTCGACTGACAAAGCAGTCCTCCTGATGCTTCTAGGTTGCAGGTCTGCTTTTACTAACTCACTACTTTGCGGAAACACAGCCTTTTGACACAGTTTGCATCACTCAGGTGCAGGCACGAACACCTGTCTCGATATACCCTACGTAGGTATGGCCTCCTGCCCATCACAGTACATGCTCTGAGGTTCCTCATGCGATGACGTTGAATCAATTGTCTCCTCCGCAGCACCATCATGCAGAAGGCTTGCACAAGGTATGACATTGTCAGTATTGCCCTCAGGATTAAATTGTACCTGTGCAAGAAGTTCAAAACGGCAGGCAGGACAAGGTTCTTAGTTCTCTCTCCCCAAGGTCGACGCCCTAGTATTGACCACACTCAGGTCTGAGCAGGCACAATGATCAGGAACCCCACCCCCACCAGGCTTCATTTGATGCATGGTGTAGGCTTCTCATGCCTTCCGTTCACCTTCCACAGCTCCCCCCATCGCACCCCCACCCCCCAGCAAGGCTTCTTTTCAAGCCGAGCCCCGAGCCCCTGTATCCAGGGGAGGGACCGATTCTGCCGGTCGACACTCCGACCCTCGAGCCCGATTTGGAGACATTCGGTGGTGGCGAAAAATGAAAAATTAAAGAATTCCATGAAACTTCCATTTCCTGTGTTTTAAGTTTTAAAAATTTAAGCTTGATCATGGATATTTATGTGTTCTTGACTCCCTCCAAAACTTTGCATAAAAATAATGGTGTCTTTCTGCGTCGATTTCTTTTCTCGTGCACTGGTTTCTCTTAAGTGCCGAAAAGGTTTTTCAGGAGTGGTCACATACGCCGTCCGCGGAGAAATTTAAATTGCCCAAACTTCCCTAATTGTGAAAAACTGGCGCAGACATCAGGTTACGCCCCCATGACGCCAAAATAAACAAACGTAAAAAAAATCGGAACTAACTGAATTACGCTGGCGTGCAAAGATCGGGGAAACTTGGATTTTAAAATTTAGGCCAAAAAAAAGCAGCGCGCCAAAAAAAGGGCGTAAATCATTGGGGAAAATTGAGCCCTAAATCTGTGCTGGTTGATTGTTGGGCGTGCTACAAAAGGATCCTGTATCTTGTCGACTGGATGTGGAGGATTGTATAATTCAACATCTCTAAATCAAGTATACGAGTGGGTTTTATATTGAATGGGTTCCAATGATAGCCAAAGAAAAATACTTTCATAAGTTGCTGCGGCATAAGTTTGCTGGGCAAATCTGATGCATAATGTAACAATATGGCTCTTTGATGTAGAATCTGCTTCATTTATACAACGTGTACACTATGTCATGGAGCTACCCATTTTAAGTTGGCATGTATGCTATATTGAGTATGGCAGATGTCATCACATCTAATGACTAGAATTAATTCAGGACGATGTCCCACACAAAATGTCACTTTAAGTAAGCGTCAAGAGATTTTAAGAATTGAGGCTTTGTTCATTATTGATAAACTGGTAACACTCTATCCGAGATAACTTTCTTCCTGTGGAGTTAAGTGCAGATCTTTGTGAAGGGTCCTGCACAGAACCTGGTAATGTGAAAATACCATGTGGTATTTATTATAGTTTAACAGAGCTAAGACCAACTGACCAGGTGAGATAACCTATGGTACTGGACTTTAGATTGCGAGTTTAAATTTGCCAGCATCAGAAAATCACAATGTAAAGACCCACCTGGTTCACTATTGTCCTTCAGGGAAGGTAATCTGCCACTTTACCTGGTCTGGCCTACATGGGACTTCAATTCCACATTAGATGGCTAAGTCTCAGGGAACCTAGAGTGGAGCAATTATTGTGCTTTCCAGTGTCACACACAACCCAAAAATAAAAAAAAAAACTTCTCCCTTAAGATAACACTTCAGAAATAATGGTCGGGATTTTCCGTGGCCTTTGACTGAGTATGCGTACACGGCAGTATGTGCCCCGCAAGTTCTGGGGTTCCGCATGCACAAAAACCCGGATGTCAGCTTTCAGCTTGACAGATCCTTCACATCCCTGGGAAATGGATATTCACTGGCGGAGAGTTTTGCCCAGCGAATGCCTGTGAAACTCTTACGCCTGGTAAAGGCAGGCCTAGGGTGTAGGAGTTTAAATAAATATTATTATTTTTACATTTCTTAAACATAACTTTTAAATAGTTTTAGCCCCTTTAAAATGTTTACATTTATTTTTTTAAATATTACAATTTTGTTTTAATAGATTTAATTTAATTGTACAGGTTGAGCGTCCGAAATTCAGAAACCTCCGGATTCGGGTATTTCCGGATTTTGGAACGTCTTTGCCTGGGCCGAGGTAAGTGGGGTCAGGCAGCCGAGGTAAGGGGGAGAGGTCGGCCCGCCGAGGTAAGCGGGAGGGAGGAGGGGGGAGGCGAGGTCAGGTCGCCGAGGGCCAGGGCGAGGTCGGGCCGCCAAGGCGGGGCTAGTCCGGATTTCGGAACATTTTCCGGGTTCAGGACGACCCCGCCACGGATCGGCTCGATGTCCGAATTTGGAACATTCCGCATTTTGGAACTCCGGATTTCGGACGCTCAACCTGTATTTTAATTAATTTTGAACATGTAATGATCTATTTTTTTTAAGTTGCGTGAAATTGTTTTTTAGGAGATTCCTATTAAGCTTATGGGGATTCCATATGTAAATAGAATCCCCATACACATAATAGGGATCCCCTTTCTAATTAGTTGGCCTGGCCCATGTGATCCTAAGGGCACTTGCGAACCGTCGGGACCATCAGGTAGGTTTGTATTTTTTTTGCGGTTCGGAAGCATTCACCTGTGGGAAGGCTCTGATCGCAGATTCAGGCCTATTGCAAGTATTTATGAAATGTACAAGTATGAGCTGTCCTTGTGATTCACTGGTATTCAGAACATAAGAACATAAGAAATAGGAGCAGGAGTAGGACATTTGGCCCCTCGAGCCTGCTCCTCCATTTAATAAGATTATGCTGATCTGATCTTGGGCTCAACTCCACTTCCCTGCTCACTCCCCATAACCCTGTAATCCCTTATCGTTCAAAAATCTGTCTATCTCCACCTTAAATATATTCAACGACCCAGACTCCACAGTTCTCTGGAGCAGAGAATTCTACAGATTTACGACCCTCTGACAGAAGAAATTCCTCCTCATCTCAGTTTTAAATGGGTGGTCCCTTATTCTTAAACTATGCCCCCTGGTTCTAGATTCCCCCTTCAAGTGGAAACATCCTCTCTGCATCCACCTTGTCGAGCACCCTCAGTTTCTTTTTTGTTTCAATAAGATCACCTCTCATTCTTCTAAACTCCAATGAGTATAGGTCCAACCTGCTTAACTTTTCTTCATAAATCAACCCCTTCATCTCAGGAATCAACCTAGTGAACCTTCTCTGAACTGCCTCCAATACAAGTATATCCCTCCTTAAAAAAGGAGACCAAAACTGTACGCAGTACTCTAGGTGTAGTCTCACCAATACCCTGTACAGTTGTAGCAGGACTTCTCTGCTTTTGTAGTCCATCCCCCTTGCAATAAAGGCTAACATTCCATTAGCCTTCCTGATTACTTGCTGTACCTGCATAGTAACTTTTTGTGTTTCCTTGCACAAGGACCCCCAGGTCCCTCTGTACTGTAGCATTTTGTAATCTCGCTCCATTTAAATAATAATTTGCTTTTTTATTTTTCCTGCCAAAGTGGATAACTTTCCCACATTATACTCCATCTACCAAATTTTTGCCCACTCACTTAGCCTGTCTATAATCCCTTTGTAGATTCTTTGTGTCCTCCTCACAACTTGCTTTCCCATCCATCTTTTATCATCAGCAAACGACTACATTACACTTGGTCCCTTCATCCAAATCATTAATATAGATTGTAAATAGTTGAGGCCCAAGCACTGATCCCTGTGGCACCCCACTAGTTACTTTTCCCAACCGGAAAATGACCCATTTATCGCGACTCTCTGTTTTCTGTTAGTTAGCCAATCCTCTATCCATGCTAATATATTATCCCCAACCCCATGAGCTCTTATCTTGTCCATAACCTTTTATGTGGCACCTTATCGAATGCCTTCTGGAAATCCAAATACAGCAGGATTCAGCAGGAACATCTGAGGTTCCATTCCCAATTAGTGCTGACTGCATGTTGAGCAGACTCCAAATGGCTTCAGCATCCAAAAATTAGAGAAGGAAAAATTGTAGAACCTGACCAGTATCTGCTGGAAGTGTACATGTATGGACATCGGGTGAGGACAGGAGAGGCTGTGGATCGGATATGGTACATTGGTAGTTCCAATTCCTTTCCTCTCAACTCTGGCTTGTAAAGGACTCAGCTAACACAAACATACACACCAGCCCAGAAAACCAGCAAAAGCGCAACAACAGCTTCAAAAAGGCAGTGCTCAGGAGTGACAGCGTCATTTCCCAGTGAATTAAATAGCAATTTAGCCCATATCAAGATTTTGCGAGATTGTTAAATTAAACATGGAAAAAGTGCAGTGCAGGTTCACTGCACTGTACCGAAAAGCATCACTGTTAAAAATCCAGTGAGTCCAAACTTGCAGTGAATCAATTTTCTCTCCAATCACAATTCCAAACAAAATTCTACCCAATCATTTTTTATCAAAAGAAAATGATATGCAATAACATCCGAACAAAAAAAAAATGACGCAGCCACTATAACTATATCTCCCTAAAAATACGTGTGATTGCATGTTAAATTCACAACAATGTCAAACTTACCTGTAAACCTGGCTCGAACAGCTTTCCTCTCCTCTTCCATCAGTATGACAGTGATCCCAGTGGGCATACTCTGAACTCCAGGTACCTATTGCCCTGTGCCCATGTGTTACAATCCCATTTAGCCAGCTGACTCATCACATTCAGAGGCCTCCCAACCACAGGTCCAGTCCACGTTGCACTCTGATGTGCATCCTCCAATGAAACAATTCCCAGGGACCACCATTGCTAAACCTGAACATCAGAACCACCACCTGGGCAAGCAGTGGTTAAAAGTGCGACCATTGAATAATCAGAGTGGGAACTGCCTGCAAAAGTAAAGATGAACTGTGTCAAAGTGAGGAAGTCAGTGCTAAGGAATGGCAGTAACGTACATTCTAGTATAGGCATAGAATGATCAAGAACCTATTACTGTATATTCCGTATGCTTCTCACACTCATTCTATTACTAATTCTTATATAATAAGCATCAAAAGTGGATGAGATGCACTTTTAATATTTGTACTTTACCCAGTCAGTAGACTGCAAGTCTGAGGCAGTGGCGTTAAAGCTGTACTGTCCTCTGACCAGGCTCCAGCTTGTGCACTGCAGTCAGTTCGGCAGGAATCCAGCCCTTTGAGGTAGCGCAAAGAGAGGCCTCAAGGTCAATCCCTGCCAGTTACCAGGAAAGACTAGAAAAATGTTTCCGCTTGGAAAGGGGGAGAGGGAGGATACCCTATACGAGACACTGGCCTCAAACATCCACAGGACATGATCTTGGCGTAAACACTCAGTTGTGTCTGCCAGTACCCTGTAGCCTTGACCCTACTGGGGAATTTGGGGGGGCAGGAGGGCATCCAACTTGCACAGAATCATAGAAATTTACAGCATGGAAGGAGGCCATTTCGGCCCATCATGTCCGTGCTAGCCGACAAAGAGCTCGACAGCCTAATCCCACTTTAGCCCTGTAAGTTACGGCACTTCTAGTGCATATCCAGGTACTTTTTAAATATGGTGAATGTTTCTGTGTCTACCAACCTTTCAGGCAGTGAGTTCCAGACCCCTACCACCCTCTGGGTGAAAAATGTTCCCCTGAAATCCTCTCTAAACCTCCTAACAATCACTTTAAATCTATGGCCCCTGGTTGTTGATCCCTCTCTAAGGGCAATGGGTCCTTCCTATTCATCTTATCTAGGCCCCTCATAATAATATACACCTCAATAAGGTCTCCCCTCAGCCTCCTTTGTTCTAAAGAAAAGAACCCCAGCCTATCCGATCTTTCTTCATAGCTAAAATTCTCCAGTCTAGGCAACATCCTCGTAAATCTCCTCTGTACACTCTCTAATGCAATCACATCTTTCCTGTAATGTGGTGACCAGAACTGCATGCAATACCCTAGCTGTGGCCTAACTAGTGTTTTATACAGTTCAAGCATAACCTCCCTGCTCTTGTATTCTATGCCTTGGCTAATAAAGGCAAGTATTCCGTATGCCTTCTTAACCACCTTATCTACCTGTCCTGCTACCTTCAGGGATCTGTGGACATGCACTCCAAGGTTCCTTTGTTCATAAGAACTCAAGAATTTGGAGCAGGAGTAGGCCATTAGGCCCCTCGAGCCTGCTCTGCCATTTAATAAGATCATGGCTGATCTGCTCTTGGGTTCAGCGCCACTTCCCTGCCCACTGCCCATAATCCTTCACTCCCTTATCGATCAGAAATCTGTCTATCTCCACCTTAAATATATTCAATGACCCAGCCTCCACAGCTCTTTGGGGCAGAGAATTACACAGATTTATGTCTTTTTGAGAGAAGAAATTCCTCCTCATCTCAGTTCTAAATGGGCGGCCCCTTATTATTAAACTACGCCCCCTAGTTCTGGGTTCCCCCACGAGTGGAAACATTCTCTCTGCATCTACCTTGTCGAGTCCCCTCTAACATATATGTTTCGATAAGATCACCTCTCATTCTTCTAAACTCCAATGAGTATAGGCCCAACATGCTTACTCTTTCTTCATAAGTCAATCCCCTCATCTCCGGAATCAACCTAGTGAACCACCTTTGAACTGCCTCCAATGCAATCCTTCCTTAAATAAGGAGACCAAAACTGCACGCAGTACTCTAGGTGTGGCTTCACCAATATCCTGTACAGCTTTTATACTCCATCCCCCTTGCAATAAAGGCCAACATTCCATTTGGTCTTCTCTTCTCTGCACTTCTCAGTGTCCTACCATTTATTGTGTATTCCCTTGCCTTGTCAGCCCTCCCCAAATGCATTACCTCACACTTCTTCGGATTGAATTCCATTTGCCACTGTTCTGCCCACCTGACCAGTTCATTGATATATTCCTGCAGTCTACAGCTTTCTATTTCATTATCAACCACACGGCCAATTTTTGTATCATCTGCAAATTTTTTAATCATACCCCCTACATTCAAGTCTAAATCATTGATATGACTCGCATCACGCCAGTGATTGCAAGTGCCGCTGTGGGTGCATCTCCAGCACCAGCCTGCCCAGGCAGCTGGAAAACCTGGTACCAGGTCACCGTTGGAGAGGGGTGGCATTGGGAAGCTACCCACACACCCCACTGCTCCCCAAAAAACGCTTGCTGTCTTCCATCGGTCACAAGAGGACCAATCACAATTTTAAAAGATTCCTGCCAAGCTTCGAGGTTGCTTCCTTCAGGAGCCTCATCTCAATTCAGCATAACCTGTCTCTGGTCCAACTACGCGAGCCAGAGAAGTGGGAACTCCTGGCGTAGGGAATCTCCGTCCCCAGCGCCACTCCCTTGGGAATTTTGCTCTGTATGGGATGGCTGGGGGTTCAGCCCCTTATAAGGTCGGGAATGGCAGAGACCTGGCACAACTGGGATGCTGCTGGTGTGCACGGGGTTCTGTTGGGCTCCCGCCCGAGTTACGGTAGGAGTCCAGTTAAACCCCCGCAGGTTTTCAAAGACGCCAAGAACGGTAGAACACGTTAATGCTAATATTAAGTTAAACACAACCGCAGGACAAGGGGATAAATTGAGGATTGATTAGAAAGTGATTCATTCCTGGAATGGTCTCGCAGATACAGTAATGGATAAGCTCTGCCTCCTGTGAAGTAGGGGCTGCATCACCCATCAGTCTCCCTCCTCTGTGTAAAGTCCTTACTCTACAGCATGAAACCACACGAGGCACATTCTGGGGACAAGGTCACTCTGTGACCTTAACTCTTTATTCACAGGACTCCAAAGACGATGATCCTGTGTGGGACCTCCCTTTTTATACCCATGTGATCAGGTAAGGAGTGTCTCCCACAAGTTCACCCCTTGTGGTCAAGGTGTGCATCTAGGTTGAGTGTATACAGTAATACAGTGGTGTTACATTGTGGTTGCATACATGACATCACCTTCCGCCCCCCCCAAAGTCTTATTGGGATCATAGGTTTAGTCTTTCAGGTGGTCTACGCTCCCTCGTGGAGCGCCGCAGTTGGGGCTCTGGTTGTTGGACACTGACGTGAGTGTCAGTCACTTGTGATGATTCCGACCTGTCCGGGCTGACCGCAGGGACTATGCATTCTTCTGATTGCTCTTGTTACTCGTTCACTGGCGGTGTTGTGAGCTCCATCTCATGGCCCTCTTCAGGTTCCTCCGTGTCGATGCTGAACCTTTTTTTTACTTGGTCCAGATGCTTACGGCATATCTGACCATTGTTGAGTTTTACCACGATGACCCTATTCCCCTCTTTGTCAATTACAGTGCCCTCAAGCCATTTGGGCCCCATGGCCTGATTGAGGATGAATACAGGATCATTTATTTCTATACATCACCCCCTCGAATTATGGTCATGGTACACGTTTTGTGACTTGCGCTTGCCCTCAACTATGTCGGTCAGGACTGGGTGAATGAGGGACAACCGAGTTTTGAGTGTCCGTTTCATTAGTAGCTCTGCAGGCGGGTCCCCCGTGAGCGAGTGCGGTCGGGATCTATAGGCCAGCAGGAGACGCGATAGGTGGCATTGTAGGGAGGGTCCTTGAATCCTGAGCATACCTTGCTTAATGATTTGGGCCGCACGTTCCGCCTGGCCATTGGAGGCTGGCTTGAACGGCGCAGTCCTGACGTGGTTGACCATTGCCCGACATAAACTCTCGGAATTCTTAGCTTGAGAAACATGGGCCATTATCATGAACCAGGATGTCCGGCAAGCCATGGGTTGCAAAGATTGCACATAGGCTTTCCACGGTGGTGGATGACGTGCATGAATTCAGAATGATGCACTCGATCCATTTCGAGTACGCATCTACCACAATAAGGAACATCTTTCCCATGAACGGGCCCGCGTAGTCAACATGAATGCGTGACCATGGCCTGGTGGGCCAGGGCCATGGGCTGAGCGGGGCCTTCCTGGGGGCATTACCCAGCTGGGCACACGTTGTGCACCTGCGAACACAGTGTTCCAGGTCTGAATCAATTCCAGGCCACAAAACATGTGACTGGGCAATGGCCTTCATCAGCATAATGCCTGGGTGCTCGCTGTGGAGTTCCCTGATGAATGCCACCCTGCCCTTCTAGGGCATAACTATCCAGCTGCCCCATAGTAGGCAGTCGGCTTGGATGGAGAGCTCATCCATCCGTCTGTGGAACGGTCTGACCTCCTCAGGGCATGCTCTGTACGCGGGCGCCCAATCCCCAGTCAGGACACATTTCTTAATCAGAAATAGGAAGGGATCTCTGTTTGTCCAGATTTTGATCTGGTGGGCTGTGATGGGAGAGCCTGTGCTGTCAAAGGCATCGACAGCCATAACCATCTCAGCGCTTTGCTCCGCTGCCCCCTCAGTGGTGGCCAGTGGAAGCCTGCTGAGCGTGTCAGCACAAGTCTCAGTGCCGGGCCAGTGCCAGATGGAGTAGTCATAAGCAAACAGCGTGAGAGCCCATCGCTGTATGTGAGCTGATGTGTTGGCATTGATGGCCTTGCTGTCTGACAACAGGGATGTTAATGGCTTGTGGTCCATCTCTAATTCAAACCTCCTACCAAAGAGGTACTGATGCATTTTTTTACACCATAGACACATGCAAGCACTTCCTTCCCGACCATCCCATATCCCCGTTCTGCTTGAGAGAGCGACCTGGAGGCATAGGCCACAGGTTGTTGTTGACCCTCAGCATTGCCCTGCTGCAACACGCACCCAACTCCATAGGACGATGCATCACATGTCAGAACCAATTTTTTACAAGGGTCATAAAGGGTCAACAACTTGTTTGAACAAAGTAGGTTTCGCGCCCGATCAAAAGCCCGTTCCTGACAGTCCCCCCAAAACCAATCGCAACCCTTACACAGGAGCACGTGTAGCAGCTCCAACAGCGTGCTCAAGTTCGGCAGAAAGTTCCCGAAATAGTTCAATAGTCCCAGGAATGAACGCAACTCTGATGTGTTGCAGGGCCTGGGTGCTCATCGAATCGCCTCTGTTTTGAATTCGGTGGGCCGAATCCCATCTGCCCAGAAACTCAACCTCAGGAGCTAAGAACACACATTTAGACTTCTTGAGTCGCAGGCCTACCCGGTCCAGTCGGTGTAGCACCTCCTCCAGGTTGTGGAGGTGTTCCTCGGTGTCTCGACCTGTGATGAGGATGTCGTCCTGGAATACGATCATTCCAGGAATGGATTTAAACAGGCTTTCCATGTTTCGTTGCAAAATTGTGGCCGCTGATCGAATGCCAAACGGGCACCTGTTATAAACGAACAGTCCCTTGTGCATGGTGATGGTGGTCAGTAGTTTAGATTCGTCGGCCAGTTCTGGAGTCATATAGGCTGAAGTGAGGTCCAACTTGGTGAACAGCTTGCCGCCTGCCAGTGTGGCGAAGAGGTCCTCTGCTCTAGGGAGCGGGTATTGATCTTGTAGGGACACCCGATTGATGGTGGCCTTGTAGTCACCACAGATCCTGACAGAGCCATCCGCTTTTAGGACGGGAACGATGGGGCTCGCCCAGTCGCTGAATTCAACAGGCGAGATGATGCCCTCTCTCAACAGCCGGTCCAATTCGCTCTCGATCTTTTCCTGCATCACATACGGCACCGCTCTGGCTTTGTGGTGCACTGGCCTGGCGTCCGGGGTGATGTGTATCACTACTTTAGTGCCTTTGAAAGTCCCGACTCCAGGTTGGAATAGTGAATCGAATTGTTGTAGGACTTGTGAGCACGAACTTCACTCCACAGATGACATTGCGTGAACATTCCCCCATCTCCAGTTCATCTCGGCTAACCAGCTCCTCTCCAACAATGCGGGACCATTGCCCGGGACAATCCAGTGCGGCAGCCGATTCACTAACCCGTTGTGTGTGACAGCCAACATTGCACTGCCTAGCACCGGAATGATTGTGTCGTAATTGTTGTAATCCGTAATTGTGTCTCAATATGCGCTAATTTGGGTCTACTGGCTTTAAATGGCCATAGCTTCTCAAATTGCTGAACGCCCATGAGTGACTGGCTGGCCCCAGTGTTCAGCTCCATGCGTACTGGGATAACATTTAATAAAACTCTCATCATCATTGGTGGCGTTTTGGTGTATGAACTGTGAATATTAGTCACATGGACCCGCTGAACCTTGGTGTCCATCGATTTGCCGCAAAAGTCAGCCTGCCTCAAAGAACTCTCTTTTGGTCCATCCACCTCATATATTAGTCTGGTTTTAGACTTCCTGCAAATTCGAGCTAAGTGGCCACTGAGATTGCAGTTCCTGCAGACAAACTGATGAAATCTGCAAGATCTAGCTGAGTGTTTTCCCCCACACCTCCAGCATGAGTTAAAGTTTCCATTGTTGGGAACAAAGGGACTGTGGCCAGGTATTCCGCGCTGACTATCCCTTTGACTGCTCTTAAGTACCCTATTAGTAGGTGTCACTGACCCCATCCCAGGCCGCATTGTCCACTGTGATGGCATGAATGTCCGTTCAGCCTGCCATTGTCTCTGTTGAAGTCTTACTCTGGGGTCTATTGCTGCCTGGGGAATGTTGGACTGCCCCTGCCTGCCTGCAGGGCTCTGAGTCGCATTTATGATGTTGACTCCCTGATCCATCGCCGCGTTAGAGGCAGAATTGCGTGCATATATTATTTTTGTCTCTTCCTCCCCCACCGTGAAAGTTCCAAGGTCAAATCCTTGGTCTCAATTAATTTGCGGAAAATTCCCGCATGACCGATGCCCTCGATAAAGAAGTCCCTTAGCATCTCCCCCCTGCAGGCGTCTGTGAACTTAGAGGCTGGCCAAACGTCGGAGGTCCGCTACGAAGTCCGGTATGCTCTGTCCTTCATGACGTCGGTGGGTGTAGAATCTGTGTCGGGCCATATGTATGCTACTCGCCGGTTTGAGGTGCTCCCTGATCAATTTGCTAAGTTCTTCAAAGGTTTTGTCCGCCGCTTTTCAGGTGTTAGTAATCCTTCATGAGCGCGTAAGTCTTTGGTCCGCAGCTGGTCAAAAGATGAGCCCTTCGCTTGTCGGCCGCTGCATCCCCCAGCCATTCTTTCATAATGAAGCTTTGCTGAAGCCTCTCGACAAAATCGCCCCAGTCTTCCCCAACACAGTACCGTTCCTCTGTGCGACCGGTGGCCATTCTCGTGGGTCGTGAATTCCCGTTTCTCGTCGCCAATGTAAAGTCCTTACTCTACAGTATGAAACCACACGAGGCACATTCTGGGGACAAGGCCACTCTGTGACCATAACTCTTTATTCACAGGACTCCAAAGACCGTGACCCGGCGTGGGATCTCCCTTTTTATACCCATGTGATCAGGTAAGGAGTGTCTCCCACAAGTTCACCCCTTGTGGTCAAGGTGTGCATCGAGGTTGAGTGTATACAGTAATACAGTGGCGTTACATTGTGGTTACATACATGACACTCTGCACTGGACGTTGTGATGCAATTGTGACACATCACTATTTATTTATGTAACTGCAGTAAGATACATCCACAGATTGATTTATTGATGCAACTATGGTACAAGCAACACAAATGTCTTTATTATCTCCCTTTGGTTGGTGAGGAGTATACCATGTAGTGAATTTTGAAAATTTATGATCATAGGATACCCACTTCTACATTTGATAACTCCTTGGACTGACTCTGTGGTCAGCAGGTTGTAAACTGATCTCACAACATGAATTGGTACAAAGCTCCAGACCTTAGCAATCACCAAGAGCTTATCCCAATGTTGCTGTGAAGGCATTCAGGCTTCTCATTCTGCTTGTTCATCAGTTTGAACACCAGTCGATGTCAATTATCGCCGGGGTCCATGCCCGAACTACCTCCTGGCTCCTCATTCATCAGCAGATGACTAGGCAGTGGCTGCCTTGATTGCAGCAACAGGCCCAATTCGAAGGTCGCCCTTTGCCAGTGCTGGCAGCTGTGGCTCTCGAGGCCTGTGATCTGCACCCACTGCTTCAGCAATACTGGAAAATCCTTGTTCCCTTTAAGAAAACAAATAGAACACAATTTATCGCTGTTGATGAACTCGGGCTTTGCCTTGCAGAGAAAATGCAGCCCAAGGCTGTAACTCACGTGCGTTGACACGGGAACAATTTTAATTATGGGAGTTTGACACATGAAACCACAACATCTAATTGATCCCGTTTAGACATCACATGTCCCAATTAATATGACAATTATGAAATGCCTGCCTCTGCATAGTACCTCCCCACAATGATACATTAGAAGCAGGGAGCTCAGGGGCATGAAGGACTGAAGCCATGATTCGGTGTTTTGTGGCACTGCATGTTGCTCCGATATACCATCCGGCAATGCAAGCAGAGGAATGATTATCCAGAGAATACCAATGATGGTCTATATCGCGCCCTCCAGTGGTGTTTAATGCTCAGCTAGGCCTCAACCTCCAGTGCAGTGTTTAATGCTTAGCTAGGCCTCATCTTCCAGTGCAGTGTTTAATGCCCAGCTAGGCCTCATCCTCCAGTGCAGTGTTTAATGCCCAGTTACACCACACCCTCTAATGCAGTGTTGGAAACACTGCACACATTATGTCAGCGGGGTGGTGGTATAATATTGATACTGCTTTCATAGCAGTTACAACTGAGTGCAAATGGGGCTTGACTGGTGTCCCACTGTAACCTGCTCAATGGATATTCTTCTCCAATTGATGTTTACATTCTCAGTAAATGCATTTTCCACAACCGGGAATGCTCTTCAAATCCAACAGTTCATGCCACAATTACGAAGACAGTTTGTAAAACACCCCGGTGCCACGTCATTGCGATACTGAAAGGAGAGCAACACTGGAACAGTGGTACACGCTTACTTTAACAGCTGCTCCAGTTCACGTTTGATTTTGTTTACCACAGGGGGACCTTGGTAGGTGAAGATTGTATACAACTGGATCAAAGTGGCTCCTGCTCGGATCTTCTCAAGAACATCTGCTCCACTGCTGATTCCACCCACCCCAATAATAGCAACTCTTCCTGGAGAAGAAAACACATCAAACAATAAGGTCCATCACATTCGACTTGTTCTAGAGGGGGAGGTAACTTTATATCAAAGTAAGCACAGATCGACAATACTCCACCACTACAGTGGGTGGGAGATTTTTATACAGGCAACTCTTGATTATCCGTACACGGATCTAACGGAGAACCCGCTGTAACAGCGTTTTTAAAAACTGTCACACACGTGAAAATCTCCATCACTTCAACTGGCAAGCACACATAATCTGAAGCAGGTGAATCCATTGTCATGTATTTTATTACGTTCACGCTATGATAACACGAACTAAGTTTTTGTGGTTGGTTCTATCACCGTCAAATTTCAGCTCTGAGACGTGCACTCGCCCTAGCGGCAAAATCGTTTACCCGGAATAACCCAATCCCCGAGGGACCCGGAGAGTTGCCTGCAATTTAAAAAGTAGATAAATTCAATGGTACGAGGTAAGTATTTTTTCCCAAATATATCAAGCACAAGTGGAAATGTTTTGTGCGTATGCTTATACAAGTTAAACAAATTAGGAGAGGATTATCAAGGGTCCATCTGTTGAGTAGCTGTGTCATACAGACCAGGAAGGTCCCAGGTTCAACCCTCTGTCTGAGCGGAGTTAGCTGATCCCAAATGTGGTAATAAGGGAGTTACAATGGGCCTCATTGCCCTGGGGCTGCCAAGGGAAAGTTCCACTCCTCATCACCATATGGTCAGGCTAGCTGGAAGCACAAGAGTGTGGTCAAGACCAGTGCTGATGCCCCCATGGTCAAACCTGCTGATAATACTTCATCAAGGATCACACATGAATAACGGCCATTTGAGCAAAACATTGCAGGACACCGAGCACCTGTGGAACTGTACCCCAACACAGAGTCAACATCTTCAGGAGAGGGGAGGAAAATGGACAAGTGTTTTACTCCCCAACCCAATTTCCCACTGTACTGTCATATTTTTCAATTCCCTACATCCTCAGACCTCCTCAACTCTTAGAGGTATCTGGATTATTCCCCATCAGTAAGAAGTTTTCCATATCATTTCAGGAACCCTTGTTAAGTGGTTGGTGAATTCCCAAATTTCACTGATGAACCTTGCCCGAATGGAAAGCGCAAACGTTAATCTCTCAGTCTAGGTTGGATTTTACTCAGAGCCCAGAAGTAGGATGATTTAATATGAAGGCTGTGTCCAACCTGAGACAATAGAGAACGTGGCCATCATCACTTTGTACCCCAGTGATGAAGGATGAGGTGTTGAGCCGGAGTTTCCACAGGCAGCCCAAATCCATCTTTACTCAACCACCTCCGCAGCACATTGAGATACTACCAGCTGCCAAGGACATTGCATTCTAACATGTTGAGCGTGCTAATGTGAAACTATAGTATAGTATTAGGCAGTCCCTCGTGTCACGGATGACTTGTTTCCACAGCAAAAAAAGGATGAATTCGCAGGTGTTTCAATGAAGGACTTAATATTCCAGGTCCCGAACTACATGTTGAAGGGTGAAAGATGCCTGTGCGTGAATTCTTTTAACGTGGGGTGGCCGTTGCACACCAGCCACCACACGGGCTTGACAAAGCAAGATCTTGGTTCAGTGGCAAGGGTTAACCAAGACGACTGGAGGCCAAGCTCTGCTGCACGGAACTAGTACGTACACATACTCCTACTGTCCATGG
The DNA here is from genome assembly GCF_044704955.1 of Pristiophorus japonicus. NCBI lineage: Eukaryota > Metazoa > Chordata > Chondrichthyes > Pristiophoridae > Pristiophorus > Pristiophorus japonicus. Next base: position 156,618,255 of record NC_091989.1, read on the forward strand.
GATTCATAGGTTGCAGTGTGGGCTGGCCCGTGCTGCACCTTCCCTGGGCCCCGACCCCACTGTTGTTACACGCTGTGCCAGTCCTGGGCCTCTGCCTCGCTGCTGGGCTCCTCGACTCCGACCACGCCTCTCCCGGGCCCCTGAACCCTCGCCTCTCCTCCACCCCGAACCCTCGCCTCTCCCGGGCCCCCGAACCCTCGCCTCTCCTCCACCCCGAACCCTCGCCTCTCCCGGGCCCCCGAACCCTCGCCTCTCCTCCACCCCGAACCCTCGCCTCTCCTCCACCCCGAACCCTCGCCTCTCCTCCACCCCGAACCCTCGCCTCTCCTCCACCCCGAACCCTCGCCTCTCCTCCACCCCGAACCCTCGCCGCCTCTCCTCCTGCACCTGGGTCCCGACCCCGCCGATGGCCCCGCCCACGCTCCAATCAGCGACCTGGATTTTGGTGACGTCAATCCAGTCGCCCTGCTCAAATCCATCGCCCTCCTGGAACGGCTTGCGCTGCTCCCTGCAGAGGCTAGCTCCTGCTCTTTTATCCCCGACCTGCCGATGGTGTTCTCTCGCAGGTCGGGATATGTTATATTATTAAGTTAGCCCACAGAACTTCCATACATATTACTGCATTCCCAAGGATTTTATTGGGCCGCACTACAGTTTAAAATAGTGAATTGATTTTGCCCTTAGTTCCTTACTGTGATTGAACTTCCATTTTTGTGTTAAACTTGAGAAAAACTACCTCCGTTTGCTATTTGGAGCAAAATTGTGAACTTGTTTATAAACAAAGCAAATCTGGCCCCTTTATATTTATTAATGTGATAGTGCAGGAGCGGAGCCTCCCAGTAACAGGCCTCCGTTCCCCAGTGTTGAATTTGAACTCCCAGTCACAATGATTTGTGATTCCGTGTGGCTGAAGAATACCTTTGGTTAGTGAATACATCTCATTCACAGTCTGTGTTGACATTTCCTTCAGTGGCCCTCCACTCAAGCCCCCGAGCTGAGTCCGCAGCGGGTCTCGAAGAGACTGTGGCCTGCTGACTGTCGTGTTTGTCACAATAAGTCCGTCAATTCCCAGCTGAAAATTAAAACAGAGCACGTCAACTGGAAGGTTGCACACAGGAGCTGGAGTCAGAATAATGCAGTGCTTCAGCAGCCCCAGCCCTCTCACTGTTTTACCGCATTTTACAGAACACACCGGTACACATATAAATCTAGCCCCAATAATCTTAATCCAGAAATGTAAGCCCCAGTCACACCCTCAGAATAAGGGCTCATTACCTCTCCTGGGGTTCAGTGTTCTCTGTAATTTTTTTTTGTGCCTTTAAAGGGCTGCGTGGTCCATTCAAAATACCGCACATGCGCAGTGTTTCCCATTGAAAAGCCGGCTGGGCGGGATCCCTGGAGCGAGGGGTCCCTGGAGGGTGGGGCGGAGTCCCAGGGGGGTGTCCCTGGGGCGCTGGCCGGGATCCCTGGAGCGAGGGGTCCCGGGGCAGGCGAGGGGTCCCTGGGGCAAGGGGTCCCTGGGTCGCGGAGTCCCTGGGCGGGATCCCTGGAGCGAGGGATCCGTGAGGGGACAGACGAAGGGTCCCGGGGGGGGGGGGGGAGGGGTCTCTCGGGGGGCGGGGTTGCCTGGGCCACTGCGAGGCCACGCAGGTATATCACTGGGTTTTTTTATATAACCAGCGACCCAAATGGAAAACTCATCCTTCCTAGCTCCATTTTCAAATCATTGAAATCCCAAAGCCCACGGAGCAAACGGGCTCACTGTCTACACGTACAGATCTGCAATCGGGCCGTACAAGTGGAAAGTGAGCCCGGCTGCGTTTGAGGTTGAATTGCTCACCTCTGTTACCACACTGGCAATGTCTTTTTTATCTTGAGCGCTCAGATCTGGAGCAATCTTGACAAGTACAGCTGGCTTCCGGTTAACTTTCAGTGCATCTCTTTCCTTCATTACCTGAAAAAGAAATTCAGGGAAAGCTCCACCAAAATCATACCCAACTATGCATTATTACAATGGTGGAGACCAAGTATCCCAACAGCACAAGCAGATCACTGCTGTAAAGAAACTAGGGTGTCCAAATTCTCTTTTAAAAGTAAAAGATTCATTTGGCAGCATTAGCCCAGGTCCAGCAGTAAACACAAACCACCACTGGGCAGGAATTGAAATAAATATAATTCTAGCAGATACTGGCTTTCTCCCTTAAGAAAAAGAAAAACTTCTAATATTATATAGCGCCTTTTAAGACCTCAGGATGTCGCAAAGTGCTTTACAGCCAAGTACTTTGGCTAGAAGGGCCGAATGGCCTACTCCTGCACCTATTTTCTATGTTTCTATGTTTCTAAGTACAGTCAAGAGTTGTAATGTAGGAAATGCAGCATGCAATTTGCATATAAACAGCAATCCGGTACGCTGTAATCTGTTTTAATGATGCTGATTGAAGGAGAAACATTGTCCAGGACACTTGGGGGGGAATCTCCCCTTCACTTCTTCAAATAGTGTCATGGGACCTTTTACCTCATCCAAAAGGGCAAGTACGGAATGGGTTTAATGCCTCATCCGAAAGACGGCACATCCGACAGGGCAGCACTGGAGTGTCAGCCTAGATTTTGCGCTCAAGTCTCTGGAGTGGGGCTTGAACCCACAACCTTCTGACTCAGGTGAGGGTGCTACCCACTGAGCCACAGCCAATAACAGACTAGGGGTGTTCTGGTTTTAGCTACTTGATCGGACACACCAAAAATAAGAAATCCACTTGCTGACCTTCACCAACAGGTTGCGTAGCTCCTCCTTGCCTTGAAGTGCTCTTAAATCTGGGGTGTTGGGACTGGACACATTCACAACCAGGTAGTCAGCAAGTGGGCCCAGCTCCCGCACTCCTGCCACATAGTCGGCTGCAGCATCCCTCGAGAGCTTGTTCTTCCCGAGATTTATTCCCAACGGCCTCCCCGCTTCCAAAACAAAAAACAATTCACACATTTTGTATTTCCATAAAGGGAGATTTCATTACAATCATTGACAGGAATTACACTTTGACAGTTCTACAGAAAGCAGAAATATCATTCATCTACAGTTTGGGAGGTGAAGGAATTACACAGGTTTTACAACTCTAAAGCCACGGAAACAGCTGGAGTTTCCCCATTGGCCTTTTATTCCTTAATTTTCCTTCCTTCAACAATTTTCCGCATTATAGTTGTGATGGAACCAATGCCTGGTGTTGATTCCAGATGATGTCAGTGACACCAATCTTCCAATCCCCACTAAACGTTTTATCCTAATACATTTCACATTTGGCTGTATTTAAGCGTGAAAAGGGTGAAATGTATGAGGATTATGGTACTCCATTGATTTGAGCTGCTTAACTAATTGGCTTTGCAGAAGCATTAAATCCAATTGAGCAGCAAAGAAAGAACTTGCATTTATATAGCGCTTTTCACATCCTAAAGACATCCTAAAGGATTTTATAGACAATGAATTAATTTTGAAGTGCAGCCACTGCTGTTATGTAGAAAAATATGGAGGCCCGAATGTCGCCGGTGGAGTGAAGGCCCGAACATCCCCCCGGCGACGCTCGGGCCTTCACTCCCCCCGGCGACGTTTGGGCCTTCACTCCCCCGGCGACGCTCGGGCCTTCACTCCCCTCGGCGACGCTCGGGCCTTCACTCCCCCGGCGACGCTCGGGCCTTCACTCCCCCCGGCGACGCTCGGGCCTTCACTCCCCCCGGCGACGCTCGGGCCTTCACTCCCCCCGGCGACGCTCGGGCCTTCACTCCCCCCGGCGACGCTCGGGCCTTCACTCCCCCCGGCGACGCTCGGGCCTTCACTCCCCCCGGCGGCGCTCGGGCCTTCACTCCCCCCGGCGGCGCTCGGGCCTTCACTCCCTCCGGCGACGCTCGGGCCTTCCCCCGCCCGCTGGCCCCATTCAACGGCAGAGTATCTGTCGAGCACGTGGTGCACACAATGGCTGTGACCACTCTGACCTCTTCCACAAAGTGGACCTCTGACCATCCCAATGCCTGCCCTCAGCCAGGCCTTGGTTTTCTCACCACCTCACCGAATGGCACTGCTCAGTGCCGAGCTTACGGCTCGCAACCCACCGTCGGCAACTAGGCTCATACAGTAGTGCCTGGTCTCCAGTCGTCTTGTATAACCTTGTCACTGGACCAAGACTTTGCTCAGCTAACGGTCACCCCACGTTAAAAGAACTCACTCACAGGCATCTTCTACCCTTCATATAATAGTAGAAAAATAACATTGTATGACGGTCCTATGAACAAAATATGTCAGTGATCTTGGTTGAGGGATAAACATTGGTGAGGACCCCAGGCCAATGCCCCTATTCTTGAAACAGTGACGTGGTACATCCACTTTAACAGGCAAGTGAGTTTTGGTTCAACATTTGATTTGAAAGATGGTACCGCCGACAGCGTAACACTCCCTCGGCACTGCACTGCATGATCAACCCAGGTAATATGCTCAAATCCTGGAGTGGGGCTTGAACCCAAGGTAAAGGTGCAAGGTTCAAAATTCACGAGGCTGAACAAAATGCACATCAATGGAGTTTCGAAGATCCCATCCTGATTAAAAACACCAGTTTGGTATATCGGATATTGGATAAGGATTATGAACAGGAGTAGGCCATCTAGCCCCTCGAGCCTGCTGACAAAACAATTAATTGACACTTAACTAGCGGTCGCACTTGGCAAGGTAAAAAGTTAACTGCGACATCATCATCATCATAGTCGGTCCCTCGAGCGAGGATGATTTGCTTCCATCAGTTCACAGGTGTTTCAATGAAGGACCCGATGTTCCAGTCCTGAACTCCAATTGAGGGGGTGGAAGATGCCTGTGCGTGGATTTTTTTAACGCGGGCTGACCATTGCACACCAGCCACCACACGGGCTTGACAGAGCTAGGTCTTTATTCAGTGGCAAGGGTTAACCAGGACGACTGGAGACCTGCTCTGCTGCACGGACCATGCTGCCCCTGGGCCCTTCTGGGCCCCATGCCCTCATTTGCCGTGCCTCCGCCACAATCTCTCGCCGCTCCTCCGCCACAAACATTCTAGGTGCTAAATGGCAACAGGAAATGCTAGAAACACTCAGTAAGTTAGGCAGCATCTGCGGAGAGAGAAAAAGAGTTAATGTTTCAGGTCGATGACCTTTCAATTCTGATAAAGTGTCCACACCTGAAACATTAGCTAGTCTGTTCTCTCCACAGACGCGGACTGACCTGCTGAGTATTTCCAGCTCTTTGCTTCAGAGTTCCAGCTTCTGCAGTTACAGCTTCTTTCGGGTATTGTGAAAAACGACTGAAATCTGGTGTCACCATGTGGCCAAAAACTGTATTACACCCAGGACTGCATATTTCCCACAGAATTGTGGATCAGATTTCACAACCTGTATCTTCAAAAGAGATAAAATTTGCAAGTTATGCACAGACTAAATATAAAATGTGGATGCTGAATCATTGAGTATAGTCAAGGCTAAGATAGATAGATTTATGGACTCTAGGGAAATCAAGGGATATGGAGAACGGGTGGGAAAGTGGAGTTGAGGTCGAAGATCAGCCATGATCTTATTGAATGGCAGAGCAGGCTCGAGGGGGCATACGGCCTACTCCTGTTCCTAATCCTCATGTTAAAAATAAAGCTGGACAAGGGTTAGTGGCAAACCTGTGCAGCTTATTTTAAAACAAACATATCAAGAAAGACTGGACCAACTGGACTTGTAGTCACTGGAGTTCAGAAGAATGAGAGGGGATCTCATAGAAACGTTTAAAATTCTGACGGGTTTAGACAGGTTGGATGCAGGAAGAATGTTCCCAATGTTGGGGAAGTCCAGAACCAGGGGTCACAGTCTAAGGATAAGGGGTAAGCTATTTAGGACCGAGATGAGGAGAAACTTCTTCATCCAGAGAGTGGTGAACCTGTGGAATTCTCTACCACAGAAAGTTGTTGAGGCCAATTCACTAAATATATTTAAAAAAGAGTTAGATGTAGTCCTTACTATTAGGGGGATCAAGGGGTATGGCGAGAAAGCAGGAATGGGGTACTGAAGTTGCATGTTCAGCCATGAACTCATTGAATGGCGGTGCAGGCTCGAAGGACCGAATGGCCTACTCCTGCACCTATTTTTTATGTTTATGTTATGTTATGTAGAATAAACTAAAAAAAAATACTGAGTGAAGCAGATTTGATCAACAAAAAAAGTGCATTACAAATAAGTCACTACTCAATATTTTCCAACTTTTACCTTTTGTGAGCTGCTTCTGGATTTCCGAACGAGCTTGAAGCCTCTGCTGTACAGCCAAATGCCCGTGACTATTAAAACCATACCTGGTTTAAAACAAATATTAAAAAAGACATTTTCTAAAAAATAAAAAGATGAAGCCAAACACTAAAGTCTTGATTTGCCTCCTCTCCCAAGGAGCGTTTGTTGATGCACAGAAGTGCGCTGCTCCTGACCTGACCCCAGGAATACACCCCAGGACCATTATTAGAGGAGATTCCCAGTCCTATGTAAAATGGAGTTCTCCCACCGGTCACTTCCCTGGCCCCAGCACACCTCCAGCACAAGCCTACCAGATCACAGACTCGGGAGGAATTCTGGTTGCTGTCCAAAAATAGCAGTCAACAGCCCTCGAACCCCCGAGGACACAACGGGTCCCTCCAAAATGTACCTTATTGGGTCTTCCTCACCTTGCTGTATGCCGTTCTCAGATCTAAGGAGAGAGACAGGTAGAAGAGCCAGTGATAGCTGGCTTGGGCACGTGTGCATTTGGACACCCTTCTGGCAAAACAGCAGGAAAGTTAGGTGAGAATACCACTGCCCCCTGCTCCCCCCACCCCCCAACTCATTTACGTGGCATTCTATCCCCACATCTCCCCTCAGTGTCACAGGCTCCCTGCCCCTGGGAGGTGAGTGATCCCTGGTGCACTGGAGAGGAATATTGGGATCCAAGTCTTGACACTGATCTATTCATCCAGTAAGGCATAGCACTGAATCTCTAAACCAGCCAATCAAGGAAGATCTGTCTAAAAAATGTGACTGCAGTTCAAAGCAATTCATCGTGCAAGTGTTTCTAAGATTGGTCTGAGGGGCATGATAATCAGCTCTTAAGCAAATGAAAGTCTGTGTGTATGGGATCAAGCTTTGTCTCCCTCCCAATCGCTTCAATCACACTGCAGAGGGCGAGAGCAGCAGATGCACATGATAACCTGCTGTTGGAAAGCTGGCTATCTCAATTAGCCCACAGAGCCTGGGCAAGTTAACGAAGCTGAGTAAGCTATTAATATTTTTAAATCTCCTTAGATGGACTTCAGCATGCTCAGTGTGTTCTGCTAACTGACATGTTCAGGGGGCCAATTAAGGGTCTTATCAGTTTCTTTTGTTCCTTGTCAATGTCCATCGTTATAAATTAAACAGTATGCTCATAATCACCATCATAGGCAGTCCCACGAAACGAGGATGACTTGCTTCCAAAAAAAAGGATGAGTTCACAGATGTTTCGAAGGAAGAACCCGAACTACAACCTCAAGGGTGGAAGATGCCTGTGCGTGGATTTTTTTAACATGTGGTGGCCGTTGCACACCAACCACACACGGGCTTGACAGAGCGAGGTCTTGGTCCAGGGCCCCGACTGCTCAGAAAGGGATCCAAGGGATATGGGGATAGTGCGGGAAGGTTGAAGATCAGCCATGATCTTACTGAATGGTGGAGCAGGCTCAAAGGGCCAAATGGCCTACTCCAACTCCTATTTCTTATGTTCTTATAAAAAGAATAAAAACTGAAAGCTGGGAATCTGAAACAAGAAGCAGAAAATACTAGAAACTTAACAGATCTGACGTTCTGACTAAGGCTCTTCACTCAAAGCATCAACTAGTCTCCATTCTGTTCAGATACAGACAGAACTCCTGCACATTCCCAGCATGTTCTGTTTCTCCCCTTAGGTTCATCTTCCACAAATATAGTAAAAATGCCAAATGCCCTTGTCCTGCTTCCATGCACATTTCCTAAAAGTAAGCAACACGTATAGAGTGGTTATTGAATATTGGGAAGGCCAAAGCCAATGTTTTCGGTCCCCGCTACAAGCTCCGTTCCCTAGCCACTGACTCCATCCCTCTCCTACAACTGAGGCTGAGCCAGACTGTTCGCAACCTTGGTGTCATATTTGACCCTGAAATGAGCTGTCGACCACATATCCGCGGCATAACTAAGACCGCCTATTTACACCTCTAACATCGCCTGCCTCCGCCCCTGCCTCAGCTCAATCGATGATGAAGCCCTCATCCATGCCTTTGTTATCTCTAGACTTGACTATTCCAACGCATGCCTGGCTGGCCTCCCATGTTCAGGCAGATGGAGTATAATGTGGGAAAATGTGAGGTTATCCACTTTGGCAGAAAAATTGGAAAAGAAAATTATAATTTAAACGGAGAAAAATTGCATGGTGCTTCAGTACAGGTGACCTGGGGGTCCTTGTGCATGAAACACAAAAAGTTAGTATGCAGGTACATCAAGTGATCAGGAAGGCAAATGGAATGTTGACCTTTATTGCAAATAGGATAGAGTATAAAAGCAGAGAAGTCCTGCTACAACTGTACAGGGCATTTGTGAGGCCACACCTGGAGTACTGCGTCCAGTTTTGGTCTCCATATTTAGGGAAGGACATATTTGCATTGGTGGCTGTTCAGAGAAGGTTCACTAGGTTGGTTCCAGAAATGAGGGGGCTTGACTTATGAAGATAGGTTGAGCCTATACTTATCGAAACATATAAGATAATGAGGGGGCTCGACAAGGTGGATGCAGATAGGATATTTCCACTCTCAGGGGAAAACTAAAACTAGGGGACATAGTCTCAGAATAAAGGGCCACCCCTTTTAAACTGAGACGAGGAACAATTTCTTCTCTCAGGAGGGTTGTAAATCTGTGAAATTCTCTGTCGCAGAGAGCTGTGGAGGCTGGGTTATTGAATATATTTAAGGCGGAGATAGACAAGACTTTTGAGCGATAAAGGAATAAAGGGTTATGGGGAGAGAGCAAGGAAGTGGAGCTGAGTCCATGATCAGATCAGCCTTGATCTTATTAAATGGCCTACTCCTGTTCCTATTTCTTATGTTCTTATTGCACCCTATGTAAACTTGATGTGATCCAAAACTCAGCTGCCCGTGTCCTAACTCGCACCAAGTCCCGCTCACCCATCGCCCCTGTGCTCGCTGACCTACATTGGCTTCCAGTTAAGCAACGCCTCGATTTCAAAATTCTCATCCTTGTTTTCAAATCCCTCTATGGCCTCGCCCCTCCCTATCTCTGTAATCTCCTCCAGCCCCACAGTGTTCCGCGATGTCTGCGCTCCTCTAATTCTGCCCTCTTGCGCATCCCCGATTATAATCACTCAACCATTGGTGGCCGTGCCTTCTGTTGCTTCAGCCCCAAGCTCTGGAACTCGCTGCCTAAACCTCTCCGCCTCGCTACCTCTCTTTCCTCCTTCATGACGCTCCTTAAAACCTACTACATCTTTGTCCAAGCTTTTGGTCACCTGCACTAATTTCTACTTATGTGGCTCGGTGTCAAATTTTTAAATCTCATAATACTCCTGTGAAGCGCCTTGGGACGTTTCACTACGTTAAAGGCGCTATATAAATACAAGTTGTTGTTAGAATGTGGAACTTCCTACCACATGGAGTAGTTAATGTAAATAGCATAGATGCATTTTTTTTAAAAGAGGAAGCTAAATAAACACATATGAAAGAAAGGAATAGAAGGCTAGGTTTGCAGGGCAAGTGGAAATAGGATGGGAGGAGGTTCGTGTGGAGCATAGAACTGTTGGGCCAAGTGGCCTGTTATGTATTCTGTGTAATTCTATGTAATGGATGCACTGTGGGTTATGCCCATGTACTCCTGTGTGGTATAACCAAGAGATGTGACCCGTGTCAGTGGTTTCTGGAAATTCATTCATTTGGAGGTGAAACCTAATCACTTACGTCAGCCTGAGGTCACTCGGGTTCGCCCCCACCTCCAACCCCAAATACCTTCGACAAACTATAACACAAGAATTTATACTCACAGCCTTACCTGTTGATGACAGCCTGGTCAGTTTCCAGTCTGAAGACCCGGGGTCTGGAATTTCCGTCCTGGGGTTGTGGCGTGACACTTCCTACTTCCACAAATCCGAAGCCCATCTTGTAAAGGCCATCCACAGCCTCGCCATGTTTGTCAAACCCTGCTGCAATTCCCACTGGGTTCTTGAATTTTTGGCCAAATACATTTACCTCCTGAAAGAATCAGTGATCACTGATGAATAAGGCAAACTCAACATTCAGTCGCGAGAGTTAGTCCGCACATTTAGGGTTGCCAACCCTCCAGGATTGCCCTGGAGTCTCCAGGATTCACCTCCTGGATTTTGCTGCAAGCAACCCAGGAGAAAAATCACAGGGCCATTACAAAAACTGCTTTGTCCCCCCCCCATTTTCTTTGAACTCTTTAATTAATTAATTCTAAAAATACTGGAGATGGTGGAAAAGAGGCTGCTTGCCTGTGTGGGACGGTTGGAGGTGGAGGTCATGTGATGAAACCTTCAGTAATACATCCAGAGTTGGCAACCCTACACACAATGCAAGTCGTTCCCCCAAGCACTACAGGCAGGTCGTCCTTACCAAGGACTCTCGCCTGAGTCAGAAGGTTGTAGGTTCAAGTCCCACTCCAGGGACTTGAGCACAAAAAAGAAATCTAGGCTGACACTCCAGTGCAGTGCTGAAGGAGTGCTGCACTGTCGAAGGTGCCGTCTTTCGGATGAGACATTAAAGCGAGGCCCCATCTGCGCTCTCAGGTGGATGTAAAAGATTCCATGGCACTATTTCAAAGGGGAGCAGGGGTGTTACTGCTGGTGTCCTGGTCAATATTTATCCCTCAATCAACATAACAAAAAGACAGATTATCGGGTCATTATCACATTGCTGTTTGTGGGAGCTTGCTGGTGTGCAAGTTGTCTGCCGCGTTTCCAACATTACAACAGTGACTACACTTCAAAAGTGCTTTATTGGCTGTAAAGCTCTTTGAGACATCCGGTGGTCGTGAAAGGTGCTATATAAATTCAAGTCTTTCTTTCTTTTTCATTGCCTTTAGTGTGGATGTTTTTGAGGGCACTATTTTCACTTTCCCTCCCTCTCCTACAGTCACTCACTGTGAGCCACGGTGGTAGGCAATTGACCCAGAACCTCCACAGCATTGTGGAACTGCTCGCAAGTCAATTTTCCTCTCAGGTATTTCAAAAAAGGGTCAGGTTGCATTTCAAAATGAAACTGTTAGCAAGCTCAGTGTGTCTGGAGAAGCTGGCAAGTTGAATCAGTAATTTGAGGGCAGAGTCAAGCAGGTGGTCTCACACTTCCCAACGGTACATGAAAAAAGGACTGAAAAATTGCTGAAGGCAGGCGGTCTTCCGTGTTCCCACCATCTAGGAAAATTTGGGGACCTTTTCTGAGCAGCAGGAACATGACTGTTAGATTCCTTTGTGAATTCAACTAAATCTGATATTTATTTTCCGCATTAAACAGTATTATAGAGAGATATCAAGGTCATATTGAGCCATGCTACATTGTCTCTACTCAAACTAATTTTCCCTCAAAATTGAAGCGGAGACTGAAAAAGTCTTCAATGTTCACAAATTGTACCAGTTTCAAAAGTACTGGTCAGACTGCGATCTGCAGAAGAGGTTTATATTTGATTATCGATTAACATCACTGCAATCTCCATCCTCTACTATCAGAAAACTGAGGGGTATATTGTCTTTCATTTGCTATGGTTAGTGAGGAGTAGGCAGTGTTCCCCACTATATACTCAGCTACTTTCGTGCTAAGATTAGTGAATAGAAGAAAATATACACCGTAGAAATGTAAAATATTTTCATTTGCAAAGCAGGTCGGAATTGCATTTCAACATGGGATTCATAAAGAGACAAAACTGAGAGTGATTAATTGAGGACATGTCACGCTCTTTAAAATAAATTGTCCTCGGATTGCTCACAATAATTAGTATGACGGCAACATCACTCGGGGGGGGGGGGGGGGCAGGGGGAGGAGAGAGTGGGGAAATGCAGGGCTGTGTGAAGTGCAGGGCAATAATTTGAAACGTAACATAAACGGAGCATAAAAAGAGCGGGAGAGCCGGCCGGCAACCGGAGCCCGGAGCAGCGCCAACGGACCCGTGAGAGCAGGGAAAATAAATAAAATCAAAGTGTGACGTCACAGGAAAGCAGGCAAGTCATTGGTTGGTGAGTATTTCGCTCTTTTTTCTAAACTTGGGCATCGGTTTACATTAAGAGCCGTGGTACAGATTTAAAACTATATACATAGATAAATGATATTTCCAAACTTGAAAACCTAATTAGTTAAATACAAATAGAGATGGCAGGCGGGTGATGTGTTGCAGCTGCAGCATGTGGGAGCTGGTGGACACCACAGCGACCACATCTACAGTAAGTGTTGGTGGCTTGAGGAACTTCGGCTCCGAGTTGGTAAGCTGGAGTCCTTTGCTTCAGACACTGCGACACATCAAGGAGGGGGAGAGTTGCCTGAACACTGTGTTCCAGAAGCGCTCATTTAAAACAGAGATGAGGAGAAATTTCTTCTCTCAAAGGGTTGTAAATCTGTGGAATTCCCTGCCTCAGAGAGCTGTGGAAGCTGGGACACTGAATAAATTTAAGACAGAAATAGACAGTTTCTTAAACGATAAGAGGATAAGGGGTTACGGGGAGCGGGCAGGGAAGTGGAGTTGAGTCCATGATCAGATCAGCCATGATCTTATTGAATGGCGGAGCAGGCTCAAGAGGCCGTATGGCCTACTCCTGTTCCTATTTCTTATGTTCTTATGTTCTAGGAGGCAGTCACACCTCTTAGGTTAAATACTTCAAATTTGGTCCATGGTCAAGGACAGGAGGGTAAAACTACGAGTGAGGCAGGTATGGGGATCCAGAAGGTACCATTGGAGGAGCCTCAGCCCTTGCAATTGTCCAACAGGTACGAGGTTCTTACTCCCTTGTATGGACGAGAGCAGGGACTGCAGGGAGGATGAGCAAACTGACCACAGCACCGTGGTACAGGGGGCCATTCAAGTTGGGGGAGTAAAAGCAAATGTTGTAGTGGCAGGAGGCTTATAATCAGTAGGGGGATCGATACAGTTCACTGCAGCCAAGAGCGTGAGTCCCAAAGGCTGTGTTGCCTGCCCGGTGCCAGGGTTAAGGATATCTCCTCTGGGCTGGAGAGGAACTTGGAGTGGGAGGGGAAAGATCCAGTTGTTGTGGTCACGTAGGTACCAACGACATAGGTAAGTAAAGAGGTTCTGCTGAGGGAGTATGAGCAGCTAGGGGCTAAATTAAAAAGCAGAACCACAAAGGTAATAATCTCTGGATTACTACCTGAGCCACAAGCAAATTTGCAGAGAGTAAATAAGATCAGAGAGATGAACGTGTGGCTCAAAGATTGGTGTGGGAGAAATGGGTTTCAATTCATGGGGCACTGGCCAAGACCGGCCTAAGTGGAGGAAGAGCATCGAGGAGGGCGTTGAGCACCTCGAGTCTCGTCGCTGAGAGCATGCAGTGATCAAGCGCAGACAGCGGAAGGAGCATGCGTAAAACCAGGCTTCCCACCTACCCTTTCCTTCAACCACTGTCTGTCCCACCTGTCTATAATTCCCGTATTGGACTGTACAGTCACCTGAGAACTCACTTCTAGAGTGGAAGCAAGTGATTTCGAGGGACTGCCTATGATGATGACTGACATCAGTACTGGGGTAAGAGGGACCTGTTCCGTTGGAATGGGCTTCACTTGAACCAGGCTGGGATCAGTGTCCTGGCGAATCGAATAACTCGGGCTGTAGATAGGGCTTTAAACTCAATAGTGGGGGGGAGGGAGGGATCAGGTGAGTGGAAATTAAAAAAGTCGAAGAGAAAGGAGAAGGCAATATGCGGGTAGCGATAGGGGTAATGATAACCAGAGTGTGATAGGAAGGGACAGAGTGTATAAACATAAGAATGCATCAGAAAGTGGGGTCAGAGTAGGGAAAAATGGTAAAAAGACTAAATTAAAAGCTCTTTATCTGAATGCACGCAGCATTTGTAACAAGATAGATGAGTTGATGGCGCAAATAGAAATAAATGGGTATGATCTGATTGCAAGGTGACCAAGGCTGGGAACTGAATATTCAGGGGTATTTGATATTTCAGGATAGGCAGAAAGGAAAAGGAGGTGAGTAGCTCAGTTAATAAAGGATGAGACCAGTGCAGTAGTGAGAAATGATATTGGCTTAGAAGATCAAGATGTAAGATAGTAAAAATCAAGAAATAATGGAGGCTTGTAAGAAAGGTATGGCAATACGCATGGGCGACATTAATCTTCATGTTGATTAGACAAATCAAATTGGCCAAGGTAGCCTTGAGGAAGAGTTCATAGAGTGTATTCGGAATCAAGGGAAATCAGGGATAGTATTAAAGCCAAGGAAGTGGCATACAAATTGGCCAGAAATAGCAGCGAACCTGGGGACTGGGAGAAATTTAGAACTCAGCAGAGGAGGACAAAGGGTTTGATTAGGGCAGGGAAAATGGAGTATGAGAAGAAGCTTGCAGGGAACATTAAGACGGATTGCAAAAGTTTCTATAGATATGTAAAGAGAAAAAGGTTAGTAAAGACAAACGTAGGTCCCCTGCAGTCAGAATCAGGGGAAGTCATAACGGGGAACAAAGAAATGGCGGACCAATTGAACAAGTACTTTGGTTCGGTATTCACGAAGGAGGACACGAACAACCTTCCGGTTATAAAAGGGGTCGGGGGGTCTAGTAAGGAGGAGGAACTGAGGGAAATCCTTATTAGCCGGGAAATTGTGTTGGGGAAATTGATGGGATTGAAGGCCGTTAAATCCCCAGGGCCTGATGGACTGCATCCCAGAGTACTTAAGGAGGTGGCCTTGGAAATAGTGGATGCGTTGACAGTCATTTTCCAACATTCCATTGACTCTGGATCAGTTCCTATGGAGTGGAGGGTAGCCAATGTAACCCCACTTTTTAAAAAAGGAGGGAGAGAGAAAACAGGGAATTATAGACCGGTCAGCCTGACATCGGTAGTGGGTAAAATGATGGAATCAATTATTAAGGATGTCATAGCAGTGCATTTGGAAAGAGGTGACATGATAGGTCCAAGTCAGCATGGATTTGTGAAAGGGAAATCATGCTTGACAAATCTTCTGGAATTTTTTGAGGATGTTTCCAGTAGAGTGGATAAGGGAGAACCAGTTGATGTGGTATATTTGGACTTTCAGAAGGCGTTCGACAAGGTCCCACACAAGAGATTGATGTGCAAAGTTAGAGCACATGGGATTGGGGGTAGTGTACTGACATGGATTGAGAACTGGTTGTCAGACAGGAAGCAAAGAGTAGGAGTAAATGGGTACTTTTCAGAATGGCAGGCAGTGACTAGTGGGGTACCGCAAGGTTCTGTGCTGGGGCCCCAGCTGTTTACACTGTACATTAATGATTTAGATGAGGGGATTAAATGTAGTATCTCCAAATTTGCGGATGACACTAAGTTGGGTGGCAGTGTGAGCTGCGAGGAGGATGCTGTGAGGCTGCAGAGCGACTTGGATAGGTTAGGTGAGTGGGCAAATGCATGGCAGATGAAGTATAATGTGGATAAATGTGAGGTTATCCACTTTGGTGGTAAAAACAGAGAGACAGACTATTATCTGAATGGTGACAGATTAGGAAAAGGGGAGGTGCAAAGAGACCTGGGTGTCATGGTACATCAGTCATTGAAGGTTGGCATGCAGGTGCAGCAGGCGGTTAAGAAAGCAAATGGCATGTTGGCCTTCATAGCAAGGGGATTTGAGTACAGGGGCAGGGAGGTGTTGCTACAGTTGTACAGGGCATTGGTGAGGCCACACCTGGAGTATTGTGTACAGTTTTGGTCTCCTAACCTGAGGAAGGACATTCTTGCTATTGAGGGAGTGCAGCGAAGGTTCACCAGACTGATTCCCGGGATGGCGGGACTGACCTATCAAGAAAGACTGGATCAACTGGGCTTGTATTCACTGGAGTTCAGAAGAATGAGAGGGGACCTCATAGAAACATATAAAATTCTGACGGGGTTAGACAGGTTAGATGCAGGAAGAATGTTCCCAATGTTGGGGAAGTCCAGAACCAGGGGTCACAGTCTAAGGATAAGGGGTAAGCCATTTAGGACCGAGATGCGGAGGAACTTCTTCACCCAGAGAGTGGTGAACCTGTGGAATTCTCTACCACAGAAAGTTGTTGAGGCCAATTCACTAAATATATTCAAAAAGGAGTTAGATGAGGTCCTTACTGCTAGGGGGATCAAGGGGTATGGCGAGAAAGCAGGAATGGGGTACTGAAGTTGAATGTTCAGCCATGAACTCATTGAATGGCGGTGCAGGCTAGAAGGGCCGAATGGCCTACTCCTGCACCTATTTTCTATGTTTCTATGTTTCTATGTTTCTTAGAACAATACGTTGTGGAACCAACCAGGGAGCAGACTATCTTAGATCTGGTGCTGTGTAATGAGACCGGACTAATTATTGATCTCATAGCAAAGCATCCTCTAGGAAAGAATGATCATAGCATGAAAGAATTTCAAATTCAGTTTGAGGGTGAGAAAGCTGGGTCTCAAACTAGTGTCCTGAACCTAAATAAAGGCAATTACAAAGGTATGAAGGTAGAGTTGGCTAAAGTGGACTGGGAAAATAGATTAAAGGGTAAGACGGTAGATAAGCAGTGGCAGACATTTAAGGATATATTTCATAATGCTCAGCAAAAATATATTCCAGTGAGAAGGAAAGACTCTAAGAGAAGGATGAACTATCCGTGGCTAACTAAGGGAGTAAAGGATTGTATCAAATTGAAAACAAAGGCATACAATGTTGCAAAGATTAGTGGTAAGCCAGAGATTTGGGAAATTTTTAGAAACCAGCAAAGGACGACTAAAAAAAATGAGAGAGAGAGAGAAGATAGATTATGAGAGTAAACTAGCAAGAAATATAAAAACAAGCAGTAAGTGCTTCTA
This sequence comes from Pristiophorus japonicus, assembly GCF_044704955.1. Taxonomy (NCBI): domain Eukaryota; kingdom Metazoa; phylum Chordata; class Chondrichthyes; family Pristiophoridae; genus Pristiophorus; species Pristiophorus japonicus. Next base: position 156,635,318 of record NC_091989.1, read on the forward strand.
CAGGTATATAAAAAGAAAGTAAACGTTGGTCCTTTAGAGGATGGGACTGGGGAATTAATAATGGGAAACAGGGAAATGGCAGAGACTTTGAACAAATATTTTGTATCGGTCATCACAGTAGAAGACACTAAAAGCTCCCAATAATAGATCATCAAGGGGCTATAGGGAGCAGGGAACTTAAAACAATCACTATCACTAGAGGAAAAAGTACTCGGTAAAATAATGCGACGAAAGGTGAACAAGTCATGATCAGATGAGCCATGATCTTATTTGAATGGTGGAGCAGGCTTACTCCTGCTCCTATTTCTTATGTTCTTATGTAACAACAAGGAAATGGATGATTGTAAGCCCAAAGATTAGCAAGAACACCATACAAACGCAAAACATTTTCTGCAAAGCCAATAAAAGTTATGCATTCACTTCACTTATTGCACAGATTCAGCAGCCCCTTTGGGAGTGTTCAGAATGCTTTCGGTGGTCAGATGAGATGCAGATTGTGGTCTCAGAGTGCTTACCAGTGTGGGGGAATCCTTGCATTTTGTCCGTGGGATTAATCCCCAGGAAATAAACCGGACGGCAAGAGTATGTGCTGTTTCTGGATCCACAAACTTCTGCAGAGCAGGAATCAGGTGTTTAGAGTAAAACTTCTCATCCCCTACAACAGTGCAATAAGCAAAAAACAGACAACTGCCACCGCCCAGCACTCGAACAGCCTCTCGTAAACGTTTCTGTAGTGAAAAAACAAAGTGATACTGAAATTAAAACAAAAATGAGAAAGAATATCTCTACTGCTGTTGACCAATAGCAGGCACTGGGAATGCTTCTAGGATGGGTTGAACCAACAATATGGCTTCCGGTGGTCCATTTTTGTTTCTGTAAACGACTTACATTAATACAGCGGGTAGACATTTATACAGCATGTAGAAGATTATTGTAGAGAATGTAACAAGGCGGAGAGACGGACATTGAGCAAAAAAAAGAGAAATTTGGGAATGGTCAAAGAGACAAGGGATCTGAAGTCAGAGAGGGAGATAGCAAGGTGAAGTGTTTTTCTATTGGGGGAGGGGGGGCGTGGAAGGATTCCAGACAGCACGACTGATAGGTCAGCATCAGATTGTAGAATGAAGTCAACAGGGAATAAGCAATCATCCAGAGGTAGAGGCTGTGGGTTGGGATGTACAGTTGAAGGCAATTGCCCATAATCAATAGGGTGGGCTGAGGAAGGATTCGAAGATGGGGACAAGGATTTTGAAGATTAGTCACTAGGGCACAGGGAGCCAGTGTAGCTTGACAAATTCAGGGCTGATCAGTGTTTGGGACTTTGGTTGTTTTGAATGCACTGTTCCAGAGGTGGAAGAATGCGGTCTTATAAAAGTCAACATTTCACATTGAGCAACAACACCTTGCATTTTTATAGCGTCTTTAATATAGTAAAACGTCCCAAGGCGCTTCACAGGAACGTTATCAAACAAAATTTAACACCAAGCCATATAAGGAGATATTAGGACAGATGACCAAAAGCTTGGTCAAAAAGGTAGGTTTAAAGGAGCATCTTAAAGATAAAAGAGAGAGGTAGTGGGCCGGAGAGGCTCAAGGAGAAAATTTCAGAGCTTAGGGCCTAGGAAGCTGAAAGTATGGCCACCAATGGTGGAGCAATTAAAAGAGAGGAATGCGCAAGAGGCCAGAATTGGAGGAGCGATGAGATCTGGGAAGGTTGTAGGGCTGGAGGAGGTTACAGAGATGGGGACGGGCGAGGCCATAGAAGGATTTGAAAATAAGAATGAAAAGTTTAAAATCGAGACGTTGCCAGATCAGGAGCCAATCAGTGAGCACAGGGGTAATGGGTGAATGGAACTTGGGAGGGAGGTAGCATATGGGCAGCAGAGTTTTAGATGAGCTCAAATTTATGATGAGAGGCCGATCAGGAGAGTCAAGTTGAGAGGCAACGAGTTTCAGCAGCGGATGAGCGAAGGCAATGGTGGAGTCGGGTGATGTTACGGAGGTGGAAGTAAGCGGTCTTGGTGATGGCATTGATATGGTCGGAAACTCATCTCGGGGTCAACTACAACACCAAGGTTGCGAACAGTCTGGTTCAGCCTCAGACAGTTGCGAGAGAGGGATGGAGTGGGTGATTAGGGAACGGAGTTTGTGGCAGGGACTGACGACAATGCCTTCAGTCTTCCCAATATTTAGTTGGAGGAAATTCCTGCTCATCCAGAACTGGATGTCAGACAAGCAGTCAGACAATTTAGAGACCGTGGAGGGGGTCGAGAGAAGTGGTGCTGAGGTAGAGCTAGGTGTCGTCAGCGTACATATGGAAACTGACACGGTGTTTTTGGTTGATGTCGCCGAGGGGCAGCATGTAGATGAGAAATAGGAGGGGCCAAGGATAAATCTTGAGCGACTCCAGAGGTAATGATGTGGGAATGGGAAGAGAAGCCGTTGCAGGTGTTTCTCTGGCTATGAATGGATAGGTAAGAATTGTTGTGTATGCAATAACTGTTAGACTGAGTACTGTTTAACTCCAAGAGTTAAAGCTCTGCTTTATTAAGGCCCAAAGTAACTAATATACAAAATGGCTGGCCTTTTATACTTGGGCTGCACACATGTGCGTGCAGCCCAATGGCCTCCAACAGTGATGCCATCTAGTGGCTAGTGCTCCCAAAAGTACGTACATAACAAGAATGAAACCAGGCAAGTGCAGTTCCACTAAGTGGGACGATAGTGGAGACACTTTGGAGGAGGATGGTGTAGTTAATCGTGTCAAAAGCTGCAGACAGGATGAGAAGGACAAAGAGGGATAGTTTACCTTTGTCACAGAAACATAAGATGTCATGTGTGAGTTTGATAAGAGCAGTTTCCTGATTGCAGGGTTGTAAACATGGAGTTCCAGGAGAGTTGGGCACAGACTTGAGGGGACAGCATGTTCAAGGAATTGGGAGGAGAGGGTGGAGATGGAGCGGTAGTTTGCAAGGACAGGTGGTCAAGGGTGGGTGACTAAGTATGTAAATAAACAATCAACACGATACAAGTTCTAGACTATACAGTGTTCTAATATGTTAAAGGTTGCCAGCAAAACTCTAAAACGGGGATCCCAGGCTTCAGAATCATTTTGTTTTTATTACAACTTTTTAAAGTTTTACAAAATGCACATAAATGCAAGTGCAGCAGCAACTTTAAGCCCAATCACACGTATTCTTGTAATAATTCACGCCATGAAATCTAACTTACTGTAGTATCACTATGGTGGATTGTGGACTTTGGATGAATCTTTAAATCATTTTTGCAGCTCGCTTAGACGTTTGTTTAGGTAAAATAGCACACTAATTGGGTAAAGTTCAGAGTGCATTTACTGCCTGCTTTGATACGAGACCCGCCAAAGTCAAATATCACTGCTGGAAGTGTGCGAGGTTACTAACATAGGGGAGATACAGGAGACTGAACACAAAGTGCAGCACAATGCAGAGCATGGACTAAACGGGGCGAAACAGGCTGGGGCCCCCGGAGGTACCCCTCCCGCTACATTGTAACAATGTGCCAGTGTCTCCCCTACCTTCAGTGTGCTGCCGGCCATCCCGCTGTCACAGGCAGCTCGTCACTTTCCCGCGGGCCCGGAGAGCAGGCGTACGGGAAGTGATGCAAACAGCGAGTGGTGTCAGGGGCCGGTCACAGCACCAGGACACACCCAGCACCAGGACACACCCTGAACCCGGCACCCACATCCTGCACCCAGCTCACTGCTGAGGCTGTGAAGTGGGGTTTTAAAATAAATTTATATTTATTCATACTGATACACAAATTCGAATCGGAGCTTCTGGAAGAACCTTTTGTTCTTTCTTGTTTTGTACCTTGTGTCAGCTGTGGCTCAGTGGGTAGCACACTCGTTTCTGCATTAGAAGGTTGTAGGTTCAAGTCCCACTCAATCTGGCTGATACTCCAGTGTGCTGTCGGAGGTGCTGTCTTTCGGATGAGATGTTAAACCGAGGTCTGCTCTGCTGTCTCAGGTGGCTGTAAAAGATCGCATGGCACTATTTCAAAGAGCAGAGGAGGGGAGTTATCCTCAGTGTCCTGGCCAATATTTATTGCTTAATCAACATAACAAAATACATTATCTGCTGGCTGACAGCTCCTTCTATGACGATAATTATGTGTAATTAGTTTTTTAAAATAAACTTTACAAACTTACGAATTGAGTTCTTCCTAAATCCTGCAATATTTAACTTGAAAGTAGCCCAGGTTAGTGTGTGGGAGTGTTGAGGACAAAGCCCACCCTCTCTCACCTTCAACCTTGACCTCAAGTAGAATTTCCCAACATTATCGGTCCTTCTGGGGAGCAGACCTGCACCACGGTGTATTTTATAGTCTCTTGAGCACTCTCAGTTCAACATAACTATTTATTTGGGAGATCTCAGACAGCCATGTGGAGCTAAAATGGCATTCCTTCACAGACCCTCTCAATACAGCTCCCTATACCTCCTAGCTAGAGGGTGCTATACATTATATCGAAACCTCCTAGCAAGAGGACGTTATACATTATCTCGTTACACCTTTCCTTTCATAAACAAAAATGAATTAAAGTTAGCTTCAATATAAACGGGTAGTTAACTTCTTATGAATACATGTATTAAACAACTACAAGTTTAACAAACAACGACAAAACTCTTGCCTTATTAATTCTTTATCCATTGAAACATAGTCTTTTATGTCACTGTTCAGTCCTGGCCAGTAAACGGATTCTCTGTCACGTCGAAGAGCGCTCTCGACACCAGTGTGAGCAGCATGAAGTTGCTGAGAATGTCGGATCTCAGGGATTTTGGTGTGACACAGTGATAGCCTTTAAAGACTATATCATCCTGTGTTGTGAGTTCGTCACGAACGTTGAAGTATGCACGCGTTTCAGGTGGGCATTCATGTGTCGTTTCTGGCCATCCCGTTGTGATTTGTTGTATGACCAGTTGTAGTGTGGAGTCGCTTGCAGTTGTGCGTTGTATGGTAGTCAGTCCTTGTTTGGAGAGCGGGAGAAAGTCCACCATTCCACTGCAATTTCTGTTGGTGATCTCTCCACGTTTTCGAGGTATATGTGCGAGAGGGTGTCTGCTAGGTACATTTCTGTCATATATGTATACTCTGTGTATATACTATGCTGGTACCACTAGAGGGTGCAACTGTGGGAGGCCCAGGCAGGAGCTGTATAAAAGGCTGGGCACCATGTTGCTGCCTCACTCTGAGTTCTTGCTATTGAGGGAGTACAGCAAAGAGTCACCAGACTGATTCCCGGGATGGCAGGACTGACATATGAGGAGAGACTGGAGAGACTGGAGAGACTGGAGAGACTGGAGAGACTGGAGAGACTGGAGAGACTGGGCCTGGGCCTGTATTCACTGGAGTTTAGAAGAATGAGAGAGCATCTCATAGAAACATATAAAATTCTGATGGGACTGGACAGGTTAGAGGCAGGAAGAATGTTCCCAATACTGGGGAAGTCCAAAACCAGGGGTCACAGTCTAAGGATGAGGGGTAAGCCATTTAGGACTGAGATGAGGAGAAACTTCTTCACTCAGAGAGTTGTTAACCTATGGAATTCTCTACCACAGAAAGTTGTTGAGGCCAGTTCGTTAGATATATTCAAAAGGGAGTTGGATATGGCCCTTACGGCTAAAGGGATCAAGGGGTATGGAGCAAAAGTAGGAAAGGGGTATTGAGCTGAATGATCAGCCATGATCTTATTGAATGGGGGTGCAGGCTCGAAGGGCCGAATGGCCTACTCCTGCACTTATTTTCTATGTTTCTATGTAAGAGACTAAGGTCACAGCAGTTCAAGCACAGCACTAGGCCTCGTGGAGTTATTCTACAGATGAGACATATTAACTGGCGACGAATACAGATCACGGATTTACACGCAGAGATGGCTGCCATTGGTAGTTTAGAAAAGTTTAGAGGGTGAAGCCTTTACTCGGGTTTCGCTGGCCAGGTATCGCTTCTACACACCGCCGCACCGAGGGCCAGGATTTAGCGAAATATGTCGCATACCTACGAAGGCTCATGGAACCGTGCGAATTTGGTGAACTCCTCAACAATGTGTTGCGGATCTTTTTCGCGACGGGACGGGACGTGAAGCGGACCATCACCTAAGCCAGGCGTTCATGACCTCAACATTGAGATTCTCCCAGAATCAAAACTCACTGGCAAGTAGTGTGCAGAAAATAACTGCTGATCAAAGAATTAGTCCAACTCAGAGTCCACCAAGGGTGTAAATGTGAATCGTTTAACATGCTGGCGTTGCGGGGGTAACCATCGGGTCCGTCTGTGTCGATTCAGACACTATGTGTGCAAAGGCTGCAACCAAAAGAGCCACCCACAGCGAATATACAGAAGAACTGCGACTCAAAACGTGGCAGAAGAGTTGACAGGAGGTTTTTGATCCGGCAAGGATCATAAAGTACAAGCTAAACATTGTTTGATAGCTTCAAATGTTTTGTCTTATTCTTCAGTCCATTTCCAGACCATGTATTTATGAGTAAGCCATCGCAGAGGCTCAGAGGTCTGAAAGATCTGACAAGAATTTTGCGAGATACTTTGCCATGCCAACAAATCGTTGTACACCTGCGACATCCTGCGGTTTCTGCATTTCGTTGATTGCGACCACTTTGCTTGGGTCGGCTTTGAGTCCATCACTAGACAGTATGTGTCCCATGTATTTCACTTGGGAGCTCTTGTATTTGAACTTATTGAAGTTTAGTTTGATGTTTCGCTCTCTGCATCTCTGCATAAATTTGTGTAAGTTTGCATCATGATTGTGATTGGCCTCTTTAAGTGATCAAGATATCACCTGCAATCTTGTAGACTCCATTTAGACCCTCGAGGTTCTGGTCTAGCTTCTGCTGGAAGATTTCCGGGGCAGGACTGATGCCAAATCAAATGGGATCAGTCCTGCCCCTATTATATCGATCTTGTCCCCATGGAGTCGGAAGGTCGTGAGATAGGAAAACTCTGTGTCTAGTTCACATTGCAAGGAACCCTCCTTGCAGTCTGCTTTAGTGAAGACCTTTACATTTGACATCTGTGGCAAGATATCATCGATCACAGGAAGTGGATAGTGTCCACGTTTCAGGGCATTGTTCCGATGTTGAGGGTTGATACATACTCGTATCTTTCCTTTTGGTTTTTGTACAGTCACTAGACTGGATACCCAGTCCGTCGGTTCAATAACTTTCATGATGATTTGTCGATTTTCCAAACAATCGAGTTGCATTTGTTTGATCGCTATTGGCACCCGTCTGGGTGGCATTACAGCTGGTGTTGCTGATTCATTAAGTTCAAGGTGAACTGTCCCTGGCATGTGCCCAAATCCTTTAAACACATCCGGATATACATTGTTGACATCAGGTTTTGACACTAGCAAGATGTTTGCCTTGTTTGTAGTTTGCGATTCGCATGGTTCATTTACCACTGCGATATTCTGATGCTGCACTTTTAGCAGTTGTAGCTGTTGAGCAGTGCGTGAGCCAATCAGTGGTGCACTTTGGCCCTCAAATAACACAAAGGGCACAACGTACTTTTGCTTGTTCTTTGTATTTTCCAGTGGCACATTACAAGTCCCTACCACTGGAATGGTTGCACGGTTGTCTTATAGTGACAGTATTGTCTTAGATTCTTTTATCTTTAAGTCTTTTGGTAAGTATCTAAGAGGTAGCACATTGCATGTGGCCCCACAATCTATTTGCATTTTTATAATTTGCCCTTTAATGAGAAGGGAGCCGTAATCTTGTTAGGATACTTTCTGTCAGCTTTGTCCTTGATTGTGCGATCGACTTTACCAAGCATCTTTACAGTCATGACTTCAAAATCCGAATCATAACTCTCTCCTCTCTCCTTATAGTGCATAAACTTTTGGCTTGCCCTGATATTTAGGGTTATGTGTAGATTTCTGCCTCAATCCATTCTGCCTACACTTTTGAGAAAAGTGATTTTGTTTGCCACAATTTATGCAGGTCTTCCCATATGCTGGACATTTAGTTTTTGACAGCTCATGTTTTTTGCCACAATATCTGCAATTATTCATGAATTCTTTGTCTGTGCATTCTTTCTTTGTGGGTCGAGGTTTCTGTCTGATAGCTTTGACATCTTCAGAGTCGGTTTTAGTGAGCTTCATGGATTTCATTTGCGCAGCTGGCCTCTGTAGCTTTATAGAGCATCACACATTTATCGAGTGTTAGGCTTGATTCTTGCAACAGCCTCTTATGCAGAGTGTTATCAGATATTGCGCAGACTATGCGGTCTCTGATGAAATCATCCCTCAAATTACCAAAATCACATGACAATGCTAGCTCTCTCACTTTCACGAGATATCTGTCAAACTGTTCGTCCCCTTGTACTCAGTTGTTAAACTGATACCATTCATACATGATGTTGGTTTTATCTTTACAGTGCTCTTCCCAGAGTTACAAAATAATCTCAATTTCCTGCTTGTCTTCCTTTGATTTGTAGGGAATATTATTGTGGATATCTAGGGCATCACTGCCAATGGCAGTGATAAACGTTGTGACCCTAACTCTATCTGTTTTTTTCCACAATATTTGTGATAATTTCATAGCTGTCCCACAGCTGTTTGAATTTTGTCCAATTGGCTTTCAAACCACCAGTCACCTGTAATGGAGGTGGGAGAGGAATGTGCGCGGGAGTTGGCACCATGGTGGTCATAATAGCTTGCTACAGTTTAGGACGTTGAGTTTGTCACATACATGTATACAGTTCAAATACCCAGAGAACTAGAACAAGTCTAATAGTAAAATATCGTGGCCATGTAATTGTAGAAATACTTTTTCCAATCGAGGCTCTACAATGACTTATGCCACTTTAAGTTTATTTTACTAATGCCTCTAGATTATTTTACAAGCTTATGACTATTTATCGGCCTTCATGGATCCACGTGCGTTGTGTAGGAAGCACGCTCTGCACTGTACAACGTTGATTTCGATCGGCTCGAAAAAGTCTTACAGTTCCAATATTTCAGTCGTAGATGCGTTCAACGAAAGATCGGAAGTCTTCGCTTCTGACACCATGTATTTTATAGTCTCTTGAACACTCTCAGTTCAACTTAACTCTATTTATTTGGGAGATCTCAGACAGCTATGAGGAGCTTTAACATGGTGTTCCTTCACAGACCCTCTCTCTCAATACAGCTCCCTATACCTTCTAGCTAGAGGGCACTATACATTATCTCGTTACACATGGGAAAGGTCAAAAGCAAAACATTGCAAATGCTGCTGTTCTGAAACAAAAACAGGAAATGCTGGAAACATAGCGGGTCAATTAAGATCTGTAGAGAGAACAGACATTTCAAACTTGCCGCTTCTTCAGAAGGATGAAAGGGGCTGTTGACTGTGAGGAAGGATACCCTAACAATTACAGTAGCTTGCATTTATATGGCGCCTTTAAAATAGTCTTTTTTCTTTCGTATGGTAGTAGCAATGCAGATCAAACATCAATATCCAAGTTGGATATCCAGGCCAAAGCTTCTGGTGTAACAGCATGGATATCGTGTAGGCTGCCTGCAAATTTCCTCTTAGGGCAATGCTCAATGATGTGCTCCAGGGTCTGATTAGGAGCTTCACAGTGGCTTGATGGGGATGCTTTAATCTTCCACCTATGGAGAAGGTGGCAACATCTACTATGACCAGTTCTGAGGTGGTTGATGGTTGTCCACTGTTTGTGAAGAAGGTTTGATCCTTCAGGTTGTACTGTGGGGTCCTCTATAAGGAATCCATTCCGTATGTCACAGTTCTTCCGAGCATTTCACCATCGGTCATCAAGGCTGAGGGGAGATCGCTGAAGGGCTTTGGCGATGGTCCAAAATGGCCTTCTAGATTTGAAACGGGTTGTGGTAGGGTGTTCAAGTCAGCCTGGATTGGCATGTCTTTGCTGGGGTAGTGGCTGCATTCTCTGGAGACTGCATATTCGCGGCATAGGTGTTTGCAAGCACTGGGAGCCAACGTGTTGGTGTTGATAAAAGTGAACCGGTGATAATTCTCATAGTAGAATTCAGCTGGACATCAAATGATTTGACATGTGGACCTGATAGCCATGCTGGAGAGCAGTACTCTGCTGTAGACTACACCAGGGCGAGTGCTGCTGTACAGAGGGATTGAACATCTGCTCCCCATGTGGATCCGGTGAGTTTCTGGATCAAGTTGACCCTACTCTTTAGTTTCTTCCCAAGGTTCTGGAGATGTTGTCTATATGACAGGGTGTGATGCGATCAAGCGTGACTCCTAAATAGGAGGGTTTTTGGCATGGTTTAACTTTGTGCCTCAAAAGGAGACTTTCAAAGCTTGGTGTGCTTGATGGGTGTTGAGGTAAAATGTCAAAGTGATGGTATTTTATGGGTTTGGACCGAGTTACCATCAGCGGAAGTAGGCCTCCATCTTCTGTAAATCACTGGTCAGGGTCTCTCTGGTGATGGACGGATTCGTGTTTTGCGTGGCCAAGGCAATGTCAACGTGACAAAATGCTTGGTCAAAGAGGTAGGTTTTAAGCAGAGGCTTGAAGGAGGAGAGAGAGGTGGAGAGGCGAAGAGGTTGGGGAAAGGAGGTCTAGACGGTTGAAAGCACAGCCACCAATGGTGGGGCAAAGGAAGTGGAGGATGTACAAGAGGCCAGAGTAACACTCTATTTGGCATACATGTCAACCATCAGCTTCTCACCTCACTTGACAGCTCAGCAGTGTTTCATCAGAAAAAAAATCAGCTTTATTTTTCACTGGGGGCCAGTCAGAGATGTTACTTTCTCTTACTGTTAGTTGCGCATCAATTTGGAGCAGAAAAGTTTTAAGATGAGTTGATGGTTTTGGAGAGTCGTTGCTGCATTGACTCTGGCTACCCTCCACTCTATAGGAACTGATCCAATGTAACCCCACTTTTTAAAAAAGGAGGGAGAGAGAAAACAGGGAATTATAGACCGGTCAGCCTGACATCGGTAGTGGGTAAAATGATGGAATCAATTATTAAGGATGTCATAGCAGTGCATTTGGAAAGCGGTGACATGATAGGTCCAAGTCAGCATGGATTTGTGAAAGGGAAATCATGCTTGACAAATCTTCTGGAATTTTTTGAGGATGTTTCCAGTAGAGTGGACAAGGGAGAACCAGTTGATGTGGTATATTTGGACTTTCAGAAGGCTTTCGACAAGGTCCCACACAAGAGATTGATGTGCAAAGTTAGAGCACATGGGATTGGGGGTAGTGTGCTGACATGGATTGAGAACTGGCTGTCAGACAGGAAGCAAAGAGTAGGAGTAAATGGGTACTTTTCAGAATGGCAGGCAGTGACTAGTGGGGTACCGCAAGGTTCTGTGCTGGGGCCCCAGCTGTTTTAATGATTTAGATGAGGGGATTAAATGTAGTATCTCCAAATTTGCGGATGACACTAAGTTGGGTGGCAGTGTGAGCTGCGAGGAGGATGCTGTGAGGCTGCAGAGTGACTTGGATAGGTTAGGTGAGTGGGCAAATGCATGGCAGATGAAGTATAATGTGGATAAATGTGAGGTTATCCACTTTGGTGGTAAAAACAGAGAGACAGACTATTATCTGAATGGTGACAGATTAGGAAAAGGGGAGGTGCAAAGAGACCTGGGTGTCGTGGTACATCAGTCATTGAAGGTTGGCATGCAGGTGCAGCAGGCGGTTAAGAAAGCAAATGGCATGTTGGCCTTCATAGCAAGGGGATTTGAGTAGAGGGGCAGGGAGGTGTTGCTACAGTTGTACAGGGCATTGGTGAGGCCACACCTGGAGTATTGTGTACAGTTTTGGTCTCCTAACCTGAGGAAGGACATTCTTGCTATTGAGGGAGTGCAGCGAAGGTTCACCAGACTGATTCCCGGGATGGCGGGACTGACCTATCAAGAAAGACTGGATCAACTGGGCTTGTATTCACTGGAGTTCAGAAGAATGAGAGGGGACCTCATAGAAACATTTAAAATTCTGATGGGGTTAGACAGGTTAGATGCAGGAAGAATGTTCCCAATGTTGGGGAAGTCCAGAACCAGAGGTCACAGTCTAAGGATAAGGGGTAAGCCATTTAGGACCGAGATGCGGAGGAACTTCTTCACCCAGAGAGTGGTGAACCTGTGGAATTCTCTACCATAGAAAGTTGTTGAGGCCAATTCACTAAATATATTCAAAAAGGAGTTAGATGAGGTCCTTACTACTAGGGGGATCAAGGGGTATGGCGAGAAAGCAGGAATGGGGTACTGAAGTTGAATGTTCAGCCATGAACTCATTGAATGGCGGTGCAGGCTAGAAGGGCCGAATGGCCTACTCCTGCACCTATTTTCTATGTTTCTATGTTTCTATGTTTCTGCAGTTATGTTTATTTCGTGTTTGTCACAAAATAAATAATTTATGGCAAATCAGCTGGTAACATGTAGCTTTTAGTTTTTTTGTTCAACTTTCCAAGGCATGCCGAGCCGTTGGCTTATGTGAACATGAATTTTTATTAAGACTAGTTCTAGCCAATTTTTTTTGAGAATGTATTTGGTGGCTTTTTTTGAACATTTCTGTCACTATATCTATGGAATTGCCAGGATTTGGAAATAACGTATGAAGTGGGGGTTGGCATAATGATGAATTTTATTTCATTACTCCTTTCCTCACTTCCCCCACCCCCACTTAAGTCCAATTATCACATCACCCTCTAACCCAGCTTGACCTGAAAACTGTAATAAGTCTTAAAATCCCTGCGTGCAATGCTACAGAAGATGGACAAGTACATTATAAAAATAATGGTCATATTGCAGTGATTATAAAGGGTGTCAGCTCAATGACTGTAAACAACTCAGTTTTTCTTTTCATAGTTTATAATGTTATCTGAAGCACTTGTTGGGGTTACTAACCATTCCCAAGCATCTGTATAATTCAGATAAGCCCCAACATAGTCTGATAGTTATTTCTATTGTTTATTTGGAAATTTGATCTATCGTCAACTAATGAACACACATTATAAAAGTCACTCCCTACCCTGTCTTCAGTGTTAGATACAGTAGATGTCAAATGAACCAAAGCCTGATGGAAGTCATGTTCTGCTCCCATCTGACTTTATTCAGGCTGAGTTTACAACTGTTTCTTGTGTTCTATTCTGTTTATCATATTGAGGCAACATCCTGCTCGGAGCATCAGAAGGAATTTCAGAATTTGTGCTATGAGTTTATAGAACAACAGCTGAGCTTTGAGAATGCTCAGAAATGGTGTGAGCAAGGAGGTGGGCATCTCGCCATCATCCAGAATGAAAAGCAGTACTACTTTCTGCGAAACCATATGCCAGTCGATAAGAAGTGGTGGATTGGATTCGATTTATCGGCAAAAAAATCAAGTCAGAGACCAGGTGTCCCAGGTAAGAGACAGATACGTGAGGAGTAGAAGGATTGGTGTAGAGGAAATGTCAAAACCATAAGCCCCATTTAAGATCAGGCTGACATATTATTCAGATTGTAGTGGAACTATTGCAATGGGCAGGTGGGTGGGTACCCTTTTTATGAAGCAGGAGAGGGAACAAGTCAAATATGAGCAACAGTTTGCTTTTTTTTCTCTGTTTATTTTATAAAATTTTTGAGTATCACAGCACCAGAGCAAAAGGAGAATGAGATGTGCGCCTCACAGACTTCTACTGAGGGCATATGAGCACATTTGTAAATGACAAAATAAAATGAAAGTTTGTATTCATTACTCTCCCGGCCAGTGAAATAGCACCAACTTCACTGCTCTTCTGTAAATTTTAAGTAAATATAAAAGTGATTTAACTTCATTTATGCTTTTAGAGGTTAATTTTCCATGCTTCAGTGGTTAACAAACTGTGACCGTTAAGTGAGGTATGCATGGCTGAAATCATCCCTCTTGCTGTGATCTCATTTTTACAATACTATAATTTATTCATATACTCAGTGCTATCCAGGCTGGATGGATGGGAGTGGATTCCCAGTGATGGGATTTCTGGCCGTTTATCACCCGTGTGTGGCTACATCTCATGGGGGAGTGGCTACCAGCAGCGGGCCTTAACCAGCTGCCACAAGGAGTTTTCCTTTATCTGTGAATCTGGTAAGGAACACTTTGAATTTTCTCCCACAATTGAACTGCCTTAAGAAATGTTACACATCAAATTGTTACAAACAGACTTTTTCAAAACACATTCATAATACAATTCCAAACTTTGGGAACTAACTGTCCCTGGTAGCTTTCAAAATACATAGTTACTGCATCACGACCGCTGAACAGGTACTTTCTTCTTCTGCGTTTTAGGAAGCAGGATTGGATCATGCAATTTTTTTTAAACTTGCAGTATTCTCCGCACAAGTGCAGACAAATTTGTAACTTTTTTGTTGACAGAACGTTGTTATACACAGAGGAGCGGGTAGTGACTTATTCTGCAAAATTGCTTTGCTATCTCATGGTTTAGAATCTTATTCTTTTCAGGATGCTAATGTAAAGAGACCTTCCTATTGAGTATTTCACTGGGTGAACAGCTACTTAACAGCCAGTTATAGGACAGTCATCATCATAGGCAGTCCCTCGGAATCGAGGAAGACTTGCTTACACTCTTAACATGAGTTCTTAGGTGGCTGTACAGTCTGATACGAGAGCCACAGACTCTGTCACAGGTGGGACAGGTTTGCTGCACGCTTTTTCCACTGCCTGTGCTTGATTTCTGCTGCTCTCGAGGTGCTCAGCGCCCTCCCGGATGCACTTCCTCCACTTAGGGCGGTCTTTGGCCAGGGACTCCCAGGTGTCAGTGGGGATATTGCACTTTATCAGGGAGACTTTGAGGGTGTCCTTGTAATGTTTCCGCCAGTATTGTTCTGGGAGTAGGACACCTATACATTTTCTCTTCTAGCAAAGGGTCTATTTGTTGTGATGGGACAAATAAGCATGCTGACCCTCCAGGATTTTCCTGGCGTCTCCAGGAATTAAAGAATAATCTCCCAGAAACTGCTGTGAGCATCCCAGGAAAAAGATCAGAGGGATATTTAAAACAAATATGTGTTTTTTCATTTCTGGAAACACTTTTGTTCATTAGTTATAAAAAATATTGGAGATGGGGAAAAATGTCTGCTTGACTGGGGTGGTTGGTGGCAGGAGGTCATGTAATGAAACCTTCAAGAATATGTCCAATCAGAGTTGGCAACATTACAAATGTAAAACAAACAGGGGAGAGTAGAAAATAAAACATTTCACATTGTAAATAAATGCATAGTGAAAATCTTGCACAGAGAAACATTAATATCCCATTGCGCAAACTTGATATTAAAAGTACTCATTCAATTCACTATTCTGAAGTTCCCAAAGTATTTATTTGCTGATGTCTAAAAGATGATACAATACGCGTGAATTTCAGTGGCGTTCTCTTGGTCGCCTGCCATAACTTGTTACCTTGGAGATAGTCCAGTGGTGATTCACCAGGATAGTATCTGAAATGAAGGCACTGAGTTAACACAAGAGAGTAGACAAACTTGGGTTTAATTTACACATATAGTCCAGGCCAGGTAAGGACGGTAGGTCTCCTTCCCTGAAGGACATTCGTGAACAATTAGTGAATCCAACAGCTTCATGGCCATTATTACTAGTACCAGCCTTTTATTATATGGGCAGAAAATAAACAGTGTTTTTGACCACTTGAGATGATCCTATCAATGGTTAGTGCATGTAGCCTCAAGGTGTGTTACTTCCTTGGAAAAACCCTAAAGTGTGTGTTGTTCTTTACAATATATAGAAATAATTATTTTAAACAGGTTAAAACCACTGCTAGCAGAGAGGGAAATTTTAAACAAACATAATCAAATAATAGGAGCCCACAGCATAATTTCAAGGTTATAGGTTTTTTTTTACATTTTGCTATGTTTATGTTACCAGTTGACAGTTTTACCACAAGCAGTGTTGAGGGAGGCAGCAATAAACAGTCACCATACATAACTAAACCAGAAAAGACACTGGGATTTATTTTAGCGGCTGATACAGGGAAATGCTATTATCTCTATAGGATAGGGCCACTAAGCGATGCACAAGATAAACTCACAGGTAATGACAGCGAAATGGCTAAAATATTGAATAGTTACTTTCCTTCAGTATTTTCCAAGAAGACTTTTAAGGTGGACATGACATTAGAAGAAACAAACAAAAAAAATATATAAAGACGTTTAAGGTATGAAGGGGGAAGATAATTGATAAACTAATCAAACTTAGAGAAGATAAAAATCCCATATCCAGATGGATTGCATCCGTGAATATTAAAAGAAGTTCTGGAAGAGATAGCAGAGGCACGATTATATATACACAAAAGGGAATAGTACCAGAGGACTGGTGGACAGTTAATGCGATTCCTATATTTAAAAATGGAGATAGAACAAGTTCAGGGAACTATAAAACAGTTAGTTTAACATAAGTGGTAGGAAAGATAATGGAATCTTTACTCAAAGATGTAATGGAAGAAAATCTAGAAACTGAAAATATAATATAGTTAGCCCAGATTTCAAAAGGGAAGCTCATGTTTGACCAAGCTTATTGAATTATTTGAAGAAGTAACAGAAAGGGTAGTCAAGGTTAATGTAGTAGATTTAATATATTTGGATTTTCAAAAGGCCTTCGATAAAGTACCACATAGTAGACATGTCTGAGGTCAGAGCATGTGGAGTCAGGGGACAGGTAGCAGGATGGATAGTAAGCTGGCTACAAAACAGATAAAAGAGAGTATGGGTTAAGGGAGAGTTTAATCATCATCT
This sequence comes from Pristiophorus japonicus, assembly GCF_044704955.1. Lineage (NCBI taxonomy): Eukaryota > Metazoa > Chordata > Chondrichthyes > Pristiophoridae > Pristiophorus > Pristiophorus japonicus. The sequence goes on from NC_091989.1 coordinate 156,652,078, forward strand.
CTTGATATTCAATGGTATTACCATCATTGCATCACCCAGCATCAACATCCTGGGAGCTTTACCAGCAACATAACTGGACCCTGCTACATAAATACTGTGGCTACACGAGCAGGTCAGAGGCTGGGTATTCTGCAGCAAATGTCTCACCTCCTGATTCTCCAAAGCCTTTTCACCACCTACAAGGCATCAATCAGGGGTGTGATGGAATACTTTCCACTTGCCTGGATATCTCCAGGCCAGGTCCAAGACCACCCCAACCTCTGTCGTCGAGCTACAGTACACGGACGACGCCTTCGTCTGCACAAATACAGAGGCTGAACTCCAGGACATAGTCACGTATTTACTGAGGCGTACGAAAGCATGGGCCTTACGCTAAACATCCACCAGCCTGTCCTCGCCGCACAGCACTGCCCCCCAGTCATCAAGATCCACGGTGCAGCCCTGGACAAAGTGGACCATTTCCCATACCTCGGGAGCCTCTTATCAACAAGAGCAGACATTGATGACGCGATTCAACACTGCCTCCAGTGCAGCCTTCGGCCGCCTGAGGAAAAAAGTGTTTGAAGACCAGGCCCTCAAATCTGCCACCAAGCTCATGGTCTACAGGGCTGTAGTAATACCCACCCTCCTGTATGGCTCAGAGACATGGACCTCAAGTCGCTGGAGAAATACCACCAACGATGTCTCTGCAAGATTCTACAAATGGGAGGACAGACGCACCAATGTTAGCGTCCTCAACCAGACCAACATCCCCAGCATTGAAGCACTGACCACACTTGATCAGCTCCACTGGGCAGGCCATATTGTTCACATGCCAGACATGAGACTCCAAAAGCAAGCACTCTACCCGGAACTCCTTCATGGCAAACAAGTCAAAGGTGGGCAGAGGAAACAATACAAGGACATCCTCAAAGCCTCCCTGATAAAGTGCAACATCCCCACCGACACCTGGGAGTCCCTGGCCAAAGACTGCTCTAAGTGGAGGAAGTGCATCTGGGAGGGCGCTGAGCACCTCGAGTCTCATCGCCGAGATCATGCAGGGGTCAAGCACGGGCAGCGGAAAGAGCGTGCGGCAAACCAGTCCCACCCACCCTTTCCCTCAGTGACTGTCTGCCCCACCTGTTCACCCAGGGACTCATTTTGGGAATGGAAGCAGGTCTTCCTTGATTCCGGGGGACTGCCTATGATGAGGAATATTCTCCACTTGCCTGGATGGGTGCAGCTCAAACAACACTCAAGAAACTAGCCACCATCCAGGGCAAAGCAGCCCGCTTGATCAGCACCCCATCCAGCACCTTGAGTGTCAGCTGTGGCTCAGTGAGTAGCACTCTCGCCTCTGAGTCAGAAGGTTGGGGTTCAAGTCCCATTCCAGAGACATGAGCACAAAAATCTAGGCTGTCACTTCAGTGCAGTACTGAGGGAGTGCTGCACTGTTGGAGGTGCCGTATTTTGGATGAGCTGTTAAACCAAGGCCCCGTCTGCTCTCTGAGATGGACGTAAAAGATCCCATGGCAATATTTTGAAGATGAGCAGTCGAGTTATCACCGGTGTCCAGGCCAATATTTATCCTTCAATCAACATCACTAAAACAGATGATCTGGTCATTATCACATTGCTGTTTGTGGGAGCTTGCTATGTGCAAATTGGCTGTCATGTTTCCAAATAACAACAGTGACTGCACTTCAAAAGTACTTCATTGACTGTAAAATGCTTTGGCACATCCGGTGGTTGTGAAAGGCACTATATAAATGTAAGTCTTTCCTTCTTTCTTTGTTAAACATTCACCCCCTCCACCACTAATGCACTGTGACTGCAGTGTGTACCATCTACAAGATGCACTGCAGCAACTCGCCAAGACTTCCTCGACATCACCTCTGAAACCCATGGCCTCTACCAGCTAGAAGAACATAGGGCAGTAGGTGCATGGGAACACCACCACCTCCAAGTTCCCCTCAAAGTCACACACCATCTTGACTTGGAACTATATTGCTGTTTCTTCATCGTCGCTGGGTCAAAATTCTGGAACTGTCTACCTAACAGCAAAGTGTGATTACCTTCACCACACGAACTGCAGTGATTCAAGAAGGTGGCTCACCACCACCTTCTCAAGAGCAATTAGGGATGAGCGATAAATGCTGGCCTTGCCAGTGACGCCCACATCCCGTGAATTAATTTTTAAAAAGTAGCTACTCAGACTGGAAAAGGTGGGAAGTGATGTTCTACAGAGATCGTTGTTGGGGCCAGTGTTGTTCACAATTTACATTAACGATTTGGACCAGAATCAGAAGTATTATTTCAAAATTTACAGATGGCACCAAATTTGGGATATAGTTATCACAAAGGAAGAACACGACAAAATACAAGAAGACATTAATAAACTTGCAGAATGGACATGTAATTGCCAAATGAATGTCAATCTAGCTAAGCGTGAGGTGGCGCATTTTGGTAGTAAGAATAAAGAGGCCACATGTTGCTTGGATAAGAAGAGTCTAAATTACGATGAGGAACAAACGGACCTGGGGTACACATTCACAAATCACAAAGTAGCAACATAGGTTAATAAGGTCATTAAAAAAAGCAAACCACTGGGGTTCATTTCGAGAGGAATAGAATTGAAAAGCAGACAAGTTATGTTAAACTTGTATAGAACTGTGGTTAGTCCACAGTTGGATTATTGTACACAGTTCTGGTTTCCATATTATACAAAGGATATGGAGGCACTGGAGATTAAAATTTGGTCTGTGGTCAGGGACTGGAGGGTGTGGCTAAGATTGAAGCAGGCTAGAAGGGAGCATTGGAGGAGCCTCCGCCCTTGCAATTGTCCAACAAGGTTCGAGGCTCTTGCTCCCTGTGCGGACGAGAGCAGGGACTGCAGGGAGGATGAGCAAACTGACCACAGCACCGTGGTACAGGGGGCCATTCAAGTTGGGGGAGTAAAAATAAATATTGTAGTGGTAGAAGACAGTATAGTTAGGGGGATAGATACTGTTCTCTATGACCGAGAGCGTGAGTCCCGAAGGCTGTGTTGCCAGTGTTAAGGACATCTCCTCTGGGCTGGAGAGGAACTTGGAGTGGGAGGGGAAAGATCCAGTTGTCGTGGTCCACGTGGGTACCAATGACATAGATAGGACAAAGAAAGAGGTTCTGCTGAAGGAGTATGAGCAGCTAGGGGCTAAATTTAAAAAGCAGAAATACAAAGGTAATAATCTCTGGATTACTGCCCGAGCCACGAGCAAATTTGCAGAGAGTAAATAAGATCAGAGAGATGAACGTGTGGCTCAAAGATTGGTGTGGGAGAAATGGGTTTTGATTCATGGGGCACTGGCATCAGTACTGGGGTAAGATGGAGCTGTTCCGTTGGGATGGGCTTCACTTGAACCATGCTGGGATCAATGTCCTGGCGAATCAAATAACTAGAGCTATAGACAGGGCTTTAAACTCAATAGTGGTGGGGGGGAGGGATCAGGTGAGTGGAAATTTAAAAAGTCGAAAAGAAAGGAGAAGGCAATATGCAGGGTAGCAATAGGGGTAATGGTAACCAGAGTGTGACCAGAAAGGACAGAGTGTATAAACATAAGAATGCATCAGAAAGTGGGGTCAGAGTAGGGAAAAATGGTAAAAAGGTACAATTAAAAGCTCTTTATCTGAATGCATGCAGCATTCGTAACAAGATAGATGAGTTGACGGCACAAATAGAAATAAATAGGTATGATCGGATAGCCATTACAGAGACATGGTTGCAAGGTGAGCAAGGATTGGCAGAAAGGAAAAGAAGGTGGGGTAGCTCTGTTAATAAAATATATTAGTGTGGTAGTGAGGAATGATATTGGCTCAGAAGATCAAGGTGTAGAATCAGTTTGGGTGTAGATTAGAAATAATAAGAGAAATAAGTCACTGTTGGGAATAGTCTATAGGCCCCCTAACAGTAGGTACACTGTAGGACAGAGTATAAATCAAGAAATCATGGGCGACTTTAATCTTCACATTGACTGGACAAATCAAATTGGCAAAGGTAGCCTTGAGGAAGAGTTCATAGAGTGTATTTGGAATGGTTTCTGTCATGTATCTCACATGGCTACTGTTGGTACTAAATCAAGGTATGCCACCAGAGGGCACAGTAGTGGGAGACTCGTAGGTTACCTGTACAGGTGTGCCTGGCCTAGTATAAAAGGCAGGCCACCAGGTGTGATCCTCACTCTGGAGTTAACTAATAAAGGACTATGGTCACTACAGTTCAAGTACAACATACTGCCTCATGGAGTCATTGTTAGAGTATTTAAGGACACAACAATTGGCGACGAGAATACGAACTTTCACGTGGAAATGGCTAACCTTGGTACGTTGCAGCAGTTCGCCAATGGTGATGATTGGGACACCTTTGTGGAGAGGCTAGAACACTTTTTCACAGCAAACGACCTGGCAGGAGATGACCCAGCCACACTGGCTGATAAGTGCCGCGCTATTCTGCTAACGAGTCATGGGCCCTACACCTATGGCCTCGTCATAGATGTAGGGCCCACAACTGGCACCAGCGAAGACAACGACTAAGTCGTACAAGGAGCTCGTAACCCTGATCCAGGAGCAACTCAAACCCAAGGAGAGCATCCTCAGAGCCAGTCACCGGTTCTATACCCACCGATGGCCCGAAGGCCAGGAAGTCGCGAAGTACGCCGCAGACCTCAGGAGGCTGGCGGCACCGTGCAAGTTCGGCACCCACCTCAACGAAGCGCTGCGGGACATTTTTGTCATTGGAATTGGCCATGAGGGCCTTCTTCACAAGCTACTGTCGGCGGATACCACAGTCACACTGCAGAAGACCATTTCTGCGAGCCAGTCATTCATGATCTCGACCTGCGGCTCTAGGCAGCTGTCTCACCCCCCCTGGACTCAAACCCAGCAGGTACTGTGCACAGAGTGGCACCGTTCAGGAGCTGGACTGTAGAGTGTGAATCCTCTCAGGGAAGAGAGAACAGGCCCCCAAGTCCCTTGACTCAGAGTCCGCCGAGGGGGGCTAATCGAGTAGCCCCATGCTGGCATTGCGGAGGGAATCACAGGGCTCACCAGTGCCGTTTTTAAAGACTAAGTTTGCAAAGGCTGTGACACAAAGGGCCACCTCCAGCGAATGTGTAAGAGAAATAGACTCACTGTGTCGACAAGGAGTCTGCAGATGGCCATGAATCCAGTGTGGATTATGAATTATTAGACAGAGAGGCAGCCCAGTTCCACGGGGAAGCACCATGTTTACCTGCACCATCGAGTGCTCCCCACTGAACATGGAAGTCGAGATAGGGGGAAGTCCAGTCTTCGTGGAAGTGGACACGGGGGTAAGCCAGTCAGTGATGAACCAAGGAGCCTTTGAGAGGCTAAGGGACAATCCAGTTGAACGACCCGAGTTGGCCCCGGTTCAGGCAAAACTGCGCACCTACACCGATGAAATCATCCCGTTCGTTGGTAGTGTGAATGTAAAGGTACTCCATGATGGCGCAGTACACAAGTTACCTCTGTGGATTGTTGCAGGTGATGGACCAACACTGCTCAGCAGAGAGTGGATGGAGAAGATCCAGTGGAAGTGGGAAGATTTCACCTTCAACGATCGAAGCCCTTTGCACTCAGAGGCAAAGCAAGCCCTCACCTGAGGGTGGACCCAGCACCAGAGAGCTGACCAGCACGGCACCCGAGGCACAGACCGCTCAGCACGACTGCGTGGAGATGATCCAGCTGAGACGACCCGAATGCACCTTCCAGGCTCCAGTGGTAGGACTCAGGAGGGAGAAAATCGGATCCAGCAGCGACTTCCCAACTGCGGAGGCAGAACCCGGGGAGAAGAGGATCACCGCAGTCAACATCGTGGACGAAGAAAAGATGGCGCCTGAACTACGAGGCGATGCGCTGAAGACAAAGATGGCTGCGGCTAGACCACGAGATGCAGCGCTGATGGAGCAACATGTGGCACCAAACAGAGAAGCGGATTGGGCTAAAGCAAGCAAGGCTCTCTTAAAAGAGGCCTGCAACCCACTACAATTAAAGGGACAGTTCCACACAATTAAGCAATGTAAAAAGAATTGTAAGTTAGAGACTAAAGGTGTAACGGATTATGTAAAGTGTGTAATTGATGATCTGGACTGTGCATATGCAACCAGCGAGGAAAAGTCGCGCGATCTTGATCGGACCCCTAGAGTGTCCATCATAAGTAAGGAAAAGCTGTGGGATGCAGGATTCCCACTGCACGCAGCCAATGCAGCGGGCAGACACCCATCAGGTGCACACAGGTCCAGCAAGCTACCAATGCTGTAGCCTACGTCCCGGAGACCAGAGTCATGCACCACGAAGTGTGGCCACAAGCAGCCAACACACACGAGCTGCGAAGCAAGCGACCTCAGCAGGGCAATGGCACCAGTAGCGATACCGTGCCCTCTCAGGCAACCGATGGCACCAACTGTCACGAGCCTGAAGGAGCAGACTTCACTAAGGACATACCCCTAGATGTAAGGTCACCTGCCACTGTTTCCCCAGAGGAAACAAGCACCAGCCAGGATCTCAAACCAAGCGATGCTCAGGCCAGCGAGTCAGCGAGTCAGCGGTCCCCTGTGCACTGCTAGATGACAGCTCCTCAGGGAGCAGCTGAGACCCAGGGTGTAAAGAAAGGACGGGGGGGGGGGGGTCACAGACATCTGTGAACCTGCCTACCGCTAGGGACCACGGCAACAGCCCCGAGAGCAGGCTATGAGCCAACCGGCTTCCCACTGCCAGCACCGGGCACTGAACCACCACCAGACTGCAGGGACACCACCCAGCAGCTCTGGAACTAGCTTGTCCTTATGCACCAGTCACCGCATCAACAAGGCATCTAACGCTCTTGTCGCACCATGGAACCACACACACAAAAAAATGCTAAACCCACTTACCTGAACTTGTATGTACATGAATGCCAGGAGCCCCCGCCACAGCAATGTGAGAGGAAGGGAGAATGGAGTGGTCAGACACACACACACACACACACCTAAGCCCAGAGCATAGTTAATGCAGAGGCGATTTGCACTGAGGGTTCAGGGGGGAGTGATGTCATGTATCTTACATGGCCACTGTTGGTACTTGTGGTGTATGTAGCACACAAATCACTGACTCCACACGTGACCTTCGTCCTTTATTGTTCAGCTCCAGAGTGCCTCTCAGATGTGGTGGTCAGCCTTATATAGCACCTGTTGCCGGTACTACCAGGGTTTCCCACCACAGCGCCCTCTGTGGTGTGGCATAGTGCTTACATTACATTTAAGGTACTGGGACGATACACACATCATTACATAACATCACCTTTCCCCCCCCCCCCACCAGGACGCAGGACAACGATACACACATCATTACATAACATCACACTTGTCCAACGGAAGGCAGGTAGGCATAGACAGTGCGTTAGTATGGTACATATTATCTGGTACATTAACTGGTTATTGACTGGTAACGGATCCTTGATTTCCTTGTTAGCCGTTATCATTCATTAATTGTACTTCATCCATTATTTTACACAAATACAGTGGCCATTCAGCATTAAAAAAAGTAATTCTTATTAGAAATTCACGATCTCACATTACCATAGCTCATTTTAGACTCGCTGTGCCTTACAGAAGTCCTTTGTGGGGACCACCTCTTGGTAAGGCCCTTTTAAGACTCCCAGGTGCATTTCTTTTTTAAGGCGCCATCTTTGATGCAGGAGGATTCCACGAGGCTTCTCCTTGGGCGCTGCCATCTTTGATGCTCTGCTGCTCCGATACGATGCCGTCGCCATCTTCTTCTCCGCCGCTCCGGATGCCCTCCACCGTCGCAGCCTCCGCTCCCCTCCGCTGCCACCTGACTTGCCGCCTCTCCTGCGGCCATCGTGGCCTTTCCAGTGGCCGCTCTTGCCGCGTCCCCCGTGGCCTCCGTAGCCCCCGACCTCCAGCTGCTGCCGCCGCCCGGCGCTAACAGCTCCTCGGCGGGGCTCTTCCGAACCGCCGGCCATCCTGGATCCCTCGCACCCCGCCGGCTCACTTCCCCCCCCCCCCCCCCACTAGGCCCCTCTGTGCAGGTCTGCTTGCCTGTGGGGGCTGAGGCTGCAGGATCTCTGTGGCTTGAGGTCCAGGCCTGGGGCTTGCCTGTGGGTGGATTGAGGCTGCAGCTCCAGCTTGGTCGGCGCTGCTCTCTGGGGACCCGGGGCATGGCAGCACCCCAGGGAGCAGCAGCCTGTGGGGTGATGAAGTCTTCCCAGCTCCCACGGACTGTCCCCATCCACCTCCGGCCGAGGAGTGTCGGCCCATCGCCTGCAATGACCCACAAAGGTAAACTGCATCTCGTCCCCGTGGGATACCTGCACCATCGCTCTGCCAAGAACAGGTATCAGTTCCCTGGTGTAGGTACGCAGCTTCACCATGACCGGGACCAGCTTCGGTCGTGCAGCTGGGTTAATCCACAGTTTATCAAAAGTTCTCCGACTCATCAACGACGGACCCGAGCCCGTGTCCACTTCCATACTCACTGGGACTCCGTTGATTTTTACTTCCCTGGGGGCGAATTGTCGGTGCACGTATACAGTCCAAACACCTCATCATCTTCTGCCTGCTCCTCACTGAACAGTGGATCATCCCCCATCTCCTCAGCCACATGGTGAGTCCGATTTCTTTTACACATACGCTGAAGGTGGCCTTTAACGTGGCAGGTATTGCACGTGTTTCGCAAACCTGCACCGGTAAGCCCCATGGCTTCCTCCACAATGCCAGCATGGTGCTGCATGATTGGCCCCCCTCGGCAGACTCTGAGTTCCAGGACCCCGAGGTCCGTGCTCTCTGCCCTGTGCAGAGCCACGTTCTGCAGTTTTGTCCGTGGTGGGCGCTATCCTGTGGACAGTGCCTGCCAGGTTCGAGACTGTGTGGAATATTTGCTTGGTTCTGCAAGTCGAGGTCATATATGCCCGGCTGATGGTGATGGCCTTTGTCAGAGTGACTGTGGGTTCCGTGGCCAGCAGCTTGTGAAGGAGGCCCTCGTAGCCAATCCCCATAACGAAACCGTCCTGCAAAGCCTCGTCAAGGTGTGCCCCAAAATCACACGGCGCCGCAAGTCTCCTGAGGTCTGCAGCATATTTGGTGACATCCTGGCCCTCAGGTCTGCAGTGATGGTAAAATTTGTATCTGGCCATTAGGATGCTCTCCTTCGGTTTCAACTGGTTACGAATGAGTTCAGTCAGCTCCTCGTATGACTTGTCCCTGGCGCTCCCAGGTGCCAGCAAATCCCTGACGAGACAGTAAACCTCATCTCCACAACTGGAGAGCAATATCGCCTTACGCTTCTCTTTCATTGCGTATGTGTTCTCCGTCAAGTCGTTTGCTGTGAAGTAGTACTTGAGCCTTTCCGTAAAGGCCTCCCAATCATTGCCCACGGTAAAATCCTTTAGCGAGCCCAGAGTAGCCATGGTTGCGTGGAGTTCGTCCGCTTCCTTGTCGCCAATGTGGTGTATGTAGCACACAAATCACTGACTCCACACGGTCTGGTGTAAATCTAACTGCTGTGACCTTCGTCCTTTATTGTTCAGCTCCAGAGTGCCTCTCAGGTGTGGTAGTCAGCCTTATATAGAACCTGTTGCCGGTACTACCAGGGTTTCCCACCACAGCGCCCTCTGTGGTGTGGCATAGTGCTTACATTACATTTAAGGTACTGGGACGATACACACATCATTACATAACAGTACTATATCAAGGTGTGCCACCAGAGGGCACAGCAGTGGGAGACTTGTAGGTTATCTGTACAGGTGTGCCTGGCCAAGTATAAAAGGCAGGCCACCAGGTGTGATCCTCACTCTGGAGTTAACTAATAAAGGACTATGGTCACTACAGTTCAAGTACAACACACTGCCTCGTGGAGTCTTTATTAGAGCATTTAAGGACACAACAGTTTCTTAGAACAATACGTTGTAGAACCAACCAGGGAGCAGACTATTTTAGATCTGGTAATGTGCAATGAGAAAGATTAATTAATGATATCATAATAAAGGATCCTCTTGGGAAGAGTGATCATAGCATGGTAGAATTTCAAATTCAGTTTGAGGGTGAGAAAGTTAGGTCTCAAACTAGTGTCCTGAACTTAAATAAAGGCCAAAGCAAAGTTATGAAGGCAGAGTTGGCTAAAGCGGACTGAGAAAATAGGTTAAAGGGAAAGACGGTAGATAAGCAGTGGCAGACATTTAAGGAAATGTTCTATAACTCTCAACAAAGATATATTCCAGTGAGAAAGAAAGACTCAAAGAGAAGGATGAACCATCCGTGGCTAACTAAGGAAGTTAAGGATGGTATCAAATATAAAACAAAAGCATACAATGTTGCGAAGATTAGTGGTAAGCCAGAGGATTGGGAAATTTTTAGAAAGCAGCAGACAACTAAAGAAATAATATCGAGAGAGAAGATATATTATGCGAGTAAACTAGCAAGAAATATAAAAACAGACAGTAAGAGCTTCTACAGGTATATAAAAAGGAAGAGAGTAGCTAAAGTAAACATTAGCCCCTTAGAGGATGAGACTGGGGAATTAATAATAGGAAACAGAGAAATGACAGCGACTTTGAACAAATATTTTGTATCGGTAGAAGACACTAAAAGCATCCTAATAATTGATAATCAAGGGGCTATTGGGAGGGGGGGGGGGAACTTAAAACAATCATTATCACTAGAGAAAAACTACTAGGCATACTAATAGGACTAATAGTGGATAAGTCCCCTTGACCTGATGGTCTGCATCCTAGGGTATTAAAAGAAGTGGCTGCAGAGATAGTGGATGCATTGGTTGTTATCTACCAAAATTCCCTGGATTCTCGAGAGATCCCAGCGGATTAGAAAACTGCAAATGTACTGCCCCTATTTAAGAAAGGAGGGAGACGGAAAGCAGAAAACTATAGACCAGTTAGCATAACATCTGTCATTGGGAAAATGCTGGAGTCCATTATTAAGGAAGTAATAGCAGGACATTTAGAAAATCATAATACAGTCAAGCGGAGTCAGCATGGTTTTATGAAAGGGAAATCATGTTTGACAAATTTGCTGGAGTTCTTTGAGGATGTAACGAGCAGGATGGATAAAGGGGAACCAGTAGATGCCATGTATTTAGATTTGCAGAAGGCATTTGTTAAGGTGCCACATAAAAGGTTACTGCACAAGATAAGAGCTCACCGGGGTTAGGGGTAATATATTAGCATGGTTAGAGGATTGGCTAACTACAGAAAACAGAGAGTTGGAATAAATGGGTCATTTTCCAGTTGACAAACTGTAACTAGTGGGGTGCCATAGGTATATGTGCTGGAGCCTCAACTATTTACAATCTATATTAATGACTTGGATGAAGGGATCGAGTGTAATGTAGTCAAAATTGCTGATGATACAAAGATAGGTGGGAAAGCAAGTTGTGAGGAAGTCGCAAAGAATCTGCAAAAGGATATAGTGAGCTAAGTGAGTGGACAAAAATTTGGTACATGGAGTATAATGTGGAAAATGTGAGGTTATCCAGTTTGGTAGGAAAAATAAAATAGCAAATTGTTATTTACATGGGGAGAGATTATAAAATGCTGCAGTATTGAAGGATCTGAGAGTCCTTGTACATGAAACACAAAAAGTTAGCATGCAGGTACAGCAAATAATTCGGAAGGCAAATAGAATGTTGGCCTTTATTGCAAGGGGATGGAATATAAAAGTAGGGAAGTCCTGCTACAATTGTACAGGGCATTGGTGAGGCCACTCCTGGAGTATTGCCTACAGTTTTTGTCTCCCTTATTTAAGAAGTGATATACATGCATTGGAGGTAGTTCAGAGAAGGTTCACGAGGTTAATTCCTGAGATGAAAGGGTTATCTTATGAAGAAAGGTTGAGCAATTTGGGCCTATACTCATTAGAGTTTAGAAGAACGAGAGATGATCTTATTGAAACCTATAAGATTCTGAGGGAGCTTGACAGGGTAGATGCAGAGAGAATGTTTCCCCTCGTGGGGGAAACTAGACCTAGGGGGGCGTAGTTTCAGAATAAAGGGTCGGCCATTTAAAACAGATGAAGAGGAATTTTTTCTCTCAGAGGGTTGTGAATCTTTGGAATTCTCTGCCCCAGAGAGCTGTGGAGGCTGGGTCATTGAATATATTTAAGGTGGAGATAGATAGATTTTTAAACAATAAGGGAGTCGAGGGTTATGGGGAGCGGGCAGGGAAGTGGAGTTGAGGACAAGATCAGATCAGCCATGATCTTATTGAATGGCAGAGCAGGCTCGAGAGGTCGAATGGCCTACTCCTGCTCCTATTTCCTATGTTCTTATGAGATGGTGCAAAAAAGATTCACATCGATGATACCAGAACTTAGAGGACACACTTATCAGGAAAGGCTGGGGCTCTTTACTCTAGAAATGAGAAGGCCGAGGTGTGACCTGATAGAGATCTTTAAGATAATGAAAGGGTTTGATAGGGTAGCCGCAGAGAAAATGTTTCGACTTGGGAGCGTGTAAAACTGGAGGTCTGAAATATATGCGTCACTTATAAATCCAAAAGGGAATTGAAGAGTAATGTATTTACCCACAGAGCAGTAAGAATGTTGAATGTACTACCAGAAGGTGCAGTTGAGGCATAGCATACATGCCTTTAAGGGGAAGCTAGGGTTAGATGAAGCTCATGTGGAACATATAAACGGCATAGACCCATTGGCCCGAATTGCCTGTGCTGTAGACTTCATGTAACTCGATATATATAGTGCCCTCACTCTTTATAACATTTCAACTAGCTTGTGCCCACACCATCAAAAGCCACATTTTATATAAAATATAAATAAAGCAACTGAACAATCTTAAAAATACTATACAAAAAGATAGAGAAAACCAATAATTTCCCATTGTTTTTTGACCTTTGGATAACCTACACTCTCTCCAAACAGCTGCTAATTTAGAGAAACCTTCGACTGCAATAGCCTCTAATTGACCATAGGAATGTGCCTATTTAGATCACTTCCCCACAGGGCAGATATGAGCAGTAGTCTCATGGAGAACAGCTAAATGTCATCAGCTATGTTCAGATCCCTGATTACTTGTAGTTCTTGCTCTCCTCCTCCTCTCTCCTAGCAGCTTCTCCTGCGGCTCTCAACTATTTTAGTTGTGCACTTTAAACAAATGCCCCCTGCAAGGGGGGGCACACTCCAAAATAAATTACATTACCAGTTCAACTATTTTATTTGTGCACTTTAAACAAATGCCCCTTGCAATGGGGGGTCACACGCCAAAATACATTTTTTCCAGTGCCCCTTTTTTTTTGAGGGAACCAACACACAAATTATACAAGTGCCCCCTGGCTAAAAGGGGGGGGGGGGCACTAAAACAGGCAAATTAAACAAATTAAACTTTAAACTTAAACGATCAAATTAAAATTTGGTTGCCGGGGGTGATGATGCGCTCCAGTCCCTCCGGCGCCCATCTGTCACAGAAGGCCGCAAGCGTACCGGTAAACACCGCGTGCTCCATCTCCAGGGATACCCTGGCTCGGATGTAACCGCGGAAGAGAGGCAGGCAGTCGGGCTGAACTCCTGCGGCTCTCAACTCTTTTGCGGGGGGGGGGGGGAACAAAATAAACATTAGATCAAGTGCCCCCCCGATCTGGGGGACACTCCAGACACTTTTTCCCTGCGGCTCTCAAGGCCTCACAGCAGTTCAGCCACCAGGCTCCTGATTACTTGTAACAATGGCACAGAAAAGCAGCTGTTTTAATAAAGGCCTTTTGTATTATCAATATTAAGGATGTGCTTTTTAATCAGAGCAGTTGGCTCAAATGAATAGCAAGGAATGTTTATATACATCATACACTTAGATGGTTAATTATTATTTGAAGTAGGAGATTCTCTCATTACCATCCTCAAATTATAAACGACATGGCGGATGTTTCCATTCATTTGTAAGTGGCCTTGAATGAAGCACTCATTCAGTTTCCATTTAATTTAGCAAATATTGTTTATCTACTGTTAACAATGAATAAATTAAATATATCCTTCTGCCCTTGTGAAATGAATATTTATTTATAAAGAATAACAATGGACAGCAAATATTAATAAACTGAATAAACTTTATCAGGTTCCTGAAATATGAAATGGAGCCTTTGTGGTTTGTTCAATGCTGTGTCTCATTTATTCTGTTTGCTTTAAGATTGCCATATTAATGAAACAATTTGCCCAATAATTATGAGCACAGAATAATTGTCAGCTCTCAGGATAAGAAATTATATAGAATTTGGGCTGTTTGGATACTGATGCCTGCAACACAATGCTCTATTGGTTCAGGGCTGCAGCTGTCACAGGAAGTGACCTCATCAGGATGGAACATCCTCACCATCTCATCAGAGCGGCCACATTACATACCTTCCAAAATCTTGTGCTCCGTTGACACTGGCGATGGTCACGTGATTAATACTGAGGTTCCAGAGCAGTGAGTAGACCAACACTAGAAAAATATGGCAGTTCCTTCTTTTGAAAATGATTCTAAACTAATTAGACAAAGTAAGGATTAAAAAAAAAGTGCTTTTTTCGGTGTCTTATATAAATTGAGTGTAAAATGTGAGTAGCATAAACATGAATGGGGTTATAAAGCGCCTTGATTTTGAATAATAAAGTCTTGTTTCCATTGCATTACTTCGGTTATAATTAAAAGTGTAAAATCTGCTCAGTATCTTCTCGGACACTACAACCCATCACATTGTGGGGACATTTACACTCTAGCTACAGGTCTGACACCTTGCTTGGCCCCTGCCTGGCTAAAACTCTAAGGGCTAGAACCTCCACTTTTGAGGTTATTTCCGGCGTGGGCGTTAAAAAAGGATTTTCAGATCGCCGGCTTCTCACCCATTCTCAAAGCACCTAGTCTCTACTTTTGAAAATGGGCGTTAACGCGAGCGATATAAAATGGGCGGTAGTGTTAAATTTTTTTGACCTTCTGCCGTAAAGTATGGTCGTCCTTAGCAAAGGCATGGCAACGCTCGATTCCTGCAATTCTGGAGGTCAAGGGTCATCATGACATGCACAGAAGAGGAGACAGAGAGAGAGGGAGCTCAGAGGGACTGAGGCGTGGCTGGGTGTGGTGTGGCTGCTTTGGGAGGAAGGAGGGAGACTTTAGAGCTTCACAGCAAGTAGGCAAACAAAAAGTAGCTATTACCAGCCACATATTTGCCCGAATTTGGCCTGTGTTGGAGAGGAGGCATCACAGCACGCTGTGGAGACTGATGCTGGAGAGAGCAGTGAGGTGAGAGAGGAACACATTGGAGGGTGCAAAAGAGCCAGCAGGTTCTTGGACGATGCAAATGCCTCCCTCCTGCAGGAGGTCGAGTCACACTGGGGTGATTTGACACAGGGAGGGCGTGGGAAGCCCACCCCAAAGGCCTACCGGAGGATATGGACCGAGATAGCAGAGGTGGTCTCGTCGGCGTCCAACGAGGTGCATGAGGGCAACCAATGCCGCAAACGATGAAACGACCTTGTGGGATCCGCAAGAGTAAGTATTACATTGATTTACATATACTTATGTATTTATATAATTTGATTTGTAACAGTCATGAGTGACTATCAGCAGATGTGAAGTCTTTCACTTTTACCGGGAATGTTTTACTCAAAGCCTGCAGTCACGGTGTACGTCTTTAGGTAAAGAATGATAATTATTATAATGTTGGGTATGCAATAACTCAATAGGCTTAGTACCGTGAACTCAATTAGGTGCGACCTGACTCTATTAGCTCTCAAAGTGAGGATTAAACATGGAGGCTTTCTTTATATACAAAGGCTGCATGTGTGTGTGTGTGGCTCAATGACCTCCAATGGTTGCTCCTCCTGGTGGCAGGTAAACCCAGGCATACATACATTACATCATGCCCCCAAGATCTTGGTATCACTCCTATTTACAAATTGAGATGGTCCGGGGCTTTCCGCTCCCTAGTTAATCGTCTCAGTTCAATTCCAGATCTGGGTGAGCTCTCCGAGTCATTCATGACTTGAGGCTGGGTAGCTGATCTGATGGGAGTGGCGGGGATTAAAGGTCCAGATTTATTGACAACAACAGGGTCTTCTGATGGCTGAATATGAATCAGTTGGTCATTGATGGTGTCTTCTTCAAGCTGTTCCGGTTCGTCTGTGTGCCACAATTTCGTCTGATCAATGTGCCTCCTGCATGTTTGTCCATTAGTGAGCCTGATAATAAGCACCCTATTATCCTCCTTGGCCGTAACAGTGCCAGTGACCCACTTGGGGCCTTGATCATAATTTAGTACATACACAGGATCATTAATAGAGATGTCGCGTGACACGGCAGTGCGATCATGATACCACTGCTGATGTTGATGTCTGTTTTCGACGTGATCGTTAAGATCAGGATGGACCAGCGAGAGCCTGGTCTTGAGACCTCTCTTCATCAACAGTTCAGCAGGGGGGATTCCGGTAAGCGTGTGGGGTCTCGTCCTGTAACTAAGCAGTATGCGTGACAAGCGAGTCTGCAAAGAACCGTGAGTTACACATTTCAGGCTCTGCTTGATGGTTTGGACGCCCTGCTCCGCTTGACCATTGGACGCGGGTTTGAAGGTGCTGACCTTACGTGCTTGATACCATTGATTCTCATAAACTCTTGAAACTCCAAACTCGTGAAGCACGATCCGTTATCGCTCACAACGATGTCGGGCAGACCATGAGTGGTGAACATGGCACGAAGGCTCTCAATGGTGGCTGTGGATGTGCTGGGTGACATGATTACACATTCTATCCATTTGGAATACGCATCCACCACCACCAAAAACATTTTGCCCAGGAAAGGACTCGCGTAGTCGATGTGGATCCTCGACCATGGTTTGGATGGCCACGACCACAGACTTAGCGGAGATTCCACTGGTGCATTACTTAACTGCATGCAAGTGTTGCACTGATGCACACGTGACTCCAAATCAGAGTTAATGCCAGGCCACCAAACGTGAGATCTGGCAATGGCCTTCATCATCACAATACCGGGATGGGTACTGTGTAAATCCCGTACAAATCTCTCCCTGCCTTTCTTGGGCATAACAACACGATTACCCCATTGCAAACAATCAGATTGAATGGAATGTTCGTCTTTGCGACGGTTGTAAGGTTTGGTCTCATCACACACTGCCCTGGGAATGGCCGACCAATCACCACTAAGGACACAACGCTTTACAACCGATAAGATCAGATCCTGGCTGGTCCAGCTCCTAACTTGTTGAGCAGTGACAGGCGACCCTTCACTCTCAAAGGCATCCATGACCAACAGCAGGTCTGCGGCTGTGGCGTTTCCACCTCCGGCGTGGGCAACGATAAACTGCTCAATGCATCGGCACAATTCTCGGTGCCAGGTCTATGGCGAATGACATAATCATAGACAGATAATGCCAGCGCCCACCTCTGGATGCGGGACGACGTGTCGGTATTGATACCGCTATACACTGAAAACAAAGATATGAGCGGCTTGTGATCGGTTTCAAGCTCGAAATGAAGCACAAACAGATACTGGTGCATCTTTTTAACCCCATATACGCAGGCTAAAGCTTCTTTCTCTACCATACCGTAGGCTCTTTCCGCCATGACATGCTTCTCGATGCGTACGCAACGGGTTGTAGTTTGCCCGACTCATTGGATTGTTGGAGCACGCAACCAACCCCATGTGATGAAGCGTCACAGGCCAATACTAAACGCTTGCACGGGTCATAATGTACCAGCAATTTGTTGGAACAAAGCAGATTTCTAGCCTTCTCGAAGGCCCTGTCTTGAGATACACCCCAAACCCAGTTGTTGCCTTTTCTAAGCAGCATGTGCAGTGGCTCTAATAATGTGCTCAATTTAGGTAAGAAATTACCGAAGTAGTTGAGAAGACCAAGGAATGAACGCAGCTCCGTCACATTCTGGGGTCTGGGTGCATTTTTGATGGCCTCTGTTTTCGAGTCCGTAGGCCTGATGCCGTCTGCAGCAATCTTCCTTCCCAGGAATTCGACTTCCAATGCCATAAAGACGCACTTTGAACATTTCAGCTTGAGTCCCACTTTGTCCAGACGATGTAGAACCTCTTCCAGGTTGCGCAGGTGTTCAGCAGTGTCACGACCTGTGACCAGAATGTCGACTTGGAACACCACGGTTCTAGGAACGGACTTCAGTAAACTCTCCAAGTTTCTCTGAAGTATGGCTGCAGCCGAGCGAATTCCAAAAGGACACCTGTTATAAATGAACAGCCCTTTATGCGTATTGATGCACGTAAGTTTCTTTGACGATTCGACAAGCTCTTGTGTCATATAGGCTGACGTCAGATCCAATTTGGTGAACGACTTTCCCCCGGCTAGTGTTGCAAAGAGGTCATCAGCCTTTGGTAATGGGTACTGATCCTGTTTGGAAACTCGGTTGATCATAACCTTGTAGTCTCCACAAATCCTGACAGTGCCATCACTCTTCAGCACAGTGACAATGGGACTAGCCCATTCGTTAAATTCGACCGGTGAAATGACCCCTTCACATTGGAGGCTGTCCAGTTCGATTTCAAGTTTCTCCCTCATCATGTACGAGATCTCCCGGGCTTTGTGATGGACGGGTCTTGCATCCAAGTCCAGATGGATCTACACCTTGGCTCCCGTGAAGTTGCCAATGCCCGGTTCAAATAGCGAGGGAAATTTGCTCAGCACTTGAGCACAAGAAGCATCATCCACCAATGAAAAAGCTTTAATATCGTTCCAGTTCCACTTTATTTTTTCGAGCCAACTCCTGCCGAACAGTGTTGGACCATTGCCTGGAACGATCCACAGTGATAGACCAGTGGGGATGTAGCTCAGTGGTAGAGTGCATGAGGTCCCTGGTTCAATCCCCGGCATCTCCAGCCACTTTATTGCCTTAGGGATACGGTAGGATAGTGGTAATGTTACTGGGCGAGTAATTCAGAGGCCTGGACTAATCATCTGGAGAGATGAGTTCAAATCCTACCATGACAGCTGTGGGAAATGAAATTTAGTTTATTAACTATCTATGTTTCTATATATTCAAGAGGGAGTTAGATGTGGCCCTTACGGCTAAGGGGATCAGGGGTGTGGAGAGAAGGTGGGAGTGGGGTACTCAAGTTGCATGATCAGCCATGATCATATTGAATGGTGGCGCAGGCTCGAAGGGCCAAATGGCCTGCTCCTGCATCTATTTTCTATGTTTCTATGAACCGCCCCATTGTACGACACCTTGACTGCTGCATTGTCAATCACTGGTATGAGCTCTTTGGTTTGGTACGCAATTTTGCATTTACTGGACTCAGCTTGGGTTTCAGGGCCTTGGTGTCCCACAGCTTTTCGAAAGTCCTCTGGCACATAATTGACTGACTCGCACCCGTGTCTAACTCCATAGATACCGGTACGTCGTTCAATTTTACTTCAATCATTATCGGTTGGCTCTTTGTCAGGAACGAATGTACACTATACACTTCCTCCTCGGGTATCTCGGGATGCATTGCCGGATCCGCTCCGGATCGGTCATCATCATCCACGTGGTGCGTCGCAGCACGCTTGCTGAGCTGTGGACACATCCCCTGAAGGTGCTCTATTTTTGCACAGCCTCTACAAATATACTGCCTGAAACGGCACTGATGAGGTCGACGATTGCCCCCTCAATGCCAACAGGGTGAAATCGAATTCATGCCCAATGGCAGACTTCGAGCAGTTACAGGTTTCGCAAACGCTGTCGGGTAGGTCCTGCCAGGTACAGCTCTGCCAACCGATGACACAATCTGGTGCATAGTACTAGCCGTGGAGTTCCGACTCTGCGAGGATATCTGCTTTGTACTATCCACCGTGGTCAGGCAAGCCTGGGCGATCATGATGACCCTGCTCAGATCCAGTGTCTCCGCAGCCAACAGTTTCCACAGGATCACCTCGTGGTTTATGCCTATTACAAAGACGTCGCACAGCATGTCTTCCAACATGGTTCCAAACTTACACGACCCAGCGAGACGTCTCAGGTCGGCAACAAATTCCGCCACGTCCTGGCCCTCAGAACAAACATGCTTGTAAAAGCGATATTTCGAGATAATGATGCCTTCTTTAGGTTTGAGATGGTCCCAAATCAGAACACACGGTTCCTCATAGGTCTTTTCTGTTGGACGTGCAGATGAGAGCAGATTCTTTAAGAGGCCATAGATTT
This sequence comes from Pristiophorus japonicus, assembly GCF_044704955.1. NCBI lineage: Eukaryota > Metazoa > Chordata > Chondrichthyes > Pristiophoridae > Pristiophorus > Pristiophorus japonicus. Next base: position 156,672,258 of record NC_091989.1, read on the forward strand.
TTGGACCACGAACCGTGAGAAAAACTGCATCAGCGTCTTCATCCATCTTGTTGGCCACAAAGTACTGGTCGAGGTGATCTGTAAGATCCTCCCAGTCTTCTCCTTCCACGAATCGCTCCAGGATTCCAACGGTGCTCATTTTTTTTTTGTGTGTGAAAGTTCGTACTGTGCCTCGTTGCCAAATGTTGCCTAGGCAATAACTCAATAGACTTAGTACCGTGAACTCAATCAGTTGTGACCTGACTCTACTTTATTAGCTCTCAAACTGAGGATTAAACATGGAAGCTTTCTTGATATACAAGGGCTGCACGTGTGTGTCTATGGCCCAATGACCTCCGACGGTCGCTCCCCCTGGTTGGCAGGTAAACTCAGGCATACATACATTACATAAAATAATCATGATTACATCTGTCGGTTATGTGTTGTGTCAGTCTCTGTGACAGTACCCAGCAATGATATCACGCAATGATCTCATGCCATGTCATCCTGTCACAGAAGAAGCTATCGACGATGAGGTCCGTGCCGAGGCGAACGGGTGGGGGGCCACCAGTCCCCAGCGACATCACTGACATGGAGGAGCGGGTGCTTGCACTCGTGGGGAAGCACACCGGGATGGCCACACAAGCAGCTGCAGACTCTGAAGTGATGCCACGTGAGTAAAGCTTACACCATTGCATGATGTAAAGCCAATAGATGCCACACCCACTCATATCCGAACAATTATATATGATAGATGATTTCTAAAATTGTCATAGATATAATGCTGGCCTAATGAAAATCATTGCAATGCAAATGTGTTGATGGTCATGAAATGTGATCTGTGATGATTTTGAGAGCAGTGGTGCTTTTGTCGTGCATATGCTGTGTGTAGCGCTAGACTCACCTTGTGATCCTAGCACCCCCTTCTTCTCTAATAATGTAATTTGTGTTTTGCAGCTCAGCCAGCAGCACGTCCCAAGGCAAGACCACAGAGACCAGAAGGTGGGGTCGCGGGGCAGGAGTCGGCGGACGATCCTACTACATCTGGTGCTGAGGAGCTCCGATTGTCGCCCGTCAATCCGCTGGGTCTGTTCTCCATGGATGAGAGTGTGGACTTCGAGGAAGCTGCATCACCACGCTCCAGAAGCCATTCCACCCCAAGGCCATCTAGTGGTCCTGTAGTCATTCCCGCCTCCACTCTGGAGGTAACGGCCCCAAGCACCTCGCCACAGGGCACCCCATTTGTCCCCATGATGGCATCGACCCCGCGGGGGTCCCGTGGACGCAGCAGGTCTGTTCCAAGAGTGCCACCTGACAGCGGAGAGATGGTACAGTTGTCCAGAAAGACTGTAGACATTGGTGACCAATTCATTGAAGCATTGGGGGGCATATCCCGACAGCTGGCCACCATCTCCAACACCATGACCGAGTACATTCCGCGGATGGCGGAGGCCCTGGATGCGATAGCCAGGAACACTGCTGGCACAGGCCTCCCAGTGGTCACCGAGCGCGGCACTCCACCCCTAGGTTCCGCACCACCACTGCAAACGACAGATGAGAGCAAGGACCAAGATCCTGCTTCTGCATCAGAGAATGTTGCCCCCTCGGCACCCCCCCCCCCACTCCTGCAACGACCGCATCTGCCTTCATCCCCCCCCAATGAGGCACCGTCTGAGGAGCTCCTCGGCCAGGCGCCGTGGAGCGAGGGGAAGGGGTAGAGGTGGGGAGAAGAAGGGGAGGGGAAAAGGAAAGTGAGGTGCATGTCCATAGGTGATGGCTGTGTTATATTTCCATCTGGGTGTATGCAATTTGTTGCAATGTATGGGGGCTGGGGACCACGCTCCTGCTTTGCCTTTGTATTCTGTGTTGCTGGACATGTAATTTATGTCAATGGTGGAAAAAGTGGGGTGTGGGCGGGGGTTGGGTGTTATTGCCTGTGATACTTATGATTTCAGACCAATGTTGGAATAACATTTTTGTTATTGAACATAACCTTGTTGCGCATTGTCTCAGATAGCTGCACCATTACACACTGGTGATTCCTTAAATGAAAGAGTTAAACACAACTTAACATCAATCAACGTAAACTTTAAGTGGCACAAAGGTGATGGGCACCATAGATGTCTGAGCTGCACACACACAGCAGTGTGTCAATGTTGTCACTCACGTCAATGCTCTTTCAGGCAAATCATTCAGATATGAGCTCCTCACGTAAGAGTGGAATTTTAAAAATGCCAGCCACACCGCGGGCAAGAACATTTCCACTTTTTGTGGGCGGTTTTTTGGGTGAGCGATATTGTGGCCGATATGTGTGCGAGGTGGTGAAATTGAAGCTGGGCGATCTGCTGGGCATTAGTTTTGGTAAGTATGCTCTTCACGCCAAAAAATAGTGGGCAGGCAGTATTATTGAATCTCGGCGTTAAATCAGTGCGGAAATTAATGCTGGGCGATATTATGGGCGTTGATTTTGCCCATTTTGATGATTCCGCCCCAAAAAATTGGGTGGGCGATAATATTTTTTCTCAGCGTTAAGCGTTAAAGTAACGCTCGGCGATAAATTTCCTAAAAATGGGCGTCAGTTTACATTTTGTGGCTAAATGGACGATAGCTGGGCGTTATACATCATTTCAGCGGTAAAATGGGCGTTAAGTGGGCGTTAAGCATACAAAAAAAGTGGAGCTTCTAGCCCTAATTGTCTTTCCCAGGGGTTGGTTCCTGACCAATATTTGTCCTTCAATCAACAATACCAAGATTAACTGAGCGTTCGTCTCATTGGCAAACAGGGAAGAAAGGGTTAGGGTTAATAAGTGTTGGTCAGACTGGAGAAAGGTTGGGATTGGTGTGTCCCAGGATCAGTGGGTCCACTTTTGTTCTCTGTATATATTAATGATTTGGAATTGGGCATAGGGTCAAAAATTTCTAAATTTGCTGACAATCTGAAAGTAGGGGTTTTGGCCAAAAGTGAGGAGGACTGTAAGAGGCTTCAGGAGGGTGTGTGAAAATATAAGACTGGGCACAGCTAGGCTTGGATCCTGTCATTACAGAAAGTAAAGTGGGCCAGCAATGGGCCTGGGGTGGAGTGGGGGGGGGAGGTTTGAGACATGATACATTTTTGTATGATCAACATTACAACTTTACAAGAGTTTGTGAAAAGGAACAGTGGGCTCAACTGGACCAGGTTGTGGGTCAAGTACTAAAGCTGCACATAAAATTGGGTGAAAGTGTACAAATATTTGTAAAATACTTCAATATCACTTCATACTAAGACATGGGCTTTGAGGAAATGCACTGCTGTAAAGGCAGCCAGTGGCCCAGGTGTGGAATGACATAAAGCCGCAAGCTCTCAGTACAAAATAGCATATAATGTACGTGACATTTAACATTAAAAATACCGATCGCAGACCCACAACAGGTATTACATGTAAATGTGGACACTGTTAAAATGAAATTCTCATGAAGAACAATTGTCAAAGGAGTTTACAATGTATTTTGAAATGGAACGTGGTGATCCACCTACTGATTTTAGTATATAATAGATTTTCAAATAATCAACTGAATAAATATTGTTTGCATTCTGCAATCTGTCTTCTTTAAAACCTCCCTATCTCATTTAAATATACAGAAAATACAAAATGGCAACAGGGAAGTAACCAGTTTGTTACATGATTAGGAAGGACTTGATGACTGACAATCAATTGTAAAGCCCTGTGTCATAAGTGCTTTTTACAGATATTCTACTGCTCTTTGTTGTTCATTCTCTTAACATGAGATAGGTGGGGATTAGTTCGGCTTGTTAGAAAACCATTCATTTTGTTAACTTGATATCTGGTTTGAAGGAGCATTAATTGTTCTCCTGTCATGTGAGCTGGCTTTTCCACATCTCTCCAAAGGTCATTTTGAAAATCTTCCGAACTGCATTGAAGTATTAAATTCATGGTTCAGTCACACATTATTAGTGCCATCAGCAAGTTGCTTCTTTGACTTGATAGGAAGACAAAAGCTACTATACAAAGAGAAAGTTAACCCCAACTAGTACATTTCCAGACAGCAGTTGTAAATATGCTGCTGTTGCTGTAAAACAGTTGAGTATAATAATTTTGTAAGCAGTCTCAAATGTTTTATGAGGCAAAAAAATGTAGCCCAGTAATAAAGAATAACAATTTTGTTCCATAAATATCAGACAACATGATTTATTCAGCACAGCAATCAGTTACATTATAAAATTAGAATCACATCCTGAGCACTGGGCATGATTTTGTTAACATTGTCTTCAATGGGTGTCACTCTAATGCTAAGGGCAATTTGTAATGTTATGGTACCATAAATCTGTGCATATTGTGGCACAGTATTGCTCACACCGCATATCATAGCACAGTGTTGCCTGCCCTGCATTTTTTACCGCTGATATAATTTTGGCCTTTGTTATCTCTAGACTTGACTGTTTTAAGGCTCTCCTGGGTGGCCTCCCATCTTCCACCTTGCATAAAATTGTGCTCATCCAAAACTCTGCTACCTGTATCCTAACTCGCACCAAGTCCCATTCACCCATCCCCCTGTACTCATTGATTTACATTGGCTCCCGGTCCGGGAAGGCTTCAATTTTAAAATTCTCAATCCTTGCTTTCAAATCCCTTCATGGCCTCGCCCCTTCCCATCTCTTTGGCCCTACAAGCCTTCGAGATCTTTGTGTTCCTCCAATTCTGGCCCCTTGCGCATCCCCGATTTTAATCGCTCCACCATTGGGGGCTGTGCCTTCAGCTGCCTAGGCCCTAAGCTCAGGAATTTCCTCCCTAAATCTCTCCACCTCTCTCTCCTCCTCTAAGATGTTCCTTAAAATCTACCTCTTTGGTCATCTGTTCTAATATTTCCTTATATGGATCGGTGTTAATTTTGTTTGAAGTGAAGTGCATTGGGATGTTTTGTGACATTAAAGGAGCTATATAAATGCAAGCTGTTGTTGTTGTAGTGCACATAACGAAAGCAAAGGCACTTGATATTTCAGAGTGTGCTGTATCAATGCAGATATAATTACCAATGCTGTATCTGTTGATTACTGTATATATTTATATTAGATCATTCAGGATTTCACACAGGTACAGAGGATCTGGGGTTTTCAATATCCACATTGAATGTCAGACCAAGAATGGCTATCTGGTAGTTGAAAAAACTGTGTTTATTCAAGAGCTATCCAGTGATTTCGGTAGCATCCAGTGTTCCAGCACAGACCAATCAGATGCTATTCCCACTTGTAGAGTTCGATATGGACGTACATTGTTGATTCCAATTGCAGTTGGAAAAGGTAATGTTTGATATCTCTCATAATTTGAATTCTACTGCATTCTGATCTTTTTCTTTTACAGCTTCAGACTTTTTTAGCTGTAGCTACCATGTTCAAATGCTGGTTCTATATTACCTTTACACAACCAGTCTGAATCATCCAACGTCTGACTGATTCAGACTGAGTAAATTTGAAAACACCAACCTAGTTTGGGCTCTTGTCAAAAAATTGGAACTCAACTCTTATTAGATATTATCAGAATGTGAAAATTACATTGAATTGCAACACATTACATTGAGCTAACAGCACAGAAACAGGCTATGTGGCACAGCTGGTCTAAGGTCCACGTGCTGGAGCAGGAGAGCAACAGCAGGTCCAGGTCGGTGATTGGAGCATGGGCAGGTACATCAGGAGCGCCGAGATCGGGGCGAAGGAGCAGCGAGAGACTGTAGAGGGACGTGATCGGGGCCCAGGAGAGGCGCGAGTTCCGGGCCCAGAAGAGGCGAGGGCCCGGGGCAGCACGGGCCAGCCCACACTGCGATATGTGCGCGCACTAGGTCCGTGCAGCAGAGCAGGTCTCCAGTCGTCTTGATTAATCCTTGCCACTGGACCAAGACCTAGCGCTGTCAAGCCCGTGTGGTGGCTGGTGTGCAACGGTCACTACACATTAAAAAAATCCAAGCACAGGCATCTTCCACCCTTCAACATGTAGTTTGGACCTGGAATTTTAGGTCCATCATTGAAACATCTGTGAACTTTTTGACGTGGAAGCAAGTCATCCTCGGTTCGAGGGACTGCCTATGATGATGATGATCTATGCTCCACATGAACCTCCTCCCACCCCTCTTCATTTAATCATATCAGCATATCCTTCTATTCCTTTCCCCCTTGTCTAGCTCCTCTTAAATGTATCAATGCTATTTGCCTCAACTACTTCATGTGGTAGCAAGTTTCACATTCTTACCACTCTTTGGTTAAAGAAGTTTCTCCTGAATTCCCTATTGGATTTATTAGTGACTATCTGTTGTTGTTCACACATTTTGAAATTGTACTTCTGATTCCAGAGTCCAAATCGTTAATGTAATATTAGACAATATTGCATCCAGGTCAATATGGATCTCAAATCTCACCCCTCTTCTGTGGGAAATCTGTTAGTAGTTAAGGATAAAGAACAAACAAAATAGTTTCACAATGAACACCAGACTTCTTAAAATAATTATTTCCTATCCTATCCAGTCCTCTCCCATGTGTTTTTGATCTGCCCCAATATTTCATATTTGTCTCATGGTTTGCAGATTCCTTTCAGTATTCCCTGTTTTATTCTCTGCATTCTTCTCACTGTATCAATGCCTCCTTCGAGCCTCTTCATGTTAGTTTTTTAAGCATTGTTGATCCAGTTAAAAATAAATGTTTTAATCTCCATGTCAGTTCCCACGGTTAAATGAAAAAAGTGATACACTATGCAGAGTTAGGAAGGCCACTACCATAGAACTGAATCCTAAAGTGTGTTTTCCTTAGCAGACTACCTCAGGAATCCAATTGAATTGAGAAATACTTGTAGACAATGATCACAAAATTATCTTTAACATTTTTTCACAGGTGCCAATCTTATTCACACGGCATCAATTGGAAATATCACTCTCCACGTGTCCACTGTACAGCCAGGTATGATCTCTGTTGACAATGCCACTCAGCAGCTTATTGGACCGGGTATACATCAAATGACCATTCATGTCTTGAATAACCTGACGTTGAAACAAACATCTCGGAATATTAGCATTCATTTAATGGAGCCGCTTGTTGGTTTAGAAGTCACATTACACTCAACCACTCTGGCACCGTTGAATGATCTTCCAATAAGTGTCGCACTATTAGATGGTGACCCAGTGAAGAGACAATTTGAACAAGTTGCTGTGAATGCAAATGTCAATGATGCAGTGAGGCATTCAAAAGAAAAACCGAAAGATTATAGCACTCTAAGGCATTCTGCAGGTAAGAAGCTCTTTGGAGATTTGTATTTAGTATCCTCACAGCTTTATGCCATTTTACCATATGTTAAGAGGAATAACATATATTTTATATACATCTAAAATATTACAATGGAACGATTTGCATACTGTAACAGCACCATGCAGGTAAGACTGAATATATAGGACTTATAGTTAACCTGTTAAAATAATGCAGTCTATATGTCAATATCAGGAAAGAAAGGCTTGCATTTATATAGTGCCTTTCATGACCACCGGATGTAGCGATAGTAGCAAGGATAACAAATTACAGACAAAATTAATTTAAAATTAAAAATTTGAAATGACGAAGCAAATAGAAATGGACACAAAAAGCTTTGCAGCTTCTCTGAAGGCTGTGCAGTGAAATGCATTACCCGGTGCAGAGGTGAACCATATCACCAGGCAGACTCCATGTTGGCTCCTCTGTGCTGACAGTGCTGATGTCACCCAGGCAGGATCTACAATTGGCCCCACCAACTGGAATCCCATTCATTGTTATACACTGACCCTTGCTGGAAAGTGTACAGTTATTGAAATTGCTTAAGGAGAGGATGGGATTCTGCCATTATTGTTCCCAGACAATGGGGCTGTAATTTGCAGCCCCTACAGGTGTGTACGGGGTGCGCATGCAACCGTATGGGCCCCGCAAGTTCCAGGTTTAAGTATGCGCTGCGCATGCATCGAAACCCTGAACATGTGATATGTCAGGTATCCTCTTGACAGATCGTATGAATCTGATAGAAAACGGCATTCACAGGCAGACAGCTAGGCTATTTGCTCAACTTCTGCCCAGCGAATGCCTGTGAAAATGTTATGACCGGCAAAAGCAACATAAGGCATGCTTTTATGCAACGTAAGAGTTTTCCAACATTCCATGGACTCTGGATCAGTACCTATGGATTGGAGGGTAGCTAATGTAACCCCATTCTTTAAAAAGGGAGGGAGAGAGAAAACAGGGTTAGCCTGACATTGGTGGTGGGTAAAATGCTGGAACCAATTATTAAAGATGTAATAGCAGCGCATTTGGAAAGCAGTGACAGGATCGGTCCAAGTCAGCGTAGATTTATGAAAGGGAAATCATGCTTGACAAATCTTCTTGAATTTTTTGAGGATGTAACTAGTAGAGTGTACAAGGGAGAACTAGTGGATGTGGTGTATTTGGACTTTCAAAAGGCTTTTGACAAGGTCCCACACAAGAGATTAGTGGGCAAAATTAAGGCACATGGTATTGGGGGTAATGTATTGACGTGGATAGAGAAATGGTTGGCAGACAGGAAGCAAAGAATGGGAATAAATGGGTCCTTTTCAGAATGGCAGGCAGTGACTAGTGGGGTGCCGCAGGGTTCAGTGCTGGGACCCTAGCTATTTACAATATACATTAATGATTTAGACGAAGGAATTGAATATAATATCTCCAAGTTTGCAGATGACACTAAGCTGGGTGGCAGTGTGAGCTGTGAGGAGGATGCTAAGAGGCTGCAGGGGGACTTGGACAGGTTAGGTGAATGGGCAAATGCATGGCAGATGCAGAATAATGTGGATAAATGTGAGGTTATCCACTTTAGTGGCAAAAACAGGAAGGCAGATTATTATCTGAATGGTGACAGATTAGTAAAAGGAGAGGTGCAACGAGACCTGGGTGTCATGGTACATCAGTTATTGAAGGTAGGCATGCAGGTACAGCAGGCACTAAAGAAAGCAAATGGCATGCTGGCCTTCATAGCGAGGGAATTTGAGTATAGGAGCAGGGTGGTCTTGCTGCTGTTGTACAGGGCCTTGGTGAGACCACACCTTGAGTATTGTGTGCAGTTTTGGTCTCCTAATCTGAGGATGGACATTCTTGCTATTGAGGGAGTGCAGCGAAGGTTCACCAGACTGATTCCCGGGATGGCAGGACTGACATATGAAGAACGACTGGATCGGCTAGGCTTATACTCACTCGAATTTAGAAGAATGAGAGGGGATCTCATAGAAACGTATAAAATTCTGATGGGACTGGGCAGGTTAGATGCAGGAAGAATGTTTCCGCTGTTGGGGAAGTCCAGAACCAGGGGACACAGTCTATGGATAAGAGGTAAGTCATAAAGGACCGAGATGAGGAGAAACTTTTTCACCCAGAGAGTTGTGGACTGTGGAATTCTCTGCCACAGAAAGTTGTGGAGTCCAATTCATTGGACATATTCAAAAGGGAGTGAGATGTGGCCCTTATGGCTAAAGGGATCAGCGGGTATGGAGAGAAGGCAGGGGTTGGGTACTGAGGTTGCATGATCAGCCATGATCATATTGAATGGTGATGCAAGCTCGAAGGGTCGAACGGCCTATTCCTGCAACTATTTTCTATGTTTCTATGTTTCTATCATGTTTGAATAGCCCAGTTGACCCTGCAAAGTCCTCCTCACTAATGTCTGGTGTCTTAGAAAGTTGTGGTGACATAGGTATGATTCTGTGAGTATGACTATCAGCCAATGTCCCAGACTCCTACATCACCATCCCTGGGTATGTCCTGTCACACCAACAGGACAGACCCACTAGAGATGGGGGCAAATGGTATACAGTGGGAATGGCCCTGGAAGTCTTAAACATTGGATCTGGATCCCAATAAGTCTTGTGGCTCCAGGTCAAACATAGGCAAGGAAACCTGCTGATGAATCAGTTCTCCTCCATGTTGAATAACACTTGGAGGAAGCACTTACGATAGCAAGAACACAAAATGTAATCTAGGTAGAGCACTTTATTGTCCATCACTGACCATCACTGGCTTGGTAGTATCACCACTGACTGAGCTGGCCGAGTCCTGAAGGACGTAGGAGCCAGACTGGGCTTGCGGCAGGTGGTGAGAGAACCAACATGAGGGAATAACATACTTGATCTCATCTTTATCAATCTAGCGGTCACAGATGTGTCTGTCTATGATGGTATTGGTAGGAGTGACCACTGCACAGTCCTTGTGTAACGGCTTCCCATTGTGTCATGTGGCAATAACACTGTGCTAAGTGGGATAGATTAAGAACAGGTCTAGCAGCTCAAAACTGGACATTCATGAGACGCTGTGAGCCATCAGCAGCAGCAGAACATTGTATTGTACTACAATCTTTAGTCGCATAGTCCTGCATATTCCTTACTCATCCACCATCAAATCAGATAACCAATCATGGTACAAAGAGGAGTGTAGATGAGCCTGCTGGGTTCAGCACCAGGCATACTTGAAAATGAAGTGGCAACCTGGTAAAGCTACAGCACAGGACTACATGCATGCTAAATATCCGAAGCAGCATGCTATAGACAGAGCTAAGCAATCCCATAATAAATGGATCAGGTCAAAGCTCTGTAGTCCTGCCACATCCAGTCATGAATGGTGGTGGATAATTAAGTAACTAATGTGAGAAGGTAGCTCCATGAACATCCCCACCCTCAAAGATGGTGGAGCCCAGCCTGTGAATGGAAAAGACAAGGCTGGACCATTTGCAATCATCTTCAACCAAACGTGCCGAGTGATCGATCCTTTTCGGTCTTCTCCTGAGGTCCCCATAATCATAGATGCCAATCTTCAGCCAACTCGATTCACTCCATGCAACATCAAGAAACTACTGAATGCACTGGACACAGCAAAGGCTACAGGCCCTGACATCATCCCGACTGTAATACTAAAACCGATGTTTCAGAACTAGCCATGACTTTAGTCAAGCTGTTTCAGCACAGCTACAACACTGACATCTACCCGACAATGTGATCAATTGCCCAGGTATGTCCTATCCATAAAAAGCAGGACAAATTCAACCTGGCCAGTAACCACCCTATTAGCAAAGTGATAGAAGAAGTCATCAACAGTGCTTACTGACCAATAACCTGCTCACCGATGTTCTATTTGAGTTCAAGCATGGCCACTCAGCTCCAGACCTCATTACAGCCTGAGTCCAAACATGGACACAAGAGTTTAATTCCAGAGGTAAAGTGAGAGTGATTACCCTTGACATGAAAGCAGTATTTGATCGGGCGTGGCACTGAAGTCAATAGGGATTAGGGGGAAAGCTCTTCAGTGGCTGGAGTCATATCTGACACAAAGGAAGATGGTTGTGGTTGTTACAGGCCAATCATCCTAGCCCCAGGACATTGCTGTAGGAGTTACAGAGGGTAGTGTCCTAGGCTCAACTATCTTTAGCTACTTCATCAATGATCTTTCCTCCATCATAAGGTCTGAAGTGAAGACGAAGATTACATGGTGGTGAACTCTATTTCCAATTCCTCAGATAATGAAATAATCCGTGCCAGCTTGCAGAAAGACCTGGACAACATCCACGCTTGACTGATAAGTGGCAAGTAACATTCGTGCCAGTCAAGTGCCAACCAATAACTATCTCCAACAAGAGAGAGCCTAACCATTTCCTCTTTACAGTCAATGGTATTACCATCATCACATCCCCCATCATCAACATCCTGGGGGTCACCATTGACCAGAAACTCAACTGGACCAATCACATAAATGCTGTGCTACTAGAGCTGGATACATGACTCGCTTTCTGCCTCTTCAAAGCCTCTCCACCACCTACAAGGCTCAAGTCAGGGGTGTGATGGGACATTCTCCACTTGTCTGGACGTGTGCAGCTACAACAACACTCCAAAATGTTTCTCATCATCCAGGAGAAAGCAGTCCACTGAATCAGCATTCTATCCACCAGCTTAAACATTCACTTACTCCATCACTGGCCTACCATCTTCATCTTCACATCAGACCTTATGATGTGTTGCACAAGTTCAGTTAGATGTTTCCACTTTTTGGATTTTCGCCTGTTCTAAACATGTTCCCTGTTATTTTGTGTTGGGGTAAAATGAAGGCTTCTCTTTTTCAAGTTGGATTCCCTGAAATAAGGAAACGACCATGGAATCAAACAAACAAAACCTTGGATTCACTTTTACGATCTTTATTCAAGCATATGCAGGGGAAGCGTCACAGTCTTCGCTGCCTAAGAAAGGATCTTCCCCGAGTAATGGTTCAACGCAGAGTTATACATTTTCCGAGGCAAAGCCTTCTACGACCACCAGTTGGCCTACAACTTATCAGCGGAGCTACATTGATTTATTAACCTTTATCTGCTCAGCTCATGAGGAGCTGACCTCAGTCTATTGGAATTTGTTGTTCTGCAGTTTTAACCTTGTTCTTCAGTTTTAAGCTTGTTCTGCAGTTTTTAAAGATAAGCACGCAAGCACGAGCTATGCCCTTTAACCTGATTTTGTGCCATAACTTTATTTCATTTTTAAATATACTTTTTACCCCATTACAATCCCTCCTCATAGCCCTTGGCTATATGCCCAGGCCATTTCCCAGTTAATTCCTCGTGGGTGAGCTCGGGTGTACGTGTGCTCGGTACACTACCTGCGTAACTTCCGGCTGGGATGGCTGCCTGCCTGCGCTCGCGCATTCAGTCCGAGGACATCTTGGCGCTTTCACGGCGAGCCTTGCAGATAGGACGGTCGCTTCAAGGCGGGGCACTCACTGCCCCCCGGGTCCGGGGACTTTCCTCTAGGCGAAGAATGGAAGAGAAACAGTAGAGTTCTCCATGCGTAACCTAGTGAACAAGTCCCCTTTGTTAGTAAGACAATATGGTTTGCACTACCATGTCATTATGGATGCAAAGTGATATTTCACTGCAAGATATTGATGTCCAATATGCAGTATACAGACTCAATAGGGTATATTTTTCTGTCTTCACTTTTGTTAAATTGATTTTATTGAAAGATTATTTCTAGAACCCATGTTTTACACATTCATTATAGTACGCATGTTGGGCTGGTACTTCATTTAAAATTGTTTATCTCTTCCATTTACTTTTACAGGTCCTCTCATAAGGAAACATAGATTAATTAAGGTAAGTTGTTTTAATTAGTAAATGTACATTATTTGATTACTTACACATACCTGAAAGTGCCTCCAGGAGTGAGGTTTATGCCCTACTTGCAGTGGGGTTACTGAAGCTTCGCCAGCCAAAACCATTTTGCAATGTGTACCAAACCTGCAAATCGTGTCTTATTGCCTACGTTGGTGGAATATCCTAATTGATTGTAGGAGAGGGAAGATTAAAGCCCACTCCCGGTTTTGTCCATCAAAATATGCGCTGTGATGGGGAGGGGGGGGCGAGGCCATGATCTGTGATCAGGGAACCTAACTTTTTGCTCCCTTTTGTGACACATTTAACCAGCAAATAGTTTATTTTCTCTGGAAAAATAAAGCTTACTAACATAGTCTAATAAATTATAGTTACAGTACTTTGAAATAATATCACTACCCAGAGTCACTCTGCCCCTAAGATGATCATACCACACATCAGTCTCAAACAAGTCAGTGGGTACTTGATTGTCCAAACTGCTAAATGGGGCTCCAGCAGGGATTTGAGTAGGAAATAAAAACCGAAAATGCTGGAAATACGCAGCATCTGTGGAGAGAGAAGCAGAGTTAACGTTTCAGGTCGATGACCTTCATCCGAACTAGAAAAAGTTAAAGGTCTAACAGGTTTTTTTCTCCAGTTCATCAACCTGAAACACTAACTCTGTTTCCCTCTCCACAGATGCCTGCCTGACCTGCTGAATATTTGCAGCATTTTTTGTTTTTATTTCAGGTTTGCAGCATCCACAATATTTTGCTTTTGTGTTTGAATAGGATATGTTATTTTGAGATGATCATTGAAGTAAATCTGAAAATGAACAATGCTGTTTAAAGTGGCTAGGGACACATTAAAGGTGCTATATAAATACAGGTTGTTGTTATTAAATTCTGACCAGTAATCTACTCCTTATTAAACCCAGCATTGAGAGTTGAAATTTTAAATTGGCACATTACAATTTATTTCCAAACAATGATGTCGTCCTCTCTTTATATAAGCTGTTCCACTGGATGTTATCATGAGCTGAATAGATATGCAGGTATAAGAAACAGAAGCAATGGCGATCAGATAAAATTCTGATGATCTGTAGTATGTGTTTAGCTTATTGTGCATTTTATATAATTTCAGCAAAGAAATATTTAATGTTTATTTTCTTACAGTTAAGAAGCAAGAGGAGCAAAGAGAAGACGAGCGAAGAGAACAATACTCAAATACGACCACAAAAAACCACCACTCAGCGTCTTTCTCGATCAACGTCACCCCCCAAAGACCTTTCTCCATCAAAGTCATCACCTGCAGCTATTTCCAACCAACCAGTTCCACCTACCTTAAACAATCCTTCACAAATGTCCTTGCGTACAGGAATTCCCACGGCACTTGCTTCAACTAAAGGGACACGGGGTGTCAATGCAATATTTTCTTCTGCCACAGCACGTTCCACAGTGGAAGATTTAGGTGTTGTAGCGAATTCATTAGATGTCTTCATATTTTGGACACTTAAGGGTTCTTTTGAGGTAGGTGATACAGCTTCATTCTTGTGTCATTTGTTTTCATGAACAGTGCTAAGGCCAATTGTTCTCCATTCACCATTAATAGGAAGGAATGCCAGCCCATTGTATTAGCACATGAGAAAATGCAGAGGGAGAAAAGGCCATTCTACCCATCAAGACCACTCCATCCAGAGTCCACAGATGACTATCCTATTGCGGACGTCCCTCGCGCACCACACTTGCTCCCCTATTTTAGGGCACAGTAGTTTACTTCCAACTCCACGATTTCTGCGAGTGTATTCCACATTATCCACTCCTTTAATGGAGAATTTCTTCACTTCCATTTCTAGCCTTGCTTGAGGCTTGTGAATTTTGTATTTGTGTCCTCTAATCTTTAGCTTGATGTTGCAGTTAATGTTTATTTCATCATCACCTATAACTTTCATTATTTTGAAGTCCTCTCTCGTGTTTCCCCTCAGTCTTTTCTCCAGCAAAAATTAATTTGTCCCCTTGAGTCTTTCTTCATAACTTAGTTCTCTAAGGCCAGGAATCATCTTGGTCCCTCTTCTGTGAACCCTTTCTATTGCACCTATATTTCTTTTAGGTAGGGTAACCAAATCTGCATGACATAATCCAGCACTGGCCTCAACATTGATCTGTACAATATTAATATAACGTAATTTGTAGTACAGTACCCAAATTGCCTTATTAGTAACTAGTTCAGGCTAAATTGTTTTCCTTTTCAGTTTGCCAATGGAATAACAAAATAGGACCCTTTCATTTAATGCATATTTACTGTTACTGTTCCTATAGATCCATTAGCCCGCATTTAACCACATTCAAATCCATCTGCCATTTCCTAGCCTATCCACTTATTTAAATGCAATGACGCTGGCTGCACAAAGCAATGTTCCATATCATTCACAGATATTGTGCACAGTACGTATCCTGGTAAAGATCCCTGTGTAACTCCACTGGTTACTCTTTTGAGTATTAGTTCTGGGCCATATTTGGACTGTAGATGGGTTCATTTTAATTTGTCAGCGTAATTGGTTTCCCTGTCTGTTTTATACGACGGAGAGAAATCCAAATCCTGCTGTCTGTTTAATAGACCATTAATGTCACAAAACCACCACCAACGGCACCCCTGAAATTGGCAGTCGGCCTGTAAAATAAATAAGGCAGCAAAACTCACTTCAGAGGTAATTTATCTGGCGTTTGTGGAGGCAGTACCACTCTGGATTACAATATAAATATTATGCTGTAGAAGGTAGAGGCTGCCACCTCCTGTGTCCTCCAGCTGGCTCAGTTCCTCCTGTACAGACCAGCACTATGGTCCTCTGCCCTGGACGTATCTTCTGTGACCAATTTGGAATGTACGTCAGCCAGAAAACAATGTCAAAAATTGAATTAATAACAACACAATTCACGCACAAATTCGCACATGCACATGTTTTTATGCTGTTATGGTGCATTAGAATCGGTCTCGCAATGTAAATAGAGTGAATTGCATAGCAAGAATATCAACAGTGACAGTTTTTAAAAAAACATTTTTTATGTGCGATCACATCAGCTGTGCAGGTGTGATCGGTTCTGTCTTTTTAAATCAATGTTGAGTGGCATGCACTCATCATCATAGGCAGTCCCTCGAAACGAGGATGACTTGCTTCCACGCCAAAAAAAGGACGAGTTCACAGGTGTTTCAAAGAAGGACCCGACCTACACCCTGAAACGTGGTCGATGCCTGTGTGTGCATATTTTTAACGTGGGGTGGCCGTTGCACACCAGCCACCACACATGCTTGACAGAGCTAGGTCTTGATCCAGTGGCAAGGATTACCCAAGACAACTGGAGACCAGCTCTGCTACATGGACCTCGTGCACACACATATCGCAATGTGGGCTGGCCCGTGCTGCCCCTGGGCTCCTGGCCCCGAACTCGTGCCTCCCCTGGGCACGTCTCCCCACAGTCTCTCACCGCTCCTTCGCCCAGACCTCGCCACTCCTGCTGTATCTGCCCATGCTCCAATCACCGACCTTGATCTTGACGTCACTCTTCACAGCTGTCGGCCTCCTGCACCAGCTCGCGGTGTACCTTGTAGTGGCATGCCTCCAGGCTGCCCAGGGCCGCCACTCGCCGCTCCTTTTATGGCCACGCACTACTGAGGACAAGGGCGCACTCGGTTTTACTCACCTGCTGATCTGCATCTCCTCCTCTGTCGCCTATGGAACACAGATAGAGCCGACATCGGGAACTTCATTACCAGTTAGGTGTGGAATAGTTGTATCAAGGGACAAGAGAAAAAGGTAGAAATCTGGGAGAAATGACATAATTTCTAACAAATGTGTTTACGTTTTACCTGAAATCATTGACAAGCTGATGGAAGACATAATGGTGAACTTCAACTCTGCAGTAAAAAGTGCAGGTGATTTGACGAGAGTCGAACAAGCAACAGCATTGCTGGATCAACTGACCAGAAACCACAGTAAACTGACCTCGACAGCTCGGGTAAGACGGATTCAGCATGCTCGGTTATTGTAAAGGGCAGAATTTAAATGGGCATCTTTTAAGTTCAATACCGCAATTAAGTTACAGATAGATAGTTGCCCTTTGTCTCTAGTAAAATCAATTTTACACAAAAGCTTGACTAAACAAAAAGAGTGTTTTGTAAACAGGATTGAATGTAACAGAAGTGGCTGTAAAAGCCTATCTGCTACAATTATGTCACAAAATAAGGAGAAAGTCTTGTGAGGAAATGGTGGGATGTGGGTTAAACAGACCCGAGTTTTAATCCAGCCCAGGCTGATAGGATGAAAGTATCTTCAGTGAACTATAAGGGTCCTATATACGATGAGTTTGAATGGTCTCAGTCCATTCCAAAGAAATATAAGCAGGAGTAGGCCATTTGGCCCCTCGAGCCTGCTCCGCCATTCAATAAGATCTGATCTTGGCCTCCACTCCACTCCTGCTCGCCATAACCCCTGACTCCGCTATCATTCAAAAATCTGCCTATCTCTACCTTAAATATATTCAATGACTCAGCCTCAACAGCTCTCTGTGGTAGAGAATTCCAAAGATTCACGACCCTCTGAGAAGGATCTCCATTTTAAATGTTCAACCCCTTACTCTGAAACTATACCCCCTAGTTCTAGATTCCCCCATGAGGGGAAACATCCTCTCTGCATCTACCCTGTCTAGCTCCCTCAGAATATTATACATTTCACATCATCATAGGCAGTCCCTCGAAATCGAGGAAGCCTTGCTTCCACTCCAAAAATTAGTTCTCAGGTGACTGAATAGTCCAATTCGGGAATTACAGTCTCTGTCACAGGTGGGACAGACAGTCGTTGAAGAACAGGGTGGGCGGGATTGGTTTGCCGCACGCTCCTTCCGCTGCCTGCGCTTGTTTTCTGCATGCTCTCGGCGACGAGACTCAAGGTGCTCAGCGCCCTCCCGGATGCTCTTCCTCCACTTAGGGCTGTCTTTGGCCAGGGACTCCCAGGTGTTGGTGGGGATGTCACACTTTATCAAGGAGGCTTTGAGGGTGTCCTTGAAATGTTTCCTCTGCCCACCTGGGGCTCGCTTGCCGTGTAAGAGTTCCGAGTAGAGCGCTTGCTTTGGGAGTCTTATGTCCGGTATGTGAACAATGTGGCCCACCCAATGGAGCTGGTCGAGTGTGGTCAGTACTTTGATGCTGGGTTGTTGCCTGATTGAGGA
Source organism: Pristiophorus japonicus (assembly GCF_044704955.1). Taxonomy (NCBI): domain Eukaryota; kingdom Metazoa; phylum Chordata; class Chondrichthyes; family Pristiophoridae; genus Pristiophorus; species Pristiophorus japonicus. Next base: position 156,690,607 of record NC_091989.1, read on the forward strand.
CACTGACGTTGGTGCGTTTGTCCTCCCAGGGGATTTGCAGAATTTTGCGGGGGCATCGTTGGTGGTATCTCTCCAGCGATTTGAGGTGTCTACTGTATATGGTTCACGTTTCTGAGCTATACAGGAGGGTGGGTATCACTACAGCCCTGTAGACCATAAGCTTGGTGCCAGATTTGAGGGCTGATCTTCGAACACTCTCTTCCTCAGGCGGCCGAAGGCTGCACTGATGCACTGGAGATGATGTTGAACCTTGTCGTCGATGTCTGCCCTTGCTGATAGTAGGCTCCTGAGGTATGGAAAGTGGTCCGCGTTGTCCAGGGCCGCGTCGTGGATCTTGATGACTGAGGGCAGTGCTGTAAGGTGGGGTCAGGTTGGTGGAGGACCTTTGTCTTATGGATGTTTAGTGCAAGGCCCATGCTTTCGTACACCTCAGTGAAGATGTTAACGATGATTTGGAGTTCAGCCTCTGAATGTGCGCAGACGCAAGCATCATCCGCATACTGTAGTTCGATGACAGAGGATGGGACAGTCTTGGGTCTGGCCTGGAGACGACGAAGGTTGAACAGGTTCCCACTGGTTCTATAGTTTAGTTCCAGTCCAGCAGGGAGTTTGTTGAGTGTTGAAGTGGAGCATTGCAGCAAGGATGATCGAGAAGAGGATTGGCATGGTGACGCAGCCCTGCTTGAACCCGGTTTGGACGTTGATTGGGTCTGTGGTGGATCCATTGGTCAGGATCATGGCTTGCATGCCATCGTGGAGCAGGCAGAGGATGGCGACAAACTTTTGGGGGCAGCCAAAATGGAGGAGGACGCGCCATAGTCCCTCGCCGGTTAACAGTGTCAAAGGCCTTTGTAAGGTCAAAGAAGGCCATGTGCATGGGTTGGTGCTGTCCCCTGCATTTCTCTTGCAGTTATCGCGCCCTGAAGATCATATCTTTTGTGCCGCATAGTGGATGGAATCCGCACTGTGATTCTGGGAGGAGCTCCTCAGCCACAGGGAAAAGACGGCCGAGTAAGATTCTAGCGATGACTTTCCCAGTGGCTGACAACAGGGAGATTCTTCTGTAGTTGCCGCAGTCGGACTTGTCCCCTTTTTTAAAGATGGTCACGATTACTGCATCTCTCAGATCTGCCGGCATGCTCTCCTCCTTCCAGATGAGAGAGATGAGGTCATGCATTCGTGCCAATAGTGCCTCTCCGCCATACTTTAGTGTCTCAGCGGGGATTCCATCCGCACCCGTAGCCTTGTTGTCCTTGAGCTGACGGATGGCCTTTTCTACCTCGTGCAGGGCTGGGGTTTTGCTGAGATGGTGGTGGGTAGCATGCTGCGGGATGGAATCGAGGACACTTGTGTCAAAGGCAGAGTCGTCACACTCCACACCTGGAGTACTGCGTACAGTTTTGGTCTCTGTATTTAAGGAAGGATATACTTGCATTGGAGGCGGTTCAGAGAAGATTCACTAAGTTAATTCCATAGATGAGGGGGTTGACTTATGAAAATAGGTTGAGTAGGTTGGGCCTATATACATCGGAGTTCAGAAGAATGAGAGGTGATCTTATTGAAACATATAAGATAATGAGGGGACTCGACAAGGTGGATGCAGAGAGGTATTTCCACTCAAAGGGGAAACTAAAACTAGGGGGCATAGTCTTAGTATAAGGGGCCATCCATTTAAAACTGAGATGAGGAGAAATTTATTCTCTGAGGGTTGTAAATCTGTGGAATTCTCTACCCCAGAGAGCTATGGAGGCTGGGTCATTGAATATATTTAAGGTGGAGATAGACAGATTTTTGAGCGATAAGGATTATGGGGAGTGGGTAGGGAAGTGGAGCTGAGCCCATGATCAGATCAGCCATGATCTTATTGAATGGCGGAGCAGGCTCGAGGGACCAAATGGCCTATTCCTGCTCATATTTCTTATGTTCTTATTTAAATAATAATTAGTTTTTTTTATTCTCAACCAAAGTGGATAACCTCACATTTTCCCACATTATACTCCATTTGCCAAATGTTTTCCCACTCACTTAACTTGTCTATATCCTTTTACTGATTCTTTGTGTCCTTTAGCTACTCTCTTCCTTTTTATATACCCATAGAAGCGCTTACTGTTTGTTTTTATATTTCTTGCGAGTTTACTCTCATAATCTATCTTCTCTCTCTTTATTTTTTTAGTCATCCTTTGCTGGTTTCTAAATATTTCCCAATCCTCTGATCTACCACTAATCTTCACAACATTGTACATCTTTGTTTTCAATTTGATATCATCCTTAACTTCCTTAGTTAGCCACGGTTGGTTCATCCTTCTCTTAGAGTCTTTCTTTCTCACTGGAATATACCTTTGCTGAGAGTTATGAAATATCTCCTTAAATGTCTGCCACTGCTTTTATACGGTCTTATCCTTTGATCTATTTTCCCAGTCCTCTTTAACCAACTCTGTCTTCATATCTTTATAATTGCCTTTATTTCAGTTAAGGACATTAGTTTGAGACTCGAGTTTCTCACCCTTAAACTGAATTTGAAATTCCCTAGAGGATCCTTTGCAATAAGATCATTAACTAATTGTATCTCATTACACATTGCCAGATCTAAAATAGCCTGCTCCCTGGTTGGCTCCACAATGTATTGTTCTAAGAAACCATCCCAAATACATTCTATGAACTCGTCCTCAAGGCTACCTTTGCCAATTTGATTTGTCTAATCTATATGAAGATTAAAATCGCCCATGATTATTGCCGTAGCTTTCTTACAAGCCTCCATTATTTATTTATACTCTGTCCTACAGTGTAGCTACTGTTAGGGAGCCTATTGACTACTCCCACTAGTGACTTATTTCCCTTATTATTTCTTATTTCTACCTAAACTGATTCTACATCTTGATCTTCTAGCCAATATCATTTCTCACTAATGCACTGATCCCATCCTTTATTAACTGAGCTGCCCCACCTCCTTTTCCTTTCTGCCTATACCCTTCTGAAATGTCAAATACGTTGAATATTCAGTTCCCAACCTTGGTCACTTTGCAACCACGGCTCTGTAATGGCTATTCGATCACACTCATGTATTTCTATTTGTGCTGTCAACTCATCTATCTTGCTATCTTGTTACGAATGCTGCGTGCATTTAGGTAAAGAGCTTTTACTTTTTATTTTTATCATTTTTTCCTATGCTGACTCTACCTTCTGATGCACTCTTATGTTTATACATTCTGTCCCTTCTTGTCACACTCTGGTTATCATTACCCATATCGTTACCTTCCACTCTTGCCTTCTCCTTTCTTTTTGACTTTTTAAATTTCCCCTCACCTGAACCCTCCCCCCGGCCACTATTTAGTTTAAAGCCAATTCTTTAGTGAACAGGCCTCAACCCAAACCACTATTGAGTAGATTGGACCTATACTCTCTGGAGTTTAGAAGAATGAGAGGTGATCTCATTGAAGCATATACAATTCTGAAGGGGATTGACAGGGCAGATGCTGGGAGGTTGTTTCCCCTGGCTAGAGAGTCTAGATCTAGGGGGCATAGTCTCAGGATAAGGGGCTGGCCATTTAAAAGTGAGATGAGGAATTTAGATGGGGAAAGTAGTGTTGAGATTGAAGATCCGCCATGATCTTATTAAATGGTGGAGCAGGCGCAAAAGGCCGTATGGCCTACTCCTGCTCCTAATTCTTATGTTCTTACATTCTTACTACTAATTCAGCAATAATTGGTACTCAGGGCTCAACATTCCTCTTTCATTCCCCTGCCCCCCCCCCCCCCCCCCCACAAATAAGATAACTGCCTTTTTCTATGAAATTAGTGAACCTTTACTAACATTACTTGGACATGTGACATTGAAATGTACAGTTTTTGAGCATGCAATTTCATTAACTTCAATGAAAAATAGCAACAAATCATGGCATACCTATAATAATAGTCCATTCTCAAGCAACTAACAAGCCACTTAAAACAATATAAATGTCAAGAAGTTAGTTAAACCAGCTGTGATGTGTGCCATGTTTGATGAAAATGATTGAAGAGCAAATGGGAAAAAGCTGATTTAACAACAGGTCCCCTCAAATGCTTGGAATGGAATGATGCATGATAGTTTTGGTGCCTAGTCACAGCCCCTAAATATGCACAGAAGGTGATAAATATGCAAGAAAGACACTGAAGGGGTGAATACTGTCTCAGTGACTCAAAGGCTTTGGCTGGAAGGTTGGAAGAAGCTGCATGAATTAAAAAGAAGAGCACAAAGACTGAATCAAAGACTGAGTATTACTATAAAGTGTTAGCATAAGATGTATATGAAGGAAAGTGATAGTTAAAGATATATGCAAATAGACTCTGAACTGACATAGAAAAGTATTAGCAAGCTTGTAGCCACTATGGGGATGAAGTTCTACTTCCAGTGTAAGTAAGGTTTTTGTGCTGAATTACTGCTGCAGTCTTGCTCCTGTGCAGAAGTGCACTGACTGCCCCAAAACCTGTGATCCAGCAAGCAGCAATTCTGTCCATTAAGTCCAAAATAAAGAGATGTGTGCACTTAAAAACTAAGTGTCTGTATTTGGGAACAGGAGATGGATGCAAGAAGGATTGCTCAATTTGGCAGATCAGGGTACCCTCCCCAGAGGACATCAGTGCACCAGACGGAGAAGAAGACAACACACAAAGCAGGCTGGCAAGGAAACAGTACCCAACTGTACCATGGAGCCAGGGGAGAGCGGTGGGGTGCAAGGGTCGCTTGTCGCAAAGTGCTCTCCTCATGCCAAAACCTCACACAATCTTGCAGCTTGTTCCTTGCATCTTGTGCATACACCTGCCTCAGGCTGGGTGCAACTGTGAGATGTAATATAAAAAATATATGAACATTTTGCCAGATTCACAACAGGCCTTAACACCTGAAGCCATTTTAGAACAACCCAGCTGATTGAGACACAGTCGCTCTGGGTTGCAGGTTCTGTCCATGTCTGTCACTGCAATTATGCTGCTTCAACTTTCAACATTTCAAGATTATTTTTCTGCTGGGACAACCGGATACCACGTGGAGAGCTCAATCTCAACCGGGAGAGCAGCCACCCCTGTAGTATAAGAACATAAGGACATAAGAAATAGGAGCAAGAGTAGGCCATACAGCCCCTCGAGCCTGCTCCGCCATTCAATATCATGGCTGATCTGATCATGGACTCAGCTCCACTTCCCCGCCCGCTCCCCATAACCCCTTATCCCCTTATCATTTAAGAAACTGTCTATTTCTGTCTTAAATTTATTCAATGTCCCAGCTTCCACAGTTCTCTGAGGCAACGAATTCCACAGATTTACAATCCTCTGAGAGAAGAAATTTCTCCTCATCTCAGTTTTAAATGGGCGGCCCCTTATTCTAAGATCATGCCCTCTAGTTCTAGTCTCCCCCATCAGTGGAAACATCCTCTCTGCATCCACCTTGTCAAGCCCCCTCATAATCTTATACATTTCGATAAGATCACCTCTCATTCTTCTGAATTCCAACCTTTCCTCATAAGTCAACCCCCTCATCCCCGGAATCTTCTCTGTGAACCTTCTCTGAACTGCCTCCAAAGCAAGTATATCTTTTTGTAAATATGGAAACCCAAACTGCATGCAGTATTCCAGGTGTTGCCTCACCAAAACCTTATATAGCTGTAGTAAGACTTCCCTGCTTTTATACTCCATCCCCTTTGCAATAAAGGTCAAGATACCATTGGCCTTCCTGATCACTTGCTGTACCTGCATACTATCCTTTTGTGTTTCATGCACAAGTACCCCCAGGTCCCGCTGTACTGCAGCACTTTGCAATCTTTTTCCATTTAAATAATAACTTGCTCTTTGATTTTTTCTGCCAAACTGCATGGGCTAGAACCCCCATTTTTATGCTTACCGCCCCAAAATGGGCGTTATTTCCAGCGTGGGCGGTAAAAAAGGGTTTTCAGATCGCCGGCTTCTTGCCCATTTTCAAAACACTGAGTTTACATTTTTGAAAATGGGTGTTACCGCAGCGATATCAAATGGGTGGTAGCGTTAAATTTTTCTGACCTTTTGCCGTAAAGTATGGCCGTCCTTAGCAACGGCATAGCAACGCTCTATTCCTGCGATTCTGGAGGTCAAGGGTCATCATAACATGCGCAGAAGAGGAGACAGAGAGAGAGGGAGCTCAGATGTACTGAAACCGTGTGTGGCTGTGGTGTGTGCTGCTTTGGCTGTTGTGGGAGGCACAACGGAGATTCACCAGCAGCAAAAATCCCACTAAGCACCAAGAACATAGTTGGCATTGAGTTTTTGTCCAACAAATAATATATAAAATGGAAGGGATGAATGGGACCCTGGAGCTGGTAGCCAGGAACACTGGTGGCAGAGGGCTCCCAGTGGTTCCGGATTACCGTGAAGCACCCCCATTGCCAACCACATATGAGAGCCAGCAAGCAACGTCTTGCTTATAGCTCAGAGCATGTTCCCACCTCGGAACTGTCCTCTCCCGTATACATCCAAGCAGCGCTTCAGCCGTCACCGCCCCCCCGACGCCCCCCCCCGCCAATGAAGCATCACCTGAGGAGCACCTCGGCCAGGCGGCTTGGAGTCAGGAGGGAAAGGGGTAGAGGTGGGGAGAAGAAGAGGGGGACGGGGAAGGGTTGGTTTGTACAGAAATACTGATGATTTCAGAATAATGTTCGGTTTAAATGTTTTTTTATTTAACAATACCTGCAGCACATTGGCTCAGATAGCTGCACCATTACATGCCGGTAATTCCTTAACATCAAAGGGTATAATCACACTTAACTTCAATCAACGTAAACTTTAACTGTCACCAAGGTGATGCGCACCATTGATGTATGACCTACACACCCAGCAGTGTGTCAGCCTTGGAAATAACACCAACGTTCTTTCAGGCAAAGCAATCATTGATGAGCTCCTGACGTAAGGCTCTTGCAGCTATCATGCCACCATGGGCCCTTTCATGCAGTCTACAGGGGGGCGGGGGCGGGGGGCATGGCTTCAGCAGTAGCTTGATTGTCTGGGCCGATGTCAGCGTCCGCCTCCTTGTCCTCCTTTTTCTCTCTCTGGTGAGGTGGACTGTCAGACTCATCAGGCAATTCTTGTCCCCTCCTGATAGCCAAGTTATGTAGCATGGAGCACACCACTATGAATTGAGCTACCTGCTCAGGGTGATATTGGAGCTCACCTCCTGAGTGGTCCAGGCATCTGAAGCACTGCTTCAGCACTCCAGTGGTTTTCTCGACGATATTGCGAGTTGCTCTGTGGCTCTCGTTGTATCGCCTCTTGGCCTTGGTGTGGGTGTTTCGCAGGGGGGTCATCAGCCAGGTGGCAAGGCCATATCCTTTGTCCCCAAGCATCCAGCATTGACCTTGTGGCTCATTGTTAAACAAGTCAGATACAGTGCTCTCACACAGGATGTGTGCATCATGGATGCTGCCCGGAAATTGAGCATTCACTGCCAGTATAATTTGCTGGTGGTTGACAACCAGCTGAACATTCAGGGAATGGAATCCCTTGCGGTTCCTGAAAACCTCAGCATCCTGAAAAGGTGCCCGCATCGCGATGTGCATACAGTCTATTGCTCCCTGCACACTGGGGAAATTTGCAATTCTGGAGAAGCCCTCTCACTCTGTGCCTCCCTGGTCATAGGGAAGCTGATCAAGTCCCTCCTGCGTGCGTACAGGGCTTCAGTAACCTGTCTAATGCAACGATGTGTGGCATGCTGAGAAAGTCCACAAATGTCGGCAGCTGTGGCCTGAAAAGAACCTGAGACATAGAACGACAGTGCCATGGTGATTTTGACCTCGATGGACAGTGCAGTTCTGATGGTGCTGGCAGGCTGCAGGCCTGTCCTTATCAGCTGGCATACCTCAGTGAAAACCTCCTTGTGGAAGTGCAGTCTCCGAAGGCAGATGGTGTCGAGCAAGTCGAGGTAAGAATGCTTCTCTTTGTACTTGCGGAGGGTGTAACGTCTGGTCCTCCTCATCTATCTGTCACTTCATACACTGGGCACATAATGCAGTGCAACGTTCCTTCGGCGATGTCGACTCTGCTGCATTTATTTGGTCACCAAGAGAGGGTGAGAAAGGACAGGCCCCATTGCAGCAGCTCTCTGTTTGCCACCGATTGCAGACAAACGAGGAATGTCCCGATGAGCACACCTCTTCAATTCCAATTGGTCACAGTATGGTCAAGATGTTTTTAGAGATGTTCACATCAATTCCAACGACCTGCAGAGTACATCTGAACTCCGCCGAGGTTGAAGCACAGCAGCCTTTTAAAGGACGTGACATGTGATCTACAACATAGCGTCCATAACGCTGTGATTCGTTCCGGTTAGTTCCACTTTTTGTGGGTGTTTTTTTGAGCGAGCGAGGATATTGTGGACGATATGTGTGCGAAATGGTGAAATTGACGATGGGCGATCTCCATGGCCGCTAGTTTGGATAAAAATGCTCTTTACGACAAAAAACAGTCACCGGGCGCTAATATTGAATCTCGACATTATTTCTGCGCGGAAAGTAACGCTGGGCGATATTATGGGCGTTGAATTCGCCCATCCTGATGATTCCGCCCAAAAAAGTGGGCGGGCAGTAATATTTTTTCTCGCCGGTAAGCCCATTGGGAAAATAACGCTCGGCGATAAGTCTCCCAAAAAAGCCCGTCGGTTTCCATTTTGTGCCAAAATGGGCAATATCTGGGCATTATACGTCATTTCAGTGGTAAAATGGGCGTTAAGTGGGCGTTAGGCAGGCAAAAAAAGTGGAGGTTCTAGTCCCATGACCTCACACTTTCCAACATTATACTCCATCTGCCAAATTTTTGCCCGCTCACTCAGCCTGCCTATGTCCTTTTGCAGATTTTTTGTGTCCTCCTCACACATTGCTTTTCCTCCCATCTTTGTATCATCAGCAAAATTGGCTACGTTTCACTCAGTCCCATCTTCCAAGTCGTTAATATAGATTGTAAATAGTTGGGGTCCCTGCACTGATCCCTGCGACCAAGAAGCTTTGATGCGTTCAGTGCGTAATGGTGGGTCTGTGCCACCCATCCTGCTAACCGAGTGCTTAGCGTGGTGGCGGGGGCGGGCGGGGGGGGTGGTGGTAACCTTCCATTATAATCCTCCATTAAATTTATCCAACACATAAGGAGAATCGCTGGTCACGATGTGATCTCCTCTACAATGGGGAGACCAAACGCAGATTGGGTGACTGCTTTGCGGAATACCTCCGTTCAGTCCCTAAGCGTGACCCCGAGCTTCCGGTTGCCTGTCACTTTAATTCTCCGCTCCACTCCCACTCTGACCTCTCTGTCCTTGGCCTCTTACACTGTTCCAATGAAGCTCAAAGTAAGCTCGAGAAAAAGCACCTCATTGTTCATTTAGGTACTTTACAGCCTTCTGGATTCAATATTGAGTTCAACAATTTCAAACCAGAACCTCTGCCCCTATTTTTTTTTATTTTTTTCTCTTTCCCACTGCTGCTATTGATGATTCTGCTATTTCTATTTACACCCTATCTAGACTCATCTTTTATTTCTTAACTTGTCTCATTACCATCTCTTTCTGCCTTGCATCATCATCCCTTTTGTCTCTGTAATGTTTGCAGCTCCACACTGTGAACGCCTGTGTTACTGCATTTAATAAAGAGCAGGTCACCTGACCAGCAGGGGAAGGTTCCTGAACCTGCAGCCATTTTACAGGCTGTATGATGTGTGCTCTCTAAAGATATGGCATTTGGCGACGAGAATGGGAGCTAATCGGATAATACAAAGCTGAAATTTTTGTTGATGAAGGATTCAGCCAACTGACAGAGTCTTTGAGAGCTTCTCTGTTTTTGGAAACAGCTACAAATCCGAGGTAAATTCCGAGCACACCTGGTTAAACTGCCAGAGTCAAAATGGCTGCTCCTATGGGAGTTATAGGGCATGTGGGGTAATTTCAATGCGACCGTGAAAGTTTCAGAGCGTATGTGGATCGGATAGAAATGTTTTTCACTGCAAATAATATCATCGAAATTCCCAGTAATGAAGACAATAACCGGGCGGTGTTGGAACGAAAAAGAGCTATATTCTTAACTGAGGCCGGGCCTGAGTTATATGAAACGCTGATCAATTTGCTTGTGCTGGACAAGCCAAAGGATACAACGCTGGAACAGATTCTAACTAAGCTAGAACAACATTACAGTCCCATTCCATTAGAAATTGCTGAAAGTTATCGTTTCGGAATATAAAATCAAAGGCCGAAGAAAATATCAGTGAGTACATTGTAGCATTAAAAAAGCTATTTATTCACTGTAATTTCAGAGACTTTCAGAACCAAGCATTGTGAGACCGCTTTGTTTGTGGTATGAAAAATTATGCGATCAGAAGAAAGTTATTGACGACGCCTAACCTGACTTTTGATTTAGCTTGTCAGACAGCTAGGTCGATGAGCATGGTCGTCCAATATTCCCAAGAATTTCATACTAATTTCAGTCATCAGACAACTGAGGTGAATCGCCTGCAGGTTCAAAGTAAAAGGCGATGGAGCCCCAAAGTCTCAGAAACTGGAAATGGGAACAGAGCATTGACGCCCTGGTATCGGTGCCTGGGACAACACATTGCTCAAAGTTGTCCATATGTGAAGGCAGAGTGTTTCTTCTGCAGGAAAACTGGGCATCTTGTGAAGGCATACCGACTGAAGGGCAAACCAGCTTTCAAAGCTATCATAGAAATCCCCAGAGACTACATAGCATGGAAGAACAACAACAGGACGAGGAGATGTTAGAGTTAAACGTCGTCAGGAGCATGAGGTTAACGGGTGGCAATTCGAAAAGTATCATCATCCACATAGATGTTGCAGGATTCAAGATACCCATGGAAATCGACACTGATGCATCCGTGATTGTAGTATTGGAGTTGCTATACCTCGACAAATTGCGAGATTTCACATTGGAGAAAGCCAAGATAGAGCTGCGAGGCTACTCGGGAAAGAACATTCCGGTGGTAGGTCGTATCATCATAGGCAGTCCCTCGGAATCGAGGAAGACTTGCTTCCACTCCTGAAGTGAGTTCTTTGGTGGCTGAACAGTCCAATACGAGAGCCACAGACTCTGTCACAGGTGGGACAGTTAGTCATTGAGGGAAGGGGTGGGTGGGACTGGTTTGCCGCACGCTCTTTCAGCTGTCTGCGCTTGATTTCTGCATGCTCTGCGTTGAGACTCGAGGTGCTCAGTGCCCTCTCGGATGCACTTCCTCCACTTAGAGCGGTCTTGGGCCAGAGACTCCCAGGTATCAGTGGGGATGTTGCAGTTTATCAGGGAGGCTTTGAGGGTGTCCTTGTAGTGTTTCCGCTGCCCACCTTTGGCTCGTTTGCCATGAAGGAGTTCCGAGTAGAGCACTTGCTTTGGGAGTCTCGTGTCTGGCATGTGGACTATGTAGCCTGCCCAGTGGAGCTGATTGAGTGTGGTCAGTGCTTCAATGCTGGGGATGTTAGCCAGAATGAGGATGCTGATGTTGGTGCACCTGTCCTCCCAGAGGATTTGTAGGATCTTGCGGAGACATCGTTGGTGATATTTCTCCAGCAACTTGAGGTGTCTACTGTACATGGTCCATGTCTCTGAGCCATATAGGAGGGCAGGTATTACTACAGCCCTGTAGACCATGAGCTTGGTGGCAGTTTTGAGGGCCTGGTCTTCAAACACTCTTTTCCTCAGGCGACCGAAGGCTGCACTGGTGCACTGGAGGCGGTGTTGGATCTCGTCATCAATGCCTGCTCTTGTTGATAGGAGGCTCCCGAGATATGGGAGGAAGTCCATGGTGTCCAGGGCCGCGCTGTGGATCTTGATGACTGGGGGGCAGTGCTGTGCAGTGAGGACAGGACCTTTGTCTTACGAATGTTTAGCGTAAGGCCTATGCTTTCGTATGCCTCAGTAAATACGTCGACTATGTCCTGGAGTGCAGCCTCTGTATGTGCGCAGATGCAGGCGTCGTCCGCGTACTGTAGCTCGACGACAGAGGTTGGGGTGGTCTTGGATCTGGCCTGGAGATGACGAAGGTTGAACAGGTCCCACTGGTTCTGTAGTTTAGTTCCACTCCAGCGGGGAGCTTGTTGACTGTGAGATGGAGCATGGCGGCGAGAAAGATTGAGAAGAGGGTTGGGACAATGACGCAGCCCTGTTTGACCCCGGTCTGGACGTGGATTGGGTCTGTGATGGATCCGTTGGGAAGGATCACGGCCTGTATGTCATCGTGGAGCAGGCAGAGGATGGTGACGAACTTTTGGGAGCATTACCGTACCGGTGAAATACAAGGATCAAGTTCAGAGCTTGCCTCTATTAGTAGTGGCAGGAGACAAGCCTGCCTTACTCGGAAAAAATTGGTTGGGATCCCTGATGCTGGATTGGAGTGAGATTTTCATGTTGAAACGAGATTTGCGTCAAAGGATGACGTCATCAAGAATTATCCGAAGATGTTCTGTGAAACGGGCAGTCCGATCCAAGGCTTCAAGGCAAGTGTTAAGGTACAGAATGATGCTAGATCAGCTTGCTGCAAGCCATGTTCCGTACCAAATGCACTTAAGGAGAAAGTTGAGCAAGACTAGAGACTGAGAACATTATTTCTCAGATAGATCGATGTAATTGGGCTACACCCATTGTTGTTGTACCTAAGTCCGAGGGTAAGGTAAGATTGTGTGGTGATTATAAAGTAACTGTAAACCAGGTTCTAGAGGGTAATGTCCCCAATACATTGCCGAATATAGAAGATTTGTTCACAACACCGACAGGGGGCAGATTTTCTCTAAGTTGGATCTTACGAATGCCTACTTACAGCTTGAACTAAATGAGGAGTCCAAGTCATGCTTGACTATAAATATCCATCCAGGCCTATATCAATTTAATAGGCTACCACTTTGAGTGTCTTCCGCCCTGCTATATTCCAAAGGGTAATGAACCAGATTTTGCAAGGTATTGAAGGGGTAGTATGTTATTTAGATGACATACTAATTTCAGCAACAAATAGGCAAATTCATAATAACATATTGAATGAAGTCCTCAAACGGCTCGAAAAGCACAGAGTACGAGTGGCTGCTCGTAAGTGTGAGTTATTTCAAAACTCAGTGGAGTACTTAGGGTACAGAGTGGACAAAGATGGTTTACATTCAACCAAGGAAAAACTGGATGTAATCAGAAATGCACCCACTCCCAAGAATGTCACTGAACCTTGATCATTTTTGGGTCTTTTGAACTATTATAGGAAGTTCCTACCAAATTTGGCTACAGTATTACATCCACTGAATGATCTATTTAAAAAAAAACAGGTCCATTGGAAGTGGTCAAAAGAATGCAATGCAGCATTTGCGGAGTGTAAAAGCAACTTGGTAGAAAGCACCATGTTAGTTCACTATGACGTATCTCAGGAGATCAAGCTAGCATGTGATGCCTCTCCGTATGGACTTGGGGCAGTAATCTCTCATATATTACTTAGTGGGGAGGAGAGACCAATTGCTTTTGCTTCACGCACTCTCAGTGCCAGTGAGAGTAATTATGCGCAAATTGAAAGGGAAGCTTTGGCATTAATTTTTGGGGTCAAGAAGTTCCACAAATACTTGTATGGTCATAAGTTTACTTTTGTTATGAACCATAAGCCCCCGACAGCAATCCTCCATCCAAAGTCCCCAGTTCCAACATTAGCTGCAGCTCGAATGCAGGGATGGGCTTTGATTTTGTCAGCATATACGTATGATATTGATTACAGATGATCAGCTGATCACAGTAATGCTGATGCTATGTCTAGATTGCCTTCACCATCACAATTTACACCCAATAGAGAAGAGGTGTTCTATTTTTCATCTATCGATGAACTGCCAGTCACAGCTGAAGAGATTGGTAGAGCAAACAAATGTGACCCAGTGATGTCAAAGGTGTATGATTATATTGCAAATGGATGGCAAAACCAGGTAACAGACAAAGATATTCATCCATTCTTCATTCGTAGGAATGAATTACAATCTTTATCAACTGATATCATGTGGGGTGCAAGAGTGTTTATACCAAATAAATTCAGGTCCAAATTATTAGGAGACCTCTATGACCAGCACCTGGAAATGTGCTTGACCAAGAGTTTTGCATGCAGTTACTTATGGTGGCCAGGTCTTGATAAAGATATGGAGTACATCGTCAGTCAGTGTATGACATGTCAATCGGTAAGCAAGCAACCACCATCAGTACCATTACAGCCATGGACATGGCCTCCCAGGGTGTGGCAAAGGCTACATATCGATTTTGCTGAGCTAGAAGGACAACAATTGTTCACTGATAGCCATTCGAAGTGGGTTGAGGTGTTTCCAATGTGGAAAATAACAACAAGTAAAACATTAGACATTTTGCGAAGATTATTTTCTTCATTTGGCCTCCCAGAAGAAATTGTTTAGGATAATGGACCACAATTTCGTTCAGAAGAATTTGCACAGTTCACGAGCAAAAATGGTGTGAAACATACCAAGGTTCCACCATACCACCCTGCTTAGAATGGTGCAGTAGAGCTCACTGTACAGATTGCAAAACGTGCCCTCATCAAACAAATTGGACCACAAATGGGCTAATTTTCTAATAACGTATCATAGTACTCCTCACACAACTACTGGTAGAACACCAGCAAAGTTGATTCTCAAACGACAGCCACAAACCAGATTCTTGTTGTTAAAACCAAACTTGGCACAGTCCGTAGAAGAGACACAATTAAGACAGAAAGAGAATCATGAAAGAGGTAGAGTAAAAGAGAGAAGTGTGAAATTAAATCAGAAGGTGAGAGTGAAGAACCATCACCATAAATGGGTAAAGTGGTTACCAGGAAGAATGGTGAAGATATGTGGTCCGCGCACATATTTGGTCAAGATGTTTGATAATGGACGGGTTAGGTTTGTTCACATTGATTATATTTTACCCACAGACATGGAAGTAGTTGAGAGTGGGAGTGATTCAATTATTTCTGACTCATCAGATAGTTTTGATATACTAGTAGCATATCCTACATACAATGTACTGGAAACAAATCCAAGAGAAAGTCAGAATTTAAGCCTGAGTCCGAGTCAGGAAAACAAACAGTCTGAAGTTAGAGAGAGTTCAAATGGAAATCAAGGGCATCCCTTGGAGGAAAACTTCCCTCAGGATCAGCCTCGAATGAGTTTAAATTCGACACCATGTTTGGAAGGTTCTGTTCGAGAGCGAAGGTATCCTCTTCGAACAGAAAACAAGTGGTTAAGCTTGATTTGTAAATATGGCAAAATAAATCCATATCCTTTGTTATGTATAACCATGCAAGTTATGTATGATGATTGTTTGTTATAATAACTTCTTCATTAAGTAGGGAGAAGTGTAATGTCTGCAGCTCCACACTGTGGACACCTGTGTTACTGCATTTAATAAAGAGCAGGTCACCTGACCATCAGGGGAAGTTTCCGGAACCTGCAGCCATCTTACGGGCTGTGTGATGTGTGCTCTCTAAAGATATGACAGTCTCTTAATCTCTTCTGCCTTCCACCCTATCACAGATATTTCCTTATGTTCCTTCCTCCCCTTCCTCCTTTCCCTGCCCCTACACCGGCTTAAAAACCTGTTACATCTCTAACTTTTCCCAGTTCTGCCGAAGGGTCATCGACCTGAAACATTAACTTTGTTTCTCCACAGATGCTGCTGAGTATTTCCAGCATTTTCTGTTTTTATTTCAGATTGCAGCATCCGCAGTATGCAGCTTTTGTATAAGAAAAATCTCTTTGTTGCTTAGCTTACACAAAGAACAAACAGAATGCTGAGTGCCAAGATTGAAATATCCATTTCAAACACACCCATACATCTCCCTTCTCAGTGTTGTACAGCTCGTGTACAATTCATAGACCGTGCGCTGCAATTGGTCCCTTGTTAGTAAGGTTTGTAAAAATTGTTTAAAGTAAAGATGAGTATCACATCTCCAATGTATTTCAAAACTTATACCGGGTTTAGCTGGACCAAAGTGAACCTTTTGCCTTGTTCCATATACTATTTAAAAACCCCTTAATGGAATTATGTTAGTGATGAACAAAATGTTTCCTATAGTCTGAAAGTTCCTGGCCTGTGTTGTAGAATGTCTCGGAGTAGAATCATTGTACAGATCCCTTGGTTTAGAAACTCATGTATGTAGGCTTTTACAAAGACAAAGCATTTTGGTCTAAGACCATTTTCGGGCCCATACTCATCTGTCTGGGGTGCCTAAGAAAAGGGCTCTATGAATTTATAAGTGGGACCAACGCCATTGCAGATTGGGTGCAAGCCATCCAATTGCCATATTGGTATACTTTTCACCTGTTTTACGCTTGATAAACTGGTGTTCATTTTGTGTAGCATTTCAGCTTCGAACCACAGCCATACAGATCCCTGATAAATGATGTATATTTCCTGCACAAGTGATGTCTGGCCCTTGTATGATATATAGAACGTGCACTGTAATTGGGCCATAACTAATTACTTATTTATCTGTTTTTTTTTCTCCACGTTTATTGGTGTTGATGGGAATCATTTTTATAGCTCCCTTACATACTGTGAAAGAATATCAACAGTTAATTTAGAAAATAAAAGGATCGCATGATCTAAATATTTATTCAGCATAACTTCTTTGATTTCATTTCATTTAATTGGACTCTTTAACATTCTCTGCAGGTAACAGCCAGCGAGGTGCTTCAGTTCCTCAGTGCCCAGCTGTTGTATCTACAAGATAAAAGTGGTAACTCTTCTGAAAGAATAGTCTCAGTTGCTGATTCTCTGTTTCATACAGCTGATTGGTTGTTTGAAGCTCAGGAGTCCGAACCTTCAGCAACCACGTGCACCACTGGAAAGGTAAAATATCTATGCGAGCGCTGTTCACTCTGTGTGTGACTAAGGATAGAGAAGGAAAGTGTATGGGGGAATACACGCACATCATAAATAAAACGTGCATTCATATCATCCTTTTATTATGCTGAAATATCTCAAAGTGCATTACACAATGAACTATTTTTGAAATGCAACGACTGATACGTGTCAAATGTGATGGGGCTAAAATTCCGGCCTTGCAGGGTCCGTACGGAATACATATGGACCCGGTGAGGCCTTGCAAAAGCCGATTTTTGGCGCGCAGTGTGCATGTGCAGAAAACCGGCTTTTCTGACCTGTCAAGTTTTGGCTTGACAGATCGAACGTATCCCTGCAGCCAGGACATTCGCGCAGGCGAGATTGGGCTATTTGCTCAACTCTTGCCCAGCAAATGTCCTTAAAACTCTTGCGCCTGGTAAAAGCTGGCGCATAGCCTACTTTTACTAGCGTAAGAGTTTTAAAACATATAAAAATAAAATTTAAATACACATTTTTATGTTAAAAAACCCTGTCCATTAAGATAAGTTTATTTTAAACCCTATTAAAACACTTACAATTTTTTTTTTTCTCGCAACATTTAATTAACTTTAATTTCAATTAATTTTAAAGATGGTTTTAAAGGTGGTTTTTAAAAATTTTTATGAACTCGGGGATGCGGAGTTCTCATTGCTATCAATGAGAATACTGTATCGTGATTGGTTGTCCAGTCACACGTGACTCCAACTTCTACGTGCAAACTTCGAGGACGGGGACACGGTCCGAAGCGCAGAAAAAGAAGGCCTTCCACTGGAATCTCAGCCGCCTCCGGTACCACCAGCTACATCCATAAACAATTCTCGGGTCGGAGGCGTTCGTCCGAAGGAAGCCTCCGGCCCGAATTTCAGGCCCAATATGTTAATATAAATCCACGTCACACTATCCGTCTCCTTTTGTATATCAACAAATGGACGATTCAAAGCGAACATTACAAATTGCTGTAATTTTGAATATCTTAAGTAATAAACAGCTACAAAATAAAGTGTAATTTGCAAAATAGTTAAAGTTAAAATTACTAATATTCTGAAAGATTTGTTTTTGTTTCATGGAATACACCATATAATCCTGCCAAACACCTGTCTTACTGATCCGATAAAATAATTACCCCAATAATATGCCCTAACACCAGTCCATCGTACACTGGAGCACCTCGGACTTAACTACAAGCATGAAGAAGGTGACTGTCAAATTTCACCAGTGATTCTGCTGGTTGATTGAACTTGGCAACCTTGTTGACCACATGTGCAGTTAAGTCAGCAGATTCAAATTTCTGGCATTTTGGCAGCCTGCAGTTGATTGGTGGAGGGAGTGGGGGTGTGGGGGGGGGGTGCAGGGCTCCCTGGAAAATGGGGCTTTTGACAAAGAGCAGCACATAACTGCAGATCTTCTGTCACACACTTTATTTTAATTATAATTTCTGATTCATATCTATATATTTTTACCTGTTTCAAGATCTACAAAAGCATTCATTGGGCTGCATTTTAATAAATTACAGTACCTCAAAAGTTCAACTTAATGCATCAATTAGCTATGAATTCAGAATTCAGATTTGCCAGAATTTTTCTGAATTAACTTCATTCAAGCCTATTTGGTTTGGGTGGCCATTGCTAACTGTCTGAAGTTATTTCCCCTGATTTCATCCATTTGGGCTCTCCAATTTTCTCTGCGTGTAAATGTCAATGAAATGCTCTGTTCCCGAGCAACTTGTTATATCTACACGCATTCTTGCCAAGGGACTAAAAATTCTTGACTATGTACAACTGAAAGCTTGGGAAGGTTTAATCCAAATCCAGAGTTTGTGTTCAGATCTCCCATTTGATGGAAAGTTGTTTTCAGCCGTACAACCTACATCTGTAATCTGACCATGAGCTACACGCTGAAAATCATCATCATAGGCAGTCCCTCAAACGAGGATGACTTGCTTCCACACCAAAAGGAATGAGTTCACAGATGTTTCAATGAAGGACCCGATATTCCAGTCCTGTACTCCAGGGGTGGAAGATGCCTGTGCGTGGATTTTTTTAATGTGTGACATCCGTTGCACATCAGCCACCACACGGGCTTGACAGAGCTCGGCCTTTATCCAGTGGCAAGGGTTAACCAGGACGACTGCAGACCAAGCTCTGCTACATGGACTTAGTGTGCACACATATCGCAGTGTGGGCTGGCCCATGCTGCCCCTGGGCCCTTGGCTCTTCTGGGCCCTGTATCCTCATTTGCCGCACCTCCGCCACAATCTGTCGCCGCTCCTCCGCCACAAACATTCACCGCACCTCTACTACCATCTGTCGCCGCTCCTCCGCCACAAACATTCGCTGCATCTCCGCCACAATCTGTTGCTGCTCCTCCGCCACAAACATTCACCGCACCTCTACTACCATCTCTCACCACTCCTCCGCCACAAACATTCACCACATCTCCGCCACGATCTGTCGCCGCTCCTCCGCCACAAACATTCACCACATCTCCGCCACAAACATTCACCACATCTCCGCCACAAACATTCGCTGCACCTCCGCTACCATCTCTCACCATTCCTCCACAGCAAATGTAATACGAAGACTCTGATCCCACATCATTAAAAGGACGAGATTCTATTGTCCCTGTCCATAAAAGGACAAGTGGTAATGTTTGGATTTAAATTGTTTCCAAAATTTTTTGCTGTATATTATCAAGCTTTATGAGTCACTACACATGTGCAAGAAAATGCACTTAACTCCACTGGTCGGCACCACATTGACTAAAATGAGAGAGATTCACAACAATCCAGTAACTCTGATACCAATTAACAGCATTTGCACCAGAAGCGAAAAGCTATAGAGAAGCACACATGGCTCTCACCAACTCATTCATATTGAGTGATATAGATGAAATGAGGAAGAAAAATGTCTTGAAAATGCGCGAAGAAATAATGATTATTGTCAATGCTTTCAATAGATGATGAAAATGGCAAACAATTTGATAGAGTCTCTGGAGAAAATACAAACTATGCTTTTGACCACGATAAAGGAAGGAAATAGCCCAATCATTAGGCAAGGATCGAAAGTTAGCATATACCTGAGCAGGTAATTCATTGCCATTGTTACCGAGAGTTAAAGCCTTAAAAAAATGTAAGTGTTTACCATAAATTGAAATTTTGGGGGTAATTTTGTGAGGCTTCTTATTAGGAAGCTGCTTTTTGTTCTTTTTAGGCTGGTGTAGAGGACAGACATTTAAAATAGTCATGTGACATTCACCTTTCTGCAATTTTAGCAGAGATGTTAAACTATTTCAAATAAATAGGGTAATACAGCCATTAGAATAGCAGGTAAAAGAATGTCATGCAAACATGTTAAGGGTTCGCCTGCAAATATTGCCAATGGAGCTTTCGAGCTTTATATTTTTGTATGGATTCTTTTTGCTTTATGGATTTCCAGTACCATATCAGTCATTCAAACTGGATTCTTGCTGGATAATCCTTGTACATTTTTAGTTTTAATCATCTTTGGTCCCACCTAGCTGTGTGAACAATATAGTGTCTGATTCATGTTTGGTTAACAATAACCACATATGGGGGCCAAAATTGGTGACCTTACTGCCCACTGCCGCCGACTGCTGGCGAGTTTTTTCACCGCTCTCCGCTCAGTGACGATTCCTCCAGGTCTGCATCCGGCGGGAGGGGAGTACCGCCGGGAACCGCCCGCTGACGGCTGCTGATGGCCAAGTCGTGTAAGTGACCTCCCATCCGCTGAGCAGTGCGGGCGGGAGTCGGTGGGAGCAGGGGGGGAAGGACTGCTGCATGGAGGCAGGTCTAACCCCGACGGTACGTAAGAAGAATTGCAAAAAAAGGTTAGTGAACACTTTTTAATTACATTTTTTGTAAGTGTTTTACTTGTATGGGGTCCCCTGAAGGTCTTATGGTGATTTTTTTTATTGTGAATATTTTTATTTTTCAGTGTCCCCACCCCCTCCCGGGCCCGACTCAATCCTCAGCAGCACTTTGGCGAGGAACGCATTTGCCACCGAGATTGAGAGCTCCCGGCCGCTGCTGCCCAGATTGATGGTGTAAGCCGTTATTTTGCCGCCGGCGGTACTGCCATGTCTTTTAGAGAGATCTTCCTGGCAAAGTACCAAAGTCTCAGCGGCCATCGGCAGGCCTTTGGGTGGCACTTGGGCGGGCCTTGACTTCTACCAAGTTCGGGCCCATAATTTCTCCAGCTTTGTTCCATTTCCCTGAAGGACATGACTGATGCTGGGGTATGGTTCTATCGGTGCTGGCAGCTTTCTGGTTGCTTGCACAAAGGGCATGTGTCCCTACACAGTAAGTGTTGCTGAGCAGTTTAACTGGGGGAGATCTAATGGACCACATTTTAGGAACCAGTAGTTTTATACTCTTTATATAGAAAACAATCTTGAATTTGTGTAAGATATATATGCTTTTCAAGACCTCAGAATGCCTCAAAGCTCTTCACAACCAATAAATTACTTTTGAAGTACAGTCAATGTTATTTTGTAAGGCAACCAAATTGCGCATAGCAAGGTCCCAGAAACAACAGTGAGAGAAATGAACAAATTCATCAGTTTTTGGTGGTGTTGGCTGAAGAATACATGTTGGCTGAAGAATACATGTTGGCTCGGACACCAGGAGAATTCTCTGCCCTTCCTCAAATCGTGCCATGGGATCTTTTACGTTCACCTGACCAGGCAGCTGGGACCTCGACAATGTTCCCGTTAAGCTGTGCAGCCACGCAGCGGTCTGGAGGTCCTGTGCAGGCCGTTCACTGGCTTTTCTGTTGAAATAACCGTGCATGCATGAAAATTTGAATGGACCGTGCAGCCAGTTGAAGCGGACTACAAAAAAAAAACAGGGAACATTGGACCTCGGGTTAAACTCTCATTTAAAGACTGCACTTCTGACAGTACAGCACTCCTTCAACACTGCAATGAAGTGCCAGCCTAGATTATGTGCTCAAGTCCTGAAGTGGGGATTGAACTTATGGGGGGAAGGGGGCGGGGGGGTGTATTTTTAAGTAGTACCAGAAACAGGCACAAAGTCCGTGAAGTGACTGCTTCGTTCATGCCGATGTGCGGCCTGTGCCATGTTGTGGCTTGGGTCTCATTAGCATACCGCCAGCAAGTTGCAGGTGCCAAGTGGGTGCCCTGCTGCAGCTTGCCAGCTCTGGGAGGGCACTTGTACTACTCCTGGGCCCACCAAATAAAACATTAAAAGTTTCCTGAGCCGTTTTGTGAACGGCTTCCAGTGGTCCCTGTCAGGACTTCTGATCAGGCTGCCCAATGGCTGATATAATTAGGCAGAGCTTGCACGCTTCCTTTTATACCTGAAAATTGCAACTGGGATCTTTCAACTGGTGCAGGGCTCCGATTTGCATATTTAAGCAGCCTCCCACCTGTTTCAATCGGGTGGGCTGCTCGCCCATTTACCCAGGTCCGCCTGAAAATTGAATGATGTAGGCCTTGGGGATCAACAGGGTAGTCACAGTGCCCCACCTCTCCCTGATTTCCAATTGCTGGCCACCTACTTGTCAAACAAGAATCGGAGGAGAGTCACTGACTCAGAGGCAAGCTGGACTACCACTGAAGCTGACACTGCTAACATAATATTGACCTATTTATAACATAATTTCCCATTGATTTCTGTACAGGAAATAACAATTACAATTTCTTTCTTACTCTGGGTTTGATGGACATGTTTTAGTTCAGATGAAATTGAGGCCAGCTAGCTGCTCTTTTTTTTTATTCGTTCAATGGATGTGGGCATTGCACACATTGAGAAGGTGATGGTGAGCTGCCTTCTTGAGCTGCTGCAGTTCGTGTGGTGAAGGTACTCCCACAGTGTTGATAGGAAGGGATTCCAGGATTTTGACCCTGTGGTATTATGTACAACTGACATTTCACCACTGTATGGCCCCAAATTTCTCCAGCCGCTTAGAGCGGCGTATCTCATTGTGGTGCGCCGACTTCCTGGAGGACAAAAAGCGCCAAAAATCTACTTCGGAATTTAGTCACTCCCTCATCCATCGGCGTCGCGCAGCAGAGTGTGGGGGGTGTGGAGCTTCGGCTGCACTTGCTCAGCACAGCCAGCAGGGCGGTGGGGGGTGGGGGCTTGGGCCCAGCATGTCGTGTAGTGCTGGCAGGGGCACGTATGTCCGTTTGAGTGTGTGCGCATGCGCAATGGCCGCTTCGGTCTGCGCGCATGCGCAGTGTAACAGGAAGCTTGGCAATCGGCCAATTAAAGGGAGAGCGTCCTCAGAATAAGTGGCTATGGAGCATATATAAAGGTGAGGTCTGAATATTGATTTTTATATGGCTGAGGGAGTGGAAGAGAGTGCTGGATGGGTATAAGAGAGGTGTAAGTGTGATCTTTGAACATTACCTGCGTTTGAGTCCAATAGACGAATGGCGTAAGAGCATGCAAGAAGAACCAAGAATGTCCTCCATGAGGAAGTGTAGAAATTAGTGACAGTTATTGAGGAGAAATGGCTGGAGCTGGATATCAGCAAGAGTGGTCCATCAAAGGTCTCCCCCAAGGAAATGAGAAAAAGATGGAACCTCGTTGCGGAAGAATTCTCCGCTGGGGTCAACACCGCAAGATCTGGAAGCCAGTGCAAGAAGAAATGGCAGGACATTGGTCAAGTAGTGAGTGTAAGTAATATCTTCATATTTAAATTGAATTGCAGTGGAAAATGTGAGCAATCTGTATGTGTCCCACCCATCAGAAACGCACCATGTCTGACAATTAATATTTTCATCTTTGCAGAAGAAATTGGCCCACAACAAGAGGGAGAGAACTAGAACAGGAGGAGGTCTGCCAAATCTGCACCAACTGTCACCCCTGGAACAGAGGGTTGCTCCTTGCTGACTCGCACAGGCAGAAAAAGAATCCGCTCTGCACAAGCTGGACCCACACACGAGGGTGAGGGTGAGTCATTGAAATGCATAATGGTCCTTCAAATCAACCTGCTGGCTGGCCGGCTACGCATGAGACTACTCATGCCAGCCATCCTGCCCCCTCCTGTGCTGCTAACCATTTGACTGTTGTGTTGTCTTTTGCAGAAGAAGACGACACTCCTCAAGATCCTGAGGATCCAGATGCGTGTGCTCCAGACCAAGGCGGGTAGGGGGAGGAGGGGTCTATGGAAATATGTGCTCAGGAGAATGCTGACCGCGATATCGATCAGGACATATCACAGGGCATCACACAGCCAGAACCCTCCATTAGCTCCTCGGCAACCTTCCTTGGGCTCACACCTTCTGAGGTCGCGGGTCCGAGTGGCGGTCGGGAAATGCATTTTGGGACACCCAGTCCCTCACCGTCCCAGCCTGCGCCTCACACTGGAGGGGTGCCACTAGGCAGATCCACAGCGAGGGGAAGGAGAAGCCGACCAGTCTCTCCTGAGAGGCAACCCTCAGCAGAAGTTAATCAGGTTTTTTCATTGGGTGAGGAGACCAATGCCCTCACAAGATCACTCGCCACACTATCGGGTGAAATCTCTGCACTAAGACGGGAAGTCAGGGCGGGTATTTCAGAGGGTGTGCAGATGATGGCAGATGCCATGAGGGAGCTGGCCTCTGCAATAAGGGCATAAAGGCCGGATACGCAAATGCCACTCCCAGTTCACTCCACACACCAGCCACCGGTCAGGCCCAAGCCAGGCCCCCAACCCCCCCCCCCCCACCGCCATCACCGACCCTGTGAGGAAATGCACTTTCCCCGAGATGTGGATGAGGGATGGGTGCAGACTTTCTTTCCTGTTGTGGCTGTTGTTGTTGTTGTTGTTGGTATGGTTGAAGTGCAATGTAAAATTCACAATAAAATATATTTTGCATCAAAACTGAATCATCCTCCATTAGGACCACGCAACATTTAGGGTCAACTGTAAAAAGTAAAAATCCCTCATCCCTACGGTCATGCATGCCTGCCGTCCCTAGCCCTGGCAGGGGAGCTAGCCAGTGCATTCTGCAGTCGGCAAGGTAGGACTGCTCTATTTTCTGTAGCTGATTTATCTTTCATTTATTTGTGGTGATGTTGTGCTGAAGATGTTGTAATGTTGTGCTGATGTTGTGAGAGTCTTTAGAGCTTTGGAATCCTCTAACTTACCTCCCCCCCCACCCCCCGCCTATCTCTGGCTACCTGCGCTGATTTCTTAAATGTAGGTAAGGTTTTTCTGTGCCTACAAAAGTGGCCACATATACTGGTCTAAGTTAGTTTGGAGTAACTTTCAGCTGGCCAAATTTGCTTCTATGGCCAGAAGAGGTGTAAGTGGCGTGTCACACCCCCTTTTGGAGAAAACAAACTAAACTAAAAAAAAAACCTAACTAACTGACTTATATTGGAGCAAGTTAAATGGGGAAATTTGCGATTTTTAAGTTACTCCAAAAAAAAGCTACTTAATCCAAAAAAAAGGGACAACTCTTGGGGAAATTTGGGCCCTATAATCTGGAAGAACATAAGACCATAGGAACATAAGAAATAAGAACAGGAATAGGCCATATGCCCCCTCAAGCCTGCTCTGCCATTTAATGCCATCATGGCTAATCCGATCATGGACTCAGGTCCAATTCCCTGCCTGTTCCCCATAATCCCTCAATCCCTTATCGGTTAAGAAACTGTCTATCTCTGTCTTAAATTTATTCAATGTCCCAGCTTCCACAGCTCTCTGAGGCAGCGAATTCCACTGATTTACAAACCCCCCCGAGAGAAGAAGTTCCTCCTCATCTCAGTTTTAAATGGGCGGTCCGTTATTCTAAGATTATGCTCTCTAGTTCTAGTCTCCCCTATCAGTGGAAACATCCTCTCTGCATCCACCTTGTCAAGCCCCCTCATAATCTTATACATTTCAATAAGATCACCTCTCATTCTTCTGAATTCCAATGAGTAGAGGCCCAACCTACTCAATCTTTCATAAGAACATAAGAACATAAGAAATAGGAACAGGAGTAGGCCATTCGGCCCCTCGAGCCTGCTCCCCCATTCAATAAGATCATGGCTGATTTGATCATGGACTTAGCTCCACTTCCCCGCCCGTTCCCCATAACCCCTTATCCTCTTATAATATAAGAAACTGTCCATTTCTGGTTTCCTCATAAGTCAACCCCCTCATCTCCGGAATCAACCTAGTGAATCTTCTCCGAGCTACCTCCAAAGCAAGTATATCCTTTCATAAATATGGAAACCAAAACTGTACTCAGTATTCCAGGTGTGGCCTCACCAATGCCCTGTATAACAGTAGCAAGACTTCCTTGCTTTTATACTCCATCCCCTTTGCAATAAAAGTAACCTATGTTTTCATCACAGGAATAGATCAAGTGACTTACCAAGTAGCACGATTTCTACTCCAGGACCTGGTCATGCCAGCTTTACTCTACCCTCGCAAAATGCTTTAAAACATATCATAGATGCAGATCCATTGATTCAAATAAAAGTGAGTAGTGACGTTTTCTTCATAGTATAATGCACTGAACAACCATTAATTGTATTAAATACTTCTCCAATTACAAACTAAAATCAGATACAATGCAAGTTGCTTTAAGGATGCAATTGACATTGGTTGAATCCATTGGTTAAATCCATTGGTTGAATCCAGTGGTTGAATCCAGTGTGGCTTTAGGAACACAGTAGAGAAGTGATTAGCCAAGGATTTGGCAAATATTGGCGGAAAATGGTTTCTGCTGACTGATGCTAAAAGTTGGTCTTCAAAACCTTCAATTCAAGATTGTATCGACAAAAAGGATTAAGTGACATAATGGGGAAAAAACACCTTTGGCCTCAGGACTGTAATTAAATTAAGTTACTGAGATGATTACCTCTTGCTTTTGTAGGTTTTAAGGCTTGCAAGTGAAATCCATTCTGTATAAATGCTATGTAGCATAACATAAGTGTACAGCACAAGAAAACTGGTGAATGAAAGCTTTGGAATCAACAAATACATACACTGAAAATATAAGTTAGTTTCATTGGTGCTCATGGTCAAATTGAGTGCATGGTCTATGCCTTGCATATCATCCATAAGGACGTGGATCATCTTCACTGCCCAGCCCCTGATATTGCAGGCAGTTCTACACACTTTTTTGCTGCACGGTCCAGTGTGGAGCAGTACAGTCGAGAGGTTTGGCTGAAATTTCAGGTATCAGCTTGGTGTGGCACAGAATCTATACCATGCTGTCAATTTAGAAACATAGAAACATAGAAAATAGGTGCAGGAGCAGGCCATTTGGCCCTTCGAGCCTGCACCACCATTCAATATGATCATGGCTGATCATGTAACTTCAGTACCCCACTCCTGCCTTCTCTCCATACCCCCTGATCCCTTTAGCCATAAGGGCCACATCTAACTCCCTTTTGAATATATCCATCGATTGAACAGTTTTGTAAACTTTCCGGGGGATTCAGACAGATTCACAGATAATTTCTTCAAATCCAGAGAAATTTGAAGACATATTTCTGCCACACCAGGAAAGACAATCGACATTCTTCCTGAATAGCTTGGGAGACTTGTACAGTGGAATTGTTCTGTTGTTTATTGATTGTGTCATCACTTCTGTCTGTTTTTCAGATGCTTGGTTTTGAATTCAATCCGTTTGCATCATTTGGAGGAAAACTAATCACTGGGGATGTAGCGAGTCTGGCTCTGCTGTTCTCGAATAACACAGAAATAGCAGTCTACAATTTGTCAGAGAACGTAGAGGTAATCCCTGTTATTGTTCCGGCTGTTTTCCAACATCTTTACCTTGTGATCATAGCAAAAGATGTGGTTTTCATTGGCAGATTGAATTTCCTGTGAACCAAATCTGCATCCTTGTACATCATGATTGAGACAAACATTTATGCCTTGATTACAGAATGCACTGCAGACCACATGGTCGAAAGAGTGGTGAATACCATTCCGGCAGATCGCTATATTCTGGCTAAACTCTATATTCGGATTTATCTAAGAGATAATTACACAGATCCAAAAGAAATATATTAAGTAGATTAGGCCCATAATTTCTGTGTCCTTCCAGGATACTTCTGCCATAAGTTGATCAGGAGTGCAGTTACAGACTTGGAAACTAGGCCAGGACCAATATACACCACATCCTGCCCTTTACTGCTAGTTTTATGAGGCCTTCACTGGGTCAGAATATTGACAGCAATTGAAATTGTATCTTGTCAAATTCTGGAATATCTTTTAAATAATATACAGGCTGACTTTTATTAGATCAAAGCTCCATTAGTGGTTCAGCATTAGAGATAACAAAATGTCATCCACTTCTCCCGATCTGTGGAATCCGGGACATTAGCATTTCACAGATCAACCACACTTTGGCCTGAGCAGTTTCTTATACAGCCAGTGGCACCAACAGCAAAAGCTGACCGCCTCTCCTTGGGGTTGATTTTGATATTTGGGTGACTGACTGGCGAAGTGGGGTGGCCGATCGCCCATACCCACGGCGAAGAGGCAGCTGCGATTTCATTTACAATGGGGCAATGAGCTGCGGAGTATCAAATGGGCAGGCTGGCCAATATCGGGCCCGCCCAGCTGATAGCTAGGTACGTGCAGTGGGCGGGAGGTTGTGATCCCGGAGGAGTGGGTCCCGGAGGATGGCAGCGGCCCAGATTATTTTGGTGCGCAATGGGGGAATCCCACAAAATAATTCTAAACTGACCTTTGCTTGACCTCTTTGGCCCTATCACTGATTAGATTGTACACAGCACACGCCTGAACATGTTCATCCCTAAAATGGCGGTGGTGGTGGTGGATTATGTTCCGTGTAAGCTCCATGGCTGTGCAGCAGTCCAGAGAACATGTGCAGCAGGCTTGCCGGCTTTTCAATACAAAAATCGCGCATGCGCTGTATTTTAAATGGACTGCATGGTCCTTTGAAGGGGTTGCGCAGGGCCAAACAGAATTAGGGGGAACATTGGTGGGGGGCGGGAGGGGGAGTCGTTGGACCCCGATTTGCTTAACAAGTAGATGCTTTGGGCAGGTTGGGCCTATACACATTGGAATTTAGAAGTATGAGAGGTGATCTTATCATATAAGATTCTGAGGGGGCTTGACAGCGTAGATGCAGAGAGGATGTTTCCCCTCGTGGGGGAATCTAGAACTAGGGGGCATAGTTTCAGAATAAGGGGTCATCCATTTAAAACGGAAATGAGGAGCAATTTTTTCTCTGAGGGTTGTGAATCTTTAGCAATCTCTACCCCAAGAGCTGTGGAGGCTGGGTCATTGAATATATTTAAGGTGGAGATAGACAGATTTTTGAACGATACGGGAGTCAAGGGTTATGGGGAGCGGACAGGGAAGTCGAATTGAGTCCATGATCAGATCAACCATGATCTTATTGAATAGTGGAGCAGGCTCAAGGGGCCAAATGGCCTACTCCTGCTCTTATTTCTTATGCTCATATGCATCAAGTGTTGGGCCCCTTTTTAAGTTGCGCTGGCAACATCGTCAGTGTTATTGAAGCATTAAGGCTATCGTCCCCATTTTAAGGCTCTTTTAACACCAGGCATAGGTATTGAAAATCAACCCTGCTGTAACTGTGGATCTGTTTGGACAGTTTTGTGTTTCAGCTATTCCGCTGACATGTAGACAGCAGATCTTTTTTTTTAGCTACAGCAAGCCGAAGCAAGTTTTTAAATTGCATTTACTCTTTTAAAAGCCATAAGTACAGATTTTTTCCCTATTTTACACGGGGTTCAAACTCTACATTTGTCAAAATCCCATTACAGAATAAATGCCAGGTTGCAATTCATATGGTGTAGGTGGTGGCATTGTAACAACAGTCATTACACTTCACAGTAATTCAGTGTTTGAAATGCTTTAAGATGTTCTGATGTGGTAATGTAATTTATTATTAATTCCAAATACATTTTTTGATATCGGCCCTAAAGCAAGGAAACCAAGAAGAATTGAGGTCAGCATTCATAAATATTACACTGGGCCAACCTCACAGGATTTCCCAAGGTTGGCCCATATAACATATTCATAGCAAGCTTCCACCCATATAAGGCTTGGCTCAGGCATTTCGCCAAAAAGTGAGGGACGGTGGGGTGGTGGTGGGATTGTGCATATATGACCACTTGAAGGTAAGTGGATCCATACTTTCAGCAAGACAAGTGACTGGAAAAACCTACAGGGAGGAACAGTAAATGTACTCAATGGCCATGTAATGAAGCAGCACAACACACTAATCTTCTGTCCGGTGGCTGGTGAATTGGAGGTGCTCCTGCATGAGGTGAATATGAGGAAGGTTCCTCAGCTCCGCACTCCAGGTCATCGTCCCCACAGAATAATAGTGCGGCTTTCCCAGCAGGAGGTTCTTGTCAGGGTCAATGATGTGTACTTTACCCACACAACCCAGGAAGAGACAGGGATGACGATGATTCACCTGAGGGAAACTGTCAAATAAATACAACAGCAAAAACTTAGATTTATATAGAATCGTTAACATAGTGAAATGTCTCAAGGCACTTCACAGCAGTATTATGAGATTTTAAAAATTTGACACCGAGCCACTAAGTAGAAGTTAGTGCAGTTGACCAAAGCTTGGTCAAAGAGGAGCATCTTGAATGAGGAACAAGTGGTAGAGAAGTGGAGAGGTTTATACCGGGAGTTCCACAGCTTGGGGCCTAGGCAACAGAAGACACGGCCACCAATGGTGGAGCGATTATAATTAGGGATGCTCAAGAGGGCAGAATTCGAGGAGCGCAGACATCTCGGGAGGGGGGGTGGTTGTGGGGCTGCAGGAGATTACAGAGATAGGAAAGGGTAAGGCCATGGAGAGATTAGAAAATAAGGATGAGAATTTTGAAATCAAGGCGTGCTTAACCGGAAGCCAATGTAGGTCAGTGAGCACAGGGCTGATGGGTGAAACATAGAAACATAGAAAATAGGAGCAGTTTTAGGCCATTCGGCCTTTTGAGTCTGCACCACCATTCATGGCTGATCCTCTAAACACCATATTCCCGCTTTTTCCCCATACCCCTTGATGCCTTTCGTTTCTAGAAATCTATCTATCTCCCTCTTAAATATATTCAGTGACTTGGCCTCCACAGCCTTCTGTGATAGAGAATTCCACAGGTTCAGAGTGAAAAAATTTCTCCTCATCTCGGTCCTAAATTTCCTACCCCATATCCTGAGACTGTGACCCCTTGTTCTAGACTTCCCAGCCAGGGGAAACATCCTCCCTGCATCTAGTCTATCCAACCCAGTCAGAAATTTATTTGTTTCAATGAGATGCCCTCTCATTCTTCTAAACTCCAGTGAATACAGGTCTAGTCGACCCAATCTCTCCTCATATGACAGTCCTGCCATCCCAAGAATAAGTCTGATGAACCTTCGCTGAACTCCCTCTATGGCAAGTATATCCTTTCTTAGGTAAGGAGACCAAAACTGCACACAATACTCCAGGTGCGGTCTCACCAAGGCCCTGTATAACTGTAGTAAGACATCCTTGCTCCTGTACTCAAATCCTCTTGCAATGAAGGCCAACATACCATTTACCTTCCTAACTGTTTGCTGCACCTGCCTGTTTGCTTTCAATGACTGGTGTACTGACCAGGACTTGGAATGAGTTAAGACACAGGCTGTTGAGTTTTGGATGACCTCAAATTTACATAGGGTAGAATGTGGGAGGCCAGCCAGGAGTGAATTGGAATAGTCAAGTCTAGAGGTAACAAAGGCATGGATGAGGGCTTCAGCAGCGGATGAGCTGAGGCAAGGGTGGAGATGGGCGACGTTACGGAGGTGGAAATAGGTGATCTTAGCTATGCTGCGGATATGTGATCGAAAGCTAATTTCAGGGTCAAATATAACACCAAAGTTGCAAACAGTCTGGTTCAGCCTCAGACAGAAGTTGGGGAGAGGGATGGAGTCAGTGGCGAGGGAACGGAGTTTGTGGCTTCAGTCTTCCCACTATTGAATTGGAGAAAATTTCTGCTCATCCAGAACTGGATGTCGGATGAGCAGTCTGACAATTTAGAGACTGTGGAGGGGTCGAGAGAAGTGGTAGTGAGGTAGAGTTGGGTGTCATCAGCGTACATGTGGAAATTGACGCTGGGTTTGTGGATGATGTTGCCAAGGAACAGCATGTAGATGAGAAATAGGAGGGGCCAAGCATAGATCCTTGGGGAACACCTGAGGTAACGATGCGGGGCGGGAAGAGAAGCCATTGCAGGTGATTCTCTGGCTACGATTAGATAGATATGAATGGAACCAGGCGAGTGCAGTCCCACCCAGCTGGACAACGGTGGAGTGGCATTGGAGAAGGATAGAGTGATCAACCGTGTCGAAGGCTGCAGACAAGTCAAGAAAGACGAGGAGGGACAGTTTGCCTTTGTTACAGTAAAATGGCGGTACTGAATTTCGACCCCTGGGACCTTTTTCCTTGGAACAGAGAAGCCTAAGAGGTGATTTAATGGACATTTTGAAAATGATGAGGGGTTTTGGGTTAGATTTAATGGAATTATAGCAGGATAATACTTTGAACTCTGATTTTTAAAAGTAGTTAGTCCTTAAAATCTCATAAATTATGATCAATTATTCTGATTGTCACTTTTTCTTTTCAGATTATGATTTCCAGACATAATATAACCAAAATGTCCATGAAGAACTATAGTTCATTTGGAGATTGCTTTCGCATGGCTTTAAATGTCACTTCAGACGAGGATACTGTGGTAATCCATATAAATTCACAAGAGAATTACTCACTAAAGCTGTTCCTTGGCTTCAAATATATACCTACTGAGACAATGTTTCAGCTTCAGACAGTGCTTCCCATTCTAAATGCCAATGGAGGTAAATTGACTTGTTTTCATTCTTGATATTATCACATCTGAGATTTTTCACTCTTGGGAATTTTATCTTGCAGCAAACAGTAACTGTAGATCCTTATGGAATCTCATCATTTATTAAATGATCATTTATTTACAAATTCCAACTTGCAAACAAAATTGGATTCACATAGTGGCTCTGGAATGGTTAAAACAGATCAGTAGCAGTCCAAAATGAAAACAGAAATTGCTGGAAGTACACAGCAGGTTGCTCAAAGCTGTACTATTTCTCATGCCTGTCCAAAAGTACATACCTGTAATGTATTTCCTTCATGGGTTTTTTGCTTAAGAATTCATAGCAATTTGCTATTAAGAACGAGTTGGTTTATTAACAAAGGTTTAACAATCACATTACACATTACCAGTTCATCCACTAGGCTCACACCTGCATACATCATGCAACAGCTCTACAACTATTTTGAGCGTATCAACAGCTCTACAACTATTTTGAGCGTATCAACAGCTCTACAACTATTTTGGTGAAAACATAAATCGTGCCCCCTTATTAAAGGGGCACTAAAACCGACAAATTATACAAATTAAACTTTTGACATCAAATTAAAATTTGGTTGCCGGGGGTGATGATGCACTCCAGTCCCTCTGGCGCCCATCTCTCAGTGCCGGGCTGCTGGTCCAGTGGAAGCTGCCCTGGTGGTCCAGTGGATGCCATTAGGTGCCGTGCAGAATGTTCAGCGGCCCTCCCTTTTAAGTAAAGGGCAGGGGCGTTGAAGCACGTCAGCGCTATGCGGAGCATCCATGTTGCGCTGCTTTTCTCACCCCAGTCGTGCCCCAGGAACTGCCCCCAAAGAAATTGGAGCATGGGAGATTGTTTTCCGCTTCCTTTCAGGGACGGTAAGGGCAATTCCGTATTGGTGGCGGACTTCCACGCCGGGCGCTATAAGTCTCGGTCCTGGAAGGTTACCACCACCAATCAGGCTACAGGGCAATTTCTCCCCCTTTAGCAACTCTGACAAATGCCCAGAATGACCTATTTACAGAAGGGCCCAGAATTTGCAGTCATCGGCGAAGTTGCCCACAAATATCTCATGATCTCTGTGGCAAAACTTTAGGTTTCTTGATGTTAAATTGATTGCAGCACTGTGCAATGGGATTCCTAGTGTAGTGCAGCAGTGACATCAACAAGCTGACTAAGCAGCCAACTACATTGAAACATTCTCACAGACAGCAAACCAGGAAATAAAAAGCACTGATTATCAATTAACTGTTTAAAAACTTTACAGAGAGCAAAATAAAAATTGGGACATATACATGGAGCTATGATAAAAGCTGAAATATCAT
The DNA here is from genome assembly GCF_044704955.1 of Pristiophorus japonicus. Lineage (NCBI taxonomy): Eukaryota > Metazoa > Chordata > Chondrichthyes > Pristiophoridae > Pristiophorus > Pristiophorus japonicus. Next base: position 156,724,609 of record NC_091989.1, read on the forward strand.
TAAAAAACTTTTAATTTAAAAATCTAATAATTTTCTATTATAATGGAGGAATTTGACATTCCACAAATATCAATTTGTTTTTATGGGCCAGAACGGTTGTTCAGCCATTAAAACCCCAGTTACGCCTATTTCAACAAGGCTTAACTTTTTATGGGCTGCTTAACAATGATATTGCAGTGGAAAACCTTAAGTTTGCATCAATTCAAGTGATTTCACTGATTGCCGGCTATTGAGAGTTCCATGGTGCAGCCTGTGGCAGCGTAGGAAATTACTGACCTAACCCTCAGGAATTCCACATCTAGCTATCTAGCTGTGCATGCGCTAAAACTTTAAATTACGGTCAGTTTTAGAGGGGTAATGACAGCAAAATCCGGGCCAAGATTTACCTTTCAACTATTACCCTAATTGACACTTTAGTCATTGACACGATTCAATTGTAATTGTAAAAATGGCAATTTTTGATGATGTGGACTAGGAAAAACATATTTACTCAAAGAATGAGATATGTTTGGAATAATGAGTCCCGGATAAGAGAACCTGCATTGTATAAAACACATTGTAGCAGCTAGAGAGAAAATGTATGAGAAGTTGATAGGTAACAGTAATGGTACAGTTACAGCGAATATAATCTCATACAATGACCTATTAATGCCTGATTAATGGGAACAATTTGACGAAAGTTTGTTGAATTTTTCTTAGAATCTTGGAAATGTCAGCAAAGGAGTAGATTTGGTTCGGAATGCCTGTGCCTGTGCTGAATCCACGTGGAAGCTATCTAGTTTAGTCACACGTTCTTAGTCTCTCCATGTATTCTGTAATATTTTACTCCAAGTGTTATCTAATTGCCTTTTAAATATAATTATTGACTCCGTTTGAATAGACACACATAGTAAAGCAATGCATATTCTAATAATTTTTTGCATGAAACAAGTTTCTTCTAACTTCCCCATTTATACCTCTAATATTAATCCTAAATGTTTATCCCCTGATATCGATTCTTCGATCAGTGGAAATGATCTTTCACTATGTAAACTCGCAAATGATTTCAAAATTTGGAACGATTTTGGCTTTGCCATTGCTCGTCTTATAAAGTTGAGATGTAGGTTTAACAATATAACATGTGTAATGTATCTGCTTCATGGATTCTTTGCTTAAGAATTCATCGCAACATATTGTTATTAAGAACTAGTTACATAGAAACATACATAGAAAATAGGTGCAGGAGTAGTCCATTCAATAAGATCATGGCTGATCATTCACCTTAGTACCCCTTTCCTGCTTTCTCTCCATACCCCTTGATCCCTTCAGCCGTAAGGGCCATATCTAACTCCCTCTTGAATATGTCCAATGAACTGGCATCAACAACTCTCTGCGGTAGAGAATTCCACAGGTTGACAACCCTGAGTGAAGAAGTTTCTCCTCATCTCGGTCCTAAATGGCTTACCCCTTATCCTTAGACTGTGTCCCCTGGTTCTGGACTTCCCCAGCATTGGGAACATTCTTCCTACATCTAACCTATCCAGTCCCATCAGAATTTTATATGTTTCTATGAGATCCCCTCTCATTCTTCTAAACTCCAGTGAATACAGGCCCAGTCGATCCAGTCTCTCCTCATATGTCAGTCCTGCCATCCTGGGAACCAGTCTGGTGAACCTTTGCTGCAATCCCTCAATAGCAAGAATGTCCTTCCTTAGATTAGGAGATCAAAACTGAACACAATATTCCAGGTGAGGCCTCACTAAGGACCTGTACAACTGCAGTAAGACCTTCCTGCTCCTATACTCAAATCCCCTTGCTATGAAGGCCAACATACCATTTGCCTTCTTCACCACCTGTTGTACCTGCATGCCAACTTTCAATGACTGATATACCATGACACCCAGGTCTTGTTGCACCTCCCCTTTTCCTAATCTGCCGCCATTCAGATAATATTCTACCTTTGTGTTTTTGCCATCAAAGTGGATAACCTCACATTTATCCACATTATACTGCACCTGCCATGCATTTGCCCACTCACCTAACCTGTCCAAGTCAACCTGTAGCCTCTTAGCATCCTCCTCACAGCTCACACCGCCACCCAGCTTAGTGTCATCTGCAAACTTGGAGATATTACACTCAATTTCTTCATTTAAATCATTAATATATATTGTAAATAGCTGGGGTCCCAGCACTGAGCCCTGCGGCACCCCACTCGTCACTATCTGCCATTCTGAAAAGGACCAGTTTATCCTGACTCTCTGCTTCCTGTCTGCCAACCAGTTCTCTATCCACGACAGTACATTACCCCCAATACCATGTGATTTAATTTTGCACACCAATCTCTCGTGTGGGATCTTGTCAAAAGCCTTTTGAAAGTCGAAATACACCACAGCCACTGGTTCTCCCTTGTTCATTCTACTAGTTACATCCTCAAAAAATTCTAGAAGATTTGTCAAGCATGATTTTACCTTCATAAATCCATGCTGACCTGGACCAATCCTGTCACTGCTTTACAAATGCACTGCTATTTCATCTTTAATAATTGATTCCAACATTTTCCCCACTACTGATGTCAGGCTTACCGATCTATAATTACCCGTTTTCTCTCTCCCTCCTTTTTTAAACAGTGGTGTTACATTAGCTACCCTCCAGTCCATACGAACTGATCCAGAGTCGATAGAATGTTGAAAAATAATCACCAATGGATCCACTATTTCGAGGGCCACTTCCTTAAGTACTCTGGGATGCAGACTATCAGGCCCCGGGGATTTATCAGCCTTCAATCCCATCAATTTCCCGAACACAAGTTCACGCCTAATAAGGATTTCCTTCTCACCTAGTATTTCCGGAAGGTTATTTGTGTCTTCCTTCGTAAAGACAGAACCAAAGTATTTGTTCAATTGGTCTGCCATTTCTTTATTCCCCATTATAAATTCACCTGATTCTGACTGCAAGGGATCTACGTTTGTCTTCACTAATCTTTTTGTCTTCACGTATCTATAGAAGCTTTTGCAGTCAGTTTTTATGTTCCCAGCAAGCTTCCTCTCATACTCTATTTTTCCCCCTCCTAATTAAACGCTTTGTCCTCCTCCGCTGAATTCTAAATTTCTCCCAGTCCTCAGGTTTGATGCTTTTTCTGGCCAATTTATATGCCTCTCCCTTGGATTTAACACTATGCTTAATTTCCCTTGTTAGCCAAGTTTGAGCCACCTTCCCCGTTTTATTTTTACTCCAGACAGGGATGTACAATTGTTGAAGTTCATCCATGTGATCTTTAAATGTTTGCCATTGCCTATCCACCGTCAACCCTATAAGTATAATTCGCCAGTCTATCCTAGCCAATTCACGTCATACCATCGAAGTTACCTTTCCTTAAGTTCAGGACCCGAGTCTCTGAATTAACTGTGTCACTCTCCATCTTAATAAAGAATTCTACCATATTATGGTCACTCTTCCCCAAGGGGCCTCTCACAACAAGATTGCTAATTAGTCCTTTCTCATTCAACATCAAGCAGTCTAGGATGGCCAGCCCTCTAGTTGGTTCCTCGACATATTGGTCTAGAAAACCATCCCTAATACACTGCAGGAAATCCTCCTCCACCGTATTGCTACCAGTTTGGTTAGCCCAATCTATAAGTAGATTAAAATCGCCCATGATAACTGCTGTACCTTTATTGCATGCATCCCTAATTTCATGTTTGATGCTGTCCCCAACCTCACTACGACTGTTTGGTGGTCTGTACACAACTCCCACTAGTGTTTTTTGCCCTTTGGTATTCTGCAACTCCACCCATACAGATTCCACATCATCCAAGCTAATGTCCTTCCTTACTATTGCGTTAATGCCCTCTTTAACTAGCAACGCTACCCCACCTCCTTTTCCTTTCTGTCTATCCTTCCTAAATGTTGAATACCCCTGGATGTTGAGTTCCCAGCCTTGGTCACCCTGGAGCCATGTCTCCGTGATGCCAGTTGTATCATATTTGTTAATTGCTACCTGCGCAGTTAATTCGTCCACCTTATTCCGAATACTCCTCGCATTGAGGCACAGAGCCTTCAAGCTTGTCTTTTTAACACACTTTGCCCCTTTAGAATTTTGCTGTAATGTGGCCATTTTTGATTTTTGCCTTGGGTTTCTCTGCCCTCCACTTTTACTTTTCTTCTTTCTATCTTTTGCTTCTGCCCCCATTCTACTTCCCTCTGTCTCCCTGCATAGGTTCCCATCCCCCTGCCATATTAGTTTAACCCCTCCCCAACAGCACAAGCAAATACTCCCCCTAGGACATTGGTTCCAGTCCTGCCCAGGTGCAGACCGTTCGGTTTGTACTAGTCCCACCTCCCCCAGAACCGGTTCCAATGTCACAGGAATTTGAATCCCTCCCCTCTGCACCACCCCTCAAGCCACGTATTCATCTGAGCTATCCTAGTTGGTTTATTAACAAAGGTTTAACAATCACACTACACATTACCAGTTAATCCACTAGGTTCACAACTGCATACCTCATCTTGGATGACCTAGACCCAACTGACTGGGGTTTTGTTGAGTCTTGTATGCATCACGTGACTGGCTAAGCCACTCACAATGCAACAGCTCTACAACTCTTTTGCGGGGGGGGGGGGGGCGACAAAATAAATGTTAGATCAAGTGCCCCCCGATCTGAGGGACACTCCAGACACTTAACTGCCCCTTTTTTAAAAATGTTTTTTGTTTCTTTTTTTGTTTCTTGTGGGGTTTTTTGTGATTTGTTTTTGGGGCATTAAAACCATATATTTTACAAGTGCCTCCTTTAAAAAGGGAGGGGGACACTAAAAATCCGGCAATTAAAACAAATTAAACTTTAAAACATGTAAAATCAAATTAAAATTTGGTTGCCGGGGGTAACGATGCACTCCAGTCCCTCCGGCGCCCACCTCTCGCAGAAGGCCGCGAGCGTACCAGTGGACACCGCGTGCTCCAACTCCAAGGACACCCTGGCGCGGATGTACGCGCGGAAGAGAGGCAGACAGTCGGGCTGAACGACCCCCTCGACCGCCCGCTGCCTAGACCGGCTGATGGCACCCTTGATCGTGCCCAGGAGCAGTCCTACGAGGAGGCCCTCGGACCTACCCGCTCCCCTCCGCACAGGGTGTCCAAAGATCAGGAGTGTGGGACTGAAGTGCAGCCAGAAATTGAGGAGCAGCCCCTTTAAATAATGAAACAGGGTCTGCAACCTCGCACACTCCATAAAAACATGGAACAAGGACTCTTCCAGACCGCAGAAATTGCAGGCGGCCTGGGAGCCCGTGAACCGGCTTAAAAATTGCAACAGTTCTACAAACCTGTGAGCCTCCTCATGTAACTGGAACACAGGCACTGTATAAACAGAATATTGCTGAGTAATTTATTGAATAGGTTTGTTCTATTTCTAGAATACACACTTCCCAGGAAGATTCTTTATTTATAATTTTCTAATGTTGAATTATAGATGTATTCTATGATTTATTCAGCCACAGGATGGCTTTTCTAAAACTGAGATAGTATCACAGGGTTTGAATGTTCAACTATGTGACAGGAACAGGCAGAAAAAAGCTTGGTGTCTGTTATTTAATTGATAGCAACTTCTGTTATTCATATCTGTTCCAGTCACATCTGAAATATGTTTGCCCATACTCTACTGCTCCGATCATGTGTTTGATTCCAATAAACTACATGTTCTTACTGCTCTTCTAGAAAGGAAACAATATCTGCATGCAGGAGACATGGATACAAATGCACTTGGCCATGTTATGAGCAGTTTAGGAGTCTCGTATGCTTTCATTGGGCAATGCTCCTGTGACTTCTATTTTCACCTCCTCTTTCTACTGTGCATCTAACAACTTGCATTGTGTTTCACAAGATCGCATATATACCTGGATTCTGACTCCTCGAATGCTGATGCATGGAGCGGGAGTTTACTATGTGATGGTCACACCTTCAAAAACCTCACAGGCAGAGATCACAAAGTACAATGTCAGTGCCTTTACAACACAGTGCTTGTTCTGGGAAGGACAAGAGTGGTCATCCAATCAATGTCATGTAAGTTTGTTTAGAGGTCTACATATAACAGCTCCTAGTAAGTGGCTCTCCAGAAACTATGTACAGGTTGGTAGTTTCGGGAAAGCAGGTTGTAAACTGTAGCATGCAGGAATTTTGGAGGGAGCTTGGCCAAAGTGTGTATGTGCTATGTATAATCTTCCATCACAGAGGTGCTACCACATTGAATGGGGAGGTTCTGGTGAATTTAAACCATTAGGGGGAGAAATTCGGGAGCGCCCCATCTGGGGCATGTAAAGTCCTGTCCCCTCAGTACAGATTCACACGAGGCATGTAGTGAAGTCAAGGTCACTCTGGACCTGCACCTTTATTTCACAGCTCTGGAATGCTGCACTTGCCTGAGACCTGTCCTTATATACCTGTCTCTTGCAAGTGCACCCCTGGTGGTAAGGTATGCTGGTGGTTACAGGTCATATCTTATTACAGTCATGTATAGCATGTTAGGATACAGTTATATATAATAATGTAAGATACATGACATCACCCTCCCCCAAGTTCTTATTGTCTTTATAGGTTCAGTCTCTCGGGTGGTCTACGCTCTCGCGTGGAGCATCTGAGTTGTAGTTCAGTTGTTTGCCTTGGTGTCTGTTTTTCTTTGGGTGTGGTTGAGGGAATCTCGCCTGGGCTGTCTGTTTTGATTGGTGTGATTGTTGTTAACTCGCCTGGGCTGTCTGTTGGGATTGCCCTTTCCTCAGGTTGTTCCCTCTGTCTGTCCACCAGGTGTGGTGCGAGTTCCACATTGTAGTCTGCCTTTGATTCCGCAGTGTTGTTGGTAAATCTGCTTTTGACTTGGTCTGCATGCCTCCGGCAGGTTTTGCCATTGTCCATTTGTACTACCAGTAGCCTGTTTCCTTCCTTGCCCGTTACTGTCCCTGCAAGCCATTTGGGATCCCTGCCATAGTTTAGTGCAAACACTTTGTCCCCTATCTCATTCCATCCCCCCCTCGAATTTCTGTCATGGTACTCAGTCAGCTTATGGCGCTTTGCCTCAATGATTTTGTGCATGTCTGGGAGGATTAATGAGAGCCTTGTTTTTAAAGTCCTTTTCATCAACAGTTGGGCAGGGGGGATCCCAGTCAGTGAGTGTGGACGAGATCTGTATGCCAGCAGCAGTCGCGACAGGCGATCCTGCAGCATGGGATCTTGGATTTTAAGCATGCCTTGTTTAATGATTTGCACTGCTCTCTCCGCCTGGCCGTTGGAGGCCGGCTTGAACGGTGCCGGCTTGACGTGATTTATGCCGTGGTCAATTATAAAGTCTTGGAATTCTGCGCTGGTGAAGCACGGACCATTGTCACTGACCAATATGTCAGGGATTCCGTGCGTTGCAAACATGGTTGCGAGGCTCTCCACAGTGGTGGAGGTTGTGCTCGAGTTTAAAATGGTGCATTCGATCCACTTTGAAAATGCATCTACAACTACGAGGAACATTTTGCCCATGAATGGGCCCGCATAGTCTACGTGCACCCGCGACCACAGTTTGGTCGGCCAGGGCCAGGGGTTCAGTGGAGCTTCCCTGGGGGCATTGCTGAGTTGGGCACAAATGGTGCACCTTCGGGCGCAGAGCTCCAAGTCTGCGTCAATACCAGGCCACCAGATGTGGGATCTGGCTATGGCCTTCATGAGAACGATCCCCGGGTGCTCACGGTGGAGCTCCCGGACAAATGTCTCTCTGCCTCGCAGAGGCATGATTACTCGGCTGCCCCACATCAGGCAGTCTGCTTGTAGTGACAGCTCATGCATGCGCCTGTGAAAGGGTTTTAATTCCTCAGGGCAGGCATCGCGAGCCTCTGCCCAGTCACTGGTTAGGACACATCTTTTTACCAAGGATAATGTGGGGTCGCTGGCCATCCAGGCTCTGATTTGACGTCATGGGCGAACCTGTGGACTCAAAGGCATTGATTGGCATGACTATCTCACAGTCCTGTTCGTCAGACCCTTCCGTGGTCGCCAGTGGTAGCCTGCTGAGCGCGTCAGCACAGTTGTCTGTGCCTGGTATAGTCGTAGGACGCCAGCATGAGTGCCCACCGTTGAATTTGCGCCGAGACGTTGGCATTTATTGCCTTGCTCTCGGATAGGAGGGACGTGAGGGGCTTGTGGTCGGTTTCTAATGCGAACTTGGCCCCGGAAAAGTATTGGTGCATCTTTTTGACACTGTACATGCATGCGAGCGCCTCCTTCTCTACCATTCCGTACCCGTACTCCGCTCGCGAAAGTGACCTGGAGGCATAAGCTATGGGTTGTAATTTGCCTGCACTATTGACATGTTGCAAAATGCACCCGACCCCATACGCTGACGCATCGCATGTGAGGGCTAGCTTTTTACCTGAGTCAAAGAAAGTCAAAACACTGTTGGAACACAGAAGGTTGCGTGCCTTATTGAAGGCGCATTCCTGGGCGTCCCCCCAAAACCAATCGCACCCCTTTGAGTAGCACGTGGAGAGGCTCCAGCAGCGTGCTTAAATTCTGCATAAAGTTCCCAAAGTAATTGAGTAGCCCGAGAAAGGCGCGCAGTTCTGAGACATTCCGGGGCCTGGGTGCCAGGCGAATTGCTTCTGTTTTGGACTCTGTTGGGCGGATTCCATCAGCGGCAATCCTTCTGTCCAAAAATTCAACCTCAGGTGCGAGAAACAGGCACTTGGATTTCTTGACTCATAGGCCTACCTGATTCAACCGCTTTAGTACTTCCTCCAAATTACGGAGATAGGAGTCAGTGTCCCTGCCCGTGATAAGTATGTCGTCTTGAAATACAACCGTCTCCGGGATGGACTTGAGCAGACTCTCCATGTTGCGCTGGAATATGGCAGCTGCCGACCTGATGCCGAATGGGCATCGATTGTACGTGAAAAGGCCTCGATGTGTGTTGATGGTGGTGAGTAGCTTGGATTCCTCGGTCAATTCTTGCGTCATATACGCAGATGTGAGGTCTAATTTTGAGAAAAGTTTACCTCCAGCCAATGTGGCAAATAAGTCCTCCGCTCTGGGCAGCGGGTACTGGCCCTGTAGGGAGACTCTGTTTATGGTAGATTTGTAGTCCCCACAGATTCGTACGTATCCATCAGGCTTCATGACTGGGACGATGGGACGTACCCAGTCGCTAAATTCCACAGGTGATATAATGCCTTCCCGCAGAAGCCTGTCTCGTTCATGTTCAATCTTTTCCCTCATCACACAGGGTACAGCTCTGGCCTTGTGATGGACCGGTCTAGCATCCTGTGTGATGTAGATTTTGACTTTGGCCCCTTTGAAAGTGCCCACACCTGGCTGAAAGAGATGTTCAAAACGCTTTATAACTGTTGAGCAGGAGGTCCGTTCCTCTAATGACATGGCATGGACATCATCCCATTTCCAGTTTAGTTTTGCCAGCCAGCTTCTCCCCAGCAGTGCTGGGGGTCTCCGGGGACAATCCACAGGGGAAGTCGGTTCACTGTCCCTTTGTGTGTGACAGAGAGCATGGCGCTGCCGAAGACTGGTACGATTTCTTTGGTATCGGTCCTTAGTTTGGTGTCGACCCTTGTGAGTTTTGGTATGACTCTTTTATGCGGCCACAGTTCTTCAAATTGTTGAGCGCTCATGAGAGATTGACTCGCTCCCGTATCCAGCTCCATGTTGACTGATATCCCGTTGAGTAGGACCCTCATCATTATAGGAGGCGTCCTGTTGTAGGAGCAGCGGCCATTGATCGTGTTGACCTACTGTACATCGGTGTCCCAGGTACTGTCCCCATCATCCTCTGGTCCGCTTTCCGACCCATCCGATTCGTATACCAGCCGAGCTGCTGTTTTTTTGCACATGCGGGCCAAATGCCCTGTATATTCACAATTTCTGCAAACAGCCTGCTGAAATTGACATCCCCTTGACGAGTGCCCACCCCCACACCTCCAGCATAGACCTGTTCCATTGTTCAAAGTGTTCCCAAAGAATGAGCTGTGCCTGGCTGATCTCTCTTGAGCTTCTCTGTTTGTAGTTGATTGCTCGCATTGTGGGTTGATGAGGTGTGAACGGCCGTTCCTGTGGCCCTTGATGGCTTCTGCCTGCTGTCGAGAGCCTGTTCTCCCGGTTTTGTCTGTGTGTGAGGGTAACAGCTTGTTTAGTGCTGTGAACTTCTTGTTCTGATATTTCGTTAGTTGTCGTACCTGCATTGTAAATCAACCTCGTTTCTTCTTCCCCTACCAAGAATGTCTGTGCAACCAGTGCTGCTGTCTCTAAAGTCAAGTTCTTGGTCTCTATGAGCTTTCGGAATATGCCTGCGGGGCCTATTCCTTCAATGAAAAAGTCTCTCAGCATTTCTCTCCTCAGTTCATCGGAGAAACTAGCCAACCTCTGAAGTTCCGCCACGAAGTCGGGTATGCTCTGGCCCACACAGCGTCTGTAGTTGTAGAACCTGTGTCTGGCCATGTGTAGGCTGCTCGCTGGCTTCAGGTGGTCTCATACCAGTGTGCTCAATTCTTCAAACAACTTGCTTGCTGGTTTCTCGGGGGCCAACAGATCCTTCATTAAAGCGTATGTTTTCGAGCCACAGCTGGTCAAGAGATGGGCTCTTCACTTGTCTGCCTTATCGTCGCCTAACCAGTCTTTGGTTACAAAGCTTTGCTGGAGCCTTTCTATAAAGTCCTCTCAATTGTCTCCCGCATTATACTTTTCATCTGATCCGTTGTTCACCATTCTGTGGATTCTGTAATCCCGTAACTCGTCGCCACTGTAAAGTCCTGTCCCCTCAGTACAGATTCACACGAGGCATGTAGTGAAGTCAAGGTCACTCTGGACCTGCACCTTTATTTCACAGCTCTGGAATGCTGCAGTTGCCTGAGACCTGTCCTTATATACCTGTCTCTTGCAAGTGCACCCCTGGTGGTAAGGTATGCTGGTGGTTACAGGTCATATCTTATTACAGTCATGTATAGCATGTTAGGATACAGTTTTATATATATATATAATAATGTAAGATACATGACAGGGCACTAATATTTAAAAGTTGGAAAAATTAGCGGCAGGCGCTAATGTTTTCTAACTTTGAGAAAAATTTTGGGTTTGCGCTCCAGGATGGAAGTGAACCGCTAAATCAAGTGCTCCACTTCCTCCCTGGAGCGCAAGAGGCAGCAGGCAAGGTGGTAGCTGTGCAGTGCTGCACACTGGGCCTGTCGTGCAGCACTGCTGCGTTGGAAGGCTTCTTCCCTCCCTTCAAGGGAAGGGCCTTTGCTGCAGGTGAAGAACTTACCTTCTCCCCGACGGCAGCCACGATCCAGCCCGTTCAGCCCGAAGCACTGCAGCAGAGTACAGGGCTGATCAATCACGGGCAAAGTAGATCTGAAAAAAATCAAAGGGAGCTATGAAAATTTACTCTTACTTACCTTTAAATATCGCCCCCAAAGCGCCCGGCCCCCTGATGAACATCTCCTGGAACTGCCGATGTTTTTGCCCGGCGATGCTGCAGGGGGCGGACCCAAAGTTCTGGTCCGGGGGTGCTACTGGGCGATGCGCACAGCGATGACATCATGATCTCCGGGCGAAGGAGATCGGGATGCAATGTCCTGCCCAATATGGCGGGAGTCAATCTTCTTGCCTCGGACGGTTGCTAAGTGCTTAGCGCCCTGTTATCGGCGGCGCCCCCCCCCCCCAGAGAAGGGCCTGGGCACCAGACGCATGGGAACACCACCACCTCCAAGTTCCCCTCCAACTCACACACCACCCTGACTTGGAAGTCTAGCGCCGTTCTTTCATAGTCGCTGGGTCAAAATCCTGGAACTCCCTCCCGAAAAGCACTGTGGGAGTTCCTTCACCACAAGGACTGCAGCAGTTCAAGAAAGTGGCTCACCACCACCTTCTCAAGTGCAATTAGGGATGGGCAATAAATGCTGGCCTTGTGAGCGATGCCCACCTCCCACGGGAAAAAAAAGGACGATAGCGGTAGGCGCTAAGAGGCCAATTGCTAGGCCTCTAGTGTTTGAAGTGCGAAGGCTGGTTATTGTATCTCTGGTCTGAACTGACTACTTTTTGTCGTCAAAAGTGTATGTATTTTGATGGGAACGAGAAAAGAGTGTGGTTGGCAGCAAGAGGCAAAACATTTGTGATTTTCGATATATATACTTTATGTGCAGCCCTGAACAGCATTGGATACTTTGACTTCTTTAAGGGGGAGGTATAATGCACAGCTGGACTTAGTTGGCATTGAATTTTCCCAAGATGGATGTCTTCAGATCAGTGTCCAGGACAAGTCTGGATGATGATTTGCAAGATTTTCATAAGAACATAAGAAATAGGAACAGGAGTAGGCCACCTGGCTCCACCATTCAATAAGATCATGGCTGATCTGATCATGGACTCAGCTCCACTTCCCCGCCCGCTCCCCATAACTCAAAAATCTGTCTATCGCTGCTTTAAATATATTCAATGACCCAGCCCCCACAGCTCTCTGGGGCAGAGAATTGCACAGATTTACAACCCTCTGAGAGAAGAAATTCCTCCTCATCTAGTTTTAAATGGGCGGCCCCTTATTCTGAGACTATGGGCCCAAGTTTGCCCAACACTGGGCGTGTTTTTTCGGTGCCCAGTTATATTTTTGGCACTGAAGCCCGGTTCAAAGATTCCCCAGTGTTGAGGTGCCGGCGTCTACTACCAGTGCCAGAGTGTTCTGGTGTACCTGTAAAAGAAGGTTGCGTGCCATTTCTGTACATGAGGCAAACTTTCCCCACAAACAACATTTTTAAAACCGGCGCACAGACCCTAGAAGCACCGGAGGAAAAACACTTGCCTACAGTTCGAGAATCCGCGTTGGCCCGCTCCTATCCCCGACCGAAGGGACTCCCTGTCTCTTATAAATAAACTTTTAGGGAATTTAAAAAGCAAACAATAACTTTTGGCAAGTATAAAAATAGAAATAAATGTAAACTTACCATTACTACTGCACCTGCTATGATAAATGTCAGCTTGCAATGAAAGGAAACATCTTTACCCTTTTCCTGCGATCTTCTCACTCCCCAAAGTGCAGGGAAAGCTTTTACAATTACCTGTAGCAGACAAATCAGAGTCTTCTTCTTTAACCATCCAATGCAGCCTTTCCCCGATTCTCTAGGACGTTGACTGCAGCCACTGTTAGCCTCCGGCCGAAGGTCCTCCGCGCAGATTTTTGTTTTTTGTGTTTTTTTGGAGCGCATGCGCTGTGCGGTTCCGGCGCACACTGGAAGCCCCGCCCTGCGAGATCAGCTCGGGTAGCACTGGCACCAGAAGGTGCACATGGTGGAAGAAAACGTAGGTTTTTTATTTTCAGCGCTGAGGGGCCAAATAAAAATGGACGTCCAGGTAAGTGAGCGCCATTATTTTTTATTAGGGAAACTTGGGCCCATAGTCCCCTGGTTTTAGTTTCCCCTATGAGTGGAAATATCTTCTCTGCATCCACCTTGTTGAGCCCCCTCATTATCTTACATGTTTCAATAAGATCACCTCTCATTCTTTTGATCTCCAATGTGTATCGACCCAACCTACTCAACCTATCTTCCTAAGTCAACTCCTCTCATCTCCGGAATCAACCTAGTCAACCTTCTCAGAACAGCCTCCAATGCTTCCTTAAATACAGAGACCAAAACTGTACGCAGTACTCCAGGTGTGGCCTCACCAATAGCCTGTACAGTTGTAGCAGGACTTCTCTGCTTTTATACTCTATCCCCCTTGCAATAAAGACCAACATTCCATTTGCCTTCTTGATTACCTGCATACTAACCTTTTGTGTTTCCTGCACAGGTCCCTCTGTACTGCAGCATTTTGCAATTTTTCTCCACTTACATTATAATTTGCTTTTCTATTTTTTCTGCCAAAGTGGATAACCTCACATTTTCCCACATTTTATACTCCATCTGCCAAACTTTTGCCCACTCACTTAGCCTGTCTATATCCAGTTTTAATTGGAACTACTTGCTGTTGAGCCTTGCCATTCTGTGGCTGAATAAATCAGTGATGTACTTCCCAACTGGGTGTGTGGGGGTACAGGGAGGGTAATTAAAATGGACATATCTCAGACCACTAGAGCATTTTATTGCATTTTTTCACATTGCTTAGTTGGAGGGAATAATCTTTACACAAAGTATTGACTCCTGACATCTACCTTCTTTAATTCTCCCCCTGCTGAATAAATAGGAACTGGGGTTGGACCACAAACCTCATGTCTGATGCTGAGTGGTTAAGGATGGGTTGCAGGTTGATCAATCTGACTAGAACCACTAGTTTAGAATATAGTTAAAAATTTCAATTTATATTTACATAAAGTAATCAATATTTAGCATTTTACTAAATGAGAATGCAAACAGTGCATTGTACTTGCAGTATGGCACAGATTACACACGTACTGATTATACATAAGTTGACAGAAGCTAGGTATATATAGCATTTACTTCTATCTTAAATACAGTTTGAAGTTTCTGTAACTTGTTCCCCGGAGTGTGACCCACTGTACCTTTATTTTGTTAGGTTGGACTACAGACAACGCCTGACCAAAGCCAATGTCTTTGTAATCATCTCACCTTCTTTGGCAGTTCCTTCTTTGTTATGCCCAACACACTGGATTTGACACAGATACCAGAACTGTTTGCTCAAACTAGTCAGAACCCTGTGGTGGTGTCACTGGTGGGCGCTATCTTTGGTGTTTACATTATTGCTGTAGTTTGGGCTCGAATAAAAGATAGAAGTGACTTAACCAAGGTGAGGACATTGTTCAACTACTGCATTTTTCTCTGAGCATACTTTTGTTATTACAGTTTATCTTTCCAAATGTATCAAGCAAACAAGGTTAACATAATAAAACCAAACTTCCCTTTTTATGGACCTGTTGAAGTATTGTTCGAAGCATAGCTACTCAAAATCTTTGGGAATGGGAAATACAAGAGCAGATGAGCAAAGGATTCATTGCAGGATGCAGCTAGTTTATAGAGACATGATTTTATGAGGGCTGTGTTGGCTGTTTAGAGCTTCACTGACTGAGAGTGGAGGCTGCAAAATCAAGCGCACAGGCTGGAGTGCCTTTTACTTAATGGGCTGTGCTTTGCAGTGCAGAAAAAAATGGCAATATTGGGCAATGCAAGCCTCATTACATATTTAAAATGTATGAATAGGGTCCCATGCTGGATGTTGTGGCTTTCTCACTGGCAGTTCTGAGACTGGTGCACCATTGTGTGGTGGCCGTGACTTCAGGAGAGTGTCACATTTCACTTTTAGGTCTGAAAGTTAATTTTTTTTCTGTTCATCATTTTGTTTTATCTGCATGATTACTAGTACACTCATTCCTGTTGCTGGTGTAGTCTGATCTTTTGAATTGGAGAATTTTTATTTCCAAATCTGTTTCATCATGCTTCCAGCTGCTATTTCATTCGCAGCAAGCCAAATGGGCAAAATGGAACTTGCTTTAAAGCATTATCATGGTTTATGGCTAAAGAGATCAAGAGGTATGAAGAGAAAGCTGGAAAGGGGTACTGAGGGAATGATCAGCCATGATCTTATTGAATGGTGGTGCAGGCTCGAAGGGCTGAATGGCCTACTCCTGCACCTATTTTCTATGTTTCTATGGTGCTCCTAGATTTGAAGGAGCAAGAGCAGTCCTTGAGGGGACAGAAAGGCAAATGTGACATGTTGCATGTGTGTTATGTATGCACCCAATCTTGCCCCAGGACCTACATTTAATGACCTGGACTATCCTTCATAGGCATATCTTCGGTAAGTCTGCTTCACAAAGGGGCTGTTGCATAGCAATGTCATCTCTTGAAGACCGGTCTGCAGCCCACCTAGATGACAATGATGGTTTTTCCCATTAAACCTTTACACCACCACATCCTTCCAAACCACCTTTGATAACATGCTAAATCAGCCAATTGTATTTTTGAAAACATTTCAAGCAGAGGACTTTGTTTGCAAGGGACATCACTTGCTTTATAGAGAGGAGGCATCTGCTCAACAGGACACAGAATATTTCCTGGGCACCCATATATTAAAAGACCATTAGCTTGGCCACTACCTTCTGACAGACAAAGTGCACTCCTGTTATATGGGGAAGGTGTCCATATGTACCAAACAGGGTAACACTCTTCACACCCGCTCGTGCAGCAGCATGTTCATGTTACCAGCCTTCAAACAGGAGGCTGGGTGCTGAACCACCCCATGCATTGCCCAGACACTCTGTTTTGTGCCTCCATATGGGCTTGTTTTCATTTTATTTTTGTTTGGTTCTTCTTCCTACAGCCCTCTCCCAGCTTTTGCTTCCATGTATATACTGATGATATCTAGTTCTACATCTCTACCATCTCTCTTGACCCCTCCATTGCCTCTGTCGTCAGACTACTTGTCAGACATCCAATCTTAGATTAGCCATCGTTTCCTCCAGTTAAAAATATTGAAAAATGAAGCCATTATCTTCCATCCCCGTCTCAGGTTGAACTAGACTTTTCGCAACCTCGGCATTCTGTTCAACCCCGAGCAAAGTTTCTGACCCCATATTCTCACCAAGACCACCTACTGCCTAAACTGCAACATCGCCAGCCGTGTCAGTAAACCTGCTGCTAAAACTCTCAACCATGCCTTTGGTCTCCTTGCCAGCCTCCCTTCTTCCACCCTCCGTAAAGTTCAGCTCATTGAAACTCTGCTGTTCGTATTCTATCCTGCACTAATACAATGTTTATAAGGAGCAAAAGGAAAGGGTGATGAAGAAGATTAACTGAAAAGTTGAAAGAAACGTACAATTTCAGTGGAGCTGAAGCTTATAAACAGCGAGCTTGGGCAATAGGGGACAGCTGAGGAATTCAAGAAAATGACTGGGTAGGAAAAAAAATAAGGACGGTTCAAAAAAAAATACAGAAAAAAGATAGCTGCACATATTTCCAATTTATGTGTGGCTATCCATCACATATTCGTATTAAAACTTTGTGTTAATTGTGGAGTTCAGTTATGGCCAACGTCAAGTGTTAATTATCAAAGTGTTGGATCCTTGCTAGAAATTGGTCACTAAAAAGTCTCTATTATGTGGAAGCTCTCATTTCCATTTCCTCTTTATTTTGTGACTTCTCATTCACTAATGCTGTATTCATGTATTCTTTTTAAGGTGAGGGTAACAGTGCTACTTGATAATGACCATTTTGCACAATATCGATACCTGATAAGAGTTCATACTGGTCACCGCAGAGGGGCAGCTACCACAGCTAAGGTTTGAAATAGAATTATAGAACAAAAAAGCTTGTTTTTCTTTTCTTTCCCCAGTTTATTCAATTAGAATTTAAACTGTCAATCAAATGGCTAATTAACCCAGCTATAATCTTGTCCTTGCACATTTCCCATATCTTTCCCTGTGTCCAATAATTAAGACGGAAGATTATGGCCCTACTATCCTTTCCCAATGTCCACTTCGCTCTCATCATTTCCCCTCCCCCAAACAGCCCCATGAATGAGACTGAAGCAATATCTACTCCATCTGAATTCAGTTTTAATCACTCACTTAGGCTCTAATTAGTCTCACGACAATCATTGTCCTCATTATCATTGTTATTGTATTTCAAATCCCTCCATGGCCTTGCCCCTCCTTATCTCTGTAATCTCCTCCAACCCCACAATGTTCCCGCGCCCCCCCCTCCCCCCGCCCCGAGATGCCTGTGCTCCTCTAATTCTACCCTCCTAAGCAGTCCTGATTATAATCGCTCAACCATTGGTGGCCGTGCCTTCTGTTGCCTAGGCCCCAAGCTCTGGAACTCCCTACCTAAACCTCTCTGGCTCTCTACCTCTCTTTCCTCCTTCAAGGAGCCCCTTAAAACATACCTCTTTGACCAAGCTTTTGGTCACCTGCGCTAATTTCTACTTCTGCAGCTTGGTGTCAATGGGCCCAAGTTTCGAGCCGCGCCTAGAATGGCGCAGTCCCGACCTGGACGCCCATTTTTCGCGCCACAAAGTGCGCCTAAAAAAACCCTCCGTATTCTCCACCTCCCTGCAGGTCCTCTGGCCCTCAGCGCAGCGCAGCAGGAGCTATAGGGGGGGCGGAGCCAGGTCCCTGCGCTGAAAACAGTGCCGGGACCTCTGCACATGCGCGCTACAGTCGGCACGCAAGTGCAATAGCTCCAGGCGCCGAACTGTGTGGGAGGGGCCCGAAGCATACAGCCCCTAGCCCTGGCCAAATGGCCTCACTGGGGCTGCGTGAATAAGGCTCCTCCCACGGCCAGCTCCTGCTTCCTCCTGACCCGACTCGGCTCCCGCTTCCCGCCCCCGGACCGGACCCGACACCTGCTCCTCTCCCCCCACCCCCCCCTACCCCCGGACTGGACCCAACACCCGCTCCCCCCCCCGCCCCCCCGCCCCCGGACCGGACCCGGCACCCGCTCCACCACCCGCCTCCGGACTGGATCCGACCTGACCTCCCTCCCCCCGACTTGACCTCCCTCTCCCTCCCTCCCTCCCTCCCCCCGACCCGAACCGAACCGACCTCCCTCCCACCACCCCCCCCGACCCGACCCAATGCCACCTACCTGTAAATCTGGTGCTGGGGACGGGCCCTGCCCGAAGTCTCGGGCCCGGCCCGTTCAGCCTCCCTCTCCCTTCTCCTTCCCCCCCCCCCCACCCCGTCTCCTTCCCCCAATCTCCTTCTCCCCGCCCCAATCTTCTTCTCCCCCCCCAATCTTCTTCTCCCCCCCATCTCCTTCTCCCCCCATCTCCTTCTTCCCCCCCCATCTCCTTCTTCCCCCCCCATCTCCTTCTTCCCCCCCCATCTCCTTCTTCCCCCCCCATCTCCTTCCCCCCCATCTCCTTCTCCCCCCCATCTCCTTCTCCCCCCCCATCTCCTTCTCCCCCCCCATCTCCTTCTCCCCCCCCATCTCCTTCTCCCCCCCCATCTCCTTCTCCCCCCCCATCTCCTTCTCTCCCCCCCCCATCTCCTTCTCTCCCCCCCCCATCTCCTTCTCTCCCCCCCCATCTCCTTCTCTTCCCCCCCATCTCCTTCTCCCCCCCCCCATCTCCTTCTCCCCCCCCATCTCCTTCTCCCCCCCCATCTCCATTACCTTCCCCCCCATCTCCTTCTCTCCCCCCCCCATCTCCTTCTCTTCCCCCCCCATCTCCTTCTCTTCCCCCCCCATCTCCTTCCCCCCCATCCCTCCCCCTTCTCCCCCATTCCTCCCCCTTCTCCCCCATCCCTCACTCTGCTCCCCCCCTCTCTCCCTCTACCCCCCTCCTCCCCCTCCCCTCGCTGTCAGAAACACAGACACTGACAGACAGAGAATGAGAGACACACAGACAGACAGAGAGATAGAGACACTGACAGAGACACACTGAGGGGGACATCCCAGCACGCTGTTGGAGGGCTCCCGGTGCTGCAGTCGGTACGTAGAAAATGTTTTATTTATTGATTTTAAAAAAAAAATTATTTCTTATTAATTTTTTTTGATTGATTTATTGGTTGATTTATTGATGTATTTATCATTTATTATTGATGATGGCTCTTTATTTGTAAAACTGAAGTGTTTAATGTTTGTAAACTTCCCTTTAAACACCCCCCCCCCCCCCCCACCATTCCCTACGCCTGATTTGTAACCTACGCCTGATTTTCTAATGTGTAGACAAGGTTTTTTCGAGCGTACAAAAATCTTCACTTACTCCATTCTAAGTTAGTTTGGAGTAAGTTTTCACTCACGAAACTTTGAAAACAGGCGTAAGTGGCCGGACACGCCCCCTTTGAAAAAAAAATTCTGTTCCAAAGTGAAACTGTTCCAACTGACTCGAACTGGAGCAAACTAAATGACGAGAATTCCGATTTCTAAGATACTCCATTCTGCACCAGTTGCTCCTAAAAAATCAGGAGCAAATCATGTGGAAACTTGGGGCCAATGTTTTTAATCTGATAATACTCCTGTGAAGCGCCTTGGGACATTTCACTATGTTAAAGGCGCTATATAAATACAAGTTGTTGTTGTTGTTGTCGTAATCATCCGTTTCCATTGTTAGTAGGCTTTGCTTTGTAATTATAAACCCCAACACTGGATTTTTAGGTTGTTTTAGTACGTAAAGAGCCAAAGTAATTGAAATTGCTACAAACTTCATAAGTGGTTCACTGCAAATTAACAGCTTGTCTCCAATTGAATTTTCCAGTGGCAATTTTATTCTTGACAAAAAACAAACTTATTACGGAATATATTTTCAGTCTATGACCGGGGAACACTTGTAGAGGCTGTTGATTGGCCAACTGCTCTTGCAGCTTTCGAAATCCTTTCTAATTATTTTAATTCTAAATAAAGATTCACAATTTTTGGTGATTTAAATGTGCATAATCACAATTTCTTGAAACAGCCTGGATTTTGCGATTGTAATGACAGCGAAACCATCAGCATTCGCCGTTGTTACCCAATGAAACTGGCGGCAACTTCGGGTTAAATGCGGAAATTGAGAAGTTGCTGTCAGTCACTTCCTGCTACTCCACAGGGTGTGCTGTTGAAGACACCACACACAGCAATGGTTTTGAAATCACTGAACTGATGAGATAGTCAGCTTTTACACTCTGTTAGATAGCTGTTAAAAACCCCTGAAAAAAGTTAAGCCTTGTTCAATGAGGTGCAACTGGGTTTTTAACAGCATACTAAATCATAATTACTGCTGAGCAACATCTCTGGCCCTGAAAAATGAATTTTATATTTGTGGAATGTCAAATTTTTCCATTTTGATAAAAATTCAATTTTTTTTAAATGATAAAAAAAAATGTTTTAATTTGTTTTTTATATTTTATCTTCTACCTTAATCCCATGTGTATGTCCCAATCTTTATTTCGCTCTCTGTAAAATTTATAAAAATAGGATAATCAGTGTAGTTTATTTCCTGGTTTGCTATCTGTGAGAATTCTTCAATCTGATTTGTTGCTTAGCCCGCTTGATGACATTGTCATGTATCTTACATTATTATATATAACTGTATCCTAACATGCTATACATGACTGTAATAAGATATGATCTGTAACCACCAGCATACCTTACCACCAGGGGTGCACTTGAAAGAGACATATATATAAGGGCAGGTCTCAGGCAAGTGCAGCATTCCAGAGCTGTGAAATAAAGGTGCAGGTCCAGAGTGACCTTGACTTCACTACATGCCTCGTGTGAATCTGTACTGAGGGGACAGGACTTTCCAGTGGCAACGGGTTACGGGATTACAGAATCCACAGAATGGCGAACAATGGATCAGATGAAAAGTACAATGCGGGAGACAATTAGGAGGACTTTATAGAAAGACTCCAGCAAAGCTTTGTAACCAAAGACTGGTTAGGCAGACAAGAGAAGAGCCCATCTCTTGACCAGCTGTGGCTCAAAAACATACGCTTTAATGAAGCAAGTTGTTTGAAGAATTGAGCCACACTGGTAAGAGACCACCTGAAGCCAGCGAGCAGCCTACACATGGCCAGACACAGGTTCTACAACGACAGACGCTGTGTGGGCCAGAGCATACCCGACTTCGTGGCGGAACTTCGGAGGTTGGCTAGTTTATGTGAGTTCTCCGATGAATTGAGGAGAGAAATGCTGAGAGACTTTTTCATTGAAGGAATAGGCCTCGCAGGCATATTCCGAAAGCTCATAGGGACCAAGAAACTGACCTTAGGGGCAGCAGCACTGGTTGCACAGACATTCTTGGTAGGGGAAGAAGAAACGAGGTTGATTTACAATGCAGGTGTGACAACTAACGAAATATTGGAACAAGAAGTTCACAGCACTAAACAAGCTGCTACACCCGCACACAGACAAAACCGGGAGAACAGGCTTTCGACAGCAGGCAGAAGCCATCAAGGGCCACAGGAACGGCCGTTCACACCTCATCAACCCACAATGCGAGCAATCAACTACAAACTGAGAGAAGCTCAAGAGAGATCAGCCAGACGCAGCTCATTCTTTGGGAACACTTTGAACAATGGAGGTGTGGGGGTGGGCACTCGTCAAGGGGATGTCGATTTCAGCAGGCTGTTTGCAGAAATTGTGAATATACAGGGCATTTGGCCCGCATGTGCAAAGAAACGGCAGCTCGGCTGGTATACGAATCGGATGGGTCGGAAAGCGGACCAGAAGATGGTGGGGACAGTACCCGGGACACCGGTGTACAGCGGGTCAACACGATCAATGGCCGCTGCTCCTTAACAGGACACCTCCTATAATGATGAGGGTCCTACTCAACGGGATATCTGTCAACATAGAGCTGGATACGGGAGCGAGTCAATCTCTCATGGGCGCTCAGCATAAAAGAGACAGACCAAAACTCACAAGGGTCGACACCACACTAAGAACCTATACCAAAGAAATCGTACCAGTCCTCAGCAGCGCCATGCTCTCTGTCACACACAAAGGGACAGTGAACCGACTTCCCCTGTGGATTGTCCTCGGAGACCCCCCAGCACTGCTGGGGAGAAGTTGGCTGGCAAAACTAAACTGGAAATGTGATGATGTTCATGCCATGTCATTAGAGGAACGGACCTCCTGCTCAACAGTTATAAAGCGATTTGAACATCTCTTTCAGCCAGGTGTGGGCACTTTCAAAGGGGCCAAAGTCCAAATCTACATCACACAAGATGCTAGACCGGTCCATCACAAGGCCAGAGCTGTACCCTATGTGATGAGGGAAAAGATCGAACATGAACTAGACAGGTTTCTGCGGGAAGGCATTATATCACCTGTGGAATTTAGCAGGTGATGGGACTGGGCATGTCCCATCGTCCCAGTCATGAAGCCTGATGGATCCGTACGAATCTGTGGGGACTACAAATCTATCATAAACAGAGTCTCCCTACAGGACCAGTACCCGCTGCCCAGAGCGGAGGATTTATTTGCCACATTGGCTGGAGGTAAACTTTTCTCAAAATTCGATCTCACATCTGCGTATATGACGCAAGAATTGACCGAGGAATCCAAGCTACTCACCACCATCAACACACATCGAGGCCTTTTCATGTACAATCGATGCCCATTCGGCATCAGGTCGGCAGCTGCCATATTCCAGCGCAACATGGAGAGTCTGCTCAAGTCCATCCCGGGGACGGTTGTATTTCAAGACGACATCCTTATCACGGGCAGGGACACCAACTCCCATCTCCGTAATTTGGAGGAAGTACTAAAGCGGTTGGATCGGGTAGGCCTACGAGTCAAGAAATCCAAGTGCCTGTTTCTCGCACCCGAGGTTGAATTTTTGGACAGAAGGATTGCCGCTGATGGAATCCGCCCAACAGAGTCCAAAACAGAAGCAATTCGCCTGGCACCCAGGCCCCGGAATGTCTCAGAACTGCGCGCCTTTATCGGGCTACTCAATTACTTTGGGAACTTTATGCAGAATTTAAGCACGCTGCTGGAGCCTCTCCACGTGCGACTCAGGAAGGGGTGCGATTGGTTTTGGGGGGACGCCCAGGAACGCGCCTTCAATAAGGCACGCAACCTTCTGTGTTCCAACAGTGTTTTGACTTTCTTTGACCCAGGTAAAAAGCTAGTTCTCACATGCGATGCGTCAGCGTATGAGGTCGGGTGCGTTTTGCAACATTTCAATAGTGCAGGCAAATTACAACCCATAGCTTATGCCTCCAGGTCACTTTCGCGGGCAGAGCGCGGGTACGGAATGGTAGAGAAGGAGGCGCTCGCGTGCGTGTACGGTGTCAAAAAGATGCACCAATACCTTTTTGGGGCCAAGTTCGCGTTAGAAACGTCCCTCCTATCCGAGAGCAAGGCAATAAACGCCAACGCCTCGGCGCAAATTTAACGGTGGGCACTCATGCTGGCGTCCTACGACTATACCATAAGGCACAGACCAGGCACAGACAACTGTGCCGACGCGCTCAGCAGGCTACCCCTGGCGACCACGGAAGAGTCTGACGAACAGGACTGTGAGATAGTCATGGCAATCAATGCCTTTGAGTCCACAGGTTCGCCCATGATGGCTCGCTAAATCAGAGCCTGGACGGCCAGCGACCCTACGTTATCCTTAGTAAAATGATGAGTCCTAACCGGTGACTGGGCAGAGGCTCGCGATGCCTGCCCCGAGGAATTAAAACACTTTCACAGGCGTATGCATGAGCTATCACTACAAGCAGACTGCCTGATGTGGGGCAGCCGAGTAGTCATGCCTCTGAGAAGCAGAGAGGCAGAGACGCATTTTTCCGGGAGCTCCACCGCGAGCACCCGGGAATCGTTCTCATGAAGGCCATAGCCAGATCCCACGTCTGGTGGCCTGGTATTGATGCGGACCTGGAGCTCTGTGTCCGAAAGTGCACCATTTGTGCCCAAATCAGCAATGCCCCCAGGGAGGCTCCACTGAGCCCCTGGCCCTGGCCTACCAAACCGTGGTCGCGGGTGCACATAGACTATGCGGGCCCATTCATGGGCAAAATGTTCCTCGTAGTTGTAGATGCATTTTCAAAGTGGATCAAATGCACCATTTTAAACTAGAGCACAACCTCCATCACTGTGGAGAGCCTCGCAACCATGTTTGCAACGCACGGAATCCCTGACATATTGGTCAGTGACAATGGTCCGTGCTTCACCAGCGCAGAATTCCAAGACTTTATAATTGACCACGGCATAAATCACGTCAAGACGGCACTGTTCAAGCCGGCCTCCAATGGCCAGGCGGAGAGAGCAGTGCAAATCATTAAACAAGGCATGCTTAAAATCCAAGGTCCCACGCTGCAGGGTTACCTGTCGCGACTGCTGCTGGCATTCAAATCTCGTCCACACTCACTGATTGGGATCCCCCCCCCACGCAACTGTTGATGAAAAGGACTTTAAAAACAAGGCTCTCATTAATCCTCCCAGACATGCACGAAATCATTGAGGCAAAGCGCCGCAAGCTGACTGAGTACTATGACAGAAATTCGAGGGGGAGATGGAATGAGATAGGGGACAAAGTGTTTGTTCTAAACTATGGCAGGGGTCCCAAATGGCTTGCAGGGACAGTAACGGGCAAGGAAGGAAACAGGCTACTGGTAGTACAAATGGACAATGGCAAAACCTGCCGGAGGCATGTAGACCAAGTCAAAAGCAGATTTACCAACAACACTGCGGAACCAGAGGCAGACTACAATGTGGAACTCGCACCACACCTGGTGGACAGACAGAGGGAACAACCTGAGGAAAGGGCAATCCCAAGACAGCCCAGGCGAGTCAACAACAATCACACCAATCGAAACAGACAGCCCAGGCGAGATACCAGCAACCACACCCAAAGAAAAACAGACACCAAGGCAAACAACTGAACTACAACTCAGACGCTCCACGCGAGAGCGTAGACCACCTGAGAGACTGAACCTATAAAGACAATAAGACCTTGGGGGAGGGTGATGTCATGAATCTTACATTATTATATATAACTGTATCCTAACATGCTATACATGACTGTAATAAGATATGACCTGTAACCACCAGCATAACTTACCACCAGGGGTGCACTTGCAAGAGACAGGTATATAAGGACAGGTCTCAGGCAAGTGCAGCATTCCAGAACTGTGAAATAAAGGTGCAGGTCCAGAGTGACCTTGACTTCACTACATGCCACGTGTGAATCTGTACTGAGGGGACAGGACTTTACAGACATCACTGTTGCTGTACTATGGAGAACCCTAGACTTGGTGCCAGAATCAAATTAATGTTGGCAAAGGTGAAATCGATGCCACAGAGATGAATAAATATCTGTGGGCAGCTTTCTTCGAGATCAGTGGCGAGCACCGTCTCTTCGCTGCAAAATCCGGGCCTATATAAAACATATAAATAGGCTAGTGCAGTACTGAGGGAGTGCTGCACTGTTGCAGGTGCCATCTTTTTGATGGGAATTTAAATCGAGCCCCTGTCTGCCCCCTCAGGTGGACATCAAAGATCCCTTGGCAATATTCGAAGAAAAGTAGGGGATTTTTCCTGGTGTCCTGGCCATTATTTATCCCTCAAGCAACACCACCAACACAGATTATCTGGTACTTTGTCTTACTGCTGTTTGTGGGAGCTTGCTGTGCACAAAATGGTTGCCGTTTCATTATATTACAGCAGTGACGACTACACTGCAAATTAACTGTGAAGTGCTTTGGGACATCCTAAGGATGTGAAAGGCACTAGATAAATGCAAGATCTTTCTATATAATTTGTGTATGTAAATACTTAGAGATGTGTTGCTCTCTGATTTCTCTTTGTTGCGGTAAAACAGGTGGTAATTCTGCTCAGTGGCTCAGAGGGACATAGTGACCCTCATTTCCTGACTGACTCTGAGAAACCTGTCTTTGAGAGAGGGGGAGTCGATGAATTCCTTCTTACTACGTTCTTCTCACTGGGGGATCTTCAGTCCATAAGATTATGGCATGACAACTCAGGATCCAGCCCTTCTTGGTAAGTGCCATTCATCATAATGTATTTATTCCTAAACTGGAGTCATTTAACTCTCTCAAAATATTTTGCAGCCCAGGTTCTGCATATCTATTTGTCAGCCAAACTGACAGCATTTGTTAGGCTCATAAGACCTATAACGATATAGAGGAACAAAACTAAAATAGGAGGAAGTATTGATCATCACATAAAGAAAACACGAACTGAAGTGTATCACAGAAGAATGAGGACTGAATTGAACAATGACAAATAGGTCACTGGAAGGGACCAGCATAAGATAATGATATCCTAGACAAGGTTAGGGTTCGATATCAGGTGTTGTTAAAGCACTGTTAGTTTGAGAAGTGCAGTGTAAGGTGAGACAACGTTGGATCATTAAATGGATTGGACTCTATCCAAATGGATAAAATATTGTTTGAATATAAGTAATTATATGCCACAAAGTGGTATGATTTGTATATATGAAAATAAAATATACTAGAATGATTTTTAAAGAGACACGGTATGATTTTTGTCTTAGGAAACAGTCCAATTCACAGGTAAGATTTCTATTATTGAAGATTCTGAAGAGAATTGACCAGGTAAATGCTAAGAGGTTGTTTCCCCTGGCTGAAGAATCTAGAACTAGGGGGCATAGCCTTAGGTTAAGGGGCCGGCCTTTTAAGACTGAAATGAGGAGGAATTTCTTCAATTAGAGGGTTGTGAATATTTGGAATTCTCTGCCCCGGGGATGTGGATGCTCATTCGTTGAGTACATTCAAGGTTGAGTAAATAGATTTTTGGACTCCAGAGGAATCGAGGGATATGGAGATCGGGAAGATAGGTGGAGTTGAGGCCGAAGATCAGCCATGATCTTATTGAATGGCGGAGTAGGCTCGAGGGGCTGTATGGCCTACTCCTGCTCCTATTTCTTATGTTCTTATGATTCAGGTTCTGTAGTTTTCTATTTTACTTGGTGTTCTGAGAATCAGGAAACTAGGAGACAAGAGGACTGATTTACCACTGGGATCATAGAATCATAGAATAGTTACAGCACAGAAGGAGGCCATTTGGCCCGCCGAGCTCATGCTGGCTCTCTGTACGAGCACCTCAGCCATCCCACTCCCTGCCCTTTCCCCGTAGCCCAGTACATTTTTCTCTTTCAGGTACTTATCCAACTCCCTTTTGAAAGACAAGGTTGAGCCTACCTCCATCACCCTTTCAGGCAGTGCATTCTAGATCCTAACCACTCGCTGCGTAAATTTTTTTTTTCTCATGACGCCTTTGGTTCTTTTGCCAATCACCTTAAATCTGTGTCCTCTGGTTCTTGACTCTTCTGCCGATGGGAACAGTTTCTCTCTAACTACTCTGTCCAGACCTCTCATGATTTTGAACACCTTTATTAAATCTCCTCTCAATCGCCTTGGTGAGGACACACCTTGAGTATTGTGTGCAGTTTTGGTCTCCTAATCTGAAGAAGGACATTCTTGCTATTGAGGGAGTGCAGCACAGGTTCACCAGACTGATTCCCAGGATGGCAGGACTGACATATTAAGAAAGACTGGATCGACTCGGCTTATATTCACTGGAACTTAGAAGAATGAGAGGGGATCTCATAGAAGCATGTAAAATTCTGACGGGATTGGACAGGTTAGATGTAGGAAGAATGTTCCTGATGTTGGGGAAGTCCAGAACCAGGGGTCACAGTTTAAGGATAAGGGGTAAGCCATATAGGACCAAGATGAGGAGAAATGTTTTCACCCAGAGAATTGTGAACCTGTGGAATTCTCTACCACAGAAAGTTGTTGAGGCCAGTTCGTTGGATATATTTAAAAGGGAGTTAGATGTGGCCCTTACGGCTAAAGGGATCAGGGGGTATGGAGAGAAGGCAGGAGTGGGGTACTGAAGTTGCATGATCAGCCATGATCATTTGAATGATGGTGCAGGCTCGAAAGGCCGAATGGCCTGCTCCTGCATCTATTTTCTATGCTTCTATGTTTCTCTGCATCAAGTAGAACAACCCCAGCTTCTCCAGTCTATTCACATAAATCTTTTCTGCACACTCCTTCACATCCTTCTTAAAGTGTGGTTCCCAGAATTGGACACAATACTCGAGTTGAGGCCGAACCAGTGTTTTATACAGGTTCATCGTAATTTGCACGCTTTTGTACTCTATACCTCTATTTATGAAGCCCAGGATCCCGTAAGCTTTTTTAAATGTTTTCTCAACCTGCCCTGCCATCTTCAATGATTTGTGCCCATATACCCCTAGGTCTCTCTGTTCCTGCACTCCCTTTAGGATTGTACCCTTTAGTTTATAATGCCTCTCCTCATTCTTTCTACCAAAATGTATCACTTCACACTTTTCTGCGTTCAATTTCATTTGCCACGTGTCCACCCATTCCACCAGCCTGTCTATGTCCTCTTGAAGTTAATAGTTGTGAAAGTTTTTTAAAAACTTTAAAACTCACCACCATGCATAGTAATGTTGCAGACCAGAAACACACCAGAGATTTAGCTGGTAGTGTCCTATATATCAAAATAGTTATAAGCCTTATTTTGGTCTTTCCTTAAAATAGAAAGCATTACATTCTTTAACTTGGAAATGACACAGCAGTATTATGATACAAATGCTTTATGTGTTTGTATCAAATTCCTCTGTACAGTCTGGTTCCTAAGTGAGTGGCTTTAACTATTAAAAAAAAAATATAAAAACAGATAGCAAGCGTTTCTATAGGTATATAAAAAGGAAAAGAGTGGCTAAAGTAAATGTTGGTCCCTTAGAGGACGAGACCGGGGAATTAGTAATGAGGAACATGGAGATGGCAGAAACTCTGAACAAATATTTTGTATCAGTCTTTACGGTAGAGGACACTAACAATATTCCGACAGTGAATAGCCAAGGGGCTATAGGGGAGGAGGAACTTAACACAATCATAATCACTAAGGAGGTGGTACTCAGTAAGATAATGGGACTAAAGGTAGTTAAATCCCCATGACCTGATGGCTTGCATCCTAGGGTCTTAAGATTGGCAGGGATTGTGGATACATTGGTTGTAATTTACCAAAATTCCCTGAATTCTGGGGAGGACCCAGCAGATTGGAAAACTGCAAATGTAACGCCCCTATTTAAAAAAGGAGGCAGACAAAAAGCAGAAAACTATAACCAGTTAGCCTAACATCTGTGGTTGGGAAAATGTTGGAGTCCATTATTAAAGAAGCAGTAGCAGGACATTTAGAAAAACAAAATTTGGTCAGGCAGAGTCAGCATGGATTTATGAAGGGGAGGTCATGTTTGACAAATTTGCTGGAGTTCTTCGAGGATGTAACAAACAGGGTGGATAAAGGGGATGTGATTTATTTGGGACTTCCAGAAGGCATTTGACAAGGTGTCACATAAAAGGTTACTGCACAAAATAAAAGTTCCTGGGGTTGGGGGTAATATATTAGCATGGATAGAGGATTGGCTAACTAACAGAAAACAGAGAGTCAAGATAAATGGTTCATTCTCTGGTTGGCAACCAGTAACTAGTGGGGTGCCGCAGGGATCAGTGCTGGGACCCCAACTATTTACAATCTATATTAACGACTTGGAAGAAGGGACTGAGTGTAACGTAGCCAAGTTAGCTGACGATACAAAGATGGGTGGAAAAGCAATGTGTGAGTTGGACACAAAAAATCTGCAAAAGGACATAGACAGGCTAAGTGAGCGGGCAAAAATTTGGCAGATGGAGTATAATGTTGGAAAGTATGAGACAGAAAAAAATCAAAGAGCAAGTTATTATTTAAATGATGAAAGATTGCAAAGTGCCACAGTACAGTGGGACCTGGGGGTACTTGTGCATGAAACACAAAAGGATAGTATGCAGGTACAGCAAGTGATCAGGAAGGCCAATGGAATCTTTGCCTTTATTGCAAAGGGGATGGAGTATAAAAGCAGGAAAGTCTTGCTACAGTTATATAAGGTATTGGTGAGGCCACACCTGGAATACTGCGTGCAGTTTTGGTTTCCATATTTACAAAAGGATATACTTGCTTTGGAGGCAGCTCAGAGAAGGTTCACTAGGTTGATTCCGGGAATGAGGGGGTTGACTTATGAGGAAAGGTTGAGTAGGTTGGGCCTCTACTCATTGGAATTCAGAAGAATGAGAGGTGATCTTATCGAAATGTATAAGATTATGAGGGGGCTTGACAAGCTGGATGCAGAGAGGATCTTTCCACTGATAGGGGAGACTAGAACTAGAGGGTATGATTTTAGAATAAGGAGCTGCCCATTTAAGACAGAGATGAGGAGAAATTTCTTCTCGCAGAGGGTTGTAAATCTGTGGAATTCGTTGCCTCAGAGAGCTGTGGAAGCTGGGACATTGAATAAATTTAAGACAGAAATAGACAGTTTCTAAAAAGATAAGGGGATAAGGGATTGTGGGGAGCGGGCGGGGAAGTGGGGCTAAGGCCATGATCAGATCAGCCATAATCTTATTGAATGGTGGAGCAGGCTCAAGGGACCATATGGCTTACTCCTGCTCCTATTTCTTATGTTCTTAACTGGGTTGTACATTTCACAGGTTGTACATTTCACAGGTTGTACATTTCAGTGGGTTGCACATGTCATCGTGTTAATCAAAATGCGTAATTCATTATGCAGGCAGTCTTCAATTTTTAGAGCTGTTTTCTTCCTTTTCTGCTTGATCCTGCAGTTTATGACCCACAGCTCTACTTAAACCTGCAGGTATGTAAATCGTGTGACTGTTCTGGATATTGAAGCAGGCCAGCAATGGCACTTCATCTGCAATTCATGGCTGGGAATCGACGTTGATGAAAACATACCAGACAAGATCGTCCTTGCAGCCTCTGATGAGGAACTGACGGGTTTCCAGTAATAAATAAAATACATTGGATTAGTGTGCTTTTTCTCTGTTCTTCCTAAATATCTGTGCTTTTTTGGTCTTTCATCTTTCTTTGCATAAGAACTTAAGAATTAGGAACAGGAGTAGGCCATCTAGCCCCTCGAGCCTGCTCCGCCATTCAACAAGATCATAGCTGATCTGGCCGTGGACTCAGTTCCACTTACCCGCCCACTCCCCGTAACCCTTAATTCCCTTATTGGTTAAAAATCTATCTATCTGTGATTTGAATACATTCAATGAGATAGCCTCAACTGCTTCCTTGGGCAGAGAATTCAACAGATTCACAACCCTCTGGGAGAAGAAATTCCTTCTCAACTCGGTTTTAAATTGGCTCCCCAGTATTTTGAGGCTGTGCCCCCTAGTTCTAGTCTCCCCCACCAGTGGAAACAACCTCTCTGCCTCTATCTTGTCTATCTCTTTCATTATTTTAAATGTTTCTATAAGATCACCCCTCATCCTTCTGAACTCCAACGAGTAAAGACCCAGTCTACTCAATCTATCATCATAAGGTAACCCCCTCATCTCCGGAATCAGCCTAGTGAATCGTCTCTGTACCCCCTCCAAAGCTAGTATATCCTTCCTTAAGTAAGGTGACCAAAACTGCACGCAGTCCTCCAGGTGCAGCCTCACCAATACCCTATACAGTTGCAGCCGGACCTCCCTGCTTTTGTACTCCATCCCTCTCGCAATGAAGGCCAACATTCCATTCGCCTTCCTGATTACCTGCTGCACCTGCAAACTAACTTTTTGGGATTCATGCACAAGGACCCCCAGGTCCCTCTGCACCGCAGCATGTTGTAATTTCTCCCCATTCAAATAATATTCCCTTTTACTGTTTTTTTTTCCAAGGTGGATGACCTCGCATTTTCCGACATTGTATTCCATCTGCCAAACCTTAGCCCATTCACTTAACCTATCTAAATCTCTTTGCAGCCTCTCTGTGTCCTCTACACAACCCACTTTCCCACTAATCTTTGTATCATCTGCAAATTTTGTTACACTACACTCTGTCCCCTCTTCCAGGTCATCTATGTATATTGTAAACAGTTGTGGTCCCAGCACTGATCCCTGTGGCACACCACTAACCACCAATTTCCAACCCGAAAAGGACCCATTTATCCCGACTCTCTGCTTTCTGTTAGCCAGCCAATTCTCGATCCATGCTAATACATTTCCTCTGACTCCGCGTACCTTTATCTTCTGCAGTAACCTTTTGTGTGGCACCTTATCGAATGCCTTTTGGAAATCTAAATACACCACATCCATTGGTACACCTCTATCCATCATGCTTGTTATATCCTCAAAGAATTCCAGTAAATTAGTTAAACATGATTTCCCCTTCATGAATCCATGTTGCATCTGCTTGATTGCACTATTCCTATCTCGATGTCCCGCTGTTTCTTCCTTAATGATAGCTTCAAGCATTTTCCCCACTACAGATGATAAACTAACCGGCCTATAGTTACCTGCCTTTTGTCTGCCCCCTTTTTCAAACAGAGGCGTTACATTAGCTGCTTTCCAATCCGATGGTACCTCCCCAGAGTCCAGAGAATTTTGGTAGATTATAACGAATGCACCTGCTATAACTTCCGCCATCTCTTTTAATACCTGGGATGCATTTCATCAAGACCAGGGGACTTGTCTACTTGAGTCCCATTAGCCTGTCCAGCACTACCCCCATAGGGATAGTGATTATCTCAAGGTCCTCCCTTCCCACATTCCCGTGACCAGCAATTTTTGGCATGGTTTTTGTGTCTTCCACTGTGAAGACCAAAGCAAAATAATTGTTTAATGTCTCAGCCATTTCCACATTTCCCATTATTAAATCCCCCTTCTCATCTTCTAAGGGACCAACATTTACTTTAGTCACTCTTTTCCGTTTTATATATCGGTAAAAAGCTTTTACTATCTGTTTTTATGTTTTGCGCAAGTTTACTTTCGTAATCTATCTTTCCTTTCTTTATTGCTTTCTTAGTCATTCTTTGCTGTCGTTTAAAATTTTCCCAATCTTCTAGTTTCCCACTAATCTTGGCCACCTTATACGCATTGGTTTTTAATTTGATACTCTCCTTTATTTCCTTGGTTATCCACGGCTGGTTATCCCTTCTCTTACCGCCCTTCTTTTTCACTGGAATATATTTTTGTTGAGCACTATGAAAGAGCTCCTTAAAAGTCCTCCACTGTTCCTCAATTGTGCTACCATTTAGTCTGTGTTCCCAGTCTACTTTAGCCAACTCTGCCCTCATCCCACTGTAGTTCCCGTTATTTAAGCATAGTACGCTCGTTTGAGACACTACTTCCTCACCCTCAATCTGTATTACAAATTCAACCATACTGATCACTCATTCCGAGAGGATCTTTTACTCGGAGATCGTTTGTTATTCCTGTCTCATTACACAGGCTGAAATAAGAATTACTTTAAAAGTGGCTGCACTGCTAAAAGTCATAATGCAACTTTGGGGTTTATATCGAGAGGATACAAAAAGCAAAGATGTTACGATGCTCCGTACAAAATGATAGGCCACATCTAGAGTACTGGTTGCAGACAACTTTAGCTCTCCCCATAGCTGTGAAGTTCACCACAGAACTAAGCTTTTATGTAGACGGAGTCTTCTAAGCCACTGCTTAAGTGACAGATCAGCTAGCCTGCTGTCCATAGATGTATCAAGCAAGTGACAGGTGCCACCTTTGCAAGCAACAACACCTTTATCACTTTTCTTGTGAAAAGATAGCAACAATTGGACAAAGCACAGAATTATTACCAGGCGGTAAGATTCCCAAGAGTGCAGAACTTTGTAGATGGCACCCATGTGACTGACCTACCTCCCTCCTTGTGTGAGCCCATTGTAATGTGACATGCATGTAGTTTCTGGTGGAGGTATTGGTTCAAAGCACATCTTACAAGATCTATGTGTGACTGTACAGCTATTTCAATGTGACACACAAAGTTCTAGGGTTTGGGTGTACCAATTGTAGTAAAGTGTATCAATATAATGATTTTTTTTCCACAATGCTTATACATACAACTTTCATCTCTGAAACACTTGAATTCGTACTCTGGTGCTCTAAACACAAAAATTTATCACAGAAAATGTCACCCATTCTTTAAACATATAATCCTGCTTGTTTGTACGTGCTAGACAATGTTACATTATACTCTAGGGGCAATAAATAATTAATTCATGTTGCCGTTTCCTTGTTTCTATATTCCAGAAACCTGTTCTTCATGAAGACAGCTGAAAGCCTGACGGATGAACATATCTGGTTTTCAGTGGTTGAGCGCCCCCCAAGAAGTTCCTTCACCCGAGTTCAACGAGTTTCCTGCTGCTTTTCTCTTCTCCTCGGATCAATGCTGACCAACATCATGTTCTGGGGCACATCACCCGATGAGTCACTGGAGCACACGACACTGGGTAGCAGTAATAATAGAATAAGTATTTTGCTGATTTATGAATTATTAGATTTCTGAATGGAAAAATTCTCTTAGAAATCAAAGAGACCAAACTTTAAAATATAATTAATAGGTATTGTAACATTTTTACTTTTACATTTCAAGGAAGTTTGTCATAATTTGATGGAAATGTAGCATTGTTAAAGGATGCACATATTTGGAATTAAGTCTGAGACTACAGACGCGAGCCTTGTTATGAAACCGGCCGGCCTGGCAGAAACATGGCAGTATTGGTTCGATAATGGTGTTGAATCGCTTACCGCCCTGATTACACTGACACTCTGGCTGCTGCCATCTTCATTTCAGACCTCAACTGTAATGGGTGGTCATTTCAAAACATGGCACCAAATCTTTTGTGATTTCATTTTTGTAGGGCCAGGAGGAGCTTAAATACTGGGCTGTGCAAAATACTGTGGATTGTTGCCGCCTTGCACCCACCCAATCCCCTGCCCCCAGGCCTACATGTCTGCCAGCTGGTGCACCTTTGTCTTTTATTGCAGGTCTCCAGAGTGCTTCTCCAACCTGTGAAACCTCCTTAAATACCTGTGCTCCCAAGGGATTATGGGATCCCTTGGGACTCCAGGGGATGAGCCCTCTGGTGGCTGTACAGAGTAAATACAAGTCCACATATATAACACAAACCAAGCAGTAGTCATCCACTGGCCAACCAGTGAGCTGCAGGGGAGCCTGTTCAAGGAGTGCCGCTTGTCTTAGCCATGCTAATAAGACTCAAGCCTCAAAATCTCTCTCCGCTGGTCCAACTGGTGGGTGGCTGGCCTGCTCTCCTGGGCAACCACCCAAAGGTCAAAATCGATCCCTCAGTGCATCTGATGTGGCATAAATATATAATAATTATAGCACTATGGTTAAATTAGATATGTGGAAGTTGATTGAGAAGAATTCTGAGGAATTCAAAGTAGTTCAAATGTGATAAGAGAAAAGAACAGGAAACTAGTCATTTGTTGGGATAAATGTTGTAAGGCTGTATTGGCGGCTTGGAGTTTCACTACTGATTGCTGCAGGGTTTAAACCCAATTCGCTAAGTGATGCACTTTGCATCATACACTTTTGCGGACACAGCAGGCACTTGCAAGCTTCATTTATGTGTTATATTTAAAGAATGAGGTCCCGTGCTAAACCATGACTTTGGGAAGGCTCTGCCTATGCTGCATTCCTCTGCCATATAAAATGAGCACATTGGCATCCTGGACTTTCCTAATGTCATCATAGGGAATCTCCTGCTCCTTCCCAAAGTAAGGTACTCAAAACTGGACACAATATTCTAACTGTGTGTCTTCAGCACTTCACAAGCTAGTCTGTCACAGAGTTGTATCATCTGCTAGAGGATGACCTTCTGACAATATCTGGAACAGGGATTTGTCTGTGACAAAAAGTATACTTTTTTCTTTGATGTTTCAAGTTATTGAGCTTTTATCTTTCTCTTACGGTACGTATGAGGTTAAAAACCAGGTTCACGCACAGAAAACGATTCATTTTATTGCTATGTTTGGTAGCTTGTAACCTTACCCATGGTTCACTCGACAGTTTATTCTGCTGCTTTCCGAAATTGAGGAAGATCACTTGATACAACCAGTAAGCTGAAATACAATGATGAAGATTTTCTCTTCGATCCCTGGACTTGCTAGAAATTATCCCGATAAAGGGATGATAAAAGCATACGCTGGTTTATAAGGAGTGAGGGCTTGGCTATGGGAGTGGACTGGGACACTGAACACGAGAAAAATATTTGAAATATACCCCAAAATTTAACAGGCTCTTCCGATAAAAGTAACCACAGGATGAACTTTCCAAGCTAATACAGGGAACATCTGTCATATCAGGCAGTGTGCAGTGCACACAAAGATATCAAGGAAGTGTTCATTGTTATGTTTGCAAGGGGTAACATTCATTACTTTTCCTGTGGAAAGAAGTCACCAAATAGGACACAGTGCTTCACTGGGGGGCGGGTTCTCTTGCGTACAAGGTGTTAAAGATGATAATCCGGTCGTCATTTTGAAAAATTGGGGCTGTTATATAAAAATAACATTGTTATTTTTCAATTAAAGAACTGTTGTTTGTAAGGGTACTGATTCCAACGGTTGGAATTTATTCCTGTGTAATGATGTGATCCTTTCATTCTTTACTTCAGCAGAATACAGTTTCTTCCTGCAGGAGTTGATGATTGGGATTGAGAGTGCCTTCATCATGTTTCCTATCAACCTGGGAATTGTACAGATTTTCAGGTTTGTCCGTCCCAGGCCAGATCAGACAAAGACACTGAAATATAAAAGAGCTCAGAACTCCTTGCCCACCAGCTTCCCTGCACATCCCCTTACTCCAGAGTCTCTCCTGCAGGTCAGCATTTCCTTTCCTACTTCCTGGAGAAGAATTTTTGTACTTTTCCAAAAATAAAACATGTTCTAAAATGTATTTTTTTTATTAGAGTATACCGCAGATATAAAATTATTGATGTGCAATTAATATATCATTTACAGAGTTACCATGTAGTTGCAAGTAACATTTGTAGTCACAGAGTAGATTTCAGAGCATCAAAATGGAGTCATCGGCGTGAAGAGGACCACGTGCCAGTAACAGAGATTGCTTGATTTTCCTCCCATTTAAGTTAATGGGAAAAAATCCGGTCAGAAGTGGGGATGTTCACTGATGATTGCACAGTGTTCAGTTCCATTTGTAACTCCTCAGAAAATGAAGCAGTTCATGCCCACATGTAGCAAGACTTGAACAACATTCAGACTTGGGCTGATAAGTGACTAGGAACATTTGCACCACACAAGTGCCAGGCAATGACTATCTCCAACAAGTGAGAGTCTAACCACTGCCCCTTGATATTCAGCAGCATTACCATCACCGAATCCCCCACCATCAACATCCTGGGGATCACCATTGACAAGAAACTTAAATGGACCAATCACATAAATACTGTGGCAACAAGAATGGGTCAGAGGCTGGGTATTCTGTGATGAGTGTCTCATCTCCTGACTCCCCAAAGCGTTTTCACCATCTACAAGGCACAAGTCAAGACTGTGATGGAATGCTCTCCAATTGCCTGGATGCAGCTCCAACAACACTCAAGAAGCTCGACATAATCCAGGACAAAGTAGCCCGCTTGATCGGCACCCCATCCACCACCTTCAACATTCACTCCCTCCACCACCGGCGCAGTGTTTACCATCTACAAGATGCACAGCAGCAACTCACCAAGGCTTCTTCGGCAGCACCTCCCAAACCCGTAACTTCTACCACCTAGAAGGACAAGGGCAGCAGGTGCATGGGAGCACCTTCACCTGCAAGTTCCCCTCCAAGTCACACACCATCCTGACTTGGAAGTATATTGCCGTTCCTTCATCGTCGCTAGGTCTAAATCCTGGAACTCCCTCCCTAACAG
The DNA here is from genome assembly GCF_044704955.1 of Pristiophorus japonicus. NCBI lineage: Eukaryota > Metazoa > Chordata > Chondrichthyes > Pristiophoridae > Pristiophorus > Pristiophorus japonicus. The sequence continues at coordinate 156,762,734 of NC_091989.1, forward strand.
CATTGTGGGAGTATCTTCACCACAAGGACTGCAGCGGTTCAAGAAGGTGGCTCACCACCACCTTCTCAAGGGCAATTAAGGATGGGCAATATGTGCTGGCCTTACCAGTAACATCCACATCTCATGAACAAATTTTAAAAAATAACGTGCAATAACTTAATAACATATATTTGGAAGATGTTAGATAAAATACTTGGAAAAGTCATGTAATATTCAAACTATTCTCTGAACTCCAGCTTTTTATCCTCCAGCTAGGATTTTGCCTGTTGCAATGGCAGTTTTGGATGACTGCATGAAACTAAGCAAACTGATGTTCCTGCTACCACTGTACTCTGCCCGTCTAATATCAAAGGCTACTTAGCACAGGTTGCATTTTTGTCACCATCAGAAGTTAAAATAAGGCCGCTTCTTGTTTAGAGCTCTGACACATTCTTAGCTGGTACAACTATATCCTGAACAGGGCGCCTCAAAATAAATGATATATAAGTGAAAACCATTTACAGTTTGTTATAATGCGGTGGATTTCCTCTTATCGTGCTCGGATGTAGCGTATCTGCTGGGCAGAGCTTATAGAGGACAATGGGTGGAGAGGATCCCATGCCCGTAACGGAATTTGCTTGATTTTCCTCCCATTTAAATTAATGGCCATAAAATCAGGTGGACGCCATTGAGGTGCAGGATCCTCCGTGGCTGATTTCCCTCCACATGCTCCACCCAGCCGGTTCTCTGTGCCTAAGTACAAAGGGAAATCTCCATTAGTATGTCACATCTGTTCCACCAAATGACACTGTGTTCCTTACCTTACATCTAGGACATTAAGAGGATCATCAACCTTGTCTACAGGACACTGAAGGATGGTGTACCAGCACTAGAAGAGGAAGCCAATAATGCCAGTGATATCAATCAGCTTTTAGTCATATTCGCCAATATTCTTCAGATTAGTATGGAGGAACAGAAGAAAAGTGAGAAGGAAAATACTACCATTCCTGTCGAAGGTAAAGGCAATTGCTTCTTTACAACACAGTGGGGTTGAAATTCGGTTGAAACTCCACCCGTAGGCACTGGAGAGGGGCGGCTAAAGGGCGGCAAAGAACTTACCGCCGGAGGGAAGCGGGTTCCTGGCCTCTGGAGAAATTTAGTTGGGTGTTGGGGGCGATGCCGAGAGGTACCACTGTGCGCTATACCACCATCATCGAGCGGCTGTGAAATTAGGTAGGTATGGTGCCGTACCAGCAGGCGTTTGTACTGACTGGAAAAGCTGTCGGTACATCGGGGATCCCAGGGCGGTATCGTCCAGCGGTCAAGGTAAGTTGTTATCTTTAATTTTTTTCAGCATTTATGTATTAATGGCACCAGTGGGGAAGTGTGGGTGTGGGTCAGAGGAATTTTCGGAAACTGTTTTTTTCAGTTTTTTTTCAACTCACGTGCTGGCAGCCTACCGTCGGGAAATTCAGTCGGCCTCCTGAGCTACCGCTCCATTGGCACCCGAGGACGAGCGTACAACGCCACTTTTAGCGCTGCTGTCTCAGCTTTGGGCTGAAAAACTGAATTTGGCAGTTTGAGGCGGTGATTACCGCCTGGCGGTAAAATCACCCATCAGGTGGTGGTACCACATCAAATGGTGGTACCGAATTTCGATCCCAGTATCTCATTGATATCTTGGTATTTATGTACACAGTGCATTTTTCAGAACTTTGAAAGAGTTTTGTAATGATAGTTATCATTTTTCTTTGTTGGAACAATATATTTTCCTCTTGTTCAGCCAGTAAGTGGGAGCTACTAAACAGATATTCTATTTGGATACATTAGGAAATTACTTAAGAATAATGACGAGGTGACCTCATCCAGAAACCAATGTGTGACGTATATAAGAAAAGACAGGAATGACAGAAATTATTCTAACCACATTGTTTTCCTCTTGTTCAGCCAGCAAGTGGGAGCTACTAAACAGATTGATGTTGCAAACATACGATGTGTCTGTCAGCTTCTGAAGGAGTTCTGGCTCGAACTTCAACCTGTTCATTCAGATGCTGACCACCCTGCTGTGCAATTTCAGGATTGTCTGTTCTTATTTCAGATTTTCATCATTTGTAATTTAGCCTTGCAGTTGTTTTGCTTTTGCCAAACGGGGCAGTTAATGTGCTGCAGGAAATTACATGCCACTCGACTAAAGTCTTAATCTTGGCATTGTCACTAAGGATAGGAAGTTCTGGTTAAAATTATTTTCTGGACTAATAAGTTCAGAAAGGCAAAATAGTGAATGCCTAGCTGAAAGACACTTGATGGACAGCATTTGGTCTATGATGTCAACGGCAATGTCGGATCAAAATAGTTTATAGAGCAAAGAAAATAGGTTTTACATTTACTCTTTCAGGAAATCCCACAACTGATTTGCAGAATCAAAGAGCTGAAAATCAACAACGCTGCCTGTGGACATTAGTGCAACAAGTGGAAGAGAATTTAAATCGGATGGGTGTAAGCAAATTCCAGAATCCTTACAGTCAAATACATGCTGTCGATCAGGTGCAGAAAATTATGTATTTCCTGAGAAGTTCCCCTCAGTTCAAGGATACAACTTATGAAAGGTACCGGTGGCCATATTTTGTTATTTGCGAAATGTTAACTTAAAGCTTGGCATTCAGCGAGGACTGTACTCACAATTGAAAGCGTGGCCTTAAAATAAATATTTTATATCTTCACATTTTGGGATGATGGGAATAGAAGTATTTTAGAAACATCTAAAAATATGGCCCCGAACTTGGTGGAAGCTAAGTTCCGCCCAAAGGACCGCTGAAATCCCGACGGTACTTTGGGCGGGAGTTTCGTGGAAAAGTCCTGGAAAAACCACCCAGCGGCAAAAAAGCGACTTATGCCCTCAATCTGGGTGACAGGGGGCGGGAGATCCCAATCTTGATGGCAAATGCAATCCTCGGCAAAGTGACGCCGAGGATTGAGTTGGGCCCAGGGAGGGGGGAGCAGATAAAAATAAAAATGTATAACAAATAATAAAAAAAACACTGGAATACCTTCAGGGGGCCCCATCCACCTGAATCACTGGAAAAAAATAAAGAAAAGACGTTTATTAACCTTTTTTTGCAGGTCTTCATATTTACCGTTGAGGTTAGACCTGCCTCCATGTGGCGGTCCTTTCCCCTGCTGCAGCGGACTTCCGCCCGGATCAAACTGGCAGCTCGGCGGGCGGGAGGACACTTACGTGAGTTGCACGTCAGCGGGCGGTCCCCAGCGGTCTTCCCTCCCCATGGGAGGTCTCCACCAAACTCGTTCGGAGGGGAGACCGCTCAGAAAACTTGGGGGCAACGGGCGGTGAGTGCACCAAGTTCGGCCCCATTGGTCGTTAATTCAGATTGGACACATGTAAGGTGTTGAATTAATGTACCTTATATTTAATGCCATAAGTAGATAATGTGAAATGCAGTGATGCCTTTTTCCTATTAGATAACACCTTCGGGATAAGATTTCTGTTGCACTCCTTGGCAAGCACTGGGGATATATATCGCATTATCTATTAAAGTTAATAGACTGAAAATTGCTGACAAAGATGGTGCAATTGTTTGATAAACATTTCTGGTATGTGTCAAGGAGCAACATTAAATAATGTTTACTTCTTCGAGCCGGCAATTCACATCGCTTCAAAAAAATAATAGCTGTTATTGGTTGCTCTCCTGTGATCTTACTCACGGATAATTTGGGGTCTGGAGTATAGTTGTGGGGTTTAACTGCTAAGAGATAGGTTTGTATAACTTGGCCTGTCTGCTTAAGACCACTATTTAAGTATTTCCTGTGGTGAAGTGATTGAAGTAGGTGTATTGAGAGCAATTAGAGGCTAATTGCTGAGAGACATTTCTGTAGATTGGCAGCAGCTAGTAAATCTCAGCTCCTGCTCTTGAGGAGAGATCAGATTATCAAAGTTAAAAAGAAACAGGAGGAAATAATTCACTTTTTTACTCTTTTTTTAAAATGATGACACTAAAATGTGACATGCTTAGATGCACAAGATAGATAAAGCACACAATGTGTCCTTCCACAGCAAAATAACCACATGGCAAATACAAAGCTGTATTTTGGCAATCAAAAGTAATTCTTCTCAAATACAATGACTGTTATTTTCGATTGATAAAGGTAATCATTGTGCTTCCAAAGGTGATAACATGACTAAAGATAATGTCATGACTAGAGACAATGACAATCTTTTTAGTGACAATTGCAGGGCATTTCCTTGGAGCTGCTCCCACTCCACTGCTGTAATTGATTTATTTCAAGTGTACCCTGTACTAGTATACTGTTTAAGTCACGGGAGAAAGATCATTTTAAGCAGTGTGTGAGGCCCCGAACTCGGTGGACCCACTGCCCGCTGCCGCCGAGTTTTCTGGGCGGTCTCCCCTCTGAGCGAGTTTGATGGCAGCCTCCCGACGGCGGGGAGGGAAGACCGCTGGGGACCGCCCGCTGGCACTTAACTCAAGTAAGTGTCCTCCCGCCCGTCGAGCTGCCAGTTTGGTCCGGGCGGGAGTCCGCTGCAGCAGGAGGAAGGACCGTCGCGTGGAGGCGGGTCTAACCTCAACGGTAACTAAGAAGACCTGCAAAAAAAAGGTTAGTAAACTTCTTTGCTTTTTTTTTCTCTAGCGCTTCAGGTGGTTAGGGTCCCCTGAAGGTTTTTCCAGTCGATTCATTTTATTGTTTGAAAATTTAAAATTTAAATGTTTAGCCCCATCCCTGGGCCTGACTCAATCCTCAGCGATACTTTGCCGAGGATTACATTTGGCGCTGATATTGGGAGGTCCCGTCTGCTGCTGCCGTGATTCATGGCGTAAGTCTTTTTGCCGCCCGGCGGTCTTTCCCGGACTTTTCCACGAATCTGCCGCCCAAGGTACCATCACAAGGTACCGTCGGGTATCTCAGCGGTCCTTTGGGTGGCACTTGGGCGGGGCTTAGCTTCCACCAAGTTCGGGGCCTGTGTGTCTGATTTGCATTTTGTGACTCTGACTCAATATATTTGAAAATATATCCTACTTTTTACTGACTATATTGCAATTACTGGCAATTGATCAGAATATTGAGTGGATTTCCAAAAACCCTTTCTTCCATAACATTTGTAAAATGTGTCTTTCATCAAGCACCTGATTTTAGGATTAAAACCCAATAACTATCACCCGAGAGCTGAATTCCAAAATAAGCATTGAACCTGGTTTAGTATCAGCATATTGTAGTTCTCCCACACAGCTGCCTTTTTTTTTTTGGTTGGTGCAAAGGGAACTTCAGTATCTCTCTGTACCGGTGAGCAGCATCGACCTAGAGTCCATTACCTGCACCACATACAGAGGCTGAGTGAAGTCCCATGGGGCGGGGGGAGGCATTAATAATACTGCTAATAATGCATGCCAACTCCTTTTAGTGGTATACTTTGTGAAGACATTTCAAGTGCCATTTGCTTACTTATATATTTTATTTGTTACCTCTCTTTCCTCTTTCAAGACGCACCTTAAAACATATCTCTTTGACTAAGCTTTTGGTCACCTGCGCTAATTTTTACTTTTGCGGCTCGGTGTCAAATTTTCTGTGACGCGTCTTGGTTTGCCCAAATTTAAATCCAAACTTCTGTTCATTGTTAGTTAAGGGTATCGAGGGATATGGAGCTAAGGTGGGTAAATGGAGTTGAGGTACAGATCAGCCATGGTCGAATTAAATGATGGCGCAGGCTCGAGGGGCTGAATCGTCTATTCCTGTTCCTATCTTCCTATTAAGAACATTTGATTTTACCGTTGATCCAAAAGCAATACACTTTCTTACAGCTGATTTCAGCTGACCTTTTTTCACTCAAATTCATGAAAAAAAAAATCATACCTGAATATCAGAAGGTCTACTTATCAAGTCCAATCAAGAAACACACAGCACCGTGTGACATTTTATCATTTGCAATATCTTTATTACTGAAAAAAGTAAAAATGTAATCTCATTTTTATTCAAATATTTTTTGTGACAGAAATACTACAGAGCTGTCCAAGGGATTAAACAGGGTATCAGCTCATCCTAACATCCAGAAGGACGAGGTTAGGCAGAGGTGCTTTGGCGAGCTCCCTTGGTGGTTTGTGTACATTGCTTGGTTCCTGGTGATTGTAACGAGTGCTACATCTGCCTTCTTCACCATATTGTATGGACTGCAGTATGGTAAAGCCCAGTCTATCAAGTGGCTAATCTCCATGGCAACAGCCCTGTTCCAAAGTGTGTTTATTCTGCAGCCAGTAAAGGTAATGTATGGACTACTACTACTAAATTCCCATCTGTCGGCTCAACAGCGATGATGGGGCCGAAAACACATGGACTGCAATTATAAAATGCTTTAACTATAATTAGTGTGAACCTAAACTGCATATAAGACAGGGATAATAAGCTGTGAAAAGTAGTTTATTCAAAGTCTTTGTAGCATAGCAGTTTGATGTATGCCATGAGTTAGCACCAGGCTTTTCGTAGGAAGTTCCTCACTTTGCAAGCTCAGATAAGTTATTGTAAAGATGCCACAGGAGGTTGAGACAATCCGTAGGTGATGTATCATGGATTGCCCTTCCAAAACTGTGCAGCTGGGGGACAGTCATAAAGCATCAAGAGCAGAAAATGGGGAACACATTAGAGGCCTTTCCAGCATCGAAGCCAATACACTTTGTGAGGAGGATCTTCTCTCTCTTGGGCAGTAACAGAATAGTTGCAACATATATATCATGATGGTGTCACATGTAAGCTATTTTAAAGTATGATTTATATATTTACAATGCAAATTCTGTCATTGTTTTATGTGATTACAAATGATTACAACAATGGTTTACCTGCTGGTTTTCAGAAGCAACTGTGGCCATTTAAATGCCACGGGTACATTTTTTAAGGAGCCGGCCTATGTTTGCAGTATTGTAATCTCTGACTTGGTTATTCTGAGATTTCAGATGCACTTGACAGTGCATGTTTCAAGTAATATTTTATTCTTTCTTTATGATGTTGTGAAAGTAGGAAGGAAAATGACCCCTTTCATTAAGAAAATTTATAACCATTAGTTTCAAAAATAACATTGAGTGATTTAAGTGACTGAACATATTTAGTGGCTATGTTTAAAAACAAATTGAATTTTATTTGGCTAATATTGCTCTCCTTTCATCTGCGACACCTTTTGTTTTGAAGGTTTTATGTGTTGCTGCCTTTATCGCTTTATTTGTGAGGAAAGTAGATCATCATGATGGTGAACAGACATTCCACCTGACATCAGGTATAAGTGTAGAGTTTTAAAATTACAATATTGTCAGGGATTAACTCACGCAGACAGTCTTTACAGGTACTGGTGCAGGAAGGAAGTGGATCTACATTGGTAACTATTAGAGGTTTAGGATCTTGCGTTCAATATTCTCTTGGGTACATCTTTGCTAGTCACTCCACTCCCATATGCATTACATTTATCAGTGTGATCATACTGCCCAATATCTAACAATATGATTCTGAACCCCGAGTGTGTAACTATAGTATGCCCTTGTGATCTGATCCGGATACTCGTGTCGTCCGCATGCGTTCCACTTTCATTTGTTTGAAGGCAAATTGAGAAAACACTTGGTAAGACTCACTGAGCTAGAAATTCACCACCGTAACGATGGATTTAGTTCCATTTTTTGGAGCTAAATAAATTTACGGCCATTTTGCTAGTTTCTCCAGTGGTGTAATGCCGTCCTTAAAAAAAAATAATGTGACGTCACTCGGGGTCAAACCCAACAATAATGCGGTTTTTGAGCGTTTCCCCAATAAGGACATTTTTAAGGACAGTGATAATTACCGATTTGAAAAAGCTTGCCTTACTTGGTCAAGTCGGATCGAAATCAGCGCTAACAGCGCCACCTTGGAAAATGGAGCTTCTTTGGAGCGGGTTTATACTGCGTTTTTAGGGACTTAAGGAGATTTAAGGGCATTTAAGGACCTTTAAAGAATGGGCGCTATTCTATCTTTGTCAGATGTGGTGAGTGCTTATGTTATCCTGGATTATCATAGAAGAAGGCTTATTCGACAGCATTATCATGAGATACTACATAAGTTTGATCTCGATGAAAAAAATAATTTGTAGTTTATTAAACATTTGTACACTTGTACTTAACTTTAATTAAAACAATTATATTAAACTTTAAACTTTTAAATTAACATCACTTAAATAACAATAAAAGAAGAACAAAAGAACAGAAAAACAACAACAGCAGCAGCAAACAAACTTCAGCTGCAGCCACCTCTTCCCCCCCACCCCCTTATTTAAACACCGCCGCGCCGCCCGTCCTTATTGCCCTGCCCATTACCACAGGCTTAGCCCTACTCCAGGTGAGCCCAAGCTTCTTATTAGTGTCTCGGGTACAGCGCTCTGCCTGTTGGGGGACAGAGCCAGGAGACGGCACTCCAGAAGGTCCACCTTCAGCCTGTAGATCAACCTGCAGGATTGGAGTGGGAGTGGCATCACTTGCTACCATCCATTGCCTCTGGGTAATGACAGCCTGGATGTGCTCCCATGTTGCAATGACATGCCTGCAGATAGTGCTGCTATTCCTCCCGACATGCCCTCCCTAATGTCAGCAGATAGTGCTGCTATTTCTCCCTTGATCCCACCCACGACCTCAAGGAGTGACTTTGTAAGCTGAACACTCTCCCCACTCATTCCCATGAGTTCCCACCACCCGTGGAGCCTGCATTTCAGAAGAGCGCTGTTCAGGTCTCCTCCTCCTCTGTACAGATGGGCCTGCTGCTGCCCTGGGTGTGCTTTCCTGCAACCCACTGGGACCGGCGACCTCGTAGCGTGGACAACCCAGAAATCTCCCCTCGCGCGTAGAGCTGTTGAAAACACTTGGTTCATCCGTGGCCTGCAATTCCAACAATTGCAATATCACCGTCTGATCATCTTGCTCCTTTCCCCCCCCTCCTCCCCATGAAAAATATTGTCGGCCTCCTGCTCCTCCTCATTCTCCTCCTTGTCCTCCTCCTGATCGCCCTGTGGAACTTGTTCAGTCTGGCTGAGGTCATCGGGGTTATCCACTTCTGCTCGTGGCAGGGTGGCATAGTCTTCTCCTTCATTATTGGATGTCTGTGAAACATCTGCAAAATATAACAGAACAGACGAATGGTTAGCAGCAGGGGAGGGGACAGGGTGATAGGAGTAGGCTCACATAGTGCAGGCTCATTTGAAGGACCACGACGAATGATAGTACATCGCATAAACTGAAGCATAGCCCACTTGTGTCAACCCTGACTGGATTTTGCGAGACTTGCCCTCCGTCTGCAACTGGGCCCAGCATCTGCACAGGTGGTCGATCTTTGGGACCTACCAATAATACCTGCGATTCTACTTTCCAAGGCTGTTAATGGGTGCAGTCTTGGCAAACCTCCACCAGTTTTCATCCACTCTCAATGGTTGTTGGACACCACCTTCTGCAAAGATGACAAACAGAAATTTTTAAGAGAGGGCCTTCTGCTGTCGTGGCACACTCAGATAGTCACATTTACAATTCAAGTAATTGTAGTGCATAAATAAAAACATTACTCACTCTAACTGCTTGACAAAGGTCCTACCACTTCTTTCGGCACTGCTGGCGAGTCCTCTTGATGGACCCCACTGAGGAAACCTGTTTTGCAATGCATTCCAAAGCTTGAGCTATTGCTGCTGGTTTAAGTTTACCAAGACCCTTCTTGCCAATCTGGCACCATCCTCTTTCCACAGCACCTACCAGGGCCTCATTGGAGTCTTGGTTAAATTTCCTGGCCCTTTTCCTTTCCAAATCAGACTCTATTTTTCATTTTGCAGCTCCTGTGTGGAAGTACTCACAAATCTACTGAAATTTACAATGGTCATTAAAAATGGTTGACCCAGACCAGGAAGTGTACTGCACACGCGCGTGCAGACCCGTCACATGAAAAACGGGCGATTTTTTTTTTTCCTATTTTTGCGCATGCGCAGAGCAGGCGTTATTTTTAACGCAAAAAAATCGAGCTCCATCCTTAAAAACGGTTGTATTTTATCACTACGCCAACATTTTTTACACTTTTGCCGAAACATAGACCTTATTTTTTTGGTGCTATTTCGACATTAAAAAATGGCAGTTATTCGCAAATAGCACCCAAAAACGCTGCTATTCTTAAATGTGGAATTTCTAGCCCAATATTATGCTGCTTCATACTCACATAAAAATGCAAAATTATAAATAAGTTTGCTGAAAAGAGATATTGCTGAGATGTTTAATAGGCAAAAACGTGGCAGATGGAATTCAGTAAATGTAAGGTGGTACACTTTTGTTAAAAAAAGTAAAAGTAATAATTATACTTTGAATGTGAGAAGAGTAGGTGATGTGGAGGAGCAGAGAGATTTGGGGCTTCAGATTCACAAGACATTAAAAGCATTACCTCCTGGGGATAAGGCCATATAAAATTAATAGAATACTAACCCTACAACCCTCCAAGAATTCTGTGTTCCTCCAATTCTGGTCCCTTTTGCATCCCCGATTTCCTTCACCTCACCATTGACGGCTGTGCCTTCAGGTGTCCAGGCCCTAAGCTCTGGAACTCCCTCTCCACCTTTAACTCTCCACCTCTCCTCCTTTAAGACACTCCTTAAAACCTACCTCTTTGACCTCTTTCCTCATCTAACTATCAGCATTACCCTCTATTCCCTTCTCCCTCAGGTTCTTTTCTAGTCTCCCCTTAAATGTATCTATACTATTCGCTTCAACCACTCCCTGTGGTAGCGAGTTCCACATTCTCACCACTCTCGGAGTAAAGAAGTTCCTTCTGAATTCCCTATTTGATTTCTTGAAATTCACTATTTGATTTCTAGAATTCACTAATTGATTTTGTATTTCCCTATTACTAGGTTAAAGGCGCTATCTAAATGCAAGTTACGGCTATTTCTGGTCACTTTAATAATCAGGTTCGAGTGCAAACCAATATGGTGGATAATTGTGTTTAATCAGAGTTTGAGATGCAATGTAACACATTAGTTATACAGTAAAAACATATGACCGTAACAATAGTTGGAATTGATCTGATCAGACAGACGGTTGACACACGTGAACAATTCTATTCTTTCTATCGTCTAGGGCTTCCTTCATTCTCTCTCTCTCCCTCTCTCTCTCTCTCTCCCTCTCTCTCTCTCCCTCTTTCTTTCTCTACTTCTGTCTGAAACTACAAGCTTCCAGGAGGTCACTTTTAACCTATTTTTAGGGCTGGGCCTGAATCTGAATCTTGACCTTTTGACCTAAAAAGTTGATATCCAATAAGACTTCGAGTTCTTTGTCTCATTTCTTGTTTCAAGAACCCGCCCTAAAGATGGCTTACAATTTTGGTCACATGTCATAGTTTATACCTTATTGAAGTCGCTTTTCTGTAGAATTTCTTTAATCTCTCTCTGTTTATACTAACCCAGGGTTTCTTCCTGTGGAAAAGCTTTAATCTATTTGTCCCTATTCCCTCAATACAAAGCCTAGTCCTTTGAACTATGAGGCCCAAACCAGAGCTTTGTCACCTCAACCAATCTTTACGACATAGCAAAATGCCTGTGTTTGCACTAATTGCTACAAACATCCTTCGATTCTAAGCCTTTCCATATAAATTGTCTTTAGATACTTAAAGAAACTGAAGCTTTTACTTGAAAACCACAGATAATTAGCATTTCTCAGTCCAAAACAACAATGTAAACGCAGCACTCGTTTTATACATTTTTAGGCATCCTTAGTTTCTAACAGTACATAGAAACAAACTGTTTCTGGTGATTAGGGGTCTAGAACTAGGGAACATAGATATAAGATTAAATGTAAGCAATTTAGGACAGAGATTACACAGAGGGGTGTGAGGCTGTGAAAGGCAATACCAAAATTACCAAAGCAGAGACTAGAATCATAGAAATTTACAACACGGAAGGAAGCCATTTCGGCCCATCGTGTCCGTGCCAGCTGGCAAATAACTATCCATTTAAGAATAGCTTATAATGAAGTTGAAGGAAAGAAGAATTAAGGGATTTGGGAACCCAATGAGCACATGGGATTCGGACTATGTGCCTGTGTGGAGGATAAACACCACCATAGATTGGTTGGCCAAAATGGGCAGTTTCCACGTTGTAATTCCCACATCGGTCAGTCATCTTACTTAAACAAAATAATTCCTCACTACCTTCCTGCATGGCAAACCTCTGCGGCTAGCCACATTTTGTCTTTGCAGCTTCTGTTTGTAAACCTGGCTGACTGCCTCTATTTATTAATCATTCTGGAATCGCATCTAGCAGGGCCCAGAGCCTTCCCAGCAAAATGGGTGTGAGGTGTTTATCAATTGCAGGGACAGTCTAATGAATTGTTTATTATTTACAGTCTATGGGAAATAACATAAAAGCTTAGCTCATTGGCATTTTAACCACCTGTTCGCTCCATGCCTTTTTTGACATTCTTTTGTGAATGTTCTTTGCTTTAAAAACCCCAACATTTAAATGTAACTCTTTCTTCCAATTCATTTCTGTGAGGAAATGGTTAAAGAATACTGATAAGAGGCAGTCACACAGGGGTACCTTTTCCTCTGAGTGTCTGACAGATGCAGTGTGCCTGTCAGAAGGCAGCCCCATGCATTTTTGCTCCCACAGCCCTCATTCATTAATGGCATCATAAGAAATGAGGGATGCATTTTATTTTTGGGTACAATTAGTAATCATTTAAAAAGAAAAATATGTGCTATAATTCGTCAGGGTTTTTCCCTTCCCTTCTCTTTTGTAGACCCCACTTTCAGCCTCTGTACTTTCTGTCAATGGTACAGAGCAGTTTGCATCATTGTTATTGGCTTTTAAGAGATCTGCTTTATGGAACAGAAGATATTTTTCAAAACCCCCACTTCACCAAGTTTTCTAAGTCTGCCATTGTGCAGGTGCTCGGCACTGAGCAGCCACACCACGGTTAAAGGGCAGATGAGCAGAATATTAGCCGGGCTGGACCCTTCAAATTGGTATCCAACAACAACTTGCAAATATATAGCACCTTTGATGTAGCAAAACGTTCCAAGGCACTTCACAACAAAATCAGAAATAAATGAATGACAAGTCAAAAAGTGAGAGATTAGGAGGAGTTACCAAAAGCTTGGTCAAAGATGTGGGTTTTAAGAAATGTTTTTAAGGAGGAGAGCGAGGTATGAAGGGGATTAGATAGTGCATTAATTAAGGAAAGCCAGCATGGATTTGTTAAAGGCAAATCTTGTTTAACCAACTTGATCGAGTTTTTTTGGTGAGGTAACAGAGAGGGTTGATGAGGGTAATGCGATTGACATAGTGTCCATGGATTTCCAAAAGGCGTTCAACAAACTGCCACATAATAGGCTTGCCAGCAAAGTTGAAGCCCATGGAATAAAAGGGACAGTGGCAGCATGGATACGAAATTGGCTAAGTGACAGAAAGCAGAGAGTAGAGGTGAACAGTTGGTTTTTGGACTGGAGGAAGGTATACAGTGCTGTTCCCCAGGGGTTGGTACTAGGACCGCTGCTTTTCTTGATTATATATTAATGACTTGGATGTGGGTGTACAGGGCACAATTTCAAAATTTGCAGATGAACCAAAATTTGAGAGTATAGTGAACAGTGAGGAGGATAGTGATAGACTTCAAGAGGAGAGGAAATATAAACTAAAGGGTACAATCCTAAAGGATGTGCATGATCAGAGAGGCCTGGTGGTATACGTGCACACATCGTTGAAGGTGGCAGGGCAGGTTGAGAAAGCAATTCTATAAAGCTTACAGAATCCTGGGCTTCATGATTAGAGGTATAGAATACAAAAATGTGGAAATTATGATGAACCTGTATTAAACACTGGTTCGGCCTCAACTCTCCAATTCTGGGCACTGCACTTTAGGAAGGGTGTGAAGCCCTGAGAGAGGGTGCAGAAAAGATTTATGAGAATGGTTCCAGGGATGAAGAACTTCAGTTACGTGGATAGACTGGACAAGCTGGGTTGTTCTCCTTACATCAAAGAAGATTGAGAGGAGATTTATTAGAGGTGTTCAAAATCATGACGGGTCTGGACAGAGTAGACAGAGAGAAACTGTTCCCATTGGCTGAAGGGTTGAGAACCAGAGGACACAGATTGAAGGTGATTGGCAAAAGAACCAAAGGCAGCATAAGAAAAAACTTTTTAATGCAGCGAGTGGTTAGGATCTGGAATGCACTGCCTGAAAGGGTGGTGGAGGCAGACTCAATCACTGCTTTCAAAAGGGAGTTGGATAAGTAGCTGAAAGAAAAAATTTGTAGGGCTACGGGGAAAGGACGGGGGAGTGGAACTAGCTGAGGTGCTTCTGTGGAGAGCGGGCATGGGCTCAACAGGCCGAATGGCCTTGTTCCATGCTTTAACCATTCTATGATTCTATGGAGGGAGGGTCATTGATAAAGCAGCTGAAGATGATTGGCCTAGAATACTGCCCTGAGGAACTCCTGCAGTGATTTCCTGGGGCTGGGATGATTGACCTCCAACACCTACAACCATCTTCCTTCATGCTAGGTATGACTCCAGCCAATGGAAAGTTTTCCCTCTGATTCCCATTTACTTCAATTTTATTAGGGCTCCTTGATGCCACTCTTGGTCAAATGCTGTCTTGATGTCAAGGGCAGTCACTCTCACCTCATCTCTGGAATTCAGCTCTTTGTCCATGTTTGGACCAAGGATGTAATGAAGTCTGGAGCCAAGTAGTTCTTGCGGAACCCAAACTGAGCATCAGTGAGCAGGTTATTAGTGAGTAAGTGCCGCTTGCTAGCACTGTCGACAACACCTTCCATCACTTTACTGATGATTGAGAGTAGACTGATGGGATGGTAATTGGATGGATTGGATCTGTCCTGTTTTTTGTGGACAGGACATACCGGGGCAGTTTTCCACATTGTCGGGTAGATGCCAATGTTATAGCTGTGCTGGAGTAGCTTAGCTGGAGGTGCGGCTAGTTCTGGAGCACAAGTCTTCAGCACGACAGCCGGTATGTTGTCAGGGCCAATAGTCTTTGCTGTATCCAGTGCGCTCAGCTGTTTCTTGATATCATGTGGAGTGAATCAAATTGGCTGAAGATTGGCTTCTGTGATGGTGTGGACTATAGGAGGAGGCCGATATGGATCATCCACTCAGCATTTCTGGCTGAAGATGGTTGCAAATATTTCAGCTCTGTCTTTTTCACTCACGGGCTGGGCTCCGTCATAATTGGGGATATTCATGGAGCCTCCTCCTCCCATTTGTTGTTTAATTATCCCAGACATCAAGATCCACGGCATGGCCCTGGACAATGTGGATCACTTCCCCTATCTCCTATCAACAAGAGCAGGCATTGACGACGAGATCCAACACCGCCTCCAGTGCGCCAGTGCAGTCTTTGGCCGCCTGAGGAGAAGAGTGTTTGAAGACCAGGCCCTCAAAACTGCCACCAAGTTCATGGTCTACAGGGCCGTAGTAATACCCGCCCTCCTGTTAGGCTCAGAGACATGGACCATGTACAGTAGACACCTCAAGTTGCTGGAGAGATGCCACCAGCGATGTCTCTGCAAGATCCTGCAAATCTCCTGGAAAGGCAGATGCACAAACGTTAGCGTCCTCGTCCAGGCCAACATCCCCAGCATTGAAGCACTGACCACACTTGATCAGCTCTGCTGGCTGGCCACGTCCTTCGCATGTCATTCACGAGGCTCCCAAAGCAAGCGCTCTACTCAGAATTAGTCCACAGCAAACGAGCCAAAGGCGGGCAGAGGAAATGTTACAAGGATACCCTCAAAGCTTCCCTGATAAAGTGCAACATCCCCACTGACACCTGGGAGGCCCTGGCCATTGATCGCCCTAAGTGGAGGGAGGGTGCTGAGCTCCTCGAATATCGTCGCCGAGAGAAATCAAGCACAGGCAGTGGAAGGAGCGTGCGGCAAACCAGACTCCCTGCCCACCCTTTCCCTCAACAACTATCTGTCCCGCCTGTGACAGAGACTGTGGTTCTCGTATTAGACTGTACAGCCACCTAAGAACTCATGCTAAGAGTGGAAGCAAGTCTTCCTCGATTCCGAGGGAATGCCTATGAATGAATGAATCCACCACCATTCATGACTGGATGTGGCAGGACTTCAGAACTTTGATCTGATCCGTTGATTGTGGGATTGCTTAGCTCTGTCTATAGCATGCTGCTTTCGATGTTTAGTGTACATGGAGTCATGTGTTGCAGCTTCATCAGATTGGCACCTCATTTTTAGGTCCGCCTGCTGCTGCTCCTGGTGTGCTCTTCTGCACTCCTCATTGAAGCAGGGTTGGTCCCCCGGCTTGATGGTAATAATAGAATGGGGGATATGCCGGACCATGAGGTTACAGATTGTGGTGGAATGCAATTCTGCTGCCGCTGATGGCCCACAGCGCCTCTCAGATGCCCAGTTTTGAGCTGCTAGATCTGTTCTGAATCTATCCCATTTAGCACAGTAATAGTGTCATGCAACATGATGGAGGGTGTCCTCAGTGTGAAGTCAAGATTTCATCTCCACAAGGACTGGGGGTGGTTATGGCTACCAATGCTGTCATGGACAGATGCATCTGTGACTAGTGGATTTATGAGGATGAGGTCAAGTAGGCTTTTCCCTCGTGTTTGTTCTCTCACCACCTGCCACAGGCCCATTCTGGCAGCTATGTCCTTCAGGACTCAGACAGCTCAGTCAGTAGTGGTGCTACAGAGCCACTCTTGGTGACAGCACAGAGGCAGTGGTGGGGTCAAGTTAGGTGGTGGATAAGTAGGGTCGTATTTGTCATGTATTCAACTGTCATTGTAATCCATGTATAAACTGACCTAAGTTGTACACCGTGAGAACTCTGACCACTAGGTGGTGAACTTGTGGGAGACACTCCTAACCTGAACTTTCAGATACTAAAGGGGAAGGTCCACCCACCTTCATCTCTTCAGTGCTGGAATAAAAGTAACTGGTCACAGAGTGACCTTCTCTCTAGTATGGACCTCGTGTGCATTTGTACTGTATTTAAGGACTTATTATTGGCGACGAGAAACTGGGATTTAAACCATGCGAGCATGGCCACTAGCAGCACAGACGAGAGGTACTGTGTTGGTGATGATGGGGATGATTTTATTGAGAGACTAAGGAATGGCTGGGACAGGATTTGGCCGACAAACGGTTTGTGGATCCAGGACGTACTCCCTGATGAAGGACCTTCTAGCGCCAGAGAAGCCGGCGAACAAGACTTTTGAAGAGCTCAGTAAGTTGATCGGAGAACACTTTAAACCAGTGAGCAGCATGCACATGGTGAGATACCTGTTTTCCACGCACCGGTGGCGAGAAGGGCAAAGCGTTCCAGACTTCGTGGCAGACCTCCGGCGACTGGCGAGCCAATGTAAGTTCCCAGATGCATGCAGAGCGGAGATGCTGTGAGACTTTTTTATTGAGGGCATCGGGCACGCTGGGGTTTTCAGAAACTGATTGAGACCAAAGACTTGATCCTGGAAACGGCGGCTTTGATGGCCCAGACATTTATCTCAGGGAAGGAATGATGTTTGACAAAAATCTTGGTTTAAATGCAGCAAATGGACAGGGAGTCAACATTGTTAACGCGGCACACAGTTCTCCAGGCAGACAGGGGCAATCGAACATAGAAACATAGAAACATAGAAACTAGGTGCAGGAGTAGGCCATTCGGCCATTCTAGCCTGCACCGCCATTCAATGAGTTCATGGCTGAACATGCAACTTCAGTACCCCATTCCTGCTTTCTCACCATACCCCTTGATTCCCCTAGTAGTAAGGACTTCATCTAACTCCTTTTTGAATATATTTAGTGAATTGGCCTCAACAACTTTCTGTGGTAGAGAATTCCACAGGTTCACCACTCTCTGGGTGAAGAAATTCCTCCTCATCGCGGTCCTAAATGGCTTCCCCCTTATCCTTAGACTGTCTCCCCTGGTTCTGGACTTCCCCAACATTGGGAACATTCTTCCTGCATCGAACCTGTCTAACCCCGTCAGAATTTTAAACGTTTCTATGAGGTCCTCTCTCATTCTTCTGAACTCCAGTGAATACAAGCCCAGTTGATCCAGTCTTTCTTGATAGGTCAGTCCCGCCATCCTGGGAATCAGTCTGGTGAACCTTCGCTGCACTCCCTCAATAGCAAGAATGTCCTTCCTCAGGTTAGGAGACCAAAACTGTACACAATACTCCAGGTGTGGCCTCACCAAGGCCCTGTACAATTGTAGCAACACCTCCCTGCCCCTGTACTCAAATCCCCTCGCTATGAAGGCCAACATGCCATTTGCTTTCTTAACCGCCTGCTGTACCTGCATGCCAACCTTCAATGACTGATGTACCATGACACCCAGGTCTCTTTGCACCTCCTCTTTTCCTAATCTGTCACCATTCAGATAATAGTCTGTCTCTCTGTTTTTACCACCAAAGTGGATAACCTCACATTTATCCACATTATACTTCATCTGCCATGCATTTGCCCACTCACCTAACCTATCCAAGTCGCTCTGCAGCCTCATAGCATCCTCCTCGCAGCTCACACTGCCACCCAACTTAGTGTCATCCGCAAATTTGGAGATACTACATTTAATCCCCTCGTCTAAATCATTAATGTACAGTGTAAACAGCTGGGGCCCCAGCACAGAACCTTGCGGTACCCCACTAGTCACTGCCTGCCATTCTGAAAAGTACCCATTTACTCCTACTCTTTGCTTCCTGTCTGACAACCAGTTCTCAATCCATGTCAGCACACTACCCCCAATCCCATGTGCTTTAACTTTGCACATTAATCTCTTGTGTGGGACCTTGTCGAAAGCCTTCTGAAAGTCCAAATATACCACATCAACTGGTTCTCCCTTGTCCACTCTACTTGAAACATCCTCAAAAAATTCCAGAAGATTTGTCAAGCATGATTTCCCTTTCACAAATCCATGCTGACTTGGACCTATCATATTACCTCTTTCCAAATGCACTGCTATGACATCCTTAATAATTGATTCCATCATTTTACCCACTACCGATGTCAGGCTGACCGGTCTATAATTCCCTGTTTTCTCTCTCCCTCCTTTTTTAAAAAGTGGGGTTACATTGGCTACCCTCCACTCGATAGGAACTGATCCAGAGTCAATGGAATGTTGGAAAATGACTGTCAATGCATCCGCTATTTCCAAGGCCACCTCCTTAAGTACTCTGGGATGCAGTCCATCAGGCCCTGGGGATTTATCGGCTTTCAATCCCATCAATTTCCCCAACACAATTTCCCGACTAATAAGAATTTCCCTCAGTTCCTCCTCCTTACTAGACCCTCCGACCCCTTTTATATCCGGAAGGTTGTTTGTGTCCTCCTCAGTGAATACCGAACCAAAGTACTTGTTCAATTGGTCCGCCATTTCTTTGTTCCCCGTTATGACTTCCCCTGATTCTGACTGCAGGGGACCTACATTTGTCTTTACTAACCTTTTTCTCTTTACATATCTATAGAAACTTTTGCAATCCGTCTTAATGTTCCCTGCAAGCTTCTTCTCGTACTCCATTTTCCCTGCCCTAATCAAACCCTTTGTCCTCCTCTGCTGAGTTCTAAATTTCTCCCAGTCCCCGGGTTCGCTGCTATTTCTGGCCAATTTGTATGCCACTTCCTTGGCTTTAATGCTATCCCTGATTTCCCTTGATAGCCACGGTTTAGCCACCTTCCCTTTTTTATTTTTACGCCAGACAGGAATGTACAATTGTTGTAATTCATCCATGCGGTCTCTAAATGTCTGCCATTGCCCATCCACAGTCAACCCCTTCAGTATCATTCGCCAATCTATCCTAGCCAATTCACGCCTCATACCTTCAAAGTTACCCTTCTATAAGTTCTGGACCATGGTCTCTGAATTAACTGTTTCATTCTCCATCCTAATGCAGAATTCCACCATATTATGGTCACTCTTCCCCAAGGGGCCTCGCACAACGAGATTGCTAATTAATCCTCTCTCGTTACACAACAACCAGTCTAAGATGGCCTCCCCCCTAGTTGGTTCCTCGACATATTGGTCTAAAAAACCATCCCTTATGCACTCCAGGAAATCCTCCTCCACCGTATTGCTTCCAGTTTGGTTAACCCAATCTATGTGCATATTAAAGTCACCCATTATAACTGCTGCACCTTTATTGCACGCACCCCTAATTTCATGTTTGATGCCCTCCCCAACATCACTACTACTGTTTGGAGGTCTGTACACAACTCCCACTAATGTTTTTTGCTCTTTGGTATTCTGCAGCTCTACCCATATAGATTCCACATCATCCAAGCTAATGTCCTTCCGAACTATTGCCTTAATTTGCTCCTTAACCAGCAATGCTACCCCACCTCCTTTTCCTTTTATTCTATCTTTCCTGAATGTTGAATACCCCTGGATGTTGAGTTCCCAGCCCTGATCATCCTGGAGCCACGTCTCCGTAATCCCAATCACATCATATTTGTTAACATCTATTTGCACAGTTAATTCATCCACCTTATTGCGGATACTCCTTGCATTAAGACACAAAGCCTTCAGGCTTGTTTTTTTAACACCCTTTGTGCTTTTAGAATTTTGCTGTACAGTGGCCGAGCATGTAGTCGAACCCAAAGGGGGAGTTCAACAGAGACAATGGCTAGCTGAACGGCGATTCATGCCGTCGCAAGGGACAATGCGGCCAGTAATGGGGCCATCAACACCTGTCAACGGTGCATTTAAGGACAGTTACAGAGACAGTCAGAGACGATCGACTGGTAATGGACCTTTTGATTCCAACAACAGCTCATGTTGGAGGTGTGGAGGAAAACACACAGCCAGAGCTTGCAGGTATCAACAATATACCTGCAGAAACTGTAATGTCAGCGGTCACTTGGCGCGTATGTGCAGGAAGACTGCAACCACATTGATGTACGAGGAGGACGGGCCCGATGTAAGCCCTACGAGGCCAAATGGACATTGGGGGAAATCGCTGGAAGCTGAAGTTCAGCGAGTTCATGTGGAGCACATATACAGTTCATACACCAGGGCGCCACCGATAATGATGAAAGTGCTCCTCAATGGCATCCCAGTATCAATGGAGCTAGACACGGGGGCCAGCCAGTCCCTGATGAGTATCAAACAGTTCAACAAGTTGTTGGTGTCCAAGGCCAGGAGGCCAAAATTATTGCCGATTGACGCACAGCTACGGACATATACAAAGGAGATCATTCCGGTGCTAGGCAGCGCCACGGTAGTCGTAACCCACAAAGATTCGGATAACAGGTTGCCACTCTGGATTGTCCCGGGGGACGGTCCCGCACTGCTGGGGAGGAGTTGGCTTGCTGTCATGAACTGGAAATGGGGCGATGTCAATGCAATTTCTTCTGTGGAGCGAATTTCATGCTCACAGGTCCTAGACAAATTTGACTCACTATTTCAACCCGGCATTGGCACTTTCATGGGGACCAAGGTTGTGATTCACATAAACCCGGACGCCAGGCCATCACAAGGCCAGAGCGGTGCCGTACGAGATGCGGGAAAAGATAGAAGACGAATTGGACTGCCTGCTGAGGGAAGGCATCATCTCGCCAGTCGAAGTCAGTGACTGGGCGAGCCCGATTGTGCCGGTGCTCAAGGCGGATGGGTCGGTCAGGATATGTGGTGATTACAAGGCCACCATCAATCGGGTGTCACTCCAAGACCAGTACCCACTACCGAGAGCGGAAGACCTCTTTGCGACGCAATCCGGTGGCAAACGTTTTTCAAAATTGGACCTGACCTCAGCTTACAGGACCCAAGAGCTGGCGAGTGAGTCGAAGAAGCTGACCACCATCACGACACACAAGGGGTTGTTTGAGTACAACAGATGTCCGTTCGGGATTCGCTCGGCCGCCGCGATCTTTCAACAAAGTCTCCTCACGTCGATTCCAAGGACGATGGTTTTTCATGACGATGAGTTGCGATACTGAAGAACACCTCCACAACCTGGAGGAGGTGCTACGCAGACTGGACCGGGTAGGTCTGCGACTGAAAAAGGCGAAGTGCGTCTTCCTAGCTCCAGAGGTAGAATTCCTGGGGATGAGGGTAGCAGCAGACGGGATCAGACCTACTGCGTCCAAAACAGAAGCGATCCAGAGAGCACCCAGACCCCGTAACACGACAGAGCTGCGTTCGTTCCTGGTGCTCCTGAACTATTTTGGTAACTTTCTTCCCAAATTAAACACGCTGTTAGAGCCGCTACACGTGCTCCTACGCAAAGGTTGCGAATGGGTCTGGGGGAACAGCCAGGAAAGGGCTTTTGATAGAGCACACAATTTGTTATGCTCCAACAATCTGTTAACGCTATATGACCCATGTAAGAAACTTGTTTTAACGTGCGATGTGTCGTCCTATGGGGTCGGGTGTGTGTTGCAGCATGTTAATGCCAAGGGTCAGTTACAGCCGGTAGCTTATGCCTCCAGAAGTCTGTCCCAGGCAGAAAGGGACTATGGGATGGTAGAAAAGGAAGCGCTTGCATGTGTATATGCAGTAAAAAAAAATGCACCAGTACCTGTTTGGCAGGAAATTTGAGCTGGAGACATATCACAAACCCCTAACGTCCCTTTTGGCCGACAACAAAGCCATAAATGCAAATGCGTCGGCCCGCATACAGAGGTGGGCACTCACGTTAGCCGCCTTTGACTATACAATTCGGCACAGACCGGGCACTGAAAACTGCGCCGATGCACTCAGCAGGCTCCCACTAGCCACCACCGAGGGGGCAACTGATCATGCTGCTGAGATGTTCATGGCTGTTGAAGCTTTCGAAAGCGAAGGCTCACTCATGATAGCCCGTCAGATCAAAGTCTGGACAAATAGAGACCCACTACTGTCTTTAGTCAAGAAATGTGTCCTGAATGAGGACTGGACAGCCACGTACGGGGCATGCCCTGAGGAATTTAAACCATTTCACAGGCGCAAGGATGAACTCTCAATTCAGGTCGATTGCCTACTATGGGGAAACCGAGTAGTCATGCCCCAGACGGGCAGAGAGGCATTCATCCAAGAACTCCACAATGAGCACCCGGGCATTGTCATGATGAAGGCAATTGCCAGGTCACATGTTTGGTAGCCAGGGATAGATGCAGACCTGGAACTTTGTGTTCGCAGGTGCAACATGTGTGCCCAGCTGGGCAATGCGCCCAGGGAAGCCCCCCTTAGACCCTGGTCCTGGCCCGCCAAGCCATGGTCACGCATCCATGTGGACTACGCAGGTCCTTTCATGGGAAAAATGTTTTTGGTTGTAGTGGACGCCTACTCCAAATGGATCGAGTATGACATTCTCAATTCAAGCACATCCTCTGCCACAGTAGAAAGTCTACGGCAATGTTCACCACCTATGGTCTACCGGACGTCTTGGTCAGCAACAATGGCCCGTGCTTTACAAGCATTGAATTCCAGGACTTCGTGGCAGGAAATTGTATCAACCATGTCAGAACGGCACCATTCAAGCCGGCCTCAAACGGCCAGGCGGAACGAGCAGTGCAGATAATCAAACAGGTGATGCTCAGAATCCAAGGGGGTTCCTTACAGACCCGCTTATCACGCCTCCTGTTGACCTATAGATCCCGACCACACTCGCTCCCAGGGGTTCCATCCGCTAATGAAAAGGATGCTCAAAATCAGGTTATCCCTTATACACCCCACCATGAAAGAAATTGTTGAGAGCAGGCGCCGGTCACAATGTGACTACCATGATGGGAATGCGAGGGCGCGATGTATTGATGTCAATGACCCTGTCTTTGTCCTCAACTACACTGCAGGGCCCAAATGGCTCGCGAGCACTGTGATTACCAAAGAGAGGAATAGGATTTTGGTAGTTAAACTTACCAATGGACAAATCTGCCACAAACACGTGGATCAAACAAAAAGGAGGTTCAGCAACCCCATAGAAGAAGCAGAGGAAGAACACATTGTAGAGTTCACTCCACCACAGGTGACTGAGCACCGGAACCAATTGGGGGAGAGCCCAGTCACTGTGGGCAGTCCGGACAGGCCTGAGGCACCGCAAACAGTGGTGCTACAGAGCCACTCTTGGTGACAGCACAGAGGCAGTGGTGGGGTCAAGTTAGGTGGTGGATAAGTAGGATCATATTTGTCATGTATTCAACTGTCATTGTAATCCATGTATAAACTGACTGAAGTTGTACACCATGAGAACACTGACCACTAGGTGGTGAACTTGTGGGAGACACTCCTAACCTGGACTTTCAGGTATAAAAGGGGAAGCTCCACCCATCTTCTCCATTTCAGTGCTGGCTAATAAAGGCTACTAGTCACAGAGTGATCTTCTCTCTAGTATGGGTCTCGTGTGCATTTGTACTGTATAGTAAGGACATATTAGTATTCGGCAATGTACATGTGTAAGCTGACCCCGTGTCTACATATGCTGTTGTTGAGGGGCAACATAAAGAAATGAGGAAGAGGAGAAGACCAATGTTTAATCCTTGCGTGATCTCTAGTGAAGCCATTGTTGAAGATGCTATACCTATGACCGGAAGGATAAGAGTGGAACCTAATGAGCTGGGCAATGAAGGAAAGGATTTAGACTAAGATAATGTGGTCAACATGTCAAAGGCAGCAGAATAATGCATTACAGTCACAAGATATCATTTGTGATTTTGGTTCGGGCTGTTTCTGTGCTGTGGCAGGGATGGAAGCCTGATTAGGGAGATACTAACGGAGTTGAGGGAAGATGGGCATGGATTTGGGAGGTGACCGCTTCTCGGACATTTGAATTGGAAAGGAAGGTTGGAAATGGGGCAGTAGTTTGCAAGGACAAAGGATTGAGGATTGTTTTTTTGAGCATAGGGGTGATGAAGGCAGATTTGAAAGGAAGGGGGCAATACTTGAGGAGAAGGAACCATTTGCAATATCAGCTCGCATGGAGGCCGAGAATGGAAGCGTCGGTTAGAAATTTAGTGGGAATGTGGTCACAGCAGCAGAAGATGGATTTCATGGACCAGCTGAGCTCAGAGAGAGCATGAGAATGACTTAATAATAACTTGCATTTATATAGCGCCTTTCACGACCAACGGATGACTTAAAGCACTTTACAGCCAATGAAGTACTGTCACTGTTGTAATGTGGGAAATGCGGCAGCCAACTTGTGCGCAGTAAACTCCCACAAACAGCAATGTGTTAATGACCAGATAAACTGTTTTTGTTGTGTTGATTGAAGGATAAATATTGGCCAGGACACATAACTCCCCTACTCTTCGAAATTGGGATCTTTTACATCCACCTGAGAGGGCAGACAGGGCCTCGGTTTAATGTCTCACCCAAAAGACGACATTCCCTCAGCATTGCACAGAGGCTTCAGCCTAGATTTATGTGCTTAAGTTCCTGGAGTGGTATTTGAACCCACAACCTTCTGATCAGAGGCAAGTGTGCTACCCACTGAGCCATAGCTGACACTGTGGGTACATGAGGGTAAATAGGAGAGAAACTAAAGATTCAGGCCCAGGCAAGGGGAAGGGGACACCTGAGGAGATGCTTGGCTTGGTGGGCAGGGAAAAGGGGTCGGGTGGATGTAGAGGCAGCTGAATGGATAGTTTCAATCTTAGTGACAAATAAGTCAATGAGCCCCTTACACTTGTTAAAGGCAAGTGTGGAGGGGGCAGGTGACAGGGGTTTAAGAAAACATTTTTTAGAGGAGAAAAGAAGACGGGGGTTATTTTTGCTCTTCAGGATGACCTTGCTGTTGTGGGTCTTTTTAGCAGAGGAGAGTGAGGCTGATAACACTGAGGCTGATAACACTTGATGTGGTCCAGCCAGATATAGTGATGGATGCTAAACCATTTGTGCAGCAGATATGCTCAGGTCTGAACCTTACTTTTGAGATATCAAACTGCTTCGAGTGGGTTTGTGTTGGCACAATTTGTGGATCAGCCTTTATTGCACTAGAATAAATTTGAACAGATAATGATGAACTCAAATTAGGTAAGCTTCCTACATTCCCATTATGGAAAGCCCACCCAAAACAGAAAATAAGTAACCATTGTAGTAAAATGAAGAGGTTTTGAACTGTGTCTGATAGCTGCCCAGTTTTTCCATAGTGCCACTGTACTGAATAATACCGGTACTATCGCAATACCAGATGAGTTTACTTGTTACTATGATCTTTAGAAAGAATATGGATTGATGGGCCAAATGGCCTCTTCTCATTTTGTTCTCATCTTGTATAACCATCTCTAATTCTTTTACATCCTTAAAAAAACGGTATTATCCACAGGAAAACCCGACAATGCCTTATGGACAGACCGAAACAGTAAAATTTACCAACCACCAACCGTTCAATCTGTGGAACACATGAAAGAGATAAAAAGAAAAGAGAAGAAAATGTATGCTGTGATCCAGAGGATTCTGGGTACATAAATGATATTTTATATTGTTTATTAATAACATATAAAGGACCTGAATACAGCCCTAGCCACTGATCTTGGACTTGCATCCTCCAATTCTCACGCTGCTTAAGATCAGTGGAGTATTTTCATGACAGAGTAACAACTATTAAAGTAAAACTTTGACCTCTTCATATTCTGATGGTGCTTTTTTTTCCTCTTCCAGTTCATTTGGTGTTTCTCTCCTTGTTGCTAACCATTGCCTATGGAGAGCAAAATCCCAATTCATTCTATCTCAACAGCGCCATTAACCAGACATTCACCCCTACCTTCAATAATATCCGAAGCATCAATGACTTTTACACCTGGGCTAACAAATTGTTACTACCCAACCTATATGGAATCTATAAAGGTAAACCTATTCTGTGTGAACTCTTGCTGTAAAAGATTGCCATAAATATTACAGTCTAATTGCGCCTTCATAACTGATTTGTGAACTAACCAATTACAATTAATTATAAACCAGCAGAACGCCTGCCGTGATGTTTTCAGTAAGTCAGAAGTTTTATAAGAGCTAGGATGTTATGTGATGTAGTATTACTCGAGGCATTAACCTATCAGCAGTGGGGACAGCCTTGGGATCTGGCAGTTCTGGGTTGACATTGCAGTGTCTAGCAATATTTTGAGGGTGGTCTGCCAGGCTGAAAGACTGTGGGTGTGTCAAAGATTCCAGGAAGACTGGAGAGGCAGGTTCTTGGAACACTGGGGCAAGTCCTTGGATCACTGGGAGAGGGATCCCAGGGTCTCACGATATTGAGGAGAGAGTTGTCAAGGTCAGGGAGCATTCAGAACTATTGTGGGATCAGGGAGCACTGGAAATGCAGTATAGGGGTTTGTGAGCACTGAGAGGGGTGTTGTAGGGTCGCGGAGTGGCGGGGGCTGAGTGAAATCTGAGGAGGGAGATCCTAGGAGTGCAGTGTTGACATTGGTGATCAGTGGGTGGGGAAGTCAGAGCCACAAATGGCAATCAGTGGGGTAAGAGTCAACAATGATGATCAATACCAGGGGAGGAACTCAGTGCTGGGCCAATATTTATGCTTAATGGGGGAAGGAGGGTTATGCGTATAATACTGCTACTCATTGCGACAGGGAGGGGATGGTGGTATGGGTTGAAGTACAAGGTGAAGAATAGAGCTCAGTGGGGGGAGTAGGTGAAATTGGGTGCAGGGTTGACATTGTTATTCAGTGGCGTGGGGCCTACGACTGCTGCTCAGTGAGTAGGAGGAGTAGAGAGATGGGCTAACATTCATGCATGGGGAAAACGGGTGATGGCATTGTACAGATAACACTGTTCCACACGGTATTGTGTGTTGCTACAAATGGCCTTCCTTCATCCATCACCCCTCTGAATTACAGTGGTCCCAGTTATAATCAGTTGCTTCCAGCAGGAGACCCACATACTATGCTACTGATCAAGAAGGCTTGCCACCACCTTCTCCAGGGCATCTAGGGATGGGCAATAAATGCTGGTCTTGCCAGCGACGCCCACATCCCAAGAATTCATATTTTTACAGAAGAGTGTCACAGTAACATGACCCTCAAAGGGCTAGGTACAGGTGCAATACCCATGGCACGTTTGGGCACTTCCCATTTTTAATTATTTACAGAGAGATGAGTAAACAATTCAGACAATAACATCTTGCACTTATGTAAGCTTTCCTTGTGTGATACAATGGACATGTTACCTTTTTTTAATGGCAAAACTCTTTTTTTTTTAAGGTATTTTCTCCACTTAATTTTTCTTGAGTCCCTCGATCAATGATTAGAAGGTCAGACAAGTGAGCTGCTTTCAGATGACTGCCAGTACTGCTGAAACTGGTCCCTCGCAGTGGCATGAGAGCAGGGTGACCTTCCTCCAACTTTCTCTTTCACTCAGTAAGGGGCACAGGATCTATTTATGGTCTCCTCCAGTTGCATGATTGAGATATTGAACTTTTATGACCTTGGTGGAGCTGCAGATGACTGAGAGTTTGTATCCTCCTTCAGTCTCGACTAACTAACTGATTCAGTCCCAAGTTTTCATAGGCACAAATTGTCTTTTTTTAAATGATACTTATTTTTATTAAATCCCTCCTCGAGATCAAAGGCATACTATTAAAGTAATGATTGTGACTTGATTGCTAGGATTTATAACTGATGGGTACTCAAAACTACTTGGAAGCCCTCGCATTCAACAACTGAGAGTAAAAACACATGATTGTCCTGCACTGAAGATGTTAAAAAGCATTATTAAAAAATGTGAAGTCCCGTACTCTTTTGATGAGGAGGATATGTCCAACTATGGAGAGCAATGGACAAACAACATAACTGTACAGGCCTCAAATATCACTTATATCTGGCAACACCAACCAAAATTACACGAGTATCCATTGTGGAGAAAACTTGCTGTATACAGTGGAAGTGGCTATGCGGCTGACTTGACTACAGAAAAAGAGAATGCTTCCAGGTAAATCAGTTATTCTGTCAGTGCTGTATGATTTCACTGAGTGTGCTCATTTGCATTCTTTTTTGAAAATAACATGAAATGAAAGTGCATTAACTTATTCATACATTGTATTTCTTCTGATTTATCCTGCAGGATTGTTAAATATTTAGCTGAAAGCAATTGGATAGACAGTTACACCAGAGCTATCTTTATAGAATTCACAGTCTACAATGCGAATGTTAATCTGTTCTGTGTAATCACACTGACACTGGAGACAAATGGTATAGGTAAGAGCTCACATATGATTGGTTGCTTTTCTTACAGTCAGAACCTGAATGATGGACTGAATGGTGTTTTCATATTTTTATGTTTTACATAAATTTGCAGCTTTGGCTATGGCAAACCAGACTATGAACAGGTCAAAAGGGATTTTGATTGATTTTATTCTATTTTTTTTAATATTGTGTTTACAACAAATTTACATGCTCTTTCAGGTCATGCTTCGATACAGAGTACATGTTGTAATGAAAATTATGTGGTGTTTCAGGTACATATATATTTATATAATTCTAGACATTAGAATGGGAATTGGATTTTCTGGGGCCTCACGTACGCAGCCATAAGTGCCCCGCAAGTTCCAGGTTTCTGTATGCAATGCACATGCGCGAAAACCCGGAACTTCTGATCTGTCTCCGACCGCAAATTCAGGCCCAATATATTTGAACATGTGCAAAATGCACAGTAGAATACTTGTCTTTTTCACTATCATATTTCCATTCATTTTAACAGAATGGATTGCAGCTGATCTTACAAAACTAAAGCACTCAGAATTGCATAGGATTAAACTTTACCATTATTGTGCTTTCTGAACAAACCTAATTAACCATACCTAAGTGAGATTTTATATATATATATTTAAGTTAATTTAATTTAATTCTACAGGAGCCTTTATTACTTCTACAGACCTGGAAAGCATACAACTGGCCCACAACAGAGACATTACTATTATGTTTTCTGCAGTAAAGATTGTGTATATGCTCTTCATTGTTTATCACATGGTGATGCAGGTAGGTGCAAAATCTTTATAGAACTAATCTACAACAAGACTGTGCCAGAAACAGATGACTTCAGCTTGCCAAAGCAGCCTATATTAATATGGATATCAAGGCTATATGTGAGTTGCATGTTGAAAGTACAAAGTCGTACTACATGGAGAAATGGCCAAATTTTAGTGTCTTAATACACCTTGCTATTGTATTTCAAGCTAAACTATCACAAAAAAAAATTATCAGAACAGCTCTTTAGAACATAAGAAATAGGAGCAGGAGAAGACCATTTGGTCCTTCGGGCCTGCTCGGCCATTCAATAAGATCATGGCTGATCTGATCTTGGAATCAGCTCCATTTCCCTGCCCACTCCCCATAACCTTTCACTCCCTTATCGCTCAAAAATCTGTCTATCTCCACCTTAAATATATTCAGTGACCCAGCCTTCACAGCTCTCTGGGGCAGAGAATTCCTCTGAGAGACAAATTCCTCCTGATCTCAATTTTAAATGGGCGACCCCTTATTCTGAAACTATGCCCCTAGTTCTAGATTCCCCCCGCGAGGGGAAACATCCTCTCTGCATCTACCTTGTCGAGCCCCCTCAGTACCTTATATGTTTCAATAAGATCACCTCTCATTCTTCTAAATTCTAATGAGTATAAGCCCAACCTACTCAACCTTTTCTCATAAGTCAACCCCTTCATCTCAGGAATCAACCTAGTAAACCTTCTCTGAACTGCCTCCAATGCAAGTATATCCTTCCTTAAATAAGGTGCCCAAAACTGTACGCAGTACTCTAGGTGTGGCCTCACCAATACCCTATTCTGTTGTAGCAGGAATTCTCTGCTTTTATACACCATCCCCTTTGCCATAAAGGCCAACGTTCCATTTGCCTTCCTGATTACTTGCTGTACCTGCATACTAACTTTTTGTGTTTCATGCACAAGGACCCCCAGGTCCCTCTGTACTGCAGTATTTTGTAATTTCTCTGCATTTAAATAAAAATTAGATTTTTTATTCTTCCTGACAAAGTGGATAACCTCACACTTTCCCACATTATACTCCATCTGCCAAATGTTTGCCCACTCACTTAGCCTGTCTATATCCCTTTGAAGATTTTTTGTGTCCTCCTCACAACTTGCTTTTCTACCCATCTTTGTATCATCAGCAAACTTGGCTACATTACACTCGGTCCCTTCATCCAAGTAATTAATATAAATTGTAAATAGTTGAGGCCCCAGCACCGATCCCTGTGGCACCCCACTAATTACCGTTTGCCAACTGGAAAATGACCCGTTTATCCCGACTCTCTGTTTTCTGTTAGCCAATCCGTTATCCATGCTAATATATTACACCCAACCCCGTGAGCTTTTATCTTGTACAGTAACCTTTTTTGTGGCACCTTATCGAATGCCTTCCACTGATTTCCCCCTTATCCACCCTGCTCGTTACATCCTCAAAGAACTCCAGCAATCAAACATGATTTCCCTTTCATAAAACCATGCTGACTCTGCTTTACTGTATTATGCTTTTCCAAATGTCCTGCTACTGCTTCCTTAATAATGGACTCCAGCATTTTCCGAACGACAGAGTTTAGGCTAACTGGTCTATAGTTTCCTGCTTTCTGTCTGCCTCCTTTTTTAAATAGGGGCATTACATTTGCGGTTTTCCAATTCCCTTGGACCTCTGCAAAATCAAGAGAATTTTGGTAGATTACAACCAATGCATTCCCTATCTCTGCAGCCACTTCTTTTAAGTCCCTTAGATGAAGGCCATCAGGTCTAGGGGACTTGTCGACCTTTAGTCCCATTATTTTACCGAGTACTTTGTCTTTAGTGATAGTGAATGTTTTAAGTTCCTTCCTCCCTATAGCCCCTTGATTATCCATTATTGGAATGTTTTTAGTGTTTTAACAAATGCATGTTTTATCCAAATTTCCTTTCACCTTAGAGTAGCATTAATAATGGACATAAAGTTATGTACTTTATGTCCAAACCTGAGGACTGGGAGAATTTTGTAATACAGCAGAGGACAAAGGGTTTAATTAGGAGGGGGAATATAGAGTATGAGAGGAAGCTTGCTGGGAACATAAAAACTGACTGCAATAGCTTCTATAGATATGTGAAGAAAAAAAGATTAGTGAAAACCAACGTAGGTCCCTTGCAGTCAGAGTCAGGTGAATTTATAATGGGGAACAAAGAAATGGCGGACCAGTTAAGCAAATACTTTGGTTCTTGTTTTCACGAAGGAAGACACAAATAATCTTCCGGAAATGCTAGGGGACCGAGGGTCTAGTGAGAAGGAGGAACAGAAGGATATCCTTATAAAGCAGGAAATTGTGTTAGGGAAATTGATGGGATTGAAGGCCGATAAATTCCCGGTGCCTGATAGTCTGCATCCCAGAGTACTTAGGGAAGTAGCCATAGAAATAGTGGATGCAATGGTGATCATTTTCCAACAGTCTATTGAGTCTGGATCAGTTCCTATGGACTGGAGGGTAGCTAATGTAACACCACTGTTTAAAAAAGGAGGGAGAGAGAAAACGGGTAATTATAGACCGGTTAGCCTGACATCAGTAGTGGGGAAGATGTTGGAATCAATTATTAAAGATGAAATAGCAGCGCATTTGAAAAGCAATGACAGGGTCTATCCAAGTCAGCATGGATTTATGAAAGGGAAATCATGCTTGACAAATCTTCTGGAATTTTTTGAGGATGTAACTAGTAGAGTGGACAAGGGAGAACAAGTGGATGTGGTGTATTTGGACTTTCAAAAGGCTTTTGACAAGGTCCCACACAAGAGATTGGTATGCAAAATCAAAGCACATGGTATTGGGGATAATGTATTGACATGGATAGAGAACTGGTTGGTAGACAGGAAGCGGAGAGTCAGGATAAACGGGTCCTTTTCAGAATGGCAGGCAGTGACTAGTGGAGTGCCGCAGGGCTCAGTGCTAGGACCTCAGCTCTTTACAATATACATTAATGATTTAGATGAAGGAATTGAATGTAATATCTCCAAGTTTGTGGATGACACTAAACTGGGTGGCGGTGTGAGCTGTGAGGAAGATGCTAAAAGGTTGCAGGGTGACTTGGACAGGTTAGGTGAGTGGGCAAACATGTGGCAGATGCAGTATAATGTGGATAAAACACGAAGGCAGAATATTATCTGAATGGTGGCCGATTAGGAAAAGGGGAGGTGCAACGAGACCTGGGTGTCATGGTTCATCAGTCATTGAAAGTTGGCATGCAGGTGCAGCAGGCGGTGAAGAAGGCAAATAGTATGTTGGCCTTCATAGCTAGGAGATTTGTGTATAGGAGCAGGGAGATCTTACTGCAGTTGTACAGGGCCTTGGTGAGGCCTCACCTGGAATATTGTGTTCAGTTTTGGTCTCCTAATCTGAGGAAGGACGTTCTTGCTATTGAGGGAGTATAGCAAAGGTTCACCAGACTGATTCCCGGGATGGCAGGACTGACATATGAGGAGAGACTGGATCAACTGGGCCTGTAGTCACTGGAGTTTAGAAGGATGAGAGGGGATCTTATAGAAACCTATAAGATTCTGACGGGACTGGACAGGTTAGATGCTGGAAGAATGTTCCCGATGTTGGGGAAGTCCAGAACCAGGGGACACAGTCTTAGGATAAGGGGTAAGCCATTTAGGGCTGAGATGAGGAGAAACTTCTTCACTCAGAGAGTTGTTAACCTGTGGAATTCCTTACCGCAGAGAGTTGTTGATGCCAGTTCATTGGATATATTCAAGAGGGAGTTAGATATGGTCCTTACGGCTAAAGGGATCAAGGGGTATGGAGAGAAAGCAGGAAAGGAGTACTGAGGGAATAATTAGCCATGATCTTATTGAATGGTGGTGCAGGCACAAAGGGCCGAATGGCCTACTCCTGCACCTATTTTCTATGTTTCTATGTACTTCTTTCTATCATCTCGTTCACTTGTTTATTCATGTCTACTTTATAGTTTAATTTAAATTAATAACCAGAGGAAAATATGGCCCCAGATGTTTTCACTAGTTTAATCTAAAATGAAACGTACAAAATACCTGTATTTTGTTATTGCATATTTTTCAATTGATCAAAAGTATTAATTGCAGCTCCTTTTCTAGGGAAAGCTCCTTAAAGAGCAGAATTGGAAGTATTTCCAGGATAAACGTAACCTGATCGAAATGTCCATCATCCTGTGCAGTTGGAGTGCATTTGCGCTGTTTCTGAAACGACTATCACTCGAAAATGGAACTCTAGATTATTATCTCAAAAATCCTCAAAGGTACTTCTACAATTCGATAAATACCAATTCCTCGGATATTTTTGCCACCTCAACATTTTGTGATGGGAGCCATAGGTTTTGTTTCTTAACTTTATCTCAATTAGTGATTTTATTTTTACATGTGATTCCTTGTAAACCTCACCGAGTTCATATTTGACACATTTCTGATA
This sequence comes from Pristiophorus japonicus, assembly GCF_044704955.1. Classification (NCBI taxonomy): domain Eukaryota; kingdom Metazoa; phylum Chordata; class Chondrichthyes; family Pristiophoridae; genus Pristiophorus; species Pristiophorus japonicus. The sequence continues at coordinate 156,797,085 of NC_091989.1, forward strand.
GGATCTGAAATTCCATGCAGGAGGGCTGGTCACTGTGACATCACATTTGGAGACTGGACTGGAGACTTATGTCCATGTTGATTATTGATATTTGCCTATGTGAATTAGTCACACAATAATTCCACAATCTGAACATTGGGTGGCTTTTGTGCCCAGTCTATGAATGTAGACAGATTTTAACACTGCCCGGCAGGCATAAACCTGACAGGCATTTAAAATGAACCGTGGGACTTGTGCTCCAAGGTCCCACTCTCTTCCCACAGTTTCTGATTTTAGCCTGGTCTCCTAAGCAGAAGAAATTCACCCTCCACAAACCTTCTCTAAATATGCAAATTGGACTCCGATGACTTCATCAAGACCCAACTGCTATTTTAACCAGAAGCCTGCGTGGAGAAACCGGTGTGGCTGCCCAGCCAAACCTAGGCGGGAAGAGGAGTCAGGGCAGAAGAGACCCAAATGGTAAGTCGTTTTGCTTTCCTCGGGGGCCAGGAGGAGCAAGAGTGTTTAGGCCTCCTCTGCCCTGGGTTCCCCTCTCTCCCAGATTGCAAGGTCCTCCTGAACCTCCTCATCGCGATCTAGCTGAGTGCTGGGGACTGTTCTTTTGGTCCCTGGCAGTCTTCTGCCATCGGATTGGAGAGATTATGTTCGAAAACTTCCATGTCAGTCATCTATATTATTATCTCTGCAGATTTGTTAGTTTCCAGGAATTGGCTATCATAAATCCTGCTCTTAATTACATCATCGCTGTATTGGTGGCACTGACCACAGTGAAGCTTTGGTGTTTGCTGAATCTGAACCCAAAGCTGCATCTGTTAACATCAGCAATGCAGAGAGCCTGGGAGGAGCTCAAAGGTTTATTTGTTATCATGGCACTACTGCTTGTGGCCTACTCCAGTGTGGTAAGGAGAAACAACATTTCTGCTGCATGCTGTTTAGCTTAGAACATAGTGATTATGAATTGAAAGTCTTACTTTAGTTGTTGACCAAAACTATAATTTCACATGCTCTTTATTTTTTGTAATTGTACACAAATGATTATATTTTGTTCTGGACTTATTGAAGAACAGCTAAATCTATCATCTATAATCTGTAAATGATAAATTATGGCCAATTTTTGCACCAGACTTTGTCATGCTTCCAGTATTAGAAATGCGCCTGAGTGCGATAGACAGAGCTGAAATGTTTGCAAATGGCTTCAGCTAATAGTGCTAAGTAGACAATCCCACTTGGATCTCTCCTGAAGTCCCCACTATCAAAGAGGCCAGTATCCAGCCAATATGGTTCATTCCACTTGACATTAAGAAATAGCTGAGGGTTCTGGGCACAGCAAAGGCTATGGGCCTTAGAAATAACTGGGCTGTAGTGCTGAAGACCTGTGCACTAGAATTAACCACTCTGCTACCCCCAAGCTGTTCCAGTGCAACTGTGACACTGTGATAGTGTGGAAAATTGCCCAGGCATGTCCAATCCAATAAAAGCAGGATAAATCAAACCGCCTTCCGATCATCAGCATAGTGATGGAAGGAGTCATCAATAACCCATTCATCGATGCTCTGTTTGAGTTCCACCAAAACCATTCAATTGCAGATTTCATCACAACCTTGATCCAGAAATGGACGCAAGAACTGCCCTCAACAGCAAAACAGCATTTCACCAAGTTTGGCACCAAGCAGCTCCAGTAACTCCGATGTCAATGGGGTCAAGGGGGGAACACTCTTCAATGGCTGGAGTCAATGCCTGATACAAATAAAAATGGTCATGGTTGTTAGAGGCCATTCATCACAATCCCAGGACATCAATACAGGAGTTCTTCAAGGAAATGTCCTTGACTCAAGCATCTTCAACTGCTTGATCAATGACTTTCCATCCATCATGAGATCAGGAGTGGGCTGTTCACTGTTGATTCTACAATATTCAACTCCATTAACAACTCCTTTGATAATGAAGCAGCCCATTCCAGCCTATAACAGAACCTGAACAACAGCCAGGCTTGGGCTGACATATGGCAGGTACTATGTATGTCACATTAGCACCAAGTAATCTCCAACCAGTAAAGGCCCAACAACCTCCCCTGACATGTCATCATTGTGGAGACTGCCTGCCATAAACATCTTGGGGTTCACCATTGACCAGAAGCTTAACTGGACCAGCTATACCAACAATATGGCTTCACAAGCAGGGCAGAGGCTGGGTACTCTGAGACATGTGTATTCACCTCCTGATCCCTCAAAAAATCTCCACCATCTACAAGACTCAAGTCAGTAGTGTGATGAAACACTCACCACTCCGCTAGATGACTGCAGCTGCAGCAATATTCAGGAAACTTGATACCATCCAGGACATAGTAATTTTCTTGATTGATGCCCCTGGCACTCAACTCTTGTGTTTTTAACCTGTATTGTTGTGTAAGCTTATCTTATCCCATTCCTTGAAATGATTCCATGTTTCCACCAGTCCTGCATTGACCTTGGCCACCACCACATGAAAAGAATGGGGCACCGCTGCCTTCTGAAAATGGTCTCTTGGAATGCCTCCTCACACTAATCTCATACAGCACCACACTCATTTTACCAGCCATGGAACAGGAGATTGGGTGCTGCACCAGCCATCCCATCATTTGCTCATAGATTAAATTTCATGCCTCCCAATTGGGTTTTGTTTCACGTTGTTTTTGCCTGGCACTTCGCTGCCCCCATCCCACCTCCACAGTTTTGGCAAAGGCTGAGAAATAGTTCAAATCCATCTTGAGCCAAAATACAGATTTTGCCCTTGTATATCTTTAAGAGACCACATGCCTTTAACTTTGAGCAACTAGCCAAATTTTTCACATCCTCCATTAGGTTAACTCCTGGCATAAGGCCAAATCTGTACTGGGAGGTCATGCTAATTATTCAAATGACTCCATAAAATTGTAGTCATCAATTGCAAGCCTGGATCAACTTTGCGAGAATTGCAAAATTAACCTAAAGTGCTACCAAAAGCAGTTCATTCTTTGAAGGCTCAGTAGAATGTTGCACAATTGTATGAACACTTGCATGCAGTATAGCTACAACACTGGCATTTACCCCACAATGTGGAAAACTGCCGAGGTATGTCCTATCCACAAAAACTAGGTCAAATCTAATCCAGTCAATTATCGCCCCACCAGCCTACTCTCAATCATCAGCAAAGTGATAGAAGGTGTGGTCGACAGTGCTATCAAATGGCACTTACTCACCAATAACCTACTCACCGATGCTCAGTTTGAATTCTGCCAGAACCACTTGGCTCTAAACTTCATTACAGCCTTGGTCCAAACATGGACCAAAGAGCTGAATTCCAGAGGTGAGGTGAGAGTCACTGCCCTTGACATCAAGGCAGAATGTAACTGAATGTGGCATCAAGGAGCCTTAATAAAATTGAAGTCAATGGGAATCAGGGGAAAAATCTCCACTGGCTGTAGTCATACTTAGCACAAAGGAAGATGGTTGTGATTGTTGGAGGTCAATCATCCCAGCCCCAGGACATCACTGCATGAGTTCCTCAGGGCAATGTCCTAGGCCCAACCATCTTCAGCTGCTTCATCAATGACCTTCCCTCCATAATAAGGTCAGAAATGGGGATGTTCACTGAAGATTGCACAGTGTTTAGTGCCATTCACAACTCCTCAGAAAATGGAACAGTCCCTGCCCGCATACAGCAAGACCTGCACAACATTCAGGCTTAGGCTGATAAGTGGCAAGTAACATTCGCGCCACACAAGTGCTAGGCAATGACCATCTCCAACAAGTGAGAGTCTAACCACCTACCCTTGATAATCAACGGCATTACCATTGCCGAATCCCCCACCATCCTGGGGGTCACCATTGACCAGAAACATAACTGGACCAGCCACATAAATACTGTGGCTACAAGAGCAGGTCAGAGGCTGGGTATTCTGCGGCGAGTGTCTCACCTCCTGACTCCCCAAAGCCTTTCCACCATCTACAAGGCACAAGTCAGGAGTGTAATGGATTATTCTCCACTTGCCTGGATGCGTGCAGCTCCAGCAACACTCAAGAAGCTCGACACCATCCAGGACAAAGCAGCCTGCTTGATTGGCACCCCATCCACCACCTTCAACATTCACTCCCTCCACTGCCAGCGCACCGTGGCTGCAGTGTGTACCATCTACAAGATGTACTGCGGCAACTCGCCAAGGCTCCTTCAGCAGCACCTCCCAAACCCGCGACCTCTACCACCTAGAAGGACAAGGGCAGCAGGTGCATGGGAGCACCATCAACTGCAAGTTCCCCTTCAAGTTGCACATCATCCTGACTTGGAAATATATCGCTGTTCCTTCATCGTCGCTGGGTTAAAATCCTGGAACTCCCTCCCTAACAGTACTGTGGGAGTACATTCACCACAAGGACTGCAGCGATTCAAGAAGGCGGCTCACCACCACCTTCTCGAGGGCAACTAGGGATGGGCAATAAATGCTGACATTGCCAGCAACACCCGAATGTAATTTAAAAAAAAAAACACTTACTGGTATTTAGAAAGGATTTTACTGATAAAAGCAGCCAGTACAACTTAAGATAAAATAAAGACTGTAAATGTTAGAAATATACACAGAAAATGCTGAAAGGTTTATCATACCTGAAAAGGAAAATGGGATGTCCTAGTCTAGGCCAGTGATCAAGATCAGCTTCAATGCAAATTGAGAAATCATAGTGGTGGATGGGGCATCTTGCAGTGGCTCAGACTCAAAGAATGTAGGTCAATATTTCAGATGGAGACCCTCTATTCAGCTAAATGGAGGAACTTCAAATTAAACCATACATCTTAAATTTTAGCTGGCTGCTAACCCTCGCTGATCATGGTCTTGACCCAAAATATGTAGGTGTATAGCATACATGATTTCACAGAAAAGCAAACTTTACCAAAACTGTAATTAATATGAGTTGTTCAAGTAAGCAGCAGAGGAAGTTACTACCAAGATATGGAGACATTACTTAAATGATTTGTGATTTCTGTATGCTGCAGTCCTATGTGATGCTGGGACCGAACTTATCCTCCTACAGTACGTTCTTCAAGTCCGCTGTAACAATGCTCAGTCTTCAGCTGGGGCACTTCAATTATAAAGAGGTAAGAGAACATTTTATATGTTGCAAAGTATTTCTCAGCACAAGTTCAATTTAACAACCCGCGTCTGAAAGGAGAGAAGGTGCCTGTGCTCATTTTTGGCGGCTGCCAGGGCCGCCTAAAAAAGGTTCACACCAATTTATCAGTGCAGACTGTTCATGCCTGTGCAGATTGCCCTGCTGTGTTGGTTATTGTGCCTGTTTTAGGCCCTTAAAATGGGCACAACGATGTTAACGTTTGACCACTAGGTTTAGATGTACACAGAAATATACATTGGAGTACAAATCTTTGTATTCCAGTATATCAGCAATATAGGAGTATCGGGCATTGGACTTGGGTATACAGGACATCATTTCAAAGTTTGCTGATGATACGAAACACAGAAATGTAGTAAAGAGGATAGTAGCAGACTACAGGAGGACATAGACATAGAAACATAGAAAATAGGAGCAGTAGTAGGCCATTCGGCCCTTCGAGTCTGCACCGCTATTCAATATGATCATGGCTGATCCTCTATCTCAACACCATATTCCCATTTTCTCCCCATACCCCTTGATGCCTTTTGTGTCTAGTAATCTATCTATTTCCTTCTTAAATATATTCAGTGACTTGGCCTCCACAGCCTTCTGTGGTAGAGAATTCCACAGGTTCACCACCATTGCAGTGATAACATTTCTCCTAATTTCGGTCCTAAATTTCCTACCCCGTATCCTGAGACAGACCGGTAAAATGGGTAGACACGTGACGGTAAAATGGGCAGACACGTGACGGTAAAATGGGCAGACACGTGGCGGTAAAATGGGTAGACACGTGACGGTAAAATGGGTAGACACGTGACGGTAAAATGGGTAGACACGTGGCGGTAAAATGGGCAGACACGTGGCGGTAAAATGGGTAGACACGTGGCGGTAAAATGGGCAGACACGTGGCGGAGAAGTGTGAAGTGATACATTTTGGTAGGATGAAAGAGGAGACACTGTGAACTAAATGGTACAATTTTAAAACGAGTGCATGAACAAAGAGACCTGGGGGTGTATGTACTCAGATCTGAAAGTGGCATGACAAGTTGAGAAGCCTGTTAAAAAAGATTATGGGATCTTTGACTTTATTGATACAGGCATAGAGTACAAAAGCAAAGAAGTTATGCTAAATCTTTATAAAACACTGGTTAGGCCTCAACTGGAGTAGTGAGTCCAATTCTGGGCACCACACTTTAGGAAAGATGTCAAGGCCTTGGAGAGGGTATAGAGGAGATTTACTAGAATGGTACCAGGGATGAGGGAATTCAGTTACGTGGAGAGAGTGGAGAAGCTGGGGTTGTTCTCCTTAGAGCAGAGAAGGTTAAGGGGAGATTTGATAGAGCTGTTCAAAGTCATGAATGGTTTTGATAGAGTAAAGAAGAAGAAGAAACTGTTTCCAGTGACGAAGAGTGGGTAACCAGAGGACACATTTTAAGGTGATTGGTAAATAAACCATAAGCAACATGAGGAAACATTTTCTTTACACGGAGAGTTGTTGTGATTTGCCTGAAAAGGTGGTGAAGCAGATTTAATAATAACTTTCAAAAGAGAATTGGATAAATAATTGAAGGGAAAACATTTACAGGGCACTGGAGGTAAACACAGGGGAGTGGGGTTAATTGGATAGCTCTACAAAGGAGCTGGCACAGGCATGGTGGGCTACATGGCCTCCTTCTCTGCTGTATCATTCTATGATTCTAGGAATCGTATCTTCCACTTAAGAATGAAGAATCAAAACATGTGTAACAAGAGTGTCCCTATGGAATGAAACAGCTCTGATATCCAGACACGCCCAGCAAGTAAGATTGCTTGACAGCAGCTGCACCCATCCCAGATAGCTCAGTTCAGAGCTCTTACTTTTCAAAGAATCTGAGTATGATAGATTACAGTCCCCACCCTCTTATAGTGGGCGAGTTTGTGTTAATGCTATTTTCCTGCTATAAGAGGGTGGACACTAAAACTACTTTGCGACGTATACAAAAAGTGAAACCGTAGATTTTCACCAGTTCTGAATTATTGTGATTCTTTGTTTTGCTCCAGAGTCCCCTGCAGACTTGATTTGCCGCTACGATATATCGGAGTAAATCAATAAATGTTGCGCATCTTTGTTATAGAGCTAATCAATTCAAAAGCATTAACGTGGGCTGGTGGCAACTTATGAACATTAGATGGCAGTGCTTCCCCCTCGCTGGCGTGTTTCATGACGGACGCCTTTGTAATTGACTACTATGGTAATGGCAAATGGTTAATGGTATACGTGGCCGATATAATTCCAAAACCGATTAGTGGCTGCTTATCTCTAGTTGGTTTTTCTTCATTATAACTTCATGCATCTTTGAGTTGTCATCTTTTTGTTTTAAGATATTTTTCATCCTTTGTAATATCAGAAACAACAGAATAGGGTTTTTATTTTATTTTGGACTATTCTTAATCCAGGAGTGGATGCTGATAAGCAGTCATCAAGGAATCAAAATCTCAGCTTTTTTCTTCCATTTTCAGGTGTCGTTTTCAGGCAAGGAAGCATCTCCCACATAACCTTTAACCACCTGTTCGTTACACTGGTTATAAACTACTAGATCATGTTGACAGATGTAATACAGAATTCAAAGTCTCCTGCTTATTTCCTAACGGTCTTTTCATGCTTTTTTTTTTGCACCCAGGTGCTAGAACTTTATCCCACTGCAGGTGCAATCATTATTTCTACCTCCACCATCATTATGACGTTCGTGATCTTAAACCTCTTCCTTTCAGTAATTATGATGACCTTCACAGAGGAGCAACATTCTCCAATAGTATGTACACTTTTCTTGAGAGAAAGTAAACTTTTTGCAACCAGTTGACTAAATATATCAGCAAGTTAGTAGTTTTGAACCATCTTTTCGATGCTCCCCATGGTGGCTCAGCTGGTTAAGGTAATGAAGATGGGGAGCAGAGCAGTGGGATTAGTTTTGCGAAGCCTTCCTTGATTCTGCGGGACCGACTATGATGATGGCTCCAGCAAAAAGCTGAGACAGATACAATGGGCAGAATAGACTTCGACTGTGCCATAAATGTTGATGGTTCAATGAAAGTTGTTGAGGCAGCAGTTCAACAATACAGACAGGGGAGGTTCTGGCTTCACTCCATAGTCTGTGCTGAGTTAACAGATTTCAGGTGGTGGCAGGGGGACAACAAATCACCTCAAAGCCTCTGAAAACCCACAGGGCATTGTTCATGGCATAAGTGCCAGGATGCACCAGCCAATGACCTCCGGTGCTGACCCCTCCAGGTCGGTGTCATCATTTAAATAAACAAGGTGAGTATCCAGCCACTGGGGCAGATTTTGGACACCCATGAGAGGACAAAATACAATGCAGGGTGAGGATTGCCAGGGACCCTTCATAAAGGGGCTGATAAATTATGAAAACATTCTTAATTGGGTAGGCCACAAGCCAGGCCTGGACCCTCAGGGTATCCACTTGCACTACGCAGCGGGCCAGTATACATGGTCCCAATCAGTATACTGGCTCCCTGCTTTATCTCCAGGTTGGGGATAGGGAAACTCCCGATTTGAGAGTCCCAACCTCCACCCTCGCCTACGTCGGTGTCCTTGTGTGGGGCAGATGGAGGCTCTGGCCCAAACACAGCTGACAAGGAATCCTGGAACTGACACAACCTGGGTCCTGGCTTAATTTGTGGCACTTCCTGCCAGACTAACGGTGGCTGTGCTCTTAAACAACCACAGATTTCCAGCCCCTACATGTTTCTTGACAACAAGGCCAGGGTAGCGATGAAGATGTGTTGTTTACTTCATGTAGCTGCTTGTAAACATCAGTAATGTCGTGGTGCATCTAAAGGAAAATGTGACAAGTGGTTTATCCCCAGCCAACCAAAATACAAGATCTAGTTTGAATATTGAGGAAGGCAAAATTCTGGTCATAGCATAGAAAAAGCTGGCATACATCTTAAAGTCCCTAGTTCTGTCAATATAATAGAAAGGGCCACTAGTATTTACCATTAAAGGTTGCTCAATTTATAATTATCAGAAAAAATAATTATTCACAATTAAAAGGTCAGATATATTATATATACATTAGTATTTCATATGGTTGCATTTTTAAAGATCTAATTGCCATTATTCTAAAAATATATTTTTTTGCTGCCCAGCCATCTGAAGATCAGGAAGTAATAGACGTGCTGTTGAAGAAACTGTATGGCCTCTTTGGAATTCAAGGCGGTGTGAAATCCTCTCAGCAGAAAAAGCAGACTGAAAATTCCTAGAACAAGAAATGGGTGTTTGGACTATCAAGCTCACTCTTTTTGCAAACCTGTGCGCAATCGAACTGGTCATAGCTCTACCCGACACGTTTAATCCCGAGAGAAATTTCTACAAAAATATTCCCTGTTTCCCAAAGGGGACAAGCAAAAACTGCAGAATACTCGTCCAACCTCACATCTCTCTCACTGAACCCTGCCTGCTGGCCTTCAAAGACAACATCCCCCACCAAGAGCAAAGAGCTGTTAGCTCTTATTGTGTATTTAATCATCTCAGCCTATACACATCCCTGGCATAATCGCAGCAGAATGTGCTGATGGTCTATTTGTCCACGTGTAACTCTGCTCTAGATATAACCACCCCTTTAAAAAATAGATCAACGAACATTAGTAAAACTAAGAAAAAATTTTATTCTTTCGTTAAGCTTATTAATGAGAAACTTTTGCATTATAGTGGAATTGCATGGCCAAATTGAAAAGTGAGTCATTTATGTATTTTTATGTTGGTGTTTGTTTAGTTTGGAGTCCAGGAATGTCTGTGCACTGGGGTGGACTGCCTCTATGAAAGGGTGTGGGATTCTTCAAGATTCTCATGAAATAAGAGGGGGTACCAATAATACAGATCTAATACAGAACCATTCACGGAACACTCAGGAAATCTCCATGTTTCCCAGATCGCCAAACCAGCTTCAGCTCCCTGCATTTCCATTGCCAAATCAGGCCCTCAGTCTAGTGACAGGATCATGGAGTCTGGTTTTCACTGGTCTTTGCTCCTTATTTAGTTTCCAGGCAGTAGAATCAGTGTAAAATGGCGGTTTACTCCAAGTCAGACCTGGCATCAGTAAGTTTACTGAGTGGGAAGATTTTGAACTGTCACCAGTAGATAGTTCAGAGATGTTTTGTCTTGTGTCGGGCTACCTGATGGCACATAACTGCTATTGAGGTGAGTAGCAAGCAGCTGCTTCTGTGCTATTCCATACATACTACGACTGGAGGCAGTGCTCATTGATCTGTGTGAATCCCTCAGGGCTTGGGATTCCTCCCCACCCCGCCCCACCCCATCCCCCACAAGGCTGCCTATATATGGAAACCAACCATGACCACAGTAAGAGGTTTGGATCCCAAAGCCTCCTATTGTAAAGCAGGCCCACTAGGAGTTACATGTCCAAATAACTAAGATGAGGCACTTGACATTAGAACTTTGCCCTGATCAATCCCATAATTTTTACTCCTTCATCACAAGTGCTTCTGTATCTTAACTTGTGCTTCATTTTCATCATCACTACACTCTTATCACAGTGGGTGTATATCTGTGCAAATGTCAGCATCAAAGGGGCATGGCAATGTATTGTGCTGCTTGTTAATTGCTTGTGAAGCATTAAAATTGTGATCGACAGCAAGTGCTTTGTATTCAGAAAATTCATATTTCAACACTGTCTATGATGAAAAATGAACACCTTTATGTTGCGGTCTTTATCTTTATCCTAAGGTATTGGCAGGCTTTACTTCCAGTTGTCCAATGTAAATGCATTAAAGCATTTTAAACATCAATGTTAATAAATGTAGTTCAAACAAAACTTGTGGAGCTACAGGCAGTGGTTACATCTCATATTTTTTTGCCCTGGGTTGGGATAAATGCTGTTCTGGCCTCCGTTTTATTAGAATCTAAATGGATGGAATTTGCTCAGTTTGGGGAAGATTTAATCAAACTAACTCAAAGATATGAAGCATGACATTTACTTACATTCTGGGACTACAGAGGTGGAGAAGAGTGAACAGATTTTGCGATCAATCCGGGTCTGAAACTTAATCATTATGCTATTTTAATAGAATTTTATTTTGCCCGTTAATGTGGACTCCACCGTACTTACAACTCATTGGTGATCGGATGTCACGGAGGTACTTGATAGAAGATATATTTGATTACACGACAGTGTCACAATCTTTTGTATACTGATTTATATATGCGGTAATAATTCCCCTTTGGTTACAATGGTTGCAGATCACTATAGTTGTGCACAAGGATATTGCAAATTGCAGTGTAAATACATATTGTAAACTTTTCCTGTAAGTTAACTGGGACATTAATTTTGACTTTACAGACGTTACAGACCAATTGCAGGGAAGAGAATCAATTGTCTGTAATTCAGTTGAATGAAGGTAATGTACAACAATCTCTTGGACAAATGAGTCAGGGTGAGAGGATTTATGTCCTGAACAGAGCATTAAGCTATAGATAGAATCATTCACCATCCTAATAACTATGATACGGAGGAAAAAGTAGAGTTAATAAAAATAATTTATCGCTTATATATACTCTCCCTCAATTTTGTGAGTATCCACACCACTAGAACAGCCTCACTGGGGGCAAGCTTGGGTCAGGAGATCAGTCCAGTTCACAGCAAAGGATGATGGGCAAAGGGAGGCCGTGCCATTGGTCAGCACGAGCTTCATTGTAATATGGAAGTTATATCGATTAGGTCTCATTCTTCTACTGACCTCATGCCTAGCTAGTTGTAGGGCTAGAATCATAGCCCAGGGAATAGGTTGCTCCTTTGCCCTCTAAGTCAAGGGACACCTGAAGGTTGGTAAAACAAAAATTAAAATGGGAAAAACAGTAAATGTTGAGTTTTGTTTTTTAGTGGTGTAATTCAAGACCTATAATACTATTCCCGTTTTTATCTGAGGTGCACTATGCCTCATCATTAATTAAATCTTTGGAATAGCTGTTTTACTGCTTGAATCATCACTGACATGCATGCTGTATAGAACCATAGAAGTTTACAGCACAGAAGGTGGCCATTTGGCCGATCATGTTTGTGCTGTCTCTTTGGTGGAGCAATCCAAAACTGGCCAATTGTCCCATTCTCTCCCCAAAGCCCCGTATCTCCCTCGACATTTATCCAATATTCCTTTGAAAGATACAATGGTCTCTGCCTATGGGGATCATCTATTTGATTTGTTCATGATTTTGTGCAGTAGTACATCTGACTACTCTCCAGTAGCAGAGGTAGGAAATGTAAAAAAAAAAGAATGACTTGGATTTATATAGCGCCTTTCATGACCACCAGATGTCTCAAAGCGCTTTACAGAGAATGAAGTACTTTGAGTGTATTCACTGTTGTAATGTGGGAAACGTGGCAGCTAATTTGCACACAGCAATTCCCACAAACAACAATGTGATAATGACCAGATAAACTGTTCTTTTTGTTATGTTGTAATGAATTTTCAGCGTAAGTAATGACTTTACTGAACTAGCAGATGTTACACTGCAGTGCAAAGAAAATGATTAAAGCTGTGTAAAATGGGGCTGTGATGCACTTTGCTTGTAGCTTAATCTGCTGTGTGATATGTGGATAGATGGATTTCATGAATCTTTGTTATACCATTGTGCAGTGTTTATAAATTACATCAGCCCAATGCCCTGACTGATGCACCTGGGCTGTATGAGCTCACAAAGGTACTGTCCCATGAGCTGAAGACAATTAGAAAATACTTCATCCAGATCTCATTCGTCATCTCGTTTTAAATCTATCTGCAATTTTCTTTCCGGTAGAATTGACATCAGGGGGAATATTACCCCTCCCCCAGGTTGGATTTAGCATGTGGATTCCCAGTATTTTGAAATCCCAAATCCTGAAGAAAATCCAATTCCAATTCACTCCATTCTATTGGCTGACCTGAAATCTTTGTTGGAAAATAGAGAGAAGCACGTTATTTAAATCATGCATTTTTATTTATCCTCAAGATAGCTGTGCAGATACTGTCGAGGCAACCCCCAAATTAACCAAGTTACAATGTATGTTTATAGTGCAGAATAGATTACACAGGCTGCCTTCACTTCTGTGTAATAAACAAACTGTACAACAGCATAAAGATGATTTTCAATTCTGTATTTATTTAAGATTAAATTGTGCACGATTCTATATATTACACCATGCACAGTGCATGTCACAAAAGAAGTACAGCATTCACAAAAAAACTAAAGAAAAGCGGAACAAAAATTGTACGCACAAACCATAGTCTTTAGTTTCTGGTCCACATTTCTTGGACTTGTCATTTTCTTAATGGTTTTAGATCCCTGACCTATCTGCTCGCCCACTCAATTTCTTTGAAATATATCTTTTATCATCTTGTGATAAGGTAGCACCTTTATTCTGTGACCTCTGAACTGGTTATACATCAAGGAATTTGGCTTTGTATTATTTTGCTTTATTGTAATGAAATATGTGACTGAAATCTAAGTTTGACTAAGTGAAATATTTTCTTCTAATTGATATCTATAACATAATTGAGCAAAAACTGTGCACCTTTCCTTTGAACCTTGGCCTTATTTCCAGTAGTAAAGGGCTTGTATATAAAATTAATGCACACTCCTATTCCATGTAATCATTTATTTAAATAACATAATTGACACATTTAAGATAATATAGTGCTTCAACGTAAAATGTTAATTTTCACCTTTCACCGTTTTTCCCCATTCTGTTTCATGTTAATTTGAAAACATGTGTCAAATAGGTGCATTGTAACAGGTGCTGGGAGGTTCTAGGCACCACACCTTAGGAAGGATATATTAGCCTTGAAGGGAGTGCTGGGAAGATTTACCAGAATCCTACCTGGACTCCAAATGTTAAATTACGAGGAGAGAGTACACAAATTAGGGTTGTATTCTTTGGAATTTGGATGGTTAAGGGGTTATTTGATCAAAGCTTTCAAGATATTAAAGGGAGCAGATAGGGTAGATAGAGAAAAACTATTTCTGCTGGTTGGGGAGTCTAGGACTAGGGAACATAGTCTAAACATTAGGGCCAGACCTTTCAGGAGTGGAGTTAGGAAACACTTTTATACACAAAGGGTGATGGGAGAAGTTTGTTACTCTCTTCAGCAAATGAAAGTTGATTCTAGGTCAATTGTTGATTTTAAAATCTGAGATTGATAGATTTTTGTTAACCAAAGGTGTTAAGGGATATGGGGCAAAAGCAGGTACACTGTATATGGAGTTAGGTCACAGACCAGCCATGATCCCATTGAATGGTGGAACTGGCTCGAGGGGCTAAATGGCCTACTCCTGTTCCTATGTTTCTGTGTAATAATTTTACTGTGGGTGCTAAATATAAAAAAAGTTAAATTCACCTAAGCTGGCTTTCCTTCTATTATTATTCTCAATTTCACTTATAGTCTGAATTGGGTATAAGGAGAATAGGGGTGGGGGGAGGGGTGGAAACTGCTTGACAATGACTTTGAAGGCTTGTTAAAGGTCTTTGCTATGTAACATGCAGTTTTACACAAGTTGACAGATTCACCAGAATTATACCATGGTTAAATTATGAGGACAGGTTCCATAAACGTGGCTTGTATTCCATTGAGTACAGAAGATTAAGAATAAATCTAATAGAGGTCTTTAAAACGATTCAATAGAGAGAAACTATTTCCTCTGCTGGAGAAATCCAGAACAAAGAGACATATTCTTTAAATTAGAACTAGACCACTTAGGAATGAAATCAGAAAGCACTTTTCACATGAAAGGTGATGGAAATCTGGAACTCTCTCCCCTCTTTCTCAATCACTCAACCACCGCGCCCCACTCCAAAAAAGGCTCTGGATGCTAATTCAACTGAAATGATTACGTTTGACATCAATAGATATTTGTTCAGTAATGGCATCAAGGGATATGGAGCAAGAGCGAGTAAATGGAGTTGAGGTACCAATTAACCATGGTCTAATAGAATGGCAGAATAGGCTCAAAAGCTGAATGGCCTACTCCTATTTCTGTGCTCTTGAATGTCAAAGCAAAGGTTTTATAGCAATTTATCAACTTAACGTGAACACCAAAAAAAATACTAATGAAGAAATTAATCTAAAAAACCCATTCCATTATTGTTACTATTAAATATTCTGCGCCCGCCCTTAACTTTCTGATTTCATTGTATGTTCCCTCTGCAGTATCTTACAAACAATCACCAGTTTTCTCTATTCCGGATTCCGACGGATGCTCACTCATTTATTTTTCAAGGAATGTTTCCGCTACTTCAGCATTTGACCGCGGCTCTTCCTCCTTCTTCCTTTGAATTCCAATGATGCCGCGCAGCTTAATCAGCAACAGCTCAACTATTTCCTCGTCCTCCACAGGCTGAAAAAGGAACAAATTAACCAGATAATGGAATGGTTCAATAATTCCATTCTTATGACACTGCCAATCCTACCTATAGATTTCTCAGTTATAGTTATGGAATTAATGAATATAATTGCTGCCCTCTACCTTTGTCTAATTATAATTACCCTTTATCTTTATCTTTATCTTTTCCAATAGTTTCAAATAACCGCACATAAATATATTAATAGAATTCATAACTCACCTGCTGCGAGCATCACTCACAGAAAGATTCACAGTTAATTAGCAATCTCCATAGGAGTAGACCATATATCCACTTGAGCCTGCTCTGCCATTCAATAAGATCATGGCTACTCTTCCACCTCAATTCCACTTTTTGTCCTATCCCCCTATCCCGTGAATCCCTTAGTGTCCAAAAATCTATCGATCTCCATCTTGATATATCTTACAGCCAAAGAGGTCAAGGGGTATGGAGAGAAAGCAGGAAAGGGCCGAATGGCCTGCTCCTGCACCTAATTTCTATGTTTCTATGAATATACTCAACGACTGAGCATCCATTACCCTCTGCGGTAGAGAATTGAAAAGATTCACAGCCCTCTGAGTAAAGAAATTCCTCCTCATCTCAGACTTAAATAACCCCTAGTTCTGGACCCTGTCGAGCCCCCTAAGAATTTTATACATTTCCACGAGATCTAGTAAGGCAGCAGCTCATCAGTAAAGGGATGATTATGGTGGTGACAGGAAAGCTGTGTAATGGGCAGACCAGAACAGAAATATGGGCAAAACTGTGCCTTGGATGCTGAAGCATTGAAGGCTGCAGAGGGTAGTCCTGCTTTCCTAAGAGCCATCCACCCAGTATTTCTTCTTTCAAATAATGAAGGTGCCATTGAGTGCCACAGAATGAAGCTATATTGGTAATGATGTGCGTAACGATGCTTCTGTGGTCAGATACCATCTAAACCTTAATTGAGTGGTAACCCTTTCTGTTTATGTGGTCCATGGAATTGATACAAGGTGATCTGATTCCCATGTGGATATCAGAAGGTATGGCAGGAGATTGGGACAACCCCCCAAGATTTCTAGGCGCCTACACTCGAGAACCCTGCCACCCAGTGATAGCTGTGTCCTGCCCAGCTGATGCCTCCTTTCCACAGGAAAAGTGGTGCAGGTACTGCTCCTTGCAAACATAGTTTGTTGCATGCGTGCACTGCACACTGGGTGATCTTGCCTCATCGGCAATGGCTTGGAAGGATCGTGTAGCATAAACCTTAATGCTATGGTGGCCTTCACTGTAAATCTTATATGTTTCGATAAGATCACCTCTCATTCTTCTGAACTCCAACCTACTCAACCTATTTTCATAAGTCAGCCCCCTCATCTCTGGAATCAACCTGTTCAAAGAAGGTGCAATAGGTAGATTCTGCAGATGAGGGGGTTGATTTATGAAGATAGGTTGGGCCTATACTCATTGCAGTTCAGAAAGATGAGAGGTGATCTTATCGAAACATATAAGATAATGAGGGGGCTCAACAAGATGGATGCAGAGAGGATATTTCCACTCAAAGGGGAAACTAAAACTAGGGTCATAGTCTCAGAATAAGGGGCCGCCCATTTAAAACTGAGATGAGGAGGAATTTCTTCTCTCAGTGGGTTGTAAATCTATGGAATTCTCTGCCCCAGAGAACTGTGGAGGCTGGGTCATTGAATATATTTAAGGTGGAGATGGACAGATTTTTGAGCGATAAGGGAATAAAGGGTTATGGGGAACGGGCAGGGAAGTGGGGCTGAGTCCATGATCAGATCAGCCATGATCTTAGTGAATGGCAGAGCAGGTTCGAGGGGCCAAATGGCCTACTCCTGCTCCTATTTATGTTCTTATGTAATGAGAAGAGCTGTCCTTGTTCTAGAAGTAGTCTCAAGGCCAGCATGACATACATGACACAGTTTTGTAACAGCCCTTCTTGTGAAGAGACATGTCCACGTATATGCGGCAGGTGTATAACCGTGGATCCTGGGGTATTGTTGGATCTGGACAAGGCATCTCCGGTGTTGTCATATCTGCATTTACTTCCCCTCAGTAACTTGTTTTCCTCACTAAATCATACAGTGCTGTTGGAACCCTCAAATCATACAGTGCTGTTGGAACCCTCATTAAATCATACAGTGCTGTTGGAACCCTCAAAGGAATTCTCATTCTCACTATTTTGCTTGGCAATATTTAATGGACAGCAATTACTGAAACGAAGGGAGGTATTTTCAGAAACAACCCAAAAAATTGCAAATATAACTCTTCTTCTTCTTAGGCAGTCCCTCGGAGTCAAGGATGACTTGCTTCCACACTAATGAGTTCTCAGGTGACTGATGAGACCAATGCGGGACCTACAGTCTCTGTCACAGGTGGGGCAGACGGTGGTTGGAGGGACGGGTGGGTGGGGTACTTGGGTTGTCGTGTGCTCCTTCCGCCGTTTGCGCTTGCCTTCTGCGTGCTCCCGGCAAAGAGACTCGAGGCGTTCTGCGCCTTCCCGGATGCATCTCCTCCATTTTGAGAGGTCTTGGGCCAGGAATTCCCAGGTGTCAGTTTTTCAGGGAGGCTTTGAGGGTGTCCTTGAAGCGTTTCCTCTGCCCATCTGGGCTCGCTTGTCGTATCGGAGCTTTGAGTAGAGCGCTTGTTTTGGGAGTCTCATATCGGGCATGCGGACGATGTGGCCCATCCATCAGAGCTGATCAAGTGTGGTCAATGCTTTGATGCTGGGGATGTTGGTCTGAGCGAGAACACTAACATTGGTGCGCCTATCCTGCCAATGGATTTGCAAGATCTTGCGGAGACAGCATTGGTGGTACTTCTCCAATGCTTTGAGGTGTCTGCTGTACATAGTCCATGTCTCTGAAGCATATAGAAGGGCGGGTATCACCACTGCTCTATAGACCATGAGCTTCGTGCCGGGTTTGAGGTCCTGGTCTTTAAACACCCTCTTCCTTAGGCGACCGAAGACTGTACTGACACACTGAAGGCGGTGTTGGACTTAGTCATCAACCTCTGCCCTTGTTGACAGTAGACTCCCGAGCTATGGAAAATGGTCCACATTGTCCAAGGCCTCATCATGGATCTTGATAATCGGGGGGGCAGTGCTGTGTAGTGGCGGCAGGCGGTCACAAAGAACTGGCCCCCCCGATTATCAAGATCTCACTATTCAGCAAAAATAACTAGCGTGTGGAGCAAAATACAGTGAAATCTTATTTCACATGCAGTAAAAATCAAAACTCTGCACAATAACAGTACAACCTTATGACATGGCTGTGCAGGCTGGAGAAAAAGATGACTTATGTACTAATTTTTATGGGAAAATCCAGCATTGGGGGCAAAGTCCTTTGAAAAAAATATGAACGGCATCAAGGGATTAATATGTATCATAAGAACATAAGAAATAGGAACAGGAGTAGGCCATACAGCCTCTCGAGCCTGCCCCGCCCTTCAATAAGATCATGGCTGATCTGATGATGGACTCAGCTCCACCTCCCTGCCTGCTCCCCATAACCCCTTATCCCCTTATCGTTTAAGAAACTGTCTATATCTGTCTTAAATTTATTCAATGTCCCAGCTTCCACAGCTCTCTGAGGCAGCGAATTCCACAGATTTACAACCCTCTGAGAGAAGAAATTTCTCCTCATCTCTGTTTTAAATGGACAGCCCCTTATTCTAAGATCATGCCCTCTAGTTCTAGTCTCCCCCATCAGTGGAAACATCCTCTCTGCATCCACCTTGTCAAGCCCCCTCATAATCTTATACGTTTCAATAAGATCGCCTCTCATTCTTCTGAACTCCAATGAGTAGAGGCCCAACCTACTCAACCTTTCCTCATAAGTCAACCCCTCATCCCTGGAATCAACCTAGTGAACCTTCTCTCAACTGCCTCCAAAGCAAGTATATCCTTTCGTAAATATGGAAACCAAAACTGCACGCAGTAATCTTCGTGTCTGTAATGAGACACCCAAAAGAAAAAGGTTCAGTTTAGTGCAGGTATGCAAATCATGCAATTTGTGTCAAGTTTGTGCAAAAAATCCTCTGTGTAAATCTACAAGTGTGTGCGTACACAAGCACATGGGCGTGTGTGTGTGTGCACGCGTGCGTATGCGTACAAATGTGTGTGGTTTAGTATTTGATCATTTCAGACCGTAAATCGACAACATCTGTCAGAAAAAGCAATATAAAGAGTCCAAGGACTTTTTGGTACAAACCATTGGGTGATGCCGCTCCTCACTGAAGGATATAAGTAGGGCAGAAACAAAAGCGTTTATGAGGATAAACGTCACGGAGATAACACAGGTGCTGATAATCAATGCACCCATGATCGGATTAGCTTTCAGCACCTGAACAAGATAAAGAGAAAAATAATTGGTGTAATGCATAGTTTAAAAATAAACTTCAAATCTGGCATTAAGTCCTCAAAGACTAAACTCTGTGCCCAGTTATTTTCTTTACTGTGATATTTACTGGTAGTTATTATGATCAAGTATCATTATTAAAATTATTTCTACAAATATATGAGAAAATAATCTCACATTTGGGGGGGGGGGGGGGGTGGCTGACTTTCCTTTGTGCTTCTCTTGCACTTTGGCAAACGTTTGGTGAAAACCCTGGTTACGAAGTTACATTTGCAGAGTGGGAGAAACCACTAGGAAGCTCCAGGAGATGATGTTTACACCAGACTGGAAAATCTGCAACACGCATAAGTCACTGACCCAGGTTTGCAGGACTTAAACTCTGTGACTTGTGCACTGGACTTAGTACTGACTTTAAAAACAAATGAAAGGTCACTTGTGGTGTTTGCAGCACCATAATGCCACCCCTCCCCTCCCTCCAAAAGTGTTTGTTTAAAGCTGCAGCACATCAGCATTCCTCAAAACCCTGCTGTTAGTCCTGGGAACCAAGTCTCATTTATGTCACTCAGAGTTACTGGCAATATTGAGCACAGCATTGTACCTTCAGTGCTATTGTCATTTCAATTGTACCACAAGAATGCACAAGATAGTATAGATGCACTTAGGGGGAAGTGGGATGGACATATGAGGGAGAAGGGAATAGAGGGTTATGCTGATAGAGTTATATGAGGAAGGATGGGAGGAGGTATGAGTGGAGAATAAACGGCGGCGAGGACTGCTTGGGCCGAATAGCTGGTTTCTGTCCTGTATGTTCTATGTAATTTTATGTAAAACATTACTATGGCTATCCAGAGTGAATGTGGGCTGGAGAAAAGGGAAGTGAATTAACATTGTTTCATAACCTATGGCCCTGAGAATCCTTGTTTGTAGCAGTGCCAGTTAGGGATACAATGGCAGTGCAACCAATTTGGAGGCTAGTAATTTTCAACAGGATCCATTTCCATCACTGTTCCACCTATTTTTCGTTCCCCTCGTGTGTGGATGAGAAGTGATATTTGCCCTTCACTGTCATACACACGCAAATGTGCTGGATTGCTTAAGATGGCAGAGTTCTTGCCACCTGAGGGCCAGGGTCATGAGAGGTGGCCAGCTGCTGCTCTTGACATGGAGGCGGTCCTCGTCTCATCACAGTCAAGTCCTGGGATGGACCTGCAGTGAGCTGCACTTCTTGTGTGACTGCCTCCCACGTCCTCTTTGAGTGTGCCTCCGAGGGGCTACACCAGACATATGCTACTACCCTGAGAAACAACAGACTCACGTTAGTCAACTCCAGCCATGCCACTGGTACCGGGCCCAGGTTCTGGATGGCCATTGATCAACCGAACGGTAGGTCTCATGGCTCCCATCAGATCTTGCAGTATTTTGATTCACGTAACAGTTTTTCACATTTCAAGAGCAAAAAGCATTTAACTTGCATTATTAAAGTGTTCCTCTTATGTGCAGAAAGTGTCTCAAAGTGCTGTACAATTAAAAGGAGAATATGATGGAAAATCATCATATTCCAGATGGGAGCTGTTACATGTGGAAAAAAAATCCAAAACAATCACGATCATAAGAACATAAGAAATAGGAGCAGGAGTAGGCCATATGGCCCCTCAAGCCTGCACCACCATTCAATAAGATCATGGCTGAACTTTTACATCAACTCCACTATCCCGCCCTATCCCCATATTCCTTGATTCCCTTAGTGCCCAAAAATCTATCGATCTTAGTCTTGAATATATTCATTGATTGAGCATCCACATCCCTCTGGGTTAGAAGATTCCAAGATTCACAACCTTCTGAGTGAAGAAATTTGTCCTCCTCAGTCCTAAATGGCTGACCCCTTATCCTGAGACTATGACCCCTAGTTCTAGTTCCTTCGCCTGCTCCACAACGACATGCAGGCCGTGATCCTTACCAACGGATCCATCACAGACCCAATCCACGTCCGGACCAGGGTCAAACAGGGCTGCGTCATCGCCCCAACCCTCTTCTCAATCTTTCTCGACGCCATGCTCCATCTCACAGTCAACAAGCTCCCCGTTGGAGTGGAACTAAATTACAGAACCAGTGGGAACCTGTTCAACCTGCGCGATCTCCAGGCCAGATCCAAGACCACCCCAACCTCTGTCGTCTAGCTACAGTACGTGGACGGCGCCTGCGTCTGTGCACATACAGAGGCTACACTCCAGGACATAGTCGACGTATTTACTGAGGCGTACGAAAGCATGGGCCTTACGCTAAACATCCGTAAGACAAAGGTCCTCCACCAGCCAGTCCTCGCTGCACAGCACTGCCCCCCAGTCATCAAGATCCATGGCATGGCCCTGGACACTGTGGACCACTTCCCATATCTTGGGAGCCTTCGGCTGCCAGAGGAAAAGAGTGTTTGAAGACCAGGCCCTCAAAACTGCCACCAAGCTCATGGTCTTCAGGACTGTAGTAATACCTGCCCTCCTGTATGGCTCAGAGACATGGACCATGTACAGCAGACATCTCAAATTTCTGGAGAAATATCACCAACAAATCCCCTGGGAGGACAGATGCGTCCTCATCAGCGTCCTCATTCAGGCTAACATCCCCAGCATTGAAGCACTGACCACACTCGATCAGCTCCGCTGGGCAGGCCACATAGTCCACATGCCAGACCCGAGACTCCCACGGCAAGTGCTCTACTCGGAGCTCCTTCACGGCAAACGAGCCAAAGGTGGGCAGTGGAAACGCTACAAGGGCACCCTCGAAGCCTCCCTGATAAAGTGCAACATCCCCACTGACACTGGGAGTCCCTGGCCCAAGACCGCCCTAAGTGGAGGAAGTGCATCCGAGAGGGCGCTGAGCACCTCTAGTCTCATCGCCGAGAGCATGCAGAAATCAAACGCAGACAGCGGAAAGAGTGTGCGGCAAACCAGTCCCACCTACCCCTTCCCTCAACGATTATCTGTCCCACCTGTGACAGAGTCTGTGGCTCTCGTATTGGACTGTTCAGCCACCAAAGAACTCACTTCAGGAGTGGAAGCAAGTCTTCCTCCATTCCGAGGGACCGCCTATGATGATGATGATGAGTTCTAGACTCTTCAGCCAGGGGAAACAGCCTCTCAGCTTCAACCCTGTCAAGACTTTAATAATTTTATACATTTTAATGAGATCACCTCTCATTTTTCTAAACTCCAGAGAACATAGGCCCATTCTATTCATTGTCTCCTCTAAGGACAGCTTTCTCATCCCAGGAATCAATCTTTGTTGCACCCACTCTAAGACTCCTGAGGTAAGGAGACCAATACTGTACACAGTATTCCAGGTGTGGTCTCACCAAAACTCTATACAATTGCAGCCAGACTTCCTTACTCTTACACTTCAACCCCTTTGCAATAAAGGCTAGCATACCATTTGTTTTCCTAATTGTTCACTGTAGCTTCATGTTAACTTTCTGTGATTCTTGTACAAGGACCCCCAAAGCTCTTTGAATACCAATATTTACTAGTCTCTCAACTTTTGGAAAATATTCTGCTTTTCCATTTATCCTACCAAAGTGGATAATTTCACACTTCCCTACATTATACTCCATCTGCCACCTTCTTGCCTAATCACTTAACCGCTCTATTTCCCTTTGCTGCCTCTTTGCATCCTCCTCAAAGCTTACTTTCTCACCTAGCTTTGTATTGTCAGCAAACTTGGATATCTTACACTAGGTCCCCTCATTTAAGTTATTGATATAGATCTTAAATAGCTAAGGCCAAAACACTGATATTTGCGGCACTCCGCTAGTTACAGTCTGCCATCCCAAAAATGACCTGTTTATTCCTACTCTGTTTTCTGTCCGTTAACCAATCCTTCAATCCACGCTAATATATTACCCCCAATCCCATGAGACCTAATCTTGTGTAACAGCCTCTCATGTGGCACCTTATTCAATGCCTTCTGAAAATCCAAATATACTACATCCACTGGTTCCCCTTTATTTACCCTGCTAGTTACACCCTGACAATACTTTAATTGATTTGTCAAACATGATTTCCTTTTCATAAATGTTGACTCTGCCTAATGATATTGTGATTTTCCAAGTGGCCTGTTACCACGTCCTTAATAATAGATTCTAGTATTTTCCCTAGTTACAGGTTGAACCTCCCTTATCCAGAACCCTCGGGACCTAGCCTATTCTGGATAAGGGATTTTTCCGGATGAGGGATGGTCACGTTAAATTGGATGGTACAGGCACTGATCAAGGGGATATTGTGGCTGGCTGGCTTGGGGCTGGAAGTGCAGTAATGAGATCATTTGTGGGGGGGGGGGGGGTAGATTGTGGGGTCAGGCCAGCGATTGCAGGAGTCGGCAGTGAGGAAGGACTTCAATTTGTTCATGTCGAAGTTCTGCGCATGTGCCACCCGGTGACCGGGAATGTTTCTGGATGAGGGGTGGTTCCAGATAAGGGAGTTCTGGATAAGGGAAGTTCAACCTTTACTGATGTTAGGCTAATTGGCTATAATTCCTTGTTTTTTCCCTCCCTCCTTTCTTGAACAGCGGGGTTACATCTGCTACCTTCCAATCCACTGGGATCCTTCTAGGGTTCACTTAACAATCAGGGAAATAGTCATGTGTTGCATAAGCTTTCTGATTTAAAGCAAGCCAGAAAAACTTGCAAGTTTATAGAGTTGGGATAACTATTTCCTACAATATTATCAGAAAAGCAGCTTGAGCTTGGATAATTATGTGCGTGAAACATAAAGGGCTGAATTTTTGGTCTTCTGCTGCCTGTTAACGCCCCGGAGGGGCAGCAATACGCACTTCCGGGCGGGCTATCAGCCCCCTGTCGGGACATTCGGTGCCGGTTTCAAGGGGGCGCGGAAGAGGCAAGCCGGTGTGCAACGCCCCTGGTCGTGACACCGGCGCGGTATTCGGATTGCGTCCGACCCTTCGCGCCCTGTAGAGCGCCCTGGTGGGAATGCCTGTGGAAGTTGGTGTTCCAAGCTGTAGTGGCCATAGTGAGGCAAGTAAGGTCGACCTGAGGTAAGTAAGTGTGATTGTTTTTTTTTTGTGACTTATGTTGTGTTGGCGTGAGTTCTTTATTGGGAATGTTTTTGGTGGTTATTTTTCAGATTTTTTTTGCCCCGAGGCCTCTCTTAGGTTGTTCTGAAGCCAGCTGTTTAGCTCGGGATTTTCAGTTGCTCAGCTGGCCTAGCACCCTAAAAGAGGTGTACAACGCCTCCTTTAGCCCTCCGCTCCAAACTCAAGACCCAGCTGATGAATTTTGTGGTGGGAGACACAATCCATGCTGGCGTAAAATTCACCACTCAACCTGGATTAACACACAACAGAGGCGCGACCAATTTCCACCCCAAAAAATTTTGCAAGGTTTGTATTTTCTTTATGGCCCAGGACTTAAGGGAATCTGACTTTAAATTATAAGAAAATGCACCAGATGATTTCATATGATTTTTTACTTTAGTATTTGGACTAAAAATTACCTGACTTAATGGAGAGAAAGTGGAATGGGGTACTGAAGTTGCATGATCAGCCATGTACAAATTGAATAGTGGTGCAGGCTCGAAGGGCTAAATAGCCTACTCCTGCACCTACTTTCTATGTTTCTGTGTTTCAATATTATTCATTTTTGCTGCGGCCTGAGGGCTCGGTCTTGCAGTTGCATAGTTTAAACCATAGATGGCGCAGTGATACTGTGGCAGTGTGTATTGTAATGAACATGTACATAAAACAGATAGTTAACTCCTTGGATCAATCAGTGTGAACTGGTTCTATGCTGTACACTAAGAAACACTTCGCATTCCCTTCAGGAAAGCAAATCTACTACCCGTATTTAATTGGGTCAACATATAACTCCAGTCCCACACTATATGATTGGCTCTTAATACCCTCTGAAGTGGCCTGCAAGACACTCAGTTGCAAAAACAATCCTAACACTATCATGGGAACACCATCACCACAATGACTGCAGTGGTTCAATAAGGCACCACCATCTTTTCATCACAACTACAAATGGGCAATAAATGAACCTTTCCTTTATCCCAAAAGCAAATTCAAAAAAGCTCTGGCACCAATCAATGTTGATTTCTTGGAGTAACTTTGAGCCCAAGGTTCCCTAAAAAAAATAATGGCGCTCACTTATCTGGGCGCCCGTTTTTATTTGGCCCCTCAGCGCTGAAAATAAAAAACCAAAGTCTCCTTCCACCATGTGCACCTTCTGGTGCTGGCGCTACCCGAGCTGAACTTGCAGAGTGGGACTTCCAGTGTGCGCCGGAACCGCACAGCGCATGCGCTCCAGAAAAAAAACGGGCAAGTAATTGCGCAACGCAATGCTCATGCACAAAGAACATTTTCTTTAAGAAACGCACGTCGCATGCGCACAAAAAAAACCCAAAATGGCCTGAATGCAGTTTAACATTGCAGGAGCAGCATTCTTGTTCATTTTCATTTAACATTTTTATTTTTATGATTAGTTACTGGTAATGTAGTATTTTAAATTGTGCTAATAGTTAAAGTTTTAGCAAGGGAGTCAATTCAGCCAGGGATCGGAGCGGGCCAACGCGGGTTTCTCCACCTGAAGGTCAGGTTTTTTCCTACGTTGGTTATAGGGTCTGTGCGCCGGGTTAAAAATGTTCATAGGGTGGAAACTTGGCCTTAAGCCCAGAAATGGCACGGGAGCCTTCTTCACAGGTACACCAGCACCAGAATGTATGGCACCAAGCATTCTGGCGCTGATAGTAGACGCCAGCGCCCCAACACTGGGGAATCTTTTAACTGGCCTTCAGTGCCAAAAAACTCACTGGGCACCGAAAAAACAGCGCCCAGTGCTGGGGAAAATTTGGACCATTGTCCCCTGTTGGAAGATATGCTCACCACATTTATTGATAACGGATAATGACTAATTCACCAATCTAACACCATCCTTTTCTCCATCCCTTACTTTCACTACTTTTATTATTTTAGAAAACTGGTAAACATTTATAGGAAACCTGTAAATATAACTCTTGTGTATGTATAATATACTCAATGTACAGTTACATAAGACCACTGAATGTATCTTCACACTGTATACACTATGCCTGTGCCACCAGAGGGTGCAACTGGAGGAGACCTAGGGGTCACCTGCACACTGCAATAAATGGACTAATGTCACAACAGTTCAAGTACAATACCTTACCAAGTGGAGTCATTACTAGAGTGTTACAGACACAATAACTGGCGACGAGATTATGAATTTCCACGCGAAAAATGGCTAACCTTGGAACTTTCAACAATTCGCCGATGAGGAAGATTGGGATGCCTTTGTGGAAAGGCTCGAACGCTTCTTCATTGCGAACAACCTGGCTGGAGACACACCGACCTCGTTGGCTGATAAGCGCAGAGCTATCCTGCTCAGCAGTTGTGGGCCCACTGTCTACGGCCTCGTCAGGGACTTGCTAGCCCCGGAGAAGAAAACAACCAAAACGTATGCGGAGCTCGTAACGATGATACAGGAACAGCTCAAACCTAAAGAGAGCATATTCTCAGCCAGACACCGGTTCTACACACACCGACAGCCCGAAGGCCAAGAAATCGCAAAATATGCTGCAGACCTCAGACGATTGGCTGCACCATGTGATTTTGGCGACCACCTCACTGAAGCACTGAGGGACATCTTCGTTATTGGAATCAGCCACGAGGGCCTCCTCCACAGGTTGCTCTCTGCGGACACTCTGCAGAAGGCAATTAGCGTCAGCCAAGCGTTCATGGTTTCGACCTGTGATTCCAAGAGGATGATGACTCACCCCCAGGACTCTAACCCAGCAAGTACCGTGAACCGACTGGCATCCTTTAGAGGCAAGACTGCTACCTCGAGTCCCACAACCCTGAGTCCGCCACATGGGGCCAACCGGCCAGCCCCATGCTGGCACTGTGCAGGGAATCACAGGGCCCACCAGTGCCGCTACAAGGACTACACTTGCAAAGGCTGTAACGCGAAAGGCCACTTCCAGTGAATGTGCAAGAGAAATTTTATTCACTGATGCGCTGAAGAGTTGGCCAATCATCCGGGCTCCAGCGCTGATGAAGAGGAAGAGAGAGTCCAGGAGGCAGTTCAGCCCCAGGAAGAGGTGTACCGAGTGTTTACCTGCTCCACCGAGAGTTCCCCATTGAAAATGGAAGTTGAAATCAACGGTGTTCCAGCCAATCACTGATGAATCAGGTGGCCTTTGAGAAACTCTGGGACAATCCGATCGAACGACCTAAAATGATCCCGATCCAGGTGAAGCTGCTCACCTACACAAACGACACCATCCCAGTCGTTGGCAGGGTGGATATCCAGGTGTCCCACGACGGCGTGATGCACAAGTGACCTTTGTGGATCGTTGCTGGTGATGGTCCAATGCTGCTAGAGATAGATGAAACAAATCCAAATCTGTTGGAGCCGGGAAAACCTCCAAAGCCTGGCAATAGACGTCCAATTCGGCCCCAAATTTGGATCCAGCACAACACCTGAAAATCCAACCGTCCAACTCGACTGCATGGAGACGACACAGACCGCTCAACCCAATGGCGAGATGATCCAGCCCAAACGACCCAACCCCACCTTCCGGGCTTCAGTGGTGGGACTCCGGAGGAAGAAGATCAGCGCAGAAGGTAACTTCCCAGTTTCCGTGGCAGAACCTGGGGAGAAAAGGATCATCGCAACCTACCTCGTGGAGAGAAAGAAGATGGCGCCCGCACCACGAGGTGAAGCGCTTGAAGTTAAGATGGCGGCGGCCAGACACGAGGGGCAGCGTTGATGGAGCAACACGTGATGCCGAGCAGCAAACAGGATTGGGGTAAAGATTGCAATGTCCTCTTAAAGGAGGCCGACAACCCATCACAATTAAAGGGACAGTTCCACTCTTTGTACAGCGATGCCGGTAATACACATGTAAAAGAGGTAATTGACAAATGCAAGGATCTAAATGTAACTTTGTACAGCAATGCCGGTAGTACACATGGAAAAGATGTAATTGACAAATGCGAATATGTAAAGGCAACTAACAAGGTCGAGTCGGGCGATTGGGATCGGAGCCAATGTATTATGACTGTAAATGAAAGAATGATGTGCGATGCCGGGTTCTACATGTACGCCGACAAAACCAAGGGCAACCTCCCGTCGGAAGCACCCAGGTCCAGCGGGCTACCCGATCATGTAGCCTGCGCCTCCGGGACCAACGTGATGCCCCAGGGAGCGTGGCCACCCACACAGGGAGCTGCAGGGCCAGCGATCAGCAGACGGCAAAGGCACCACTACTGGCACCCTGCCCCAGATCGGCTCTACCTCTCTGGCCACCAGGGCCAGGATCGGGAGCAAGAGGCTAGTACCCTCCAGCCCTCCCGACAGGACCAGAGATGACCAAGTTCTCACTACCGTTGAAGGGCAGCAGGGAGACACTGCAGCCCTCAAAGGAGGACAGGGAGGCGACACACTCCTGTGGCTCTGCCCACCACTAGGCAACGGCAAAGGCCCTGAGACTCAGCCAGGTGAGCGATCCGAGCTCACCCAGCTGGCAGGGGGCGCAGCGCCGCCATCAGACAACCTGGACACAGTCTGGGCACTCTGGAACTAGCGTCCTCACCCACCTGCACCTACACAACCCAGGGGCAAGACTGTGATACCATGTTTGTACCTTACCTATAAAATGTACTTGTTCCACTACTGCTAAACCCAAATAGTGATGTAACTAATCCTATTTTTTTTCTTTCTGTATATGTATGCACATGCAGGTGTTGAGCCACACACATGGTCCATGTATGGGGGAAGGGGGGGGAAATGGATATATGTAACCATGGACACACATGGATCACACCCAGAACCCCCTCAACCCCCACTGCAACCTCCAACCATCCACTGCTGACCATTTCCCAATGTTGTGACAATAAGGACTTGGGGGCTACAGGGAGAGAGCCAAGCCAAAGCACAGACAAGGTGCAAGGGCTTTGGGCACTCAAGTCTAGGGCCAGAGCACAGAATGCAAAGGCTAGTGGCACAAGACTTAGGGGAGAGTGATGTTGTGTATGTATAATATAAATATCAATGTACAGTTACATAAGACCACTGAATGTATCTTCACACTGTATATACTATGCCTGTACCACCAGAGGGTGCAACTGGTGGAGACCTAGGGGTCACCTGTACACTACACGTAACCAGGTATAAAAGGGAGCTCACCATGCTGTACCCTCATTCAGGAGCCGTCACAACAGTTCAAGTACAATACCTTACCTCGTGGAGTCATTACTAGAATGCTGACAGACACAATAATAACATTGACCATTATGAAAGTAAATGAGAAATTAATTTAATGCAAAAGTTTGACGGATGTCAGTGGAAGGATTAAAGCACTGCATTAACTTCTGAAGAGATGAAACTTTTCACCAATGTATACTTTGTTATACCAAAATTATTCCTGCATAAACATTTACTAACAGTAATTGAGCCACATTTCTGACATGCACTATTGATTAGAGTGATTAGCAAATTGCCTAGGGTACTTTTGTAACTTCCATCTTTATATAAATATTCTAATCACAAACTAAGTTAGTGATGTTGCAACTGTCCTACCTCATCATAGTTGAAGGCTCCAAGCTGTAGACGGATTATTGTTACAACCGCACTGCTGAAAGTTCTGTAGGAGGATATGCTCAAACCCAGCACCAGGTTACACTGTGGGAGAGAGAAGCAGTTAAGTATGATGCAAGTCACATCACATTTGAGCTGTATGCGACAGTGGGTAGGGCAACTGAATTGTGAATTCAGGTATATGACCATGTGACTTTCTGATATACGGAACAATGATAAAAAAGTCTAATCTGAATAGAATAATATGAGTTCCCCAAATTTATAGTACTCTCACTTTTCTATGGTTAGGATTAAAACCTAAGGTCCTGCTAGTTAGATTTTATAAATCTATTTATGCCAGGACAGTGAATATACATTCTATTTATATTAATCTAGTGAGAGTTTATCACTAGTCTATCCATTGTGTTCTGCCCTAGGTCAGGTGCTAACTCAAGCCTGGAGGTGGTTTCTGGTGCTGTCCTTACAGTTTTTAGCTTCAGAGTGCCTTCTCCTAGGTGAGCTATATCCAAGGCTAAAGAGCCCCATCAACCCTTTCTGGTGGGGCGTGGGGGGGTGCACCTTCACCAATCTGTCAGAAGTACCCTCGCTGGACTTCAATTTACTTACCGGAGCTGTCTTGAGATATTTTGAAGATATTAAGGGGAACCAATAGGGTAGATAGAGAGAAATTATTTCCACTGGTTGGGGATTCTAGGACTAGGGGGCATAGTCTAAAAATGAGAGCCAGATCTTTCAAGAGTGAAATTAGGAAATACTTCTACCCACAATGGGTGGAGAAGTTTGGAACTCTCTTCTTCAAATGGCAATTGATGCTCGATCAATTGTTAATTTTAAATCTGAGATTGAAAGCTTTCTGTTAACCAAAGGTATTAAGGGATATGGGTCAAAGGCAGATATATGGAGTTAGGTTGCAGATCAGCCATGATCTCATTGAATGGCAGAGCAGGCTTGAGGGGTTGATTGGCCTCTTCCTGTTCCTATGGTCCCGAACCCAATCCTTTGACCCAGAAGCAGGAATAGTATCACTGAGCCAGTGGTCACTCTGGCCAGATGCAAGTCCCCTGTCAAAGATCATCCAGGTATTTAGGGACCATATTCCAGTCTCCACTTGCTGGGGCCGTCTGCAGTGAGGATCAAACCCTGACTCAAAGGCAGGAATACTACCATTAAACCAAAGGCTCACTCTTTATCGTTAGCCGCCATTCTATAATAAACAGCCTTTCCTTTCATCAAGTAAAAACTCTCATCACACATGCTCCATATCTGACTGGCATAGACCTGCCAGTGGAAGAATGAAAAAAACAGGATAACTGTAATTTTGTTATTTAATATGTAAAGGATTTAGAAACACTGATTGGAGCCATTGCACTCTGAACTTGCAAGGGTTTTACAGTTTAAATGCCAATTCTCACTGATGTCCAGAAACATGGAACAACTTTAAATCTCGGAGTTTGAGTGAGTAGTTCTGTACAGGTCAATCAAAATGATGCCTGTATCAATGGCCCAAAATTAAACCAACTCGGTAAAATGCCACTTGTAGTTGGATCCTGGAATTTATATTTTTCCAAATTTTGAAATATTAAACCTCCCTTTTGATCCTCCGGTGTGTTGTAGCAATATCTGGCGGCCTTCTCTCAACTTGGCACCAGTGATTTTATCCGTACTATGCCCTTCTCTCTATGGCAAAGCATTTCCTATTTACTTGACTCTGCTTTCTGCAGCTTGGCTGAGATTGTGCAGGGAATCATGTATGCAAACCCAATCCTGTTTAGCAACAAAGCCAGGTCAACCGACTGTCTTACAATATGGTCGGCCAAGTCATTAATGGATTGTCCAGAATCCCCCCCCACCCGCTTACCTTCCCCAACCTTCTCCAAATAATTTGATCTTTCAAACAAGGATGTGAAGACCTTAGAGAGGGAGTGGCAAAGATTTACAAGAATGATTCCGGGGATGAGTGACTTCAGTTACGTGGATAGACAAGAGAACCTGGGAGTAAAGAAGGTTTGATGGAGGTGTTCAAAATCATGAGGGGACTGGACAGAGTAGATAGAGAGAAATTGTTCCCATTGGCAGAAGGGTCGAGAACCAGAGGACACAGATTTAAGGTGATTGTCAGAAGAACCAAAGGCGACATGAGGAAATACTTTTTTACTCTGTGTGTGGTTAGGATCTGAATGCACTGCCTGAAAGGGTGGTGGAGGCAGACTCAATCGTGGCTTTCAAAAGGGAATTGGATAAGTGCCTGAAGAAAAAAAAAATTGCAGGGCAGAGGAGTGGGACTAGCTGAAGTGCTTTTGCAGAGAGCCGGCACGGGCCGAATGGCCTCCTTCTGTGCTGTAACCATTCGATGATTCTATTCTATGATTCTATTCAAATTTTTGGCTGACTCCTCAACCAGGTGGCATCATCTGAATGTAATTCAATAGAGCACTTTCAAATGTTACTACTATTAGTAATTCTACACAGTACATTGGGAATACGTGCCATGTTTGCTTCCTGGTCCAAACCGAACTGTTCATACTTTAAAAAATTTCTTCAGCTTGGATCAGTTTAAATTCCAAGGGTCACATGTGCCCATTCCATAAAGGTGCAACATAAGCATTATACCAACTAACGACTGTTACTGCAAATTAGATGGATTATACTGTTTGGACATCTGAATCCAATCAATGGCCACAGAGATCCAAAAATATTCTGTTCCCAGAGAACGTATTTGGATGTGTCCATTAGTACTATGGAGATATAGGTTGCTTACGATAGAGGAGTAGGACACCAGCAACACCAGCATGATGACCAGAAGTCCCAGAAGATTACTCCAGGCTCTCTGCAGGGAAGAAGTAATCAAATGCATCTTGGGATTGAAGTGCAGCAGATTCCAGAATTTAACAGTAGCTAGTGACACCAGGAACGCAATCACATAACCCAGACCTGAATCTATAATTGCAGTCTCGTAGAAATTTACAAACCTGGAAGTAACCACAAACATAATCAATTTAGATTTACAATGGTTTTGAAAAATTGTTTTACTCTTACATTTATCAATAGATAGTGGCATACTGAAGTCTCTGGTCTTTAAAGGTTCAAGTTAGAATAATTATTGTAGCTGTTGCAAAATGGGCTGAGAGTCAGCATTGTCATGCCGGCTCAGAATGGCTCTGGTCAAGATATGGGAACAGGTCGTTTCCTGTGTTTTGATTGTAAAAGATCCTATGACACTATTCAAAGAAGAGCAGGGAATTCTTCCAGTATCCTGGTCAACACTGCACCCTCAACCGACCCAACCACAAACAGATTTGTGAGATATATCCACAAATTGGCCACCACGCTTGCCCACATAACAATAGTGATTACACTTCAAAATTCCCATCGGATGTAAAGCATTTTCTGATGTTATGAGGATGCAATAAGGCACCATATAAATGCATTTTTTTTCTTTTCCTCTCTTTCTTTTCTCTCTACTTTCTTCTCGTGTATTGGTAGTAACAAAGTAAATGAAATGTCAATATCTAAGTCCGATATCCAGACCAAAGCTAACAGTGTGGATATCTTGCAGGCTGCCAGCAAATTTCCTCTGAGGGCATTGCACAATAATGTGCTCCAGGGTCTGATTAGGAGCTCCATATTCGCATGATGGGGCTGCTTTAATCTTCCACCTATGGAGAAGGTGGCAGCATCTACCATGACCGGTTCTGAGGCGGTTGATGGTTGTCCGCTGTTTGCGAGGAAGGTTTGATCCTTCAGGTTGTACTGTGGGGTCCTCTATAAGGAATCCACTCCGTATATCACAGTCCTCCCAGCATTTTGCTATCGGTCATTAAGGCTGAGGGGAGATCGCTGAAGGGCTTCAGCGACGGTCCAAAATGGCCTTCTATATTTGAGACAGGTTGGTGGTAGGTTGTTCAAGTCGGCCTGGATCAGCATGTCCTCTGTGCTATAATTGATGTTTGACACAGGAAAACCAAGAAAATGCCAGA
Source organism: Pristiophorus japonicus (assembly GCF_044704955.1). Lineage (NCBI taxonomy): Eukaryota > Metazoa > Chordata > Chondrichthyes > Pristiophoridae > Pristiophorus > Pristiophorus japonicus. The sequence continues at coordinate 156,831,561 of NC_091989.1, forward strand.
AATAATAGATGGAAAGAACGAAAGAAAGAATGCGAATTTACATAATAACTTTCATATTCTTTAGATGGCCTAAAGTGCATTACATTTGAAATGTAACCACTGTTAAAATGGGTGCGAGGTTCTTACTCTCTCAAAATGTATTGGGTTAAATAAATATCAGTAAATATAATAATACAGTAGAGGCTTGCGTAGAAGTAACATAATTATTTCACATCATTGTGCTTGTAAATTTAGCAAAGAGCACGTTCATACCTCGCGTAGCGTCTTTGTGAAGCAAGGAACAAAAATCCTGCACGTAAATCAAATTATATTTATCTAGAGTTTACTTTCTAATGTTACCCATGGGCTCTATAATTGATGCATCATATTAAATTACTGTCATAACTCTTGATATTAATTGTAGCATAATGCAAAATACAGGGCATTAATTAAAAGACAAAGACAAATCTATTAGATGGTTGGCATTTAGATAGCTCTTTGCAAAAATGCTAAGCACATAAATTAGGGGCATTGGCTGATTAATGGTATAATGACAGGAGTTTCTTAGATTGCTTATGTGAATTAGAGCTTAAGGTAAAGGAAGCAAAAAAGTTGCAGTGACAAGGAGCTGATAACATAGGCGTTAATGGAAAATGGAATGTCCTAATCAGAAGTATTGGTATATTAAGTCAGCTGTACTGAGCCTCTCAGCAAGATTCTTTACGAGTTTAACAAAATATAAAGCAGCAGTTTCTTAGGTATTTGGTAACAAACTTAAAAATAAGAGATTTAAAACTGGAGCATTTTGGAGCCAAATTTGAAGATGAATGGGTGAACGTACTGTCCCTTTAGTACCAGTGGGTAAATAGCCATTATCTGCAGCCCATTCTCCAGGTGGAGTTCAAAGAATGTTTTATTTATTCAGCACGAGTCGATGGTTATTACTTTCTGCCGCTTGCTGTACACATTTAAGTTGTGGAGTGGCAATAAAGCCTTGACGTAGGTTAAACATTGCTTAAAATACTATTTTAAAACAATTACTGGTCTTGTCCCCAGAGGAGAATGACTCCAGCTGCTACTTTCCATTCCAGTCAGGAACGAGATTTATGTTTTTGAAAAGAAATATATCTCGGCTTTTTGCTCGAGGCCAGGTGTTTATATTCACTCTAACTTCTGTTACAGCTGAGGTGTAACATGCTTCATCTCTGTCAAAAGTAAATTAAAAAGCTTAAGACAATGGGTCATATCACCCACTAGAAAATAATGCTGGCACAGATGCAGGCAGTAAAACCTTATACCCACTGATCGGAATACAAGTCTCTAATCTTCTACAATAAGTGGCTTAAAAGAATTTAATATACATCCCAGCTACCCATCATGATTTTGGAGGTGGGCCTCTAAAACTCTAGTTCCAAGCACTGCTCGTTTTATATACAGTCCAAAAGCACTCCAGCTGCACAGGATAATGGCCATGTCAATCAGGTTCCACTTGTTCCAGAAGTACTTCAATCTTTTCTGTTTTAGGAGTTTTCCCTGAAAGGGGACATAACACATATAGTTTGAGTGAATTTGGATAGATGAGTAATGAATGTTTCTTGTCACAATCACAGTCTTGGGTTAAATTCCACCTGATAATTTTTTCTTTTTAAACATGCTATATTTCTAAATGTATCTCAATTGAATTGCTTTCTGTAGTTATACTTGATCTGTGTTTTATAACTGCAGGATTAATCTCACTATAACGTCTTTACTCAAGAATGTGGCAGACCCTCTGGTGGCTCAGCTGGTTAATAAAGTGTTTAGCTAAACAATACTAGACCAGGTAGGTTCCATGTCTGTGCTGAAATCGCTGACCTCAGTTGGGGTGCTAATAAGGAATGTTACAATTAACCTCAGTGCCCCTGGGTCGTGAGGGGAAAATTGCCCAGGATTCTGATCACTATCCAGTGGTCTCTACTGGCAGTGTGCAGGTGCCAACAGCAGGTGAGGGCTGCATTGAAGTCAGCTCTATAAATAAGTATCCTGTTGGCACTCACCGTGATTAGTGGTCACTTTGGTGAGGTAGCAGAGGATGATTGGGACCACAGCCCAGCAAGGAGCAAATGATTTCAGGGGAGAATGGGTTAAAAAAAAGGAATAGAAACTTTTATTTAGTTATGAACTAGCTGTCCCTCATTTCTTGATTAACAATATAGATTATGAAGAACTGGGGTTTGCCATTAGACACCATAAATGCAGTTGTTTACAACGTTGATTAGAGACATCTAGTGGTAGTCATCATCATCATAGGTGGTCCCTCGTATCGAGGATGTCTTGCTTCCACGCCAAAAAAGGATGAGTTCACAGGTGTTTCAATGAAGGACACAATATTCCAGGTCCCGAACTACATCCTGAAGGGTGGAAGATGCCTGGGCTTGGATCTTTTTAACGTGGGGTTGCCATTGCACACCAGCCACCACAGGGGCTTGATAGAGCTAGGTCTTGGTCCAGTGGCAAGGGTTATCCAAGACGACTGGAAACCTGCTCTGCTGCACACATATCTCATTGTGGGCTGGCCCGTGCTGCCCCACGGTCCCTGGCCCCGAACATGCGCCTCTCCTGGGTCTCGATCACGTCCTTTTACACTCCCTCGCGGCTGCGGCTCCTTCGCCCCGATCTCGCCGCTCTTGCTGTATCTGCACACGCTCCAATCACCGACCTGGACCTTGATGACGCCACTCTTCGCTGCTGTCGCCCTCCGCGGAGCACCAGCTCGCGCTGCTCCGTGAAGTAGTATGCCTCTACACTGCTCCCGAAGCTGCTCGCCGCTCCTTTTATGGCCCCGACCTGCCGCTGGTGTTCTCACGCAGGTCGAGGACTCCACGCGGTGAAAGTAACAGAGTGCTGTATGGTCCAGCCCCAAAACTCCTAACTCACGGCCGTGGGCCATCAATACAAGGACTGTGAAATTAAGCCAAGGGATCGTAGCATATGAATGTTTAACCCACGCTCACTCAAAATGTCTTCCTCCATTATTTTAGTTTAAAATAAATAGGTTAAAACGGCAGCTAAAATAGCAGATGAAACCATTTCAGGCACATATATTAAGTGTTCATACAGTAGCCCCTCCCCTCAATCGTTGGCCCCCATCATATTCAAGAGCTAATATTACTGAAACTTGCTATTTTCTGCAGCATGTGGTTGTTTTAGGATTAACAGTTAAAGTTTAGCTAAACTATGTAATTAACATCTTGAATACTGTTCCTTATTTCATTGCCAAACAATATGGTCTAATGCTCACTCTTCATTTTTGGTGTGGTGTGGTGTGGTTCCAATAATAGCTAATGGTCTCTGGGCATTATTTTTATTTCACTGCAGTCAATTCACATCATATTGGGCTGCAATGTTGTCTGTTAAACCCCATTTATCATCACTACTTCCATTAGAAGCAATTCTGTAATATGTGTTGCTGCATATTTGTCTGTCTAAAAGTGTGATGGATTTAGCTGGAACAGATAACTATGTCTGCGTAATATTAGCACGTGTCCCAACATCGCAGACATGACTGTTAAGTGAGATATGTGTCCATAATTCACTATGTGCAGTTAGTGTGCATGACCTTTCCCATTGTGAAGGAGGGGTCTCTGCAGGTGAGCAATACTAAAAACACATTCCTGGCCTGTAAGAATGGGCTGGGAGTTCAATCTGAGGCTAGACCTAAAACAACAGACTCGACCTTGTTGTCACTAGTGACTGCTATTTAGATTTGCCTTCGGCAGCACCTAGTGATCAGGGACGTCAGACAAAACTCCCTTTCAAGGCACTCTAGGTGGCTTTGGCATCACTATGCCTCCAATCAGAGTCAATTCTGTAAACTAAATTAAACATAACATGCCCACAACTAAACTGCTACTTCATGCTTGTAACTCAGACTGAAAAAACAGAGGTGTAGATTTTAATTTCCCACAATATAACAGTTATTACACTCCAAAAGTACTTCATTGGCTGTAAAGCGCTTTGAGACGTCCGGTGGTCATGAAAGGCGCTATATAAATGCATGTCTTTCTTTCTTAATTATTGGGTGGACAACCAGTGAAGTGAGTCAGCCAGCTGCCCCATTTTAATGCCAGGGCCTCATTACCATACTCCCAGTGGGTTACAGACACCAAACAGGCGACCCATATAGCAGCAACCTAGGTCCGGAGGGAGCAATCATACAGGGGAGAGCCCAGGGTGGCAGCAGCCCACATTATTCTTGTGGAGCTTTGAGAAGCACGCCAATTCCCCATGTCCCGCAAAAATATTTTTAAAGTTACTAATCTTCTTTGTCTGTGCGGCCGGGTGAAACTATGTGGAACATGCACAACGCATGCTCCACCAAGTGGTCCCCCAAAAGGACAATCAGGGTTCCATGCGCATGATAGGACCCATATTTGCATATTTAAAGGGCCGACTCCTTGAAACAGGCCTGCACTCCACCCACCCAGCAGTAGGCCTCTTTCAGGATGGCATTGGCCGAATTGGAAGCGGAAATGAGGCGGTATGTTTCTCCTCACAATCTTTGGGGCGCAACCCACCCCGTTTCTGCCCAACGGAGCCAATGAACATCTCCCCCAGAATGTCCACTGCTACCCACTCTGTTACAATGCTCTCCAGTCTGTCTCTGGTTTCAGCTGTACTAACTTGTCAGATGGAATACGGTCAGCTCGAAATAAATGCATCTGTGAACAAAAAATCCCAGTCTTTCAAACCTCACCCTATTCCAATTGCACATGATCCAAGAGTAAGTCTTGGCTTTAATACCCTGATTCAAGCAAAAATGATTTACCAATTACCTCAGCACAATAAATCTAGTCAATCTACCACCAAATGCCGCAAGAGATTGCTACACATTTTACTGTCTGTGGAAAATATGTGACCGTTGCATTGAATTAAATGATTGATTAAACACTTGCCAGCTGGTTACTTCAGATGTAGTTTATAGAAATCACAATCCAAGTGTAACATTTATTTATTCATGCACCCATGCATCTCCTTGTAAGTAAGATCAGAGACCGCAGTGATATACAGCTTCCACCTAAGGAACATGTCACCTCCACCAGCACTGCCACTTTGTAATGATTGGCAGGACCTTGGCATATTAACTATTCATTTCATTTTTAAAAAAAACAGCAGCCCTATTTTCAAATCAGAGAGGCCATGATTCCATCCAAAGAGCTGCTGCCACTAAAAGACAAACCAGCTGGCCACAGTGGGCACAAATGTCATCCATTCTCAGACAGAGTGCTATTTGTGGAATACTTTATCAAAACAAAGCATTCCAGATTGATGTTGGTAGGAGATCTGTGTGGAAGCACACTGCGCACAGTAAATACAACTCCCGCTAACCCAATACAGGGCTGAATTATTTGCAGAAGCGAAGCCTGTGGACTAGGCCGTCCCACCCTACCAAGCATGTGGAAAATGGTTTCCCCTGGTTGTCATTATCGGCAACAGGTAACACACATTAAAAATCAATCACTGATTAAAAAGAAAAGGTGGGATACTATGGGCCTGAAGTTGATGAAGGCCTCTGCCTGCCCAAGTACCATCCAAAGGACGGTACTTTGGGCGGTGTTTTCATCAACAAGGTCCCTCGAAGGTCAGTGGGCGGCAAATGAGGGACTTATGCCGTCAATCTGGGTGGCGGCTGGTGGGAGCTCCCAATCTCGGCACAAAGGCGCTTGCCGCCCAAGTGCCGCCGGGGATGGAGTCGGGCCCATGGAAGGTCGAAGACCTGCAAAGAAAAAGCATGAAAAAAATCCATCAGAACACCTTCAGGGAACCCCATACAGGCAAGTCCCTGTCGGGGACAGACCAGCCTCCTCACAGCAATCCACCCCCATTCTGTCGCCGACTCCCGCCTGCACCAATATGGCATCTCGACGGACGGGAGTCCACTTACACCACTCGGCCGTCCGCTGACATCAGCGGGCATTTCCCGGCGGATCTCCCCTCCAGACTAGATCGAAACTGGCACTGGGCGCAACCCGAGGAGGAATGTCAGCGGCAGTCAGCAGCAATGGGCGGTGAGTGCATCATTTTCGGGCCCTATAAGCTGGAAACTGCACGACGTGATAATATTATATAAACGCATCATGGGTTTGTATCAAAATCCTTTGCCATTATAATAGCGGTATTAGATGACGACAACAACAACAACAACTTGTATTATATAGCACCTTTAATGTAGTAAACTGTCCCAAGGCGCTTCACAGGAGTATTATGAGATAAAAAAATTGACACCAAGCCATATAAGGAGAAAATTAGCGCAGGTAACCAAAAGCTTGCTCAAAGAGGTAGGTTTTAAGGAGCATCTTGAAGGAGAAAAGAGAGGTACAGAGGCAAAGAGATTTAGGGAGGGAATTCTAAAGCTTGGGGTCCAGAAGGCACGGCTACCAATGGTTGAGCAGTTATAATCAGGGATGCTCAAGAGGGCAGAATTAGAGGAGCCCAGACATCTTGGGGGGTTGTGGAGCAGGAGGAGATTACAGAGATAGGGAGGGGCGAGGTCATGGAGGGATTTAAAAATAAGGATGAGATTTTTGAAGTTGAGGCGTTGCTTAACTGGAAGCCAATGTAGGTCAGCGAGCACAGGGGTGATGTGTGAGCGGGACTTGGCGCGAGTTAGGACTCGGGCAGCCGAGTTTTGGATAACCTCAAGTTTACGTAGGGTAGAATGTGAGAGACTGGTCAGGAGTGCAGTGGAATAGTCAAGTTTAGAGGTAACAAAGGCATGGATGAAAGCAGTGGATGAGCTGAGGCAGGGACGGAGACGGGCGATGTTACGGAGGTGAAAATAGGCGGTCTTAGTTATGCTGCGGATATGTGGTCGAAAGCTTAATTCAGGGTCAAATATGACACCAAGGTTGCGAACAGTCTGGTTCAGCCTCAGACAGAAGTTGGGGAGAGGATGGAGTCAGTGGCTAGGGAACGGAGTTTGTGGCAGGGACCGAAAACAATAGCTTCAGTCTTCCCAATGTTCAATTGGAGAAATTTCTGCTCATCCAGAACTGGATGCCAGGCAAGCAGTCTGACAATTTAGAGATCATGGAGGGGTCGAGAGAAGTGGTAATGAGGTAGAGCTGGGTGTCATCAGCCTACATGTGGAAAATGACGCTGTGTTTTCGGATGATGTCGCCAAGGGGCAACATATAGATGAGAAATAGGAGGGGCCAAGGATAGATCCTTGGGGGCCACCAGAGGTAACGATGCGGGGGTGGGAAGAGAATCTGTTGCAGGTGATTCTCTGGCTACGATTAGATAGATAAGAATGGAACCAGGCGAGTGCAGTCCCACCCAGCTGGACAACGGTGGAGAGGCGTTGGAGAAGGATAGAGTGGTCAACCGTGTTAAAGGCTGCAGGCAAGTCAAGAAGAACGAGGAGGGATAGTTTGCCTTTATCACAATCACAAAGGATGTCATTTGTGACTTTGATGAAAGTGTTTCGGTATTGTGGCAGGGCAGAAACCGGATTGGAGGGATTCAAACATGGAACCGTGGGAAAGATGGAACAGATTTGGGAGGCGACAACACGTTCAAGGACTTTGGAGAGGTAAGGGAGGTTGGAGATGGGGCGAGGATTGGTTTTTTGAGGAGAGTGGTGATGACAGCAGATTTGAGGAAGAGGGGGACTGTATCTGAAGAGAGAGAACCATTAACAATGTCAGGTTATTCCCTCAGTTAAAATAGCAGGCAAAGGAGTTTGATACCAACACATTCATACAATAATATCACATAGCACATTTTCCAGGATTCTATCTCAAATTCAATACAAAAACAATTCTCTAATGGCATTTTCCACCTACCTGCATAACCATGTAATAAATAACAATGAGTAAAAAGACAATTTGCGCCCCAATGATGGTAGAATAATTCTGGTCCACATATTGGTACAGTCGGACGATCTCCAGTTCCACGTTGCCTAGGAAGACACCTGGAGAATGAAGTTGACAACTAATGAGGATTTCCAACAATACTGAAGGTACAGCCAGTGCTCGTGTACTGCTCAGCACCTAATATAAGGACTCAACAACAACAACTTGTATTTATATAGTGCCTTTAACATAGTAAAATGTCCCAAGGCACTTCACAGCAGTATTATAAGTCTAAGATTTGACAGCAAGCTACATATGGCGAAATTAGGGCAGATGACCAAAAGTTTGGTCAAAGAGGTAGGTTTTAAAGAGCATCATAAAGGAGAAACATAGAAACAGGAGCAGGAGTCGGCCATTCGGCCCTTCGAGCCTGCACCGCCATTCAATGAGTTCATGGCTGAACATGCAACTTCAGTACCCCATTCCTGCTTTCTCGCCATACCCTTGATCCCCCTAGTAGTAAGGACTACATCTAACTCCTTTTTTAAATATATTTAGTGAATTGACCTCAACAACTTTCTGTGGTAGAGAATTCCACAGGTTCACCACTCTCTGGGTGAAGAAGTTTCTTCTCATCTCGGTCCTAAATGGTTTACCCCTTATCCTTAGACTGTGACCCCTGGTTCTGGACTTCCCCAACATTGGGAACATTCTTCCTGCATCTAACCTGTCTAAACCCATCGGAATTTTAAACGTTTCTATCAGATCGCCTCTCATTCTTCTGAACTCCAGTGAATACAAGCCCAGTTGATCCAGAAAAGACAGGCAGAGAGGTTTAGGGAGGGAATTCCAGAGCTTTGGGCCTAGACAACAGAAGGCATCGCTGTCAATTGTTGAACGATTATAATCAGGGATGCTCAAGAGTGCAGAATTAGAGGAGCACAGACATCTTTGGGGGTTGTGGGGCTGAAGGAAATTACAGAGATAGGGAGGGGTGAGGCCATGGAGGGATTTGAAAACAAGGATGACAATTTTCAAATCAAGGCGTTGCTTAACAAGGAGCCAATATATGTCAAGTGAGTACAGCGTTGATGGGTGAACGGGACTTGGTGCAAGTTAGGTCACGAGCAGCCAAGTTTTGGATGACCTCAAGTTTACGTAGGGTTGAACGTGGGAGGCCAGCCAGGAGTATGTTGGAATAGTCAGTTTAGAGGTAACAAAGGCATGAAGGAGGATTTCAGCAGTGAATGAGCTGAGGCAGGGGCAGAGACGGGCGATGTTACGAAGATGGAAATAGGCGGTCTTAGTTATGCTGCAGATGCGTGGTCAAAAGCTAATTTCAGGGTCAAATATGACACCAGGGTTGCGAACAGCCTGGTTCAGCCTCAGACAGATGCTAGGGAGAGGATTGGAGTCAATGACTAGGGAACAGAGTTTGTGGTATTGGCTTCCGTCTTCCCAATATTAAATTGGAGAACATTTCTGCTGATCTCAACTTGGATGTCGGACAAGCAGTCTGCCAATTGAGAAACCGTGGAGGGGTCGAGAAAGTGGGGGTGAGGTACATAAGAACATAAGAAATAGGAGCAGGAGTAGGCCATACGGCCCCTCAAGCCTGCTCCGCCATTTAATATGATCGTGGCTGATCCGATCATGGACTCAGGTCCACTTCCCTGCCCGCTCCCCATAACCCCTTTATCCCTTATCGGTTAAGAAGCTGTCTATCTCTGTCTTAAACTTATTCAATGTCCCGGCTTCCACAGCTCTCTGAGGCAGTGAATTCCACAGATTTATAACCCTCGAGAAGAAATTCCTCCTCATCTCAGTTTTAAATGGGCGGCCCCTTATTCTGATTGTGCCCCCTAGTTCTAGTCTCCCCCATCAGTGGAAACATCTGCTCTGCTTCCACTTTGTCAAGCCCCCTCATAATCTTATATGTTTTGATAAGATCATAAGAACATAAGAATTAGGAACAGGAGTAGGCCATCTAGCCCCTCGAGCCAGCTCCACCATTCAATAAGATCATGGCTGATCTGGCCGTGGACTCAGCTCCACTTACCCACCCTCTCCCCGTAACCTTTAATTCCCTGATTGGTTAAAAATCTATCTATCTGTGACTTGAATACATTCAATGACCTAGCCTCAACTGCTTCCTTGGGCAGAGAATTCCACAAATTCACAACCCTCTGGGAGAAGAAATTCCTTCTCAACTCGGTTTTAAATTGTCTCCCCAGTATTTTGAGGCTGTGCCCCCTAGTTCTAGTCTCCCCTACCAGTGGAAACAACCTCTCTGCCTCTATCTTGTCTATCCCTTTCATGATTTTAAATGTTTATATAAGATCATCCCTCATCCTTCTGAACTTCAACGAGTAAAGATCCAGTCTACTCAATCTATCATCATAAGGTAACCCCCTCATCTCCAGAATTAGCCTAGTGAATCATCTCTGTACCCCCTCCAAAGCCAGTATATCCTTCCTTAAGTAAGGTGACCAAAACTGCACGCAGTACTCCAGGTGCGGCCTTGCCAATACCCTATACAGTTGCAGCAGGACCTCCCTACTTTTGTATTCCATCCCTCTCGCAATGAAGGCCAACATTCCATTCGCCTTCCTGATTACCTGCTGCACCTGCAAACTAACTTTTTGGGATTCATGCACAAGGACCCCCAGGTCCCTCTGCACCTCAGCATGTTGTAATTTCTCCCCATTCAAATAATATTCCCTTTTACTGTTTTTTTCCCCAAGGTGGATGACCTCACACTTTTCGACATTGTATTCCATCTGCCAAACCTTCGCCCATTCGTTTAACCTATCCAAATCTCTTTGCAGCCTCTCTGTGTCCTCTACACAACCCGCTTTCCCACTAATCTTAGTGTCATCTGCAAATTTTGTTACACTACACTCTGTCCCCTCTTCCAGGTCATCTATGTATATTGTAAACAGCTGTGGTCCCAGCACCGATCCCTGTGGCACACCACTAACCACCGATTTCCAACCCGAAAAGGACCCATTTATCCTGACTCTCTGCTTTCTGTTCGCCAGCCAATTCTCTATCCATGCTAATACGTTTCCTCTGACTCCGCGCACCTCTATCTTCTGCAGTAACCTTTTGTGTGGCACATTATCGAATGCCTTTTGGAAATCTAAATACACCACATCCATCGGTACACCACTATCCACCATGCTCGTTATATCCTCAAAGAATTCTAGTAAATTAGTTAAACATGATTTCTCCTTCATGAATCCATGTTGCGCCTGCTTGATTGCACTATTCCTATCTAGATGTCCCGCTATTTCTTCCTTAATGATAGTTTCAAGCATTTTCCCCACTACAGATGTTAAACTAACCAGCCTATAGTTACCTGCCTTTTGTCTGCCCCCTTTTTTAAACAGAGGCGTTACATTAGCTGCTTTCCAATCCGTTGGTACCTCCCCAGAGTCCAGAGAATTTTGGTAGATTATAACGAATGCATCTGCTATAACTTCCGCCATCTCATTTAATACCCTGGGATGCATTTCATCAGGACCAGGGGACTTGTCTACCTTAAGTCCCATTAGCCTGTCCAGCACTACCCCCCGAGTGATAGTGATTGTCTCAACGTCCTCCCTTCCCACATTCCCGTGACCAGCAATTTTACGGCATGGTTTTTGTGTCTTCCACTGTGAAGACCGAAACAAAATAATTGTTTAAGGTCTCAGCCATTTCCACATTTCCCATTATTAAATCCCCCTTCTCATCTTCTAAGGGACCAACATTTACTTTAGTCACTCTTTTCTGTTTTATATATCTGTAAAAGCTTTTACTATCTGTTTTTATGTTTTGCACAAGTTTACCTTCGAAATCTATCTTTCCTTTCTTTATTGCTTTTTTAGTCATTCTTTGCTGTTGTTTAAAATTTTCCCAATCTTCTAGTTTCCCACTAACCTTGGCCACCTTATACGCATTGGTCTTTGATTTGATACTCTCCTTTATTTCCTTGGTTATCCACGGCTGGTTATCCCTTCTCTTACCGCCCTTCTTTTTCACTGGAATATATTTTTGTTGTGCACTATGAAAGAGCTCCTTAAAAGTCCTCCACTGTTCCTCAATTATGCCACTGTTTAATCTGTGTTTCCAGTCTACTTTAGCCAACTCTGCCCTCATCCCACTGTAGACTCCTTTGTTTAAGCATAGTACACTCGTTTCTGACACAACTTCCTCACCCTCAATCTTTATTACAAATTCAACCATACTGTGATCACTCATTCCGAGAGGATCTTTTACTAGGAGATCATTTATTTTTCCTGTCTCATTACACAGGACCAGATCTAAGATAGCTTGCTCCCTTGTAGCTTCTGTTACATACTGTTCTAAGAAACAATCCCGTATGCATTCTATGAATTCCTCCTCCAGGCTACCCCGTGTGATTTGAGTTGACCAATCGATATGTAGGTTAAAATCCCCCAAGACTACTGCCGTTCCTTTTTTACATGCCTCCGTTATTCCCTTGATTATTGCCCGCCCTACCGTGAAGTTATTATTTGGGGGCCTATAAACTACGCCCACCAGTGACTTTTTCCCCTTACTATCTCTAATCTCCACCCACAATGATTCAACATTTTGTTCATTAGAGCCAATATCATCTCTCACAACTGCCCTGATATCATCCTTTATTAACAGAGCTACCCCACCTCCTTTCCCTTCTTGTCTATCACCTCTCATTCTTCTGAATTCCAATGAGTAGAGGCCCAACCTCCTCAAGTCAACCCCCTCATCTCTGGAATCAACCGAGTGAACCTTCTTGGAACTGCCTCCAAAGCTGGTTGTCGTCAGCATGCATGTGGAAATTGATGCTATGTTTTCAAATGATGTCACGAATGGGCAACATGTAGATGAGAAATAGGAGGGGCCAAGGATAGAGGTAATGATGCGGGAGTGGGAAGAGAAGCCATTGCAGGTGATTCTCTGGCTACTCAGTAGCAAGGATTTTAGCACTTCAGCAAAGACTTCTGGCTCCAACCTTTTTATTATAACTATTTAAAAAACCATTAGAGATTACCTAATGTCCTAGACTTTCAAGAGCATGGCTCACATGGCTTAGATCACAGGGCAATAATCTCCCATTCTAAAACCTTAAATGATTTAGCTTCACGGTTCTAGTGGGTACAATTTACGATGAAACGTTAAACTAATCCACAGTATTCTGAAGGTAACATTAAAATAAGGATTAATAAGTATCAAAAGGTTGAATCAAAAGGAAGGCTTATAGTACATTTACCAGTCTAGGGCTGCCATCCAGTTTCAAATTGAACAGCCTGGGTTTTATGTGGGTTATCGTGGATTTTGAAAAGGTGAACTAAAAGTCTGGTTTCAATATAGTAATCTACTTTCCCCTCTCACTTCTGTGGCTCAACTTAAGCCATGATCCTACTCTGTACCCTGTCCTATCCTGCACACCTTTGGCTTTGATTTGAGAAACATTGGCAACCTTATTCTGACCCGATGCATTGTTTGTTAGCATCCACCACTACAGGTCTAGTGTTACCAAAAGGTGACATAAGACTTGGAAATAATACAGAAACAGAGTAAATCGAGAGAAACTGTTCCCATTGGCAAAAGGGTTGAGAACCAGAGGACACAGATTTAAGGCGATTGGCAAAAGAACTAAGGGTGATGTAAGATAAAACTTTTTTACGCAGCGAGTGGTTAAGATCTGGAATGTACTGCCCGAGAGGGTGGTGGAGGCAGATTCAATTTTAACTTTCAAAAGCGAGATGGATAAGTATCTGAAGGAAAAAGATTTGCAGGACTATGGGGAAAGGGCAGGGGCTTGGGACTAGCTGAGAGTCGGGACGGGCCAAATGGCCTTCTTCCGTGTTGATTCTATTCTACTCCAAGATGATACGGAAGTAAACCTGTTGTGGTTCTCATAGTTCTGGCATGAGTTAGCTGTCAGTACAATCAATGGTAATCCTAGCACTTGTGAACCATCTATATTATCTATGTATTGCTATATTATCTATGTATCATAATATAATTGCCAATAATCAGAAAAGTATGACTTTTTAAAAATGCAATATCACGTCAGATGATAGGTTTCATTGAAAGGCTTACACAGGATTGTTTTATCTACAAAAAAGCTTTATAATGTTTGGTATCAAATTAATACTTTGGGGATCTGTCTTAAAAAGACCTTGACAAGATGAACTGGTTGTCATTCTTGGAGAATGGGGGCAGGAGCAGCTAGAGAAGTATAATCAGCATTTGAAAATACGTAATTTGATATCAGAATGACATTTAGAAAATGTTGTTTGTGCTATTTCAAGTGCAATGTCCCACATTACAACAGTGACTACACTCCAAAAGTACTTCATTGGCTATAAAGTGCTTTGAGATGTCCGGTGGTCATGAAAGGCGCTATATAAATGCAAGTCTTTCTTTTTCTTTTATTACAACAGTGACTACACTTCAAAAGTACTTCATTGGCTGTAAAGCACTTTGGAACATCTTGCGGTTGTGAAAGGCGCTGTATAAGTGCAAGTCTGTCTTTTTTCTTTTCATTAGTAAATCAAAAGTAAGCTTATGTCCATTGTCATATGTTTTAACTAAACAGAGTTGGTGGATTCCTTAACTTATTTTCATTTATCATTTACAGTCATTAACTCCCCATTTTAATGAGTCTCTAGTAATGGAGGCCCACTAATAAGCTGTTTCTAGACCAGGCCCTGAATTACATTGGTGCCTGGGGCAGACGCCCAGAGTAAAGAGACCAGGAGTGCAGTGGGGGGAATTTGGGGGGAATTGGGCAGGATCAGAATTGTTGCCTCCGGCCAGAAGAGGAGCTGTTGCCAATTTTTAATGGGGCCTTTAGATGAGCAGCAGTTCAATCCACCCGATAAAAGACCCTGGATATCATAAGGAGGTGGGGCTGGTGGGACAGCTTCCCCTTGTCGCATCCCTTTGGCTCTCACCTCCTTTCCACTCAGCAACTTGCATGCCAGGAAGAAACCAGCATCAAACTCATTGTTGGGGAAGAAGTGGGGCCCACCTGGGTGTCCAGGCCAAGGACATGGCCTTGAAAGTACCAGATTTCATTCTGGCAATTTTCTTTGCACGTCCTGCTGCCAAAGAGGGATGATCACTGAAATAGTTGCACCTTTTGGAGAAGGGTTTATTAACTATTTATTTTCGCTGGGAGAACGCCACTGTTTTTTTTCAAATAGGAGCATTGGATCTTTTATGTTCATCTGAGATGGTGGGGCCTTGGTTTAATGCCTCAACCTTCACTACTGCACTGAAGTACCAACCTAGATTATGCACTTAAGTCTCTGAGATGGGGCATGAGCCGATGCCCTTTTAACTCAAAAGGAAGAGTGTTATCACTGAACCATGATACCTGTATTAGTCAATCAGTGGTATTCATAGCTCCCTCAAAGTAATAAAAACTCACAAATTACAATTTTTTTCCTGAACCAGTCTCTAGAGACATGAACCTTCAGTATAAATTTGTTGAGTGCATAGTATACATAGAAATTACAACTCAGAAACAGTCCACTCAGACCAGTGTGTGTTGATGTTTATCCTATACATGAGCAGTAGTCCTAATCATATGTGTAAATAATATTCTCCCCTTCACTTGGGTGTTGTTGGTCAGTTCTTCTTCCAGTCCCATTCTCTTAATAATAACTGCATATTATACAAAAAAAATCAAAATATGTTTCTCTCTTACCGATAGCTTTCATCTCCTGCATCAGCGTGACCACACAAAACAGGTTTACATTTGCATTGTAGACCGTGAACTCTACAAAGATGGCTCGGGTGTACATATCCACCCAGCTATTGTCCTTCAGATACTTAATAACACTGCAGGAAGAAGTACAAAACATTAATTATTCCATCTAAATAGTTGAGATGAATGGATGAAACATCTATTCTAATGGAAAAATATACAATTAAGCATCAAAAAACAATGTGCTAAGAGGTAATGGCCGGGAGTGAGCCAGTGAGGAGCAAGAAGGCAGACGGCCAGTGTCAGCCGGAGTAGCAGTGTGATTGGTCTAGGAGAGGAAAGGCAATCAAGGCTCAGATTTGTACTTAGGGATTCCCCACTGAAAAGTGCCTGCCTGTGAGTGTTGGATGTGGACAGAAGTAGGCTTGGCTACAACATCATCCATGGATGAACAGCCTGCTAACAGTCACCGTCTAGTCTTGTACATGAAGAATAGACACTTTGGCAGGATACTGGAGGGCTGCAGGTACTATGGAACCATGCCCATCAAGAATCAGCACCCTCAGGGAGGAAAAAACATAAATGTATAAATGAACTTTCAAAAGGCAGTTACTGAAGATCTTTACTCTCAAAACGGATGAGTGATGAAAATTAGAACACTTGAAACTGGGGAAGAGGTCCTGAAATAAACTTAGATTAAGCCAATCAAAAACAGAAAAGCTGTAAATGGGTTTATTAAAACTAGGGAGTACGATAGTAATTAATAGAACTCCACCAGGAATCGGCCCTTTGCCTCTTACTATTCACACTTTCATAAATGACCTCGATTAGGAGATTGAGAGCAAGATTTCTTAAACTTGCCGATGACGTGTAATTGTGTGGGAAATTAACATGCACATTAGGAGCAGGGATTGTATTATTCAATGGGTTTCAGAGAGGTTTAACTCTGAGGTTTGTCAGACAGTGTTTCAAATAGAAACTATATCCTACTTTTTAAAAATCATCTCAACAGTTTATTCACAAGTTCCTGCACCAGCTGTCCCAGACCACATCTGTGAGGTGAAAGAATCCAACATGTAGCATTGAATTTGTGAATGCAATCTCAGAGGAATTACATAAAGCAGATGGCTTGTGCTCTGTAACTGAGCTATAATATTTTCCAGGAAGTTTTGGACCATAATGAAACAGCTATTTCTATTTTTTTTAACATAAGCCAAAATGCTACAGTAATTTTTTATGGTATAAGTGCACAGTTATAACACAGATGTAGTATACAATCTGGTTGCAATTATCTTATCCTTCCAGTATTCATTGCATGAAGAAGCAGCAATGCTGTTCCCTCTGGTTAAAAATTTAGCTGTTACCAACTGTATTTAAATAGCTCAGAACAATTAGAGGATTCTGTTTTGAGATAAACAATGAAAGTAAAAATGTTATATTTAGATTCACGCAAGGCATTCTGTAAGAAGCAAAGTACAGTAAGTGTGATCGCACATTGGATGATCACACTGGATAATGGTCAACATGAAAAAAGATTTGTGAACTGTTATAGGCTAGGGTTTGAAGATGCCACATGCCAATGGGGCAGAATTTGCGGTGGCTATGTCTCAGAGTATGCCGTCATGCCAATGACAGATCATCCGCTCCAACTGTGAAATCCCTATTGTTGGTGCAGGGCTAACTGCCCCCCAACTTCCCTGCAATTCCACAGTAACATTTTATGGCTAGTGCAAACAGGCGCAGGAGCCTGTTTGCACAGCGTAAGGCCGGGGGTGGAGGTGGGGGGGGGAGATATGCAACAGCTTGAAATATACACCCGTCATGATAAAAAATCTTCTAAATAAATATCTACATCCACCTAACTATCTCCTGATCCCAACAGAACTCTACAAAGAATGAGAGGCTGGTTTATTTATTAATTTACCGGGGTGAACGAGAGGCTGATTTATTTATTAATTTGCTAGGGTGAGTAAGACTAAAAAATTGTGAATGGGCATCGGAGATTTCTGTTTCCTGATTGGAGCACTGCCCCCTGTGATCCCAGGTGCACTTACACACGCGGTGTGCCCCCGAGATCCGTGGGCCACTATGTTGCGCACAACTCCGCAGCGATACAAAACAAGTTTTCGAAGGAGGTCTCGCACCAGGTAAGTACGAATTTCTTTCGGTGGTCAGCAGCATACTCCCGAGTTACATCGCCGAACGTAATGTGAGGACAATGGCCCTGAATTTGGTGGAAGCTAAGTTCTGTCCAAGTGCTGCCCAAAGGACCGCTGAGATACCCGACGGTACTTTGGGCAGGAGTTTCTTGGAAAAGTCCTGGAAAGACCACCCAGCGGCAAAACAGTGACTTACACTGTGAATCTGGGCGGCAGCAGGCAGGAAATCCCAATCTCAGCAGCAAATGCGATCCTCGGCAAAGTACCTCCAAGGATTGAGTCAGGCCCGGGGGGAAACACATAAAATTAAAAACTTTCACAAAATAAAAAAAAAACACTGGGAAACCTTCAGGGGACCCCATCCACCTGAATTGCTGGAAAAAAAATAAGGAAAAGAAGTTTACTAACCTTTTTTTGCAGGCCTTCTTACTTACCGTTGAGGTTAGATCTGCCTCCACACAGCAGTCCTTCCCCCTGCTGCAGCGGATTCCCGCCCAGACGAAACTAGCAGCTCGGCGGCTGGGAGGACACTTACATGCGTTGCACGCCAGCGGACGTTTCCTCGTGGTCTTCCCTCCCCGCCGGTGGGAGGCCTCCACCAAACGCGCTCGGAGGGGAGACCGCCCAGAAAACTCGGTGGCAGCGGGCGGTGAGTGCACCAAGTTCGGGGCCAATAGGCAAACAGATTATTGCCAGAAGCTTGCAGGTATGGTATTTCATGTTCCACAATTGATATCATACATGCAGAATATATTATCTGTACTTTTTAAAATTCAAGTATTAATTACCTGGCTGCAGTTTTATTCTCTGTTCCTAAGTTAGCCACAAAACCGCCTCCTCGATAAACAGCGAGCTTTCCCCAGACTGGATATCCGTTTAGCTGTGACTCACTCTGATATTGCCAGGTAGAATCTAGCCACGAGGAGTCAGTATTTACACTAAGATTCTTTTTAATTCCAAAGTCCGACATATCTTCATCACCGTAGGAGTAAGGAGCACGACATTCTTTAATGCTATCCACCAATTGTGTTGGCACAGGGCAAGGAGCTGGTTTCACTCTCACCTGTCGAATGCGAGGACTTCCAACCAGCTTTGAATTCCCATCAGTTACAAATCCTGGTTAAAATGAATAGTGATTTTCAGGTCAGTCCTAACTTTTACTTACACTTGTTATATGGTAATCAATGATCAGTAAAAATTTTCCTAGTATTTTCACTATATTTTTCAGACACTTAATCATATTCTGAGATATGCAAAATACATATTAAAATAATATATTCACTACAATTTAGAAATATTGGAGGGCATATTGAATGTTACTAGAACCAATGTACTCCTACTAAATGTTTTCAAATTATTCAACATATAAAGAAATAATGACAGTCTGTGTAGGAGGCAATCCTGGACCTCAAATTTGCAAAATTCTGGTAGGGCGTTTAAGGAGCAATGCAAAGATTTTCTGATTATAACATGTTTAACATGAATTGAACAATTTTGTTTCAATACATAGGATTACCTTCATGATCTCCATACAGGTTGGGTAATAAGATTTCATCAGCCCAGATGAAAAAGTCATTGATGGTCACAGATCCATTAAACTTTTTAGTAAAACTATCATTGAGGGCTTTGTTTAAATAAAATGAATGAGGGTTTCTCTCTCCATAAGCAATAATTGACAATGTCACCAGAAATCCCACATGGGCTAAAATAAAGAACAAAAGTATATGAGAACTCAAAGAAGCTAATTTTATCTTTTCCCTATTTTTACCATATTGCTCATACTGATATAAAAGTCTCACTGTTATTTTTATATCAGTGGCTGGCTGGAAAAGTACTGCTTTATCTGGGCATCAGTCACATTCCTGGTTCACAAATGACAAAATCTGACTTATCCGTTAGATGTTTATGGTAAACAACGCGTGAAAAAACAGCAACAACAGCAAACAACAATAATAAAAGCAACAGTTTGGCCAGAATGTAAAACGGTTCAACATTCAACCACCCAATGTCACATTTGAAAGAGTAAGATTCAAACCATTTCTATAATATTTATTTTTAAGAATTGCCTGATTTAGTACTCCAATGATGGGAATAATATTCACAGAATTTACACATTTCTAATTTACAAGAATTGATCTTTCTACAGATTTATAAAATAAAAGTACAATTGTATCGCTACCTGTAATTGTCTCTCTTTTTTCTCTAAATTCTCTCTCTGCTTTTCCAATGTTCTTCAACTTTGTCTCTCTCTTTCTCTCCCTGCATGCCTTTCACATTTTTTGTTGATGCCTGTCTCGTGTTCTCATTCTTTCTTTTTCTCTATACTGGAAGTCTTTCCTTCACTGTGCATCCTCTCCCATATATTTCCCCATTCTCTCCGTATGCCACTCGCTCACTTTAGTTTGATTAGTTGGTAACACGCTTAGAGGTTGGAAGGTTAGAAGGGATAAAGCTCCATCACAGATGTAAGCACATCTCAGGTTGACATCTTCCGTGCATACTAAGGGAAGTCTACATTGTTGGAGGTGCCATCTTTCAGATCAGCTCTTAAACGGATTCCCCATCTGCCTGTTCAGGTAGACATAAAAGGTTACATAACACTTTGAAGAAAAGCAACAAGTTCTTCGAGTGTCCAAACCAACATTCTTCCCTCAGCTCCGACCAAACCAAATTATCAAATTATTCATTCATTTGCATTTTGTGTGACCTTGTTGTATGCAAATTGACTGACTGGTTTGTCTAAATAACAAAAATGACTGCATTTCAAACATAATTCATTGATTGTAAAGAGCTTTAGGATATTGTGAGCACATTACAAAGAACTAGAAGAAAGATTTCCAATCTTTCTTTGTAACATACTTTGCATTCAGCAAAGATCAGCTACAAATGCTTAATGAGTACTTTTGAAGCACGCATTTATCCAAGAACCATCTCTCTATCCATGTGGACACCTTGTCTTTAATTCCATGCGCCATTATCTTTGCCATATTTTTCTTGTGTAGCATCATATCAAATGCTTTCTAACAATGTATCTAAGCCATACTCAATGCATTCCCTTTATCTGTTAATTCCATGAGGTTGGCCAAGCATGATCTCCCCTTTAGAAATCATTGCTGATTGGCTTTGATTGATTTGTGTTTCTCCAAGTGTTTAGTAATGCCAACCCATTTGTCTATTGTGGCTCAGTAATAGTACTCTCGCCTCGGAGTCAGAAGGTTAGGCCTTTCTCCAGAGACTTGAGCACATAATCCAGGCTGACACTCCAGTTTAGTACTGAAGGAGTGCTGCACTCTCAGAGGTGCCATCTTTTGGATGAGATGTGTAACCGAGGCCCGGTCTGCCCCCTCAAGTGGACATTAATGATCCCATAGCACTATTTCGAAGAAGAGCTTGTGAGTTCTCCACGGTGTCCTGGCTAATATTTATTCTTCAACCAACAAAAAAAACCATATTAGTTACTCATTATTACATTGCTGTTTGTGGGACCTTGCTGTACACAATTTGGCTGCAATGATTCCTACATTACAGATTACCACACTTAAAAAAGTACTTTACTGGCTGCAAAGTGTTTTGAGGCGTCTTGATCTTGTTGAAGGCACTATATAAAAGCAAGCCTGTCTTTCTTTATTTCACATTACTAATTTATTGACAATTTAAGACTAACTGGCCTATAATTCCCTGCTTATCTCTGTCAGCTTTTTGCCTCCAATCCTTTGATGTAATTTTGTTTTCTAAAGAATTTTGGAAAATTATAGTCATACATAAAAATATATTTACATACCAATTATATCTTTAATCAAGCCATACATTTTCTTTTCTTTCAAGCGCAGTGCTTTCATTTCCTCCACATTTTTCAGTGATGGTGGTTTGTAAATACCAGTATCGGTTCTTTTTGTATAGTTGGGAGTCGCCACTTCAAGATCTTCATCTAATAAAACACTGTATATAAGTGGGCTGAAAAGTTGCTCATGATAAATGTTTCAAAGTGAGATTAAGATGTAGGCACTGATGTAAATATGATATTCATACTTGTTTGTACTCGTGCCTACACCTCTTCCGTGCTTATAATGTGTATCTGACATATGTGGTTGCCAACCCTTATAACTACAACTTCCATAATGTTCTGGTACTTTGTGAGCTGATATTCCTAGCATGATTTCCAAAGCCCACAATCAGGAAGGGAACTATGGAATTCAGGCTCGACAGTGTGGGAAACAGCTAGAGTAGTAACTACACGATTAACAAATTTCCCACCGCTCACCCTATAGATTATTTTGTAAACCAGCATCTTCAATTTTCCTCATATTTTCCTCTTTTTTGTGAATAAAAGCTTATTTGCCTTTATTTCGTAGAATCTAATCAACCCAAATCAAAATAGTGTGTGTGTGTGATGTTTCCACTGTGAGCTGGGGCTTCGTCACGCACTGCTCCCTCCGTAGGGAGGTCCATGGAGCTTTTAGGGTGGGCGGTGATAGGCCGCCTGTCTGGGCTAGTTTTTCGGTGAGTGGTGCAGCCCTGGCAATCTCTGCACTGCTGGGCCACCCTCTAAACTCAATCTGCTGATCACTAATAATATCACCGCATACGTCCACCATTTGTGCCTAATAGGTATTGACATATCCAGATTAAAGCAAATAAATCCAGAGATAAATAAAAGATGCCAGTGTAATCGGATCAGGAGGTTAAAAGCACAGGGCTAGATTTTCCCTAAAGCCCCTCAATGCCCAATTGCCACACAGAAACACCGTTAACATTCTGCAACTAACGCTGGCGAGAATTTCCAAAATTAAGATAAAAAATATCGCCCGGCGAGAAAATGGATCTTGCACCAATATTCTCGGCGGTTAAAGGCGAAACTAGGTGAAACGGGCAGTTCTTAAAATATTTTTAAAAATTTACTCCAAGGCTGTAGTTGGGCCTCGGGGTGGGGTGGGGAGACTTAATAAAAGAAATGTCACCAAAAAAAGTTAAAAAAACATTCCCAAGCTAGTTTTACAATTAATCACCATTTTACAATTAAAACTAAATAAAGAACCTTTAACTTACCTTTCTTTGCAGAGTACTCACCTACCGCCCTGTTTAAACAACTTTCACAGGGCGGTTCTCTCGGCGATCTGGACGGGCTTCCGTTCAGGCCAAACTTACGCCCTGGCGATTTTCTCGGCGGTGCACGTCGGCGGTTTGGTCCCGGCAGATATTTCAAAATGTGGGCGGTTCCATTTAAAAAGTAAGGGGGAAACTTTCACCGGGCGGTTTCTCTCACAAAGCAGCTGCACTGCTGAGAGAATCGCCGAAAATGAAGGCGATAGTCTCCGCCATACAATTATCTGTTGAAAATCTGATAGCTCTTTCAACGACCTGGCACAGACAGACAATATAGCAGAGGAATGTTCAGCTCTTCGACTGGCCATAGTGTTACGATGGAGACTTACATATGGAACAGCCAAGTTGGTTGCTTGTGCTAAATCTGGAAATATTTCTACTGTACCACTTATATTATTATTTAATACTAATAAATACTTGAACTGTTAATGCTTTATTCAATGTCCGTAACCATAATGGGCTAGATTTTACACTTTTGTGCATAGCGCCCAAAAATGGGCATTATTTCCGGCGTGGGCGATAAAAATGGGTTTTCAGATCGCCGGCTTCTCGCCCATTCTCAAAGCACCTAGTCTCCATTTTTGAAATTGGGCATAACCGCGAGCGATATGAAATGGGCGGTGGTGGTAAATCTCTCTCACCTTCTACCGTAAAGTGTCGCCGTCCTTAGCAACGGCATGGCAATGCTCGATTCCCGCGATTCAGGAGGTCAAAGGTCATCATGACATGCGAAGGAGAGGAGACAGAGAGAGAGGGAGCTGAGAGGAACTGAAAGCGCATGTGGCTGTGGTGTGTGCTTGTCTGGCTGTTGAGGGAGGCACGAAGGAGATTCACCAGCAGCAAAAAGCCGACTAAACACCAAGAACATAGTTGGCACCGAGTTTTTGTCCAACAAATAAGATATAACATGGAAGGGATGGTGGAGGCCCTGCAGCTGGTAGCCAGGAACACTGGTGGCAGAGGGCTCATAGTGGTCCTGGAGTGCAGCACTGCACCCCCATTGCCAATGACATATGAGAGCCAGGAGCAACATCTTGCTTCTGGCTCGGAGCACGTTCCCACCTCGAGACCGTCCTCTCCCGTATCCATCCAAGCAGCGGTTCGACCGTCATCCACCTCCCCGCCTCCCCTTCCCACCCCCCACCCCGCCCCCCACCCCCCCCGCCAATGAAGCATCGCCTGAGGAGCTCCTTGGCCAGGCGGCTTGGAGTCAGGAGGGGAAGGGGAAGGGGTAGAGGTGGGAAGGAGAAGCCGGGGGGGGGGGGGGAGGAGAAGGGTTGTTTTTTTACAGAAATACTGATGATTTCAGACAAATTTTCGGTTAAATGTTTTTTATTTATCAAAAACCTTGTTGCACCATTACACGCTAGTGATTCCTTAACATCAAAGGGTATAATTACACTGAACTTCAATTAGCTTAAACTTTAACTGTCACCAAGGTGATGCCCACCATTGATGTATGACCTGCACACCCAGCAGGGTGTCAGCTTTGTAAATAACACCAACGTTCTTACAGGCAAAGCAATCATTGATGAGCTCCTGACGTAAGGCTCTTGCAGCTATCATGCCACCATGAGCCCTTTCATGTGGTCTACAGGGGTGCGGGGGCATGGCTTCAGCGTCAGCCTGATTGTCTGGGCTGATGTCAGCATCCGCCTCCTCGTCCTCCTCTTCCTCTCTCTGCTGAGGTGGACTGTCAGACTCTTCTGGCAATTCTTGTCCCCTCCTGATAGCCAAGTTGTGTAGCATGGAGCACACCACCACGAATTGAGCTACCTGCTCAGGGTGGTATTGGAGCTTGTCTCCTGAGTGGTCCAGGCATCTCAAGTGCTGCTTAAGCACTTCAATGGTTTTTTTCCATGATATTGCGAGTGGCTCTGTGGCTCTCGTTGTATCACCTCTCGGCTTTGGTGTGGGTGTCACGCAGGGGGTTCATCAGCCAGGTGGCGAAGCCGTATCCTTTGTCCCCAAACATCCAGCATTGACCTTGTGGCTCATTGTTAAACAAGTCAGATACAGTGCCTTACGCAGGATGTGAGCATCATGGATGCTGCCCGGAAATTTAGCATTCACTGTCATTATAATTTGCTGGTGGTCGACAACCAGTTGGACATTCAGGGAGTGGAATCCCTTGCAGTTCCTGAAAACCTCAGCATCCTGAAAAGGTGCCCACATCGCGATGTGCGTACAGTCTATTGCTCTGTACCTTGGGGAAGTTTGCAATTCTGGAGAATCTTAGAGCCCTCTCAGTCTGTGCCTCCCTGGTCATAGGGAAGCTGATCAAGTCTCTCTTGCATGCGTACAGGGCTTCAATGACCTGTCTAATGCAGCAATGTGTGTCATGCTGAGATAGACCGCAAATGTCGCCAGCTGTGGCCTGAAAAGAACCCGACGCGTAGAACAACAGTGCCGCAGTGACTTTGACCTCGACGGACAGTGCAGTACTGATGGTGCTGGCAGGCTGCAGATCTCTCCTTATGAGCTGGCATACCTCAGTGTTAACCTCTTTGTGGAAGCGCAATCTCCGAAGGCAGGTGGTGTCGGGCAAGTCGAGGTAAGACCGCTTGTCCCTATACTTGCGGGGGGTGTAACGTCTGGTCCTCCTCATCAGTCTGGCACATCTTACATTGGGCACATAATGCTGTGGAGCGTACATTCGGCCATCTCGAGTCTGCAGCATGTAATTGGTCATCAAGAGAGGGTGAGAAAGTACAGGCCCCATTGCAATAGCTCTCTGTTCGCCACCGATTGGTCACAAACAATGAATGTCCCGATGAAGACATCTATTAAATTCCAATCGGTCACAGTATGGTCAAGATGTTTGTACAGATGTTCACATCACCTCCAAAGACCTCCAGAGTACATCCGACCTCCGGCGAAGTTGAAGCAGAGCAGCCTTTTAAAGGATGCGACATGTGATGTGGAATATGGCGTCCATAACGCTGTGATTAGATCTGGTTAGTTCCACTTTTTCCAGGCGGTTTTTTGGGCGAGCGATATTTAGGCGATATGTGTGCGAGGTGGTGAAAGTGATGCTGGGCGATCTCATGGCCATTAGTTTCGACAAATGTGATATTTACGACAAAAATAGGGGGCGGGCGGTATTATTGAATCTCGGCGTTAATTCCGTGCGGAAACTAACGCTGGGTGATATTTTTCTTCTTTTTATTTCCTTATCAGTAGGTAACCTTTGACATTGTTGCCAAATTAAATTAAGTCATGGCAGGAGAGCTCAGACACGTGTCATGCTCCTCCTGTGCTATGTGGGAAGTCAGGGACGCTTCCAGTGTCCCTGACGACTACATATGCAGGAAGTGTATCCTGCTGCAGCACCTGACAGACCGCATTGCGGCACTGGAGCTGCGCATGGATTCACTCTGGAGCATCCACAATGCTGAGGATGTCGTGAATAGCACATTTAATGAGTTGGTCACACCGCAGGCAAAGGTTACTCAGGCAGATAAGGTATGGGTGACCATCAGGCAGAGCAGTGGAAGGAAGGTAGTGCAGGGGTCCCCTGCGGTCATCCCCCTCCAAAACAGATACACCGTTTTGGGTACTGTTGTGGGGGATGACTCATCAGGGGAAGGCAGCAGCAGCCAAGTTCATGGCACCATGGGAGGCTCTGCTACACAGGAGGGCATGAAAAAGAGTGGGAGAGCTATAGTAGTAGGGGATTCTATTGTAAGGGGAATAGATAGGCGTTGCTGCGGCTGTAATCGAGACTCCAGGATGGTATGTTGCCTCCCTGGTGCAGGGGTCAAGGATGTCTTGGAGCGGCTACAGGACATTTTGGAGGGGGAGGGTGAACAGCCAGTTGTCGTGGTGCATATAGGTACCAACAATATAGATAAAACATGGGATGAGGTCCTACAAGCTGAATTTAGGGAGCTAGGAGTTAAATTAAAAAGCAGGACCTCAAAGGTAGTAATCTCAGGATTTCTACCAGTGCCACGTGCTAGTCAGAGTAGGAATTGCAGGATAGCTAAGATGAATTCGTGGCTTGAGGAGTGGTGCAGGAGGGAGGGATTCAAATTCCTGGGACATTGGAACCGGTTCTGGGGGACGTGGGACCAGTACAAACCGGATGGTCTGCACCTGGGCAGGACCGGAACCAATGTCCTAGGGGGAGTGTTTGCTAGTGCTGTTGGGGAGGGGTTAAACTAATATGGCAGGGGGTTGGGAACCTATGCAGGGAGACAGAGGGAAGTAAAATGGGGGCAGAAGCAAAAGATAGAAAGAAGAAAATTAAAAGTGGAGGGCAGAGAAACCCAAGGCAAAAATCAAAAAGGGCCACTTTACAGCAAAAGTCTAAAGGGACAAAGTATGTTAAAAAGACAAGCCTGAAGGCTCTGTGCCTAAATGCGAGGAGTATTCGTAATAAGGTGGATGAATTAACTGCGCAGGCAGCTATTAACGAATATGATATAATTGGGATTACGGAGACATGGCTCCAGGGTGACCAAAGCTGGGAACTCAACATCCAGGGGTATTCAACATTCAGGAAGGATAGATAGAAAGGAAAAGGAGGTGAGGTAGCGTTGCTGGTTAGAGAAGAAATTAATGCAATAGTAAGGAAGGACATTAGCTTGGATGATGTGGAATCTGTATGGGTAGAGCTGCGGAATACCAAAGGGCAAAAAACACTAGTGGGAGTTGTGTACAGACCACCAAACAGTAGTAGTGAGGTTGGGGACAGCATCAAACAAGAAATTAGGGATGCGTGCAATACAGGTGCAGAAGTTATCATGGGCGACTTTAATCTACAGTAAGATTGGGCTAACCAAACTGGTAGCAGTATGGTGGAGGAGGATTTCCTGGAGTGTATTAGGGATGGTTTTCTAGACCAATATGTCGAGGAACCAACTAGAGGGCTGGCCATCCTAGACTGGGTGATGTGTAATGAGAAAGGACTAATTAACAATCTTGTTGTGCGAGGCCCCTTGGGGAAGAGTGACCATAATATGATAGAATTCTTTATTAAGATGGAGAGTGACACAGTTAATTCAGAGACTAGGGTCCTGAACTTAAGGAAAGATAACTTCGATGGTATGAGACGTGAATTGGCTAGAATAGACTGGCGAATGATACTTAAAGGGTTGATGGTGGATTGGCAATGGCAAACATTTAAAGAGCACATGGACGAACTTCAACAATTGTACATCTCTGTCTGGAGTAAAAATAAAACGGGGAAGGTGACTCAACCGTTACTAACAAGGGAAATTAGGGATAGTGTTAAATCCAAGGAAGAGGCATATAAATTGTCTAGAAAAAGCAGCAAACCTGAAGATTGGGAGAAATTTCGAATTCAGCAGAGGAGGACAAAGCGTTTAATTAGGAGGGAGAAAACAGACCATGAGAGGAAGCTTGTTGGGAACATAAAAACTGACTGCAAAAGCTTCTATAGATGTGTGAAGAGAAAAAGATTAGTGAAGACAAACGTAGGTCCCTTGCAGTCAGATTCAGGTGAATTTATAATGGGGAACAAAGAAATGGCAGACCAATTGAACAAATACTTTGGTTCTGTCTTCACGAAGACAGTCAATCGACTCTGGATCAGTTCCTATGGACTGGAGGGTAGCTAATGTAACGCCACTTTTTAAAAAAGGAGGGAGAGAGGAAATGGGGAATTATAGACCGGTTAGCCTGACATCAGTAGTGGGGAAAATGTTGGAATCAATTATTAAAGATGAAATATCAGCGCATTTGGAAAGCAGTGACCGGATTGGTCCAAGTCAGCATGGATTTATGAAAGAGAAATCATGCTTGACCAATCTTCTAGAATTTTTTGAGGATGTAACTAGTAGAGTGGACAAGGGAGAACCAGTGGATGTGGTGTATTTGGACTTTCAAAGGGCTTTTGACAAGGTCCCACACAAGAGATTGGTGTGCAAAATTAAAGCACATGGTATTGGGGGTAATGTATTGACTTGGATAGAGAACTGGTTGGCAGACAGGAAGCAGAGAGTCGGGATAAATGGATCCTTTTCAGAATGGCAGGCAGTGACTAGTGGGGTGCCGCAGGGTTCAGTGCTGGGACCCCAGCTATTTACAATATACATCAATGATTTAGATGAAGGAATTGAGAGTAATATCTCCAAGTTTGCAGATGACACTAAGCTGGGTGGCGGTGTGAGCTGCGAGGAGGATGCCAAGAGGCTGCAGGGTGACTTAGACAGGTTAGGTGAGTGGGCAAATGCATGGCAGATGCAGTATAATATAGATAAATGTGAGGTTGTCCAGTTTGGTGGCAAAAACACGATGGCAGAATATTATCTGACTAGCAGCAGATTAGGAAAAGGGGAGGTGCAACGAGATTTGGGTGTCATGGTACATCAGTCATTGAACGTTGGCATGCAGGTACAGCAGGCAGTGAAGAAAGCAAATGGCATGTTGGCCTTCATAGGTAGGAGATTTTAGTACAGGAGCAGGGAGGTTTTGCTGCAGCTGTACACGACCTTGGTGAGGCCTCACCTGGAATATTGTGTTCAGTTTTGGTCTCCTAATCTGAGGAAGGACATTCTTGCTATTGAGGGAGTGCAGCGAAGGTTCACCAGACTGATTCCCGGGATGGCAGGACTGACATATGAGGAGATACTGGATCGGCTGGGCCTGTATTCACTGGAGTTTAGAAGAATGAGAGGGGATCTCATAGAAACATATAAAATTCTGATGGGACTGGGCAGGTTAGATGCAGGAAGAATGTTCCCAATGTTGGGGAAGTCCAGAACCAGGGGTCACAGTCTAAGGATAAGGGGGAAGCCATTTAGGACCAAGATGAGGAGAAACTTCTTCACTCAGAGAGTTGTTAACCTGTGGAATTCTCTTCCGCAGAGAGTTGTTGATGCCAGTTCGTTAGATATATTCAAGAGGGAGTTGGATATGGCCCTTACAGCTAAAGTGATCAAGGGGTATGGAGAGAAAGCAGGAAAGGGGTACTGAGGTGAATGATCAAACATGATCTTATTGAATGGTGGTGCAGGCTTGAAGTGCCGAATGGCCTACTCCTGTATCTATTTTCTATGTTTCTATGGGGGCTGATTTCGTCCATTCTGATGATTCCGCCCCAAAAAAGTGGGCGGGCGGTATTATTTTTTCCCGGCATTAAGCACATGGGGAAAGTAACGCTCGACGATAAATTTCCGAAAAATGCGATATATGGCTGTTATATGTCATTTTAGAGGTAAAATGGACGTTAAGTCGGCGTTAAGCATGCAAAAATGTGGAAAACCTAGCCCAATATTCTTTGTCCTATATATATATATATATATACACACTTACATGCAGCAGACAGTACATCCCCACTTTCCTCATTATCATTTCTCTCAACTTTTTTGATAACAAGGGCAACAAAGGCAGCAACAAGTAAAACCTTAAAGAAAAGGCAATTAACATTAGTTAGTTACAATGTTCTTTCAAGATTGAAACTGATTGTGATATATTTAATTGAAATTGCACAATCCAACATTTAAAAAGTCTAAAGGGTATAATCTCATGCCCCCGCCCACTGCCCCCCCGGCCCCCACCCGCCTGCCATGCTTTGTCCTGTCATTATACAGGAGCACTGGGATTTCCAGTCCTGGCACAATAATGTGACTCAAGGACAAACCTAGTGCCTGCCTGCCTCCTGATAGTACCTATAAGTGTCAGCTGTGGCTCAGTGAGTAGCATACTTGCTCCTAAAATCAGAAGATCATAGGTTCAAATCCCACTTGAGCACATAAATCTAGGCTGCACTGTTGGAGGTGCCGTCTTCCTGATGAGATTTAACCGGAGACCCTGTCCTCTTGGGTGGATGTAAAAGATCCTAAGGCACTATTTCGACGAAGAGCAGGGGAGTTATCCCTGGTGTCCTGGCCAATATTTAACCCTCAATCAACATAACAAAAAAGAGCTTATCTGGTCATTATCACATTGCTGTTTGTGGGAGTTTGCTGTATGTAAGTTGGCTGCCATATTTCCTACATTACAATAGTGACTACACTCAAAGTATTTCATTGACTGTGTAAGCACTTTGAGATGTCCAGTGGTTGTGAAAGGTGCTATATAAATGCAAGTTTTTCTTTTTATCACTGATGAAGGGGGCTTGCAAGGCTGCAAGCTTCTCGGGTCCCTCTGAGATTGGGATCTTCGGAATACTGATGGAGATCAGCAGCCAGAAGGTCCTGATTAAGCTTAAACATCTGGGAGGGGATCAAGCTTTTGAAAAAAGTAGTTAGCTCTGCTTCTTCAGCCTGCCCCCAGGACCTTCAGACACGCTAATCAGCAGGGATGCAGAGGCAGGAACGAATGCCACATTTTGCTGGGCTGTCCTGTGCTGGGGGATCCAACCAGAAAACATGCAGGAAAATGAGACAAGCGGCCAGGAACACTCCTCCCGTCTCAGGCCGAAGTCTCAGATGGACCTGCATTTACTGTGGCATCAGATCCGGTTCCTCCCAACCTCTAGCAGTGCTCCAGAAATCCTGAGCCAACATCAAAGTGGCAGAGACCAGGAAAAAAAAATAAGTCTACCCCCTTTGTTCTGACCTTTGAGTCCAAGGAAATGATCATTGCTGTTCAGTTTTGGACTTGGCAAAAGGTAGCAATCCAAATATAAACAGTGGGGCAATTCTCTATCCTCCCTCCACAGGCACCGTATTGCTCCCAAACCTCTATATATATATTCTGTGTAACAGGATACAGGTGTGTGAGAGGCCCCAAGGTGAATCACCCTTTGGCTTTTTCTCCTTCAGTGGGAGAGTCCTCTGCTGTATGGCTTACTCCTGTTCCTATTTCTTTTGTTCTTATTTCATCCAGGAGAATCGGCTGTCTTCATCAAAGGGGACAGTTCTGCTTATGTTCCCATGACCACCTTCTAGTCCTTCCTTTGTAGATTTTCTGCAGCCAAAAAACGCTGCCTAGCTTGAAGTGGAAGTAAAAGCCCTTTAATAGCTGCGACTCTCTGGAAATTCTGCCCCCTGCGTTTAGTGCTTCCTGCATTTGTGAAACAGAAACGGGGAGCATATTCTAATTCCGTTCACCGGCTGACCTCACCAGCTGACCTCATTGAATTGGGGGAGGTCAGCTGGTCACTCACATGGCCCCATAAGCACCGCGGTTCTGGCTCCATTTTGAATCAACCCTATACTTACTATTGTTTTCTACTGCATTGATAGGTTAGTTTTCTTGATCAGATAATCCTGCCGTTACCTTTATCGGCTGTATGAGTAAAACACTTTCAAGGAAGCTGATGATCATGGATATGAGCCACTGAATGGATTGCTCTTTGCCATAATCGAAGCTATAGAGCATGGTAAAGAATGCCGAGACACCACTTGTGACAAACACCAGGAACCAGCCAATGTAAATGAACCACCAAGGGAGTCTTTCCAAACGAAAGCTTTTCTTCTCACTTCTGGGTGTAGCTTCCCTGTTCAATAGAGTGCAAACTACTAGTAAATAAATAATAAATAAAATAATGAATATAAACTGCAGTTATAGTTATAATGGTAGATTTTTGACCCAGGGGTTACAGAAATAAGTGAATGTGTACTAACCCGCATATTTATGATTCCGTTTGTAAATCTTGAGGATGGCTACAGGGCTCCTATTATCCTCAGTTACTCACAAACCAATTATTCAGAATCTTTAAACACTCATTTTCAGGTTTAAAAACTTGTTTTGAACATTTGACATGAAATACCTGAAATGGTGTATTTTACCTCTTAGCACTGATGCCAGCACCATTAGAGTTAATTGCAGCTTTGATGGACTTTATGATCTTCTGCACTTGGTCTGTAGCATGTATCTGAGTGTAAGGGTTCTGAAATTTCTTTGGACCCATCTCTTGCAGTTCAGTCTCCACGTGGTTAAGCAAAAGATTCACATAGTGAAAGAAATGCTCCATGATTTGATCTTTTTGTTTATCAGGATCGCTGTAAATGGAATCATTTTCTTCAATTTGTTCAGAATTGCTGCTCACGGAATCACCATCTTCATTTTGTTGATCAGGACCACAGTCAGCAGAAGAATCATTTTCTAAAAACATGACATTTTGCATCATTTATGGGCTATATAGCCCTCACTTTCCCTTAATGTCTCTTTCTTTCACTTAAAATGAAAATATTTCTAAACGGTTTTAAGAATTTTGTATTACGAGATGATTATGGCAGAATATGTGTGGCAGGGAGGAAGTGCGTTTTCACAGGTAGCTCAATGTCACACATTTTGATCTGAGTCTGGCATAAGAAGAGCTGGCATCAGATCAGTCATTAACATTCTTTTAGGTGTTACACAAACTCAGACCAGTGCCTCCTATTACATCCTGTATAGGACAGTGTAATGTTCCAGCACTATAAACTGAGAGACCACCATCTGTGACAGGACATGCTACATTAATGACGAGTTATGAAAGTATACCAGAAATATATTTAAATTAATCATTTACCACCAGTTCTTTGAAATGTGCTTGGCACATTGTAAGGATACAATCTAGTCCCTAGGCTCTTTATACAGTTTATTCAGCAATCCCGTGGGAAACACTTCTACACACAGAGTGGTAGAAGTTTGGAATTCTCTTCCGCAAATGGCAGTTAATGCTAAATCTATTGTTAATTTTATATCCGAGATTGATAGATTTCTGTTAACCAAAGGTATTAAGGGATATGGCGCAAAGGGGGTATATGGAATTAGGTGGCAGATCAGCCATAATCTCACTGAAAGATGGAACAGGCTCAAAGGAGCTAAATGGCCTACTCCTGTTCCTATGTTCCTATAGATTAAAATGGGTCCTTTAAGAGCTTCTGATAATCTTAATTCTTCTTATTAATAATCTGACGATTTTAACTCTCCATACTTTCATTTAAATAAAGTGTGTTTAAATTGATAGTGTCCAAGAAGTCCAACATCCACGAGCATTTCTTCAGCTGTTGCTTCTCCCAATCTGCACGTCATGTGTGCCTGTAAACCAAAGGAAAGGCCAATGGCGAGGAAAAGATGGAATTTTGCATTTCCGTCGTCTGTTTGGTATCCCTGAGTTGGGAGCAAGTGCCACAAATATAGTATGATATAAAAGCAGCTTGAAGCGACATTGGAGTTAATCCCTATGTGGCGCCCAGCCGAGGCAACCTTTCTTTGAGAATTATACTGTCACTTCACAGCGATGCAAGGTGACAGTTCGAATTTGAAATAAAGTGCTTATGCACAATTGGTATTGAGATAAAGGGTGGGTGGTGGATTGTAACTGCCAGTGGGTTTCCATCAGGGAACCACTGCTTTCAGTAAGTTTCCCTTCCACCCGCAGCAGTATGAAGCAATGGAAAATGTAGCTGCCGGACCTCATTAACATGCCATTAGTCCACTTCCCGCCCGGAATGGATGGAATGTGGGCGGGAAGCTGCTGCTGGCCTCCAGAACATCAGAAGGCCCTTGGCACATTTCCTACCAGCACTCATATTTATGGGGAAGAGGGCACCAGGGTGCCTGAGGCCTAAACGTTCCATGTGGGACCCGGAGCCCCACAAAGGAAAGGAAAAATTTTGCCTGGGACATAGCAACAGGCGAAGGCCATTCAGCTCCTCGAGCCTGTTCTGCCATTCAATTAGATCATGGTTTAATCTTACCTCCATTTACTTACCTTGGTTCCATATCACTTAATACCTAACAAAATCAGTGTCGAAATTGCAATTGTCTTTGTCTCAACAGCTTTTTGGGGGAGGGAGTTCCAGGTTTCCATTACCTTTTGTGTCAATAAGTGCTTTGTCATGTCAGTCCTAAATGGCCTAGCTTTGATTTTAAGATAAAGATAAAGATATACACTGACCGTTATCTGGTATGGCAATCTCCTGAGATTCAGATTTTTCAATTTCCTCATAGTGCTGAATAATATCTGCTATTAATACCAGCAACTTATTCATGTCATCCACATTTGTGATATCTTCTTCTAGTGAGGGCATAGCATCTTTCAGTTTTCCAGGCAAACAGCTAGCAATCCTTTTGATGTCCTATAAATTAAAAATAGTTCAACACTCAGGGATGTAATTCTCAGAACTTGCAATGCAGCTACTTTTTACCTACCCATGTGTTGACACAGATATATAAATATTCTGTTTTTGGTGATGGATATAGTGCTTGGAGAACAGGTTATTGGGGAGTAAGTGCCGCTTGATAACACTGTCGATGACACCTTCCATCACTTTGCTGATGATTGAGGGTAGGCTGATGGGGCGGTAATTGGCCGGATTGGATTTGTCCTGCTTTTTGTGGACAGGACATACCTGGGCAGTTTTCCACATCTATCCCATTTAGCACGGTGGTGGTGCCACACAACATGATAGAGGGTGTCCTCAGTATGAAGACGGGGCTTCGTCTCCACAGTGACTGTGCGGTGGTCACTGCTACCAATACTGTCATGGACAGATGCATCTGCATAGGTAGATTGGGAAGGACGAGGTCAAGTATGTTTTTCCCTCGTGATGGTTCTCTCGCCACCTGTTGCAGGCCCAGTCTGGCAGCTACGTCCTTCAGGACTCAGCTAGCTGTGGTGCTACTGAGCCACTCTTGGTGATGGACATTAAAGTCCCCCACCCAGAGTATATTCTGCGCTCTTGCTGCCCTCAGTGCTTCTTCCCAGTGGTGTTCAACATGGAGGAGTACTGATTCATCAGCTGAGGGAGGGCGGTAGGTGGTAATCAGCAGGAGGTTTGCTTGCCCACGCTTGACCTGAAGCCATGAGACTTCATGGGGTCCAGAGTCAATGCTGAGGACTCCCAGGGCCACTCCCTCCCAACTGTATACCACTGTGCCACCACCTCTGATGGGTCTTCTTGCTGGTGGGATGGGACATACCCAGGGGATGGTGATAGAGGAGTCTGGGACATTGGCTGAAAGGTATGATTCTGTGAGTAGGACTATGTCAGCCTGTTGCTTGACTAGTCTGTGGGACCTGTTACATGTGTGCAAAAACAACCAACTTCTCACCGTCATTAAGTTATCGGGTGTTTGTTGACATCCTGAGTCATCGGAAATTCCTGATTTTTTTAGCATTTTCTTTACCACAATCGGTTTGGGAGGGACATTCCGAAAAACCTGCACAATTACCAGATTTACAGGGAAAATTATGAAGGCACTTTCGATCCCGATGATGAACTCCCGCCAGCTGACAATTCGGTAATCTGCAACAACAAAAGATATGGTAAAACCTGATGGATAAAGACTCAACAGCCATGGATTTTCCCCTTTTTATTCCTGAAAGAATAAAATCTGTACTTTACCAATGATGGAATTTATCAATGGGATAAAATGTCCTACAGTGTTTCGTTTATAAAACTGTTTTGTGATAGTACAGTAGTAAGTTTGTAATGGTTAAACATGTTTAGTTTCGGTCAAGTTCAATGCCATCAATAGTCACCATTTAAAATGCTATTTACACATCATTGCTATTTGCCTTTGCACCTCATGTGTTCAATATACTTATTTAAATCTATAATATTAGTTTCCCATTTGTTAATTGTTAGCAAATAATTCATGTTTTATTTTAATGTGGCACTTAATTCCAGCTAATATTGTAAATGCCAAGGTAGTGATAACAGTCTTAACCAATCAGCTGTTTGCATTGAAACATTCAAAACCCCCTTGCAATTTTTTTTACAATTTTCTGATGGATATGGAAACTCTAAGGATGTCAGTTTAACTCAGTGGTGTCACTCTTGCATCTGAGTCAGAACATCAGGGATTCAAGCAATACTTGAGCACATAAACTAGGCCGACACTTCAGGAAAGTAATGAGGAAGTGTTGTCCTTCGGGTCAGATGTTAAGCTGAGTCTGCCTACTCAGGTAGATGTAAAAAAATCCTATACCACCACTTTAAGAAGAACAGGGGAATTGTCCTGGCCAAAATTTAATCCTCAATCGATACCACCAAAAAAGAGGCCGTTGTTGTTTGTGGGACTCTGTTATGGCACCAGGATATGGAAGATGCTGCATAAAAGCAAATTATTTCTTTCTCATCTTTATTTTTATTCGTTCATGGGATGTGGGCATCGCCGGCAAGGCCCAGCATTTATTGCCCATTCCTAATTGTCCTTGAGAAGGTGGTGGTGAGCCGCCTTTTGAACCGCTGCAGTCCTTGTGGTGAAGGTACTCCCACGGTGCTGTTAGCAAGGGAGTTCCAGGATTTTGACCCAGCGATACACTTCAAAATCAGGATGGTGTGTAACTTGGAGGGGCACTTGCAGTTGATGGTGCTCCCATGCGCCTGCTGCCCTTGTCCTTCTAAGTGGTAGAGGTCGCGGGTTTGGGAGGTGCTGCCGAAGAAGCCATGCATCTTGTAGATGGTACACACTGCAGCCAGTGGTGGAGGGAGTGAATGTTGAAGGTGGTGGATGGGGTGTCAATCAAGCGGGCTGCTTTGTTCTGGATGGTGTCGAGCTTCTTCAGTGTTGTTGGAGCTGCACTCATCCAGGCAAGTGGAGAGTAGTCCATCACACTACTGACTTGTGCCTTGTAGATGGTGGAAAGGCTTTTGGGAGTCAGGAGGTGCGACATTCGCCACTGAATACCCAGCCTCTGACCTGCACTTGTGGCCACATTATTTATGTGGCTGGTCCAGTTAAGTTTCTGGTCAATGGTGACCCTCAGGATATTGATGGTGGGGGATTCGGCGAAGGTAATGCCGTTGACTGTCAAGATGATGGTGAGCCGCCTTTTTGAACTGCTGCAGTCCATGTGGTGAAGGTACTCCCAGAGTGCTGTAATGGAGGGACATAGTCATTGTTGGAGACAGTCATTGCCTGGCACTTGTGTGGCACAAATGTTACTTGCCACTTATCAGCCCAAGCCTGAATATCGTCCAGGTCTTGCTGCACACAGGCATGCACTGCTTCATTATCTGAGGAGTTGTGACTGGAACTGAACACTGTGCAATCATCAGCGAACATCCCCACTTCTGACCTTATGATGGAAGGATGGTCATTGATAAAGCAGCTGAGAATGGTTGGGCCTAGGACACCGCCCTGAGGAACTCCTGCAGTGATGACCTGGGACTGTGATGATTGACCTCTAACAACCACAACCATCTTCCTTTGTGCTAGGTATTACTCCAGCCAGTGGAGAGTTTTCCTCCTGATTTCCATTGACTTTAGTTTAACTAGGGCTCCTTGATGCCACACTCAGTTAACTGCTGCATTGATGTCAAGGGCAGTCACTCTCACCTCACCTCTGGAATTCAGCTGTTTTGTCCATGTTTAGAGCAAGGTTGTAATGAGGTCTGGAGCCGAATGGTCCTGGCAGAACCCAAACTGAGCATCGGTGAGCAGGTTATTGGTGAGTAAGTGTCGCTTGATAGCACTGTCGACGACACCTTCTATCACTTTGCTGATGATTGAAAATAGACTGATGGGGTGGTAACTGACCAGATTGGATTTATCCTGCTTTTTGTGGACAGGACATACCTGGGCAGTTTTCCACATTGTCGGGTAGATGCCAGTGTTGTAGCTGTACTGGAACAGCTTGGCTAGAATGGCTAGTTCTGGAGCACAAGTCTTCAGCATGACAGCCGGGACGTTGTCAGGGCCCGTAGCCTTTGCTGTATCCAGTGCGCTCAGCTGTTTCTTCATATCACATGGAGTGAATCGAATTGGCTGAAGACTGGCTTCTTTGATGGTGGGGACCTCAGGAGGAGGCCAATATGGATCATCCAGTCAGCACTTCTGGCTGAAGGTAGTTGCAAATGCTTCAGTCTTGTCTTTTGCACTCACGTGCTGGGCTCCGCCATCTTTCAGGATGGGGATATTCATGGAAACTCCTCCCGTTAGTTATTTAATAGTCCACCATCCATGACTGGATCTCACAAGACTATAGAGCTTCAATCTGATCAATTGATTGTGGGATCGCTTAGCCCTGTCTATAGCATGCTGCTTCCACTGTTTAATCCTGTGTTGAAGCTTCCCCAGATTGGCTACTCATTTTTAGGTATGCCTGGTGCTGCTCCTGGCATGCTGTTCTACACTCGTAACTGAACCAGGTTTGGTCCCCTAGCTTGATGCTAATGGTAGAGTGAGAGATTGGCCAAGCCAAGAGTTTACAGATTGTGTTGGAATACAATTCTGCTGCTACTGATGACCCACAGCACCTCATGGATGTCCAGTTTTGAGCTGTTGGATCTGTTCTGAATCT
Organism: Pristiophorus japonicus; assembly: GCF_044704955.1. NCBI lineage: Eukaryota > Metazoa > Chordata > Chondrichthyes > Pristiophoridae > Pristiophorus > Pristiophorus japonicus. Next base: position 156,870,501 of record NC_091989.1, read on the forward strand.
ATCTCATTTAGCATGGTGGTAATGCCATACAACATAATGGAGGGTGAGGACAAGACTTCGTCTTCACAATGACCGTGCGGTGGTCACTGCTACCAATGCTGTCATGGACAGATGCATCTGTGGCAGGTAGATTGGTAAGGACGAGGTCAAGTAGGTTTTATCCTCGTGTTGGTCACTCTTACAGAAACTTGCATTTATATAGCACCTTTAATGTAGAAAAAATGTCTCCAGGCAATTTAGAGGTGTAGTCACACAAAAATGGAAGCCGAGCCAAAAAGGAAATATTAGGGTCTTTAAGGAGAAGAAGGAGGTGGCGAGGCAGCGGGGTATAGGGAGAGAAATCCAGAGCTGGGGGCTTTGACGGCTGAAGTCGCAGCCACCAATGATGCGGCAAAGACAAGGGGATGCACAACAGACCAAATATAGAGAGGGGCATTGCCATGAAGGGTTTTAAACACAAGGATGATCATTTTAATTTGTAGGCATTGGGAGACTTTGAGTCAATGAAAGCCAGAAACGACCGGGCTGATAGATAAGCAGCACTGCTGCAGGGTAAGATATGGGCAGTACAGCTTTGGATGAGCTGGTTTATAGACCGAGGATGGTGGAACAGCCAGGAAAGCATTTGAATAGTCCAGTATGGAGGTGACAAATGCATGAATGAGGGTTTTAGCAGCATGGATGATGGCAGGCAATATTACAGAGATGGAAATAGCTGCTTTTTGTGATAGAAAGTATATGGGGTTGCATGCTCAGCTTGTGGTCGAAAAGGGTGTTGATTTTGAAAAGAATCAGGTTCAGCTTGAAAGGATGGAGCTGGAATCGGTGGCAAAGCTACCGAATTTTGGCAGGAGCAGAAGACAATGACTCCAATCTTCCCAACGTTTAAGTAAAAGAAATTGAGGCACATCTGCGACTGGATACGCAGTCTGACAGCACAGACGAACAAGCAGTCTGACAGCATAGAGGCAACGGAGGAGTCGAGAGAGGTGGTGGAGGTGGACCTAGACCTCATCAGTGATCATGTGGAACCAGACCCCATGTCTGTGGATGAAGCCACCAAGGGGAAGCATGTAGAGGAGGACGAGAAGATGGGCCAAGGATAGAGCCTAGGGGGACTCCATAGGTAATAGTGCTGGGGTGTGAAGAGAATTCATTGCTACGTATACTCAGTCTATGATCAGATAGATAGGATTGGAACCACGTGAGAGAAACCCCACTGAGGTACACATTGGAGTGGGATGGAGTGGGCGACCATGTCAAAAGCTGCAGAGAGGTCGAGAAGGGATCATTCACCATGATTATAATCACAGAAGACAGGATTTGTGAATTTGGTTAGAGCTGGTTAGGTCAACATGAATCAATTTGTTTTGAAAGTATTCTCTTTACATAGACTTCTGTATGTCCACCATCTCTTTATTAAAAGTGAAGATGTGCTATTCACTCCCTTGAGAAGGTGTCCACTTATTTGAACTGCTCAGTTTGCTTTAAGACTGATGATGATAAAACTCTTACTCTCTGCAGTTTAACAAAATAATCTTGATTCATTTTCTATGGCTCTGGTGGGGCAATGGATTTGAACTCTACTCTTTAACCTCTGGGATCTAGGTTCAAATACAGCTCAGGTGAATGGAATGAAAATCCCCTCTCTCTAATGACTGTAAAGGCAGTAGGCAAAATTATTTTTGGGCAATCAAACCTTAACATAATGGGCACTGGATCAAAACATTGGCCTGCCTATAATTTGCAACAAGTTTTCATTCAGAACTCCCATGTTCTCAGCTCGACAATCGGCGCTACAGTGTTGTGGGGCTATCTCTCTCTTTGATTGTGTCTCCCGACTGGGAGAATCACTGCATTTACCCTTAAATTGGCATATTCACTTAGAAATGCCACAAAGATGACTCATTGGTGCAGTGAGGGTGTTCTTTTGATGGTTAAAGCCAGAACTATTTATTTATATTGTGTATTTCATGCCCTTAGCATGTTCCAAAGAATTATACATTCAATAAATTACTTTTGAAGTTCGTCAATTATTTTTAGAGGGGAAACACAGCCGCCAATTTGCACAAAGCAATGAGATAAATGATCAGTTAATTCTACTGCAAAGGAAGTTTTAATCTAAATGTTAAAACTAGGAAGTTGTTCTATGACCTCAGCGGTGGTGGATATTAAAGCTCCCCAAGGATCTGAATTTAAAAAAATTGTTGTATGAAAGTTATAATCATCATAGGCAGTCCCTCGGAATCGAGGAGGACTTGCTTACACTCCCAAAGTGAGTTCTTTGATGGCTGAACAGTCCGATACGAGAGCCACAGACCTTGTTACAGGTGGGACAGTCATTCGTCGAGGGAAGGGGTTGGTAGGACTGGTTTGCTGCCTGCGCCTGGCCTCTTCATGCTCCTCTAAGAGCTCAACGCTCTCCCGGATGGACTTTCTCCACCTCGGGCGGTCTGCGGCCAGGGTCTCCCAGGTGTCAGTGGTGATGTCACACTTTACCAGGGAGGCTTTGAGGGTGTCCTTATAACGTTTCCGCTGTCCTCCTTTGGCTTGTTTACCATGAAGGAACTCCGCATAAAGCATTTGCTTAGGAAATCTCGTATCTGGCATGCGTAATATGTGGCCTGCCCAGCAAAGCTGATCGAGTGCTTCAATACTGGGGATGTTAGCTTGGTCGAGGACACTGATGTTGGTGCGCCTGTCCTCCCAGGGTATTTGCAGGATCATGCGGAGACATCGTTGGTGATACATCTCCAGTGACTTGAGGTGGCTTCTATACATTGTCCATGTCTCAGATCCATACAGGAAGGCGTGTATTACTACAGACCTGTAGACCATGAGTTTGGTGGTAGATTTGAGGGCCTGGTCTTAAGAACATAAGAACATAAGAATTAGGAACAGGAGTAGGCCATCTAGCCCCTCGAGCCTGCTCTGCCATTCAACAAGATCATGGCTGATCTGGCCGTGGACTCAGCTCCACTTACCCGCCCTCTCCCCATAACCCTTAATTTCCTTATTGGATAAAAATTTATCTATCTGTGATTTGAATACATTCAATGAGCTAGCCTCAACTGCTTCCTTGGGCAGTGAATTCCACAGATTCACAACCCTCTGGGAGAAGAAATTCCTTCTCAACTTGGTTTTAAATTGGCTCCCCCATATTTTGAGGCTGTGCCCCCTAGTTCTAGTCTCCCCGACCAGTGGAAACAACCTCTCTGCCTCTATCTTGTCTATCCCTTTCATTATTTTAAATGTTTCTATAAGATCACCCCTCATCCTTCTGAACTCCAACGAGTAAAGACCCAGTCTACTCAATCTATCATCATAAGGTAACCCCCTCATCTCCGGAATCAGCCTAGTGAATCGTCTGTCCCCTCCAAAGCTGTACCCCCTCCAAAGCTTAAGTAAGGTGACCAAAACTGCACGCAGTACTCCAGGTGCGGCCTCACCAATACCCTATACAGTTGCAGAAGGATCTCCCTGCTTTTGTACTCCATCCCTCTCGCAATGACGGCCAACATTCCATTCGCCTTCCTGATTACCTGCTGCACCTGCAAACTAACTTTTTGGGATTCATGCACAAGGACCCCCAGGTCCCTCTGCACCGCAACATGTTGTAATTTCTCCCCATTCAAATAATATTCCCTTTTATTGTTTTTTTTTCCAAGGTGGATGACTTCACATTTTCCGACATTGTATTCCATTTGCCAAACCTTAGCCCATTCGCTTAACCTATCTAAATCTCTTTGCAGCCTCTCTGTGTCCTCTACACAACCCGCTTTCCCACTAATCTTTGTGTCATCTGCAAATTTTGTTACACTACACTCTGTCCCCTCTTCCAGGTCGTCTATGTATATTGTAAACAGTTGTGGTCCCAGCACCGATCCCTGTGGCACACCACTAACCACCGATTTCCAACCCGAAAAGGACCCATTTATCCCGACTCTCTGCTTTCTGTTCACCAGCCAATTCTCTATCCATGCTAATATATTTCCTCTGACTCCGCGTACCTTTATCTTCTGCAGTAACCTTTTGTGTGGCATCTTATCGAATGCCTTTTGGAAATCTAAATACACCACATCCATCGGTACATCTCTATCCACCATGCTCGTTATATCCTCAAGGAATTCCAGTAAATTAGTTAAACATGATTTCCCCTTCATGAATCCATGTTGCGTCTGCTTGATTGCACTATTCCTATCTAGATGTCCCGCTATTTCTTCCTTAATGATAGTTTCAAGCATTTTCCCCACTACAGATGTTAAACTAACTGACCTATAGTTACCTGCCTTTTGTCTGCCCCCTTTTTTAAACAGAGGCGTTACATTAGCTGCTTTCCAATCCGCTGGTACCTCCCCAGAGTCCAGAGAATTTTGGTAGATTATAACGAATGCATCTGCTATAACTTCCGCCATCTCTTTTAATACCCTGGGATGCATTTCATCAGGACCAGGGGACTTGTCTACCTTGAGTCCCATTAGCCTGTCCAGCACTACCCCCTAGTGATAGTGATTGTCTCAAGGTCCTCCCTTCCCACATTCCCGTGACCAGCAATTTTTGGCATGGTTTTTGTGTCTTCCACTGTGAAGACCGAAGCAAAATAATTGTTTAAGGTCTCAGCCATTTCCATATTTCCCATTATTAACTCCCCCTTCTCATCTTCGAAGGGACCAACATTTACTTTAGTCACTCTTTTCCATTTTATATATCGGTAAAAGCTTTTACTATCTGTTTTTATGTTTTGCGCAAGTTTACTTTCGTAATCTATCTTTCCTTTCTTTTCCTCTTTTCCTCAGACAGCTGAAGGCTGTGCTGGCGCACTGGAGGCGATGCTGAATCTCTGCATCAATGTCTGCCTTTGTTGATAAGAGACTCCCGAGATATGGGAAATGGTCCACGTTGTCGAGGGCCGCGCCGTGGATCTTGATGATTGGAGGGCAATGCTGTGCGGCGATGACAGGCTGGTGGAGGACGGATGTTAAGCGTAAGGCCCATGCTTTCATATGCCTCAGTGAATACATCGACTATATGCTGGAGTTCAGCCTCTGAATGTGCGCAGACGCAGGCATCGTCCGCATATTGCAGTTCAACGACAGAGGTTGGAGTGATCTTGGACCTGGCCTGGAGGCGGCGTAGGTTAAACAGCTTCCGACTGGTTCTGTAGTTTTGTTCCACTCCAGCGAGGAGCTTGTTGATTGTGAGGTGGAGCATGGTGGCGAGGAAGATTGAGAAGAGGGTTGGAGCGATAACGCAACCCTGTTTGACCCCGGTCCGGACTTGGATTAGGTCTGTAATGGATCCGTTGGTAAGGATCACGGCCTGCATGTCATCGTGAAGCAGGTGAGGGATGCTGACAAACTTTTGGGGGCATCCGAAACGGAGGAGGGCGCTCCATGGACCCTCACGGTTGACAGTGTCAAAGTCCTTTGTAAGATCGAAAAAGCCCATGTATAAGGGCTGGCGCTGCTCCCTGCATTTTTCCTGCAACTGTCGCGTTACAAAGATCATGTCTGTTAATGTCGGCCGAAGAGACTCCAAGGCCAGCGTTCAACCCGCCGAAGGGACTCCAGGCCAGCGCTGAACCGGCCGAAGGGATCGCGGCGGCGGCGTTCAAACCAACGTCTTAAACTCCTGACCAACTTTTAATTAATTTTTAAACTTTTAATCAACCTTTAAACTTTTTAAACAAGTTGGGATAACTTCTAAAACTTACATTTTAGACTTTTAATCAAAATATTTTTAAACATCTATTATTGATCTACATCCTTGACTTTTTAAACAATCTTTAGAAACTTTTTAAACTCGGAAAACTTTTATAACCTATTATTGATTTACATCTTAGACCTTTTAACAACTCTTAGAAACTTTTGAAATAAATTGGGAATTTTTATCAACTTTTAACTTTTAAAATAACTTTGGAAGTCACCTTCCTAATGCCTGCCCCCCAGCCAAGCGTCGGGCCATCTACCATCAATGGCGCCACTCGGCACCGAGCTTGTGGCCAACACTTCGCCGTAGGCAATTAGGCTTCTAGAGCTGTGCCTATAATGTATCAACACAGAATGCGCAAAACAAACTTCTAACTGAGTTTTTAAAAACACATGAAATGAAATTAAAGTTACAAACTATAGCAAGAACCAAGATAAAGTTTGAGGCTGATCTCATCTTTTGCTTCAGATTTATAGGGCCCAAGTTTCGAGCCACGCCTAGAACGGCGCAGTCCCGACCTGGACGCCCATTTTTCGCGCCACAAAGTGCACCTAAAAAAACTTCCCTATTCTCTAGCTCACTGCAGGTCGTTTGCAGCTCGGCGCAGCGCAGCACGAGCTATAGGGGGCGGAGCCAGGTCCCTGCGCTGAAAACAGTGCCGGGACCTCTGCACATGCGCGTTACAGTGGGCACGCATGTGCAGTAGCTCCAGGCGGCCAAAACTGTGTGGGAGGGGCCCGAAGCACGCAGGCCCTAGCCCTGGCCCAATGGCCTCACTGGGGCTGCGTGCATAAGGCTCCTCCCACGCCCAGCTCCTGCTTCCTCCCGACCTGACTCGACTCCCGCTTCCCCCCCTGCCCCCGGACCAGACCCGACCCCGACCCGACTCCCGCTTCCCCCCCCCCGCCCCCGGACCGGACCCGACCCGACCCCCCCGGACTGGACCCGACCCGGCTCCCACTCACCCCCCACGCCCCCGGACCGGACCCGACCCGACCCCACCGGACCGGACCCGACCCGACCCCCCCGGACCGGACCCGACCCGACTCCCACTCACCCCCCACGCCCCCGGACCGGACCCGACCCGACCCCCCCGGACCGGACCCGACCCGACCCCCCCGGACCGGACCCGACCCGACTCCCACTCACCCCCCACGCCCCCGGACCGGACCCGACCCGACCCCCCCGGACCGGACCCGACCCGACCCCCCCGGACCGGACCCGACCCGACCCCACCGGACTGGACCCGACCCGACTCCCACTCACCCCCCACGCCCCCGGACCGGACCCGACCCGACCCCCCCGGACCGGACCCGACCCGACCCCCCCGGACCGGACCCGACCCGACCCCACCGGACTGGACCCGACCCGACTCCCACTCACCCCCCACGCCCCCGGACCGGACCCGACCCGACCCCCCCGGACTGGACCCGACCCGACTCCCACTCACCCCCCACGACCCCGGACTGGACCCGACCCGACCCCCCCGGACTGGACCCGACCCGACCCCCCCGGACCGGACCCGACCCGACCCCCCCGGACCGGACCCGACCCGACCCCACCCCACCGGACTGGACCCGACCCGACTCCCACTCGCCCCCCCGCCTCCGGACCGGACCCGACACTGACACCGACCCGACTCTCGCTTCCCCCCCCCCACCGCTGGACCCGACCTGACCTCCCTCCCCCCGACCTGACCTCCCTCCCCCCGACCTGACCTCCCTCCCCCCGACCTGACCTCCCTCTCCCTCCCTCCCCCCGACCCGAACCGAACCGACCTCCCTCCCATCACCCCCCCCCCCCGACCCCGACCTACGCTCCCCCCAACCTGACCCGCGATCCCGACCCGACCCAATGCCACCTATCTGTAAATCTGGTGCTGAGGATGGGCCCTGACCGAAGTCTTGGGCCCTGCCCGAAGACTCGGGCCCAGCCAGGCCCGGCCCATTCAGCCTCCCTCCCCCATCTCCTTTCCTCCCCCCCCCCCCCATCTCCTTCCCCCCCACATCTCCTTCCCCCCCATCTCCTTTCCCCCCCTCTCTCTTTCCCCCCATTTTCCTCCTCCCCCCTTCTCCTCCTTCCCCCTTCCCCCTTCTCCTCCTCCTCCCCCCCTTCCCCCTTCTCCTCCTTCCCCCTTCCCCCTTCTCCTCCTCCTCCCCTCCTCCCGCATCCCTCCTCCTTCCCTCCTTCTGCTCCCCCCCTCTCTCCCTCTACCCCCCTCCCCTCGCTGTCAGAAACACAGACAATGACAGACAGAGAATGAGAGACACACACAGACAGACAGACAGAGATAGAGACACTGACAGAGACACACTGGGGGGGGGGCATCCCAGCACGCTGTTGGAGGGCTCCCGGTGCTGCAGTAGGTAAGTAGAAAATGTTTTATTTATTGATTTTTTAAAAATTATTTCTTATTAATTTTTTTTAATTGATTTATTGGTTGATTTATTGATGTATTTATCATTTATTATTGATGATGGCTCTTTATTTGTAAAACTGAAGTGTTTAATGTTTGGAAACTTCCATTTAAACACCCCCCCCCACCACCATTCACTACGCCTGATTTGTAACCTACGCCTGATTTTCTAAAGTGTAGACGAGGTTTTTTCGAGTGTACAAAAATCTTCACTTACTCCATTCTAAGTTAGTTTGGAGTAAGTTTTCACTGACGAAACTTTGAAAACAGGCGTAAGTGGCCGGACACGCCCCCTTTTGAAAAGAAAATTCTGTTCCAAAGTGAAACTGTTCTAACTGACTAGAACTGGAGCAAACTAAATGTGGAGAATTCCGATTTCTAAGATACTCCGTTCTACACCAGTTGCTCCTAAAAATCAGGAGCAAATCATGTGGAAACTTGGGGCCCTAGTGCTTCAATTTCATGTTTTATGAAATCTTCTGCACATCTCAGTTACATCACCATTTTGTAATGAACTCCAGATACCCAGATTAAACCTTTATATAATTCCAGTATGTATATTAAACCTTTATATAATTCCAGTTTGTATATTGAACCTTTATATAATTCCAGTTTGTATTTTAGTGCCAAATCTGGAAAGCAAAGTACTGTAAACAAATATGAAATATTTCAAAACAGAAAAACCTACCCAGTATAGCACTAAGAAAAACAGACCACCACACTTAAACAAGAGTCCTCTTGGCTAGAGAAGAGGGCGGGGATGACAGGGCTCTCTCTCCTGATTGCTATCAAATGATTTCTGCTGGAATATGCATGTGCCTAGATAATGGGAACAGACAGGATCATGTTCAGTTGTGATGCCCTCCATAGCCAAATAACCTGCCAACACTTACTGTCGAGGTTCACACATTAATAATAGATACTTGGGAGAGGTACTGGTGGGGTGCTGGGAGAGATGGAACTATAACTCACTGAACGGCATTGTAATATAGCTCCACCTAGTGGACTACTGTGGTAATGCAACTACAGGTGTATAACACTAAAAGTGTCATGTGACAAGTCACATGATAACAGTTTGTAGCCATCTTGTGTAATGTGTGTTCATGATGTCATAAGAATATATCACAGGCATCACCTTCAGGAGAAAACTGGCAAACCCCCACCCTCAGAAAATGCTGGAAATATAAGATTTGGTTAGTCAGATAGCTTAACATTTCAGGTAGAACCCATTGTCAGAGCCTATTGTGTATTTCCAGCATGTTCTGATTTTATTTTAGATGTCCAACATTCGCAGCTTTTATTTTTATTTTCACCGCTAAATAATTTATTGCAACAAATTAACATTTACCCAGTTCCTCTCCCTGTGCAGTCTCATTACTAGCTGTGCCCCAGAACATGATGTTGGTCAGCATTGTACAGAGGAAGAGAGAAAAGCAGCAGGAGACTCGCTGCACCCGGGTGAAAGTACTCTTTGGGGGACGAGCAACCACTGAAAACCAGATATGCTGATCTGTCAGGCTTTCCGCTGTCTTCATAAAGAACAGGTTCCTGGAACACATTAAATAGAGCCGACAGCATTGATGCATTCTTTAAAACTATCCCATCCTCAAGACATATTTAAAAAGCCTTTTTATTGATGTTAATCATGTAGACTAGGGCATTTGAACCATGTTAATGTAATATCAAATGTAATATGGGTCATAAGTGTGACATTATTGACTATTCCCTGGCGTGCAATGCAAAAAAAGAAACATCATGAACTGAATATTTAAATCTTGATTTACACTCACTTCTGGAGTGCTTTACACAGTTGCTACCATGATCATTGTGGGAAGGACTAGCCTCCCCTGGTACCCTGTAAAAACAGGACAAATAGCACAAATTCCAACAAGACTGTTGGCATGTTGGAAATATGTAACAGTCCCATCGGCATCTGAAAAGAAACAAGTTAATATTTTGAATGGATAACCTTCAAGTTTTGCCGCTCAAAGCAATAACCTATCTTTTTTTGCTTTAAATATTGACAGACCTGCTCTGTATTTCCAGCAAGCTTTTTTTTAAAGCAATCCAGCATTCAATTTTTTTATCAGCTCAATTTTCAATGTCGGTTTCATTGCATTGAGGGCAAGTTCCCTCCTGTCCAAGTGCACTTTAGATTATACGGTGTTGTAAATGGGGGTACTTTATAAAATGGCTTTGTCAATGCTTCTGGGCCATAAGTGTGACATTATTGACTATTCCCTGGCGTGCAATGCAAAAAAAGAAACATCATGAACTGAATATTTAAATCTTGATTTACACTCACTTCTGGAGTGCTTTACACAGTTGCTACCATGATCATTGTGGGAAGGACTAGCCTCCCCTGGTACCCTGTAAAAACAGGACAAATAGCACAAATTCCAACAAGACTGTTGGCATGTTGGGAATATGTAACAGTCCCATCGGCATCTGAAAAGAGGCAAGTTAATATCATGCAGTGCAGATTTTAAGTTAGTATTGATGGTATTTGAGGAACTGCAAATACACCAGAAATGTGTTTGTCCATCACTCTGCTATTAGGATGATGTAGTCGGTGACACAAGCACTAATTCTATCGCTGAAATTTGATGCAATCCAAACTTAGCCAAGCCCATTAAACTCAAACCAGGTTTGATGCAATAACATCCTTCAATCCGCTGACTCAATGCTGCTATGAAAACTTGTTCAGTGTCGACGACAACAGTAACCTGGATTTATGTAATGGCTTTAATGTAGAAAAATGCCCCATGGCACTTAACTGGGGGCATAATAAGAAACAAAAATCGATGAAGAGCCAAAGAATGAGATTTTAGGAAAGGCGAATAAAAGCTTGGTCAAAGAGGTGGGTTTAAAGGAGAATCTGAAAGGGAGACAGAGAGACTGAGGGATTCAGAGAGGGAATGCTGGAGCATGGTGACTGAAGGCAAGGCCACCAATGGTGGGGCAAGGAGAGGTTAGGATTCAGACGAGACCAGAATGGAGAGTTTGGGGGTGGCGGAGTTATAGGACTGGAGGAGGTTACAAAGATAGTGGTGGAAGGGCAAAGCCATGATGGGATTTAAACACGAGGATGAGAATTTAAATTTGGAAGTGTTATAGTATGGCGGTAGCCAATGTAGGCCAACAAGGACAGAGGTGATAAGGGCTTTGGTCTGGGACAGGAGTTGGGCATCAGAATTTCAGATAATTTAAATTTAAAATTTAAATATTTTAACATGTCAAATCAACATTCCATCATGTCATTAATGAAAAATAAATAAACAGTCTAAAGCTACTGAAGCTGTAGTCAAGCAAGGTTTGATTACAACAAATGAGTTTAGAAGGTGCGAGGCGAATTTATGACCTGCACTCATTCATTAGGGAGGTGATACCTCAAACCGATTTATTTTGCCCACTGTTAGGATAAAGTGAACAAGAACAGACACAGTGAAGGAAAACATGAGCAAAATCATTCATATAAAGTATTAGCATTTTACCTGAAATCTTTCATTTCTGCATCAGTAGCAAGAGGGAAGGTTTTGTCAAGGACAAACTCTCCTAGATCAAGAGCTAACCAGCAATTGCAGAAGAAGTACCATTTTTCATCTGCTTCCGGAACTTGTATAATTACATGATTGATGTACCTGCAGTTAAAGAGATGTTTAGTAGATTAAAAGCAACCAAATGAATCTATTCTGTAGTCATCTTAGAATCTGCAAGTTAAGCTTCATCAGATTTGATGTTGTCAATAAGGCACTAAAACATGTACCTTGCAAAAGAGTGCTGTTCTGGATAGTGAAAACACTAAAGAAAGAATCAATAGATGACATTTACCAGGATGGGGCGGCACCTGAATTGTTGTGCCACAGTCTAATGCTGGTGAGATCCCCCAGTGGAAAGGGAGTAGCGAGGAGAAACTCATCGACTGAACCTTGCTGAAATATTGGTTTCTTTGGGTCAATCAGATGATGGGAATCACTACGGCCTGCTGAACCATAGAGAGTTATTATTACCTGTGTAAATAACAAAGAAATGTATGATACATCTTACTACTACCATGAAATTCCTGCCCATCAGCTCAGCAGTGAGGATGGGGCTGAATTTTACATGTTATTATGAATGTGAAACTAAGCTAAAGTTCACTTAGGATCCAAATAAGAGTAATCTTCTGAATTTAATGAGATCAGGTCAGCAAATAATCCAGGAATGTTACATAAGAACATAAGAACATAGAAATAGGAGCAGGAGTAGGCCATACGGCCCCTCAAGCCTGCTCCGCCATTTAATATGATCATGGCTGATCTGATCATGGACTCAGGTCCACTTCCCTGCCCGTTCCCTAAAACGCTTTAATCCCTTATCGGTTAAGAAGCTGTCTATTTCTGTCTTAAATTTATTCAATGTCCCGGCTTTCACAGCTCTCTGAGGCAGCGAATTCCACAGATTTACAACCATCTGAGAGAAGAAATTCCTCCTCATCTCAGTTTTAAATGGGCGGCCCCTTATTCTAAGATTATGCCCCCTAGTTCTAGTGGAAACATCCTCTTTGCATCCATCTTGTCAAGCCCCCTCATAATCTTATACGTTTCGATAAGAACACCTCTTATTATTCTGAATTCCAATGAGTAGAGGCCCAACCTACTCAACCTTTCCTCATAAGTCAACCCCTTCATCTCCGGAATCAACCTAGTGAACCTTCTCTGAACTGCCTCCAAAGCAAGTATATCCTTTCGTAAATATGGAAACCAAAACTGCATGCAGTATTCCAGGTGTGGCCTCACCAATACCCTGTATAACTGTAGCAAGACTTCCATGCTTTTATACTCCATCCCCTTTGCAATAAAGGCCAAGATTCCATTGGCCTTCCTTATCACTTGTTGTACCTGCATACTATCCTTTTGTGTTTCATGCACAAGTATCCCCAGGTCCCGCTGTACTCCAGCACTTTGAAATTTTTCTCCATTTACATAATAACTTGCTCTTTGACTTTTTCTGCCAAAGTGCATGACCTCACACTTTCCAACATTATACTCCATCTGCCAAATTTTTGCCCACTCACTTAGCCTGTCTAAGTTTTTTTGCAGATTTTTTGTGACCTCCTCACACATTGCTTTTCCTCCCATCTTTTTATCGTCAGCAAACTTGGCTATGTGACACTCGGTCCCTTCTTACAAGACTAAACGGTGGCACAATTGAGGAACAGCGGAGGACTTTTAAGGAGCTCTTTCATAGTGCGCAACAAAAATATATTCCAGTGAAAAAGAAGGGTGGTAAGAGAAGGGATAGCCAGCAGTGGATAACCAAGGAAATAAAGGAGAGTATCAAATCAAAGACCAATGTGTATAAGGTGGCCAAGGTTAGTGGGAAACTAGAAGATTGGGAAAATTTTAAACAACAGCAAAGTATGACTAAAAAAGCAATAAAGAAAGGAAAGATAGATTACGAAGGTAAACTTGCGCAAAACATAAAAACAGATAGTAAAAGCTTTTACAGATATATAAAACGGAAAAGAGTGACTAAAGTAAATGTTGGTCCCTTAGAAGATGAGAAGGGGGATTTAATAATGGGAAATGTGGAAATGGCTGAGACTGTAAACAATTATTTTGCTTCGGTCTTCACAGTGGAAGACACAAAAACCATGCCAAAAATTGCTGGTCATGGGAATGTGGGAAGGGAGGACCTTGAGACAATCACTATCACTGGGGGGGTAGTGCTGGACAGGCTAATGGGACTCAAGTAGACAAGTCCCCTGGTCTTGATGAAATGCATCCAAGGTATTAAAAGAGATGGCGGACAGGTCTCAGGCAAGTGCAGCATTCCAGAGCTGTGAAATAAAGGTGCAGGTCCAGAGTGACCTTGACTTCACTACATGCCTCGTGTGAATCTGTACTGAGGGGACAGGACTTTACAGTGGCGACGAGTTACGGGATTACAGAATCCACAGAATGGCGAACAACGGATCAGATGAAAAGTACAATGCAGGAGACAATTGGGAGGACTTTATAGAAAGGCTCCAGCAAAGCTTTGTAACCAAAGAATGGTTAGGCAACGATAAGGCAGACAAGAGAAGAGCCCATCTCTTGACCAGCTGTGGCTCGAAAACATACGCTTTAATGAAGGATCTGTTGGCACCCGAGAAACCAGCAAGCAAGTCGTTTGAAGAATTGAGCACACTGGTAAGAGACCACCTGAATGAAGCCAGCGAGCAGCCTACACATGGCCAGGCACAGGTTCTACAACTTCAGACATTGTGTGGGCCAGAGCATACCTGACTTCGTGGCGGAACTTCGGAGGTTGGCTAGTTTATGTGAGTTCTCCGATGAACTGAGGAGAGAAATGCTGAGAGACTTTTTCATTGAAGGAATAGGCCACGCAGGCATATTCCGAAAGCTCATAGAGACCAAGAACCTGACCTTAGAGGCAGCAGCACTGGTTGCACAGACATTCTTGGTAGGGGAAGAAGAAACGAGGTTGATTTACAATGCAGGTACGACAACTAATGAAATATCGGAACAAGAAGTTCACAGCACGAAACAAGCTGCTACCCCCACACACAGACAAAACCGGGAGAACAGGCTCTCGACAGCAGGCAGAAGCCATCAAGGACCACAAGAACGGCCGTTCACACCTCATCAACCCACAATGCGAGCAATCAACTACAAACTGAGAGAAGCTCAAGAGAGATCAGCCAGACGCAGCTCATTCTTTGGGAACACTTTGAACAATGGAGGTGTGGGGGTGGGCACTCATCAAGGGGATGTCGATTTCAGCAGGCTGTTTGCAGAAATTGTGAATATACAGGGCATTTGGCCCGCATGTGCAAAAAAACGGCAGCTCGGCTGGTATACGAATCGGATGGGTCGGAAAGCGGACCAGAAGATGGTGGAGACAGTACCCGGGACACCGATGTACAACACGATCAATGGCCACTGCTCCTACAACAGGATGCCTCCTATAATGATGAGGGTCCTACTCAACTGGATATCTGTCAACATGGAGCTGGATACTGGAGCGAATCAATCTCTCATGGGCGCTCAACAATTTGAACAACTGTGGCCGCATAAAAGAGAAAGACCAAAACTCACAAGGGTCGACACCAAACTAAGGACCTATACCAAAGAAATCGTACCAGTCCTTGGCAGCGCCATGCTCTCTGTCACACACAAAGGGACAGTGAACCGACTTCCCCTGTGGATTGTCCCCGGAGACCCCCCAGCACTGCTGGGGAGAAGCTGGCTGGAAAAACTAAACTGGAAATGGGATGATGTCCCTGCCATGTCATTAGAGGAACGGACCTCCTGCTCAACAGTTATAAAGCGATTTGAACATCTCTTTCAGCCAGATGTGGGCACTTTCAAAGGGGCCAAAGTCAAAATCTGCATCACACAGGATGCTAGACCGGTCCATCACAAGGTCAGAGCTGTACCCTAGGTGATGAGGGAAAAGATTGAATATGAACTAGACAGGCTTCTGCGGGAAGGCATTATATTACCTGTGGAATTTAGCGACTGGGCAAGTCCCATCGTCCCAGTCATGAAGCCTGATGGATCCGTACGAATCTGTGGGGACTACAAATCTACCATAAACAGAGTCTCCCTACAGGACCAGTACCCGCTGCCCAGAGTGGAGGACTTATTTGCCACATTGGCTGGAGGTAAACTTTTCTCAAAATTAGACCTCACATCTGCATATATGACGCAAGAATTGACCGAGGAATCCAAGCTACTCACCACCGTCAACACACATCGAGACCTTTTCATGTACAATCGTTGCCCATTCGGCATCAGGTCGGCAGCTGCCATATTCCAGCGCAACATGGAGAGTCTGCTCAAGTCCATCCCGGGGACGGTTGTATTTCAAGACGACATACTTATCACGGGCAGGAACACCGACTCCCATCTCCATGATTTGGAGGAAGTACTAAAGCGGTTGGATCGGGTAGGCCTACCAGTCAAGAAATCCAAGTGCCTGTTTCTTGCACCCGAGGTTGAATTTTTGGGCAGAAGGATTGTCGCTGATGGAATCTGCCCAACAGAGTCCAAAACAGAAGCAATTCACCTGGCACCCAGGCCCCGGAATGTCTCAGAACTGCGCGCCTTTCTCGGGCTACTCAATTACTTTGGGAACTTTATCCAGAACTTAAGCATGCTGCTGGAGCCTCTCCACGTGCTACTCAGGAAGGGGTGCGATTGGTTTTGGGGGGACGCCCAGGAACGCGCCTTCAATAAGGCACACAACCTTCTGTGTTCCAACAGTGTTTTGACTTTCTTGGAACCAGGTAAAAAGCTAGTTCTCACATGCGATGCGTCAGCGTATGGGGTCGGGTGCGTTTTGCAACATGTCAATAGTGCGGGCAAATTACAACCCATAGCTTATGCCTCCAGGTCACTTTCGCGGGCGGAGCGCGGGTACGGAATGGTAGAGAAGGAGGCGCTCGCGTGCGTGTACGGTGTCAAAAAGATGCACCAAGACCTTTTCGGGGCCAAGTTCGCGTTAGAAACCGACCACAAGCCCCTCACGTCCCTCCTATCCGAGAGCAAGGCAATAAACGCCAACGCCTCGGCGCGAATTCAACGGTGGGCACTCATGCTGGCGTCCTGCAACTATACCATAAGGAACAGACCAGGCACAGACAACTGTGCCGACGCGCTCAGCAGGCTACCCCTGGCGACCACGGAAGGGTCTGACGAACAGAACTGTGCGATAGTCATGGCAATCAATGCCTTTGAGTTTACAGGTTCGTCCATGAGGGCTCGCCAAATCAGAGCCTGAACGACCAGCGACCCCACGTTATCCTTAGTAAAAAGATGTGTCCTAACCGGTGACTGGGCAGAGGCTCGCGATGCCCTGCCCCGAGGAATTAAAACCCTTTCACAGGCGCATGCATGAGCTATCACTACAAGCTGACTGCCTGATGTGGGGCAGCCGAGTAGTCATGCCTCTGCGAGGCAGAGAGGTATTTGTCCGGGAGCTCCACTGCGAGCACCTGGGGATCGTTCTCATGAAGGCCATAGCCAGATCCCACGTCTGGTGGCCTGGTATTGACTCGGACTTGGAGCTCTGCGTCCGAAGGTGCACCATTTGTGCCCAACTCAGCAATGCCCCCAGGGAGGCTCCACTGAGCCCTTGGCCCTGGCCTACCAAACCGTGGTCGCGGGTGCACTTAGACTATGCGGGCCCATTCATGGGCAAAATGTTCCTCGTAGTTGTAGATGCATTTTCAAAGTGGATCGAATGCACCATTTTAAACTCGAGCACAACCTCCACCACTGTGGAGAGCCTCGCAACCATGTTTGCAACGCACGGAATCCCTGACATATTGGTCAGTGACAATGGTCCGTGCTTCACCAGCGCAAAATTTCAAGACTTTATAATTGACCACGGCATAAATCACGTCAAGACGGCACCGTTCAAACCAGCCTCCAACGGCCAGGCGGAGAGAGCAGTGCAAATCATTAAACAAGGCATGCTTAAAATCCAAGGTCCCACGCTGCAGAATCGCCTGTCGCGACTGCTGCTGGCATACAGATCTCGTCCGCACTCACTGACTGGGATTCCCCCCGCGCAACTGTTGATGAAAAGGACTTTTAAAACAAGGCTCTCATTAATCCTCCCAGACATGCACGAAATTGTTGAGGCAAAGCGCCGTAAGCTGATTGAGTACCATGACAGAAATTCGAGGGGGGAGATGGAATGAGATAGGGGACAAAGTGTTTGTACTAAACTATGGCAGGGGTCCCAAATGGCTTGCAGGGACAGTAACGGGCAAGGAAGGAAACAGGTTACTGATAGTACAAATGGACTATGGCAAAACCTGCCGGAGGCATGTAAACCAAGTCAAAAGCAGATTTACCAACAACACTGCGGAACCAGAGGCGGACTACAATGTGGAACTCGCACCACACCTGGTGGACAGACAGAGGGAATAACCTGAGGAAAGGGCAATCCCAACAGACAGCCCAGGCGAGTCAACAACAATCACACCAATTGAAACAGACAGCCCAGGCGAGATACCAGCAACCACACCCAAAGAAAAACAGACACCAAGGCAAACAACTGAACCACAACTCAGACGCTCCACGCGAAAGCGTAGACCACCTGAGAGACTGAACCTATAAAGACAATAAGACCTTGGGGGAGGATGATGTCATGTATCTTACATTATTATATATAACTGTATCCTAACATGCTATACATGACTGTAATAAGATATAACCTGTAACCACCAGCATACCTTACCACCAGGGGTGCACTTGCAAGAGACAGGTATATAAGGACAGTTCTCTGGCAAGTGCAGCATTCCAGAGCTGTGAAATAAAGGTGCAGGTCCAGAGTGACCTTGACTTCACTACATGCCTCGTGTGAATCTGTACTGAGGGGACAGGACTTTGCAGAGGGTGAGAGAGTTGGATCTCTAACCAGTGTCCTAAGCTTAAATAAAGGAGACTACAAAGGTATGAAGGCAGAGTTGGCTAAAGTGGACTGGGAAAATCGATTACAGAGTGGGACGGTTGATGAGCAGTGGCAGACATTTAAGGAGATATTTCATAAATCGCAACAAAATTATATTCCAAAGAGAAGGAAATACTTTAAGAGAAGGGATAACCATCTGTGGCTAACTAAGGAAATAAAGGATGGTATCAAATTGAAAACAAGGGAATAAAAATTGGCCAAGATTAGTGGGAGGCCAGAGGATTGGGAAACTTAATAACCAGCAAAGAATGACTAAAAAAATAATAAAGAGAGGGAAGATAGATTATGAAAGTAAACTAGCAAGAAATATAAAAACAGATAGTAAGAGTTTCCACAGGTATATATAACGGAAGAGAGTGGCTAAAGTAAATGTTGGTCCCTTAGAGGATGAGACTGGGGAATTAATAATGGGGAGCAAGGAAATGGCAGATATTTTGAATAAATATTTTGTATCGGTTTTCATGGTAGAAGACACTAAAAGCATCCCAATAATGGATAATCAAGGGTCTATAGGGAAGGAGGAACTTAAAACAATCACTGTCACTAAAGAAGAAGTACTCGATAAAATAATGGGACTAAAGGTGGACAAGTCCCCTGGATCCTCGGGTCTTAAAAGAAATAGCTGCAGAGATAATGGATGCATTGGTTGTAATCTACCAAAATTCCCAGCGGCTTGGAAAACCACAAATGTAACACCCCTATAGACCAGTTAGCCTAACATCTGTTGTTGGTAAAATGTTGGACTCCATTATTAAGGAAGTAGTAGCAGGACATTTGGAAAAGCATAATTTAGTCAAGCAGAGTCAATATGATATTATAAAAGGGAAATCATGTTTGACAAATTTGCTGGAGTTCTTTGAGGATGTAATGAGTAGGGTGGATAAGGGGGAACCAGTGGATGTGGTGTATTTGGATTTCCAGAAGGCATTCGATAAGGTTCCACATAAAAGGTTACTGCACAAGATAAAAGTTCACGGGACTGGGGGTAATTTGTTAGTATGGATAGACAATTGGCTAACTAACAGAAAACAGAGAGTTGGAATAACTGGGTCATTTTCCGGTTGACAAACAATAACGAGTTGGGTGCCACAGAGATCGGTGCTGGGCCTCAACTATTTACAATCTATATTAATGATTTGGATGAAGGCACCGAGTGTAATGTAGCCAAATTTGCTGATGATACAAAGATGGGTGGGAAAACAAGTTATGAGGAGGACACAAAAAATCTGCAAAGGGATATAAACAGGCTAAGTCAGTAGGCAAACATTTGGCAGATGGAGTATAATGTGGGAAAGTACGATGTTATCCACTTTGGCAGAAAAAATAGAAAAGCAAATTATAATTTAAATGGAGAAAAATTACAAAATGCTACAGTACAGAGGGACCTGGGGGTCCTTGTGCATGAAACGCAAAAAGTTAGTATGCAGGTGCAGCAAGTAATCAGGAAGGCAAATGGAATGTTGGCATTTATTGCAAGGGGGATAGAGTATAAAAGCAGAGAAGTCCTGCTACAACTGTACAGGATATTGGTGAGGCCACACCTAGAGTACTGCATACAGTTTTTGGTCTCCTTGTTTACTTGCATTGAAGGCAGTTCAGAGAAGGTTCATTTGGTTGGTTCCTGAGATGAAGGTTGACTTATGAAGAAAGGTTGAGCAGGTTGGGCCTGTACTCATTGGAGTTCAGAAGAATGAGAGGTGATCTTATTGAGCCATATAAGACAATGACGGGGCTCGACAAGGTAGATGCAGAGAAGATGTTTCCACTCATGGGGGGAATCTAGAATTAGGGGGCAGAGTTTTAAAATAAGGGGTCACCCATTTAAAACTGAGATGAGGAGGAATTTCTCCTCTCAGAGGGTTGTAAATCTGTGGAATCTGCCCTATAGAGCTGCGGAGACTGGGTCATTGAATATATTTAAGGCAGAGATGGACAGATTTTTGAGCGATAAGGGAGTGAAGGATTATGGGGAGTGGGCAGGGAAGTGGAGCTGAGCCCAGGATCAGATCAGCTGTGATCTTATTGAATGGCAGAGCAGGCTTGAGGGACCAAATGGATGGGTGCAGTCACAACAATACTCGAGAAGCTCAACACAATCCAGTTCAAACCGTCCACTCTATCAGTGTCCCTGTCGTGAACTCAATGAACCCCCATTTCCCACTATCTACAGGATGCACTGTAGCAACTCATCAAGCTTGCTTTGACAGCATATCCAAGCCTTGCCAACTCTGTCACTATGAAGGACAGGAGCAGAAATATTATGGGAGTGCAATTACCTTTAAAGTCTCTTTCCAAGTCTTACTCCATCCTGGCTTGGATATACATTGCTGTTCCTTAACTGTCGCTGGGTCCAAATCCTAGAATTCCCTACCCAACAGCAATGACTCAAGGATGAGGCCCACCACCACTTTCTCAGGGCAACTAGGGATATAAGAGTGACCTTCCCAGCATCACTCACATCCAAAGAACAAATTTAAAAAATATATAAAACTTCATCTGGTTATACCAATAATTGCTATTTATGAAAAACACATTATTCTCCAATCATGACATTCAATTCTTAATTACTTTATTCTTTCCATAATTGTAGTAAGTTATTTTGAAACCCCCAATTACTCTATTAACAATTCAATTTTATTTTATTTGTACAGCATTTGTATTTATCTTTTCCCAGACCTTAGATGTGGTGCCTGCTCCTCTTCGATGACCGGTGAAGACTTTCACCAAGTAATAGTATTTGGCAAATGGGTCATTATCTGCAAGAACGGTCTTTTTCACCTAAATGCAAAAAATATTTTAAGCAAAGACAATTCAATGACTTCTAAACAGCAATGTTAAGGTGTTGATACAAAATATAAAATGTTCTATTTTTAAGCATTAATTATTTGAAAGGCTCTGCAAAGGTAGATGACGTGATTGTTGTTCCTGACCATGTATCATCATTGAGAAGTAGGACACCAGTTCACCAATGACACACGATCCCCGCACAGCAAGATCTTGATCTTATTAGGTTCTCTGAGAAAATGCCACGTCAGTGAAAAACATACTTAAGGAAGGGGAAAACAGAAACTGTGGAAACATTTAGAAGCTGCCACCAATGCGTAATCATCAGAGGCTTTGTTATCTTTGTTACCTCTAGACTTGACTATTGCAACGCACTCCTGGCTGGCCTCCCACATTTTATCCTACGTAAACTAGAGGTGATCGAAAACTCGACTGCCTGTGTCCTAACTCGCACCAAGTCCCGCTCACCCATCACTCCTGTGCTCGCTGACCTTCGTTGGCTTCTGGTTAAGTAAATTCTCATCCTTATTTTCAAATCTTTCCATGGCCTCGCCCCTCCCTATCTCTGTAATCTTCTCCAGCCCCACAATCCCCCCCGCACCCCCACCGGCCCCAACATGTCTGCGCTTCTCTAATTCTGCCCTCCTAAACATCCCTGATTATATTCGTTCAACCATTGGTGGCCGTGCCTTCTGTTGCCTAGGCCCCAAGCTCTGGAACTACCTGGCTAAACCTCTCCACCTCTCTATCTCTCTTTCCTCCTTCAAGACGCTCCTTAAAACATACTGTTGTTTCTGGAGAAAGAGTCAAACTGAACACTGTGAGCTCAAAGTAAAGTGTGACCTTAGTCATTTATTGCAGGTCTCCAGAGTGCCTCTCCAACCTGTGAAGCCTTCTTAAATACCTGTGCTCCCAAGGGATTATGGGATCCCTTGGGACTCCGGGGAATATGCCCTCTGGTGGCTGTACAGAGTAAATACAAGTCCACATATATAACACATACCTCTTTGACCAAGATTTTGGTCACTTACGCTAATTTCTACATATGCGGCTCGGTGTCAAATTGTTATCATATAATACTCCTGTAAAGCGCCTTGGGTAGTTTCACTACATTAAAGGCACGATATAAATGCAAGTTGTTGTTGTTGTTCAGCACAGCTGCCTTCTCAGTTAATCTATGGTAAGTGGGATTGCAAAGGCACTTTACATTAAACCAGGGGTCAAATAAATTGAATAAGTATGACCTGTCATTTACCTATAAGATACAGTATTGCCCAAATTTAAAATCATCATCATCATCATAGACAGTCCCTCGAACAAAGATGAACCATTTAATGTACATTCCCTTGCCTTGTTAGCCATCCCCATGGGCTGCCCTGACCTGTGTGAGAACACCACCGCAGGTCGGGGCTATAAATAGAGCTGGAGCGCCGGGCCCTGGAACATCGTGGGAGAAGGTGCGGCAAATGAGGGTACAGGGCCCAGAAGAGCCGAGGGCCCAGGGGCAGCACGGACCTGCCCACACTGCGATATGTGTGCGCACTAGGTCTGTGCAGCAGAGCAGGTCTCCAGTCGTCTTGGTTAACCCTTGCCACTGGATAAAGGCCTAGCTCTGTCGAGCCCGTGTGGTGGCTGATGTGCAACGGTCACCACATGTTAAAAAAATCCACACACCGGCATCTTCCACCCTCTCGAAGTACAAAGGAAGAGCACACTATTTTCAGAAATTGGCATCGCACTTTAAAATAATATACTTTGCAAGAGCCATTGACTGTTTAAAAACCTTGTAAGCTGATATTCCCACTCTGTGGTGCAAAATAAATGTTAGGGAAACTTTATAATCTTTCTCTTTTGCATGCTTCACGGTAATTAAACAGTATGCTAGAATATAATTGCGTAAAACATTAATTTGTTTTTTTTATCACATTCTGTTCCATTTTATATTCACTAAAAATATTGATACAATTAATAAATATCTATGTTCAGGCCTATATGAGGTTTAGTATGTAGTAGCATCAGGCTAATCTGCAATGCCAATTTAATAGAAAAATTAATATTTTGCAATCTTCCATATCACGTCACTTTCATCACTTTGAAGCACTATAGCATTTTTAAATCATCTGGATACATGTGGTTTTAATATGGAAAATATTGCAACAAATTCTGTTAAGCATTAATATGCTTTGTTATGTCTGGTTTTCTTTAATTTGTAATTTAAGTAGTTAGTAATAAATTAAATCTCAAAGTTACAACATCTTATGAACAGTTTCCTTACCTTCACTAAATCCTGTCTATCTTTTGCTCGAGCCCAAATGACCACGATGATGTAAATTCCAACAATAGCAGCCAATAATGCGACCACCACGGAGTTGTCTTTGATTCGAGAAAATAACTGTATTGTTTGTGTGATATCCACCTTATTAGGCAAGACCAGGAAAGAGGTAGCAAACAAACTAAAGTGGTTGCAAAGACATTGGGTCCTTTCTAGGTTTGATCTTGGGCCCACCTACCGTGATAAAGATAAAACAAATGTGAATCATTCTTCAATATGAAAGACAAATACTATAGTAGAAATTTCTAGAACCTCCTCAGAGTGGGCTGGAGACTGGCGAGGAATGTCAAATTGAACAATGATCCGAACTAGGTCATTACAAGTTTATTTGCCAAAATCTAAATTTGCCAGAATTCAAAGCAATTCATGTTTGGGTTTCTCCAGAACAGAAATGGTGATTGGTGAACAATGTAATGCTCAATGCTGGTCTGTTTTTCAACAACAACTCACATTTCTATAGCTCTCCTCATATTCAGAGATATATCTTCAAGCTCTTCACAAGACAGAGACGAGAACAGTGGATTCTGAACTGGAATGAAGAAGGGGGTGACTGTACGATAAAGGAGATGGGAAGGCACAGCTGAAGAGAATGGTATTTAGGAGGCTTGTGAAAGGGGGGGGTGGGTGAGTAGAGTTTTGAAAGACAAGGTGTAATGGTTGAAAAAGTGGACATTGATGGGGAAGCAGCGAGCAACTTAATGTCAGCGGCATGTCCAGAATATATGGCTGCAGGACACTGCTGAGTTAAGGTGGAGCAAGGCAATAGCAGATTTTGACAACAAGGATGGTCACCTTGAAGTCAATTCCAGGCATCTTGTGGTGCAGAGCTTGGAACCGCAGAGATGATGGGAACGTAATGCTTTTTGCGGCTGAAGATGCAGGTTGCAGCATTCTGAATGAGTTTTAATTTGTGGAGGGTGGAAATGGAGAGCAACTTGGAGAACTTTAGAAAGGTCAACGGTTGTGGTTATAAAAGTGCGAATTAGGCATTTTTCCTGTCATGATAATTATCTGGTGAATCGCTCTCAATTGCAGTTAAGAAAGATGGTTGGGTTTGTTTATTTTTAAATAAGTACTGTAGGGGTGAAATTGCCCTGCACCCTGATTGGGTACTTCATGCGCCCAGTGTGGAAGTCCCACCCAAGCTGCTGAATTGGGTTTACCACCCCTCAATCTCGTGCGCTCCACTTCCTGTAGGGGCGGGACCAGCGGTGCTAACAGGGCGCAGTCGGGAGCGCAACGCGGATGCTCCATGTGACGCTGATGCGCATCAATGCCTCTCCCCTTCGCTAAAAGGGGAGGGCCATTGCGCACTTTGCAAGGCCTCTTGATGGTCTCCACTGGACCACCAGGGCAACATGGTACCGAGGCTGCAGCCCCGAAACAGAGTGCCAGGCTGCACGATGGCGTCCCGGACCATGCTAGGGGGAGAACCAATAGAGCCAACCTGAGAGTCGGCAAAACGAGCAAGATGGCGGCGCGAGGCATGGCGACTTCCCCTTTAACTTACGTCCCGCGAACGGATGTCAGCTTTGCGACCTGCGAGGCTGGCCCTGGCACTCGCTCGTGCCAGCCTCGTGGGGCGCATGGCAATATCTTCAGCAGGGAGGAAAGATGTCGGCATGTGGCGCTAAGGGATCGCCGCACACGCCGATGATGCAGCGACCCTGGGCGCGGCACTCATCGCTGGGCAATTTCCCGGGAACGGTAGCCCCTCCCGCCCCCTCCACTGGGCAAAAAGAGCTTTGTACCCCATTACCACCCCCCCCAGAGGTGCTAACAGGCGTCGCAAAAAGGGGAAATTTCACCCCCTGTATCATTTATTTTTCCTAACTGGCATCTCGTAGCAGGCATTTGACATTTTGGTAGTTCAATGGGAACTGAGCAATCCCCCAGCAGACGTGTAGCAGGGTACATATTTGATCTTTTGAGAAGGTGTATTTTTTAGTTCTTAGACATAGAAAATAGGTGCAGGAGTAGGCCATTCGGCCCTTCGAGCCTGCACCGCCATTCAATGAGTTCATGGCTGAACATGCAACTTCAGTACCCCATTCCTGCTTTCTCGCCATACCCCTTGATCCCCCTAGTAGTAAGGTCTACATCTAACTCCTTTTTGAATATATTTAGTGAATTTGCCTCAACAACTTTCTGTGGTAGAGAATTCCACAGGTTCACCACTCTCTGGGTGAAGAAGTTTCTCCTCATCACGGTCCTAAATGGCTTCCCCCTTATCCTTAGACTGTGACCCCTGGTTCTGGACTTCCCCAATATTGGGAACATTCTTCCTGCAGCTAACCTGTCTAAACCCGTCAGAATTTTAAACGTTTCTATGAGATCCCCTCTCATTCTTCTGAACTCCAGTGAATACAGGCAAAGTTGATCCACTCTTTCTTGATATGTCAGTCCTGCCATCCTGGTGAACCTTTGCTGCACTCCCTCAATAGCAAGAATGTCCTTCCTCAAGTTAGGAGACCAAAACTGTACACAATACTCCAGGTGTGGCCTCACCAAGGCCCTGTACAACTGTAGTAACACCTCCCTGCCCCTGTACTCAAATCCCCTCGGTATGAAGGCCAACATGCCATTTGCTTTCTTAACCGTCTGCTGTACCTGCATGCCAACCTTCAATGACTGATGTACCATGACACCCAGGTCTCGTTGCACCTCCCCTTTTCCAATCTGTCACCATTCAGATAATAGTCTGTCTCTCTGTTTTTACCACCAAAGTGGATAATCTCACATTTATCCACATTATACTTCATCTGCCATGCATTTGCCCACTCACCTAACCTATCCAAGTCACTCTGCAGCCTCATAGCAACCTCCTCGCAGCTCACACTGCCACCCAACTTAGTGTCATCTGCAAATTTGGAGATACTACACTTAATCCCCTCGTCCAAATCATTAATGTACAATGTAAACAGCTGGGGCCCCAGCACAGAACCTTGCTAGTCACTACCTGCCATTCTGAAAAGTACCCATTTACTCCTACTCTTTGCTTCCTGTCTGACAACCAGTTCTCAATCCACGTCAGCACACTACCCCCAATCCCATGTGCTTTAACTTTGCACATTAATCTCTTGTGTGGGACCTTGTCGAAAACCTTCTGAAAGTCCAAATACACCACATCAACTGGTTCTCCCTTTTCCACTCTACTGGAAACATCCTCAAAAAATTCCAGAAGATTTGTCAAGCATGATTTCCCTTTCACAAATCCATGCTGACTTGGACCTATCATGTCACCTCTTTCCAAATGCGCTGCTGTGACATCCTTAATAATTGATTCCATCATTTTACCCACTACCGATGTCAGGTTGACCGGTCTATAATTCCCCGTTTTCTCTCTCTCTCCTTTTTTAAAAAGTGGGGTTACATTGGCTACCCTCCACTCCATAGGAACTGATCTAGGGTCTATGGAATGTTGGAAAATGACTGTCAATGCATCCGCCACCTTTCCAAGGCCACCTCCTTAAGTACTCTGGGATGCAGACCATCAGGCCCTGGGGATTTATCGGCCTTCAATCCCATCAATTTCGCCAACACAATTTCCCGACTAATAAGGATTTCCCTCAGTTTCTCCTTTTTACTAGACCCTCTGACCCCTTTTATATCCGGAAGGTTGTTTGTGTCCTCCTTAGTGAATACCAAACCAAAGTACTTGTTCAATTGGTCCGCCATTTCTTTGTTCCCCGTTATGACTTCCCCTGATTCTGACTGCAGGGGACCTACGTTTGTCTTTACTAACCTTTTTCTCTTTCCATATCTATAGAAGCTTTTGCAGTCCGTTTTAATGTTCCCTGCAAGCTTCCTCTCGTACTCTATTTTCCCTGCCCTAATCAAACCCTTTGTCCTCCTCTGCTCAGTTCTAAATTTCTCCCAGTCCCCTTGTTCGCTGCTATTTCTGGCCAATTTTTGTGCCACTTCCTTGGCTTTAATACTATCCCTGATTTCCCTTGATAGCCACGGTTGAGCCACCTTCCCTTTTTTATTTTTACGCCAGACAGGAATGTACAATTGTTGTAGTTCATCCATGCGGTCTCTAAATGTCTGCCATTGCCCATCCACTGTCAGCCCCTTAAATATCATTCGCCAATCTATCCTAGCCAATTCACGCTTCATACCTTCAAAGTTACCCTTCTTTAAGTTCTGGACCATGATCTCTGAATTAACTGTTTCATTCTCCATCCTAATGTAGAATTCCACCATATTATGGTCACTCTTCCCCAAGGGGCCTCGCACAACGAGATTGCTAATTAATCCTCTCTCATTACACAACACGCAGTCTAAGATGGCCTTCCCCCTAGTTGGTTCCTCAACATATTGGTCTAGAAAACCATCCTTATGCACTCCAGGAAATCCTCCTCCACCGTATTGCTTCCAGTTTGGTTATCCCAATCTATATGCATATTAAAGTCACCCATGATAACTGCTGCACCTTTATTGCATGCACCCCTAATTTCCTGTTTGATACCCTCCCTAACATCACTACTACTGTTTGGAGGTCTGTCCACAACTCCCACTAACGTTTTTTGCCCTTTGGTGTTCTGCAGCTCTACCCATATAGATTCCACATCATCCAAGCTAATGTCCTTCCTAACTATTGCATTAATCTCCTCTTTAACCAGCAATGCTACCTCACCTCCTTTTCCTTTTATTCTATCCTTCCTGAATGTTGAATACCCTTGGATGTTGAGTTCCCAGCCCTGATCATCCTGGAGCCATGTCTCTGTAATCCCAATCACATCATATCTGTTAACATCTATTTGCACAGTTAATTCATCCACCTTATTATGGATACTCCTTGCATTAAGACACAAAGCCTTCAGGCTTGTTTTTTTAACACCCTTTGTCTTTTTAGAATTATGATGTAGTGTGGCCCTTTTTGTTTCTTGCCTTTGTTTACTCGGCCTTCCATTATTGCTTTTTACCTTTCTACCATCTGTTTCTGACTCCATATTACTTTGCCCTGTCTCGCTGCATAGGTTCCCATCCCCCTGCCATATTAGTTTAAACACTCCCGAACTGCATCAGCAAATTTTACCCCCAGGACATCAGTTCCAGTCCTGCCCAAATGCAGACCGTCCCTTTTGTACAGGTCCCACTTCCCCCAGAACTGGTTCCAATGTCCCAGGAATTTGAATCCCTCCCTCTTGCACCACTGCTCAATCCACATATTTATTTTAACTATCCTGCTCCCTCTATTCTGATTAGCATGTGTCACTGGTAGCAATCCAGAGATTACTACCTTTGAGGTCCTACTTTTTAATTTAACTCCTAGCTCCCTAAATTCAGCTTGAAGGACCTCTTCCCACTCCTTACCTATATCGTTGGTAACTACATGTACCACAACAACTGGCTGTTCACCCTCCCTCTCCAGAATGCTCTGCAGCTGCTCCGAGACATCCTTGACCCTTGCACCAGGGAGGCAACATACCATCCTGGAGTCCTGGTTGCGGCTGCAGAAACTCCTATCTATTCCCCTTACAATAGAGTCCCCTATCACTATAGCTCTCCCACTCTTTTTCCCGCCCTTCTGTGCAGCAGAGCCACCCATGGTGCCATGAACCTGGCTGCTGGTGCCTTCCTCTGGTAAGTCATCTCCCCCAACAGTATCCAAAACGGTATATCTGTTTTGGAGGGAGATGACCGCAGGTGTCTCCTGCACTACCTTCCTGCTCTTGCCTTGTCTCTTGGTCACCCATTCACTATCTGTCCTAACCCTTACCTGCGGTGTGACCAACTCACTAAATGTGCTATCCACAACATTCTCAGCATTGCGCATGCTCCAGAGTGAGTCCATCCGCAGCTCCAGTGCCGTCATGCGGTCTGTCAAGAGCTGCAGCTGGACACACTTCCCGCACACATAGTCGTCAGGTATGTTATAAATCTTAGTATGTTATAAATCCTGAATCAACATATTTGCGCAAAAGTTTAATTTTAATTTGCAGTGATTAATTCCTAGGTTTCAAATACTCCTAGTTTGTCAGCTTGTTTTGCTCAATGCATTGCCATTTTTTAGTTACGGTAAAGAGTTGCTTTGTTTATTGCAGGCCTGGTGCTGATGGACGCCGGCTGATTTGCATTAAGGTGTAATCAAATGGTGTGTCAATTTATGATTTTGCTTCTTCCTTATGCATGAATGCTACATGCAGTCCAATAACATTTAACTCCTTAGAATAAGCTATGTTTTTATCTGTTCCAATCTGTTGCATATAATAGAATTAATTGCGGAGAACCATTAGTGCTATTGTCAGTTTTATATAGTATTGAAGCTTCATTCATCTTACCTTACATCCATGTGTTGACCAATAATGCTGTACCTCATCCCAATATACGCAGTTGGTATTGAAGGTACTTATAGTAAAAGTTGTAGGGTAGATCTCTGAAACATTCGGGAGAGGTTTGGCTGCCAAATAGTAAGTGCCATTCCTGCCCATTAACATTTCAGGACTAATAAGCCAACTGTAGACTTCAACTGGAAAGAGACAAATAATGGAAAAATGAATGATTTATTGTTACCAGATAAGATTCCAATATAAAAACTAAACTTGCTAGAGAAGAGAGGGCTTGAATAAAAAGCCACATATACTGAAACTTAAGAGTAGAATCATAGACTCCTACAGCATTGAAGGAGCCCATCGTGCTTGTGTCAACTCTTTGAAAGAGCTATCAAGTTAATCCCACTCCCCTGCTTTTTCCCCATAGCCCTGACAACTTTTCAGTTACAGCTATTTATCCAGTTCCCTTTTGAAAGTTACTATTGAATCTGCTTCAAGTACCTTTTCAGGCAATGCATTCTAGATCATAACAATTCGTTGGGCCGAAAATTACGGCCTCTCTGGGTACGATGTGCGCATACACCCAAAGAGGCCTCGCAAATGCCAGTTCTCAGCACATGATGCACCTACACCAAGAACCGGCTTTTGCGATCTGTCAAAGTGGCTTTTGACAGATCGCATGTATCCGCAGGAGAAGGACATCCGCAGGGCAGAGATTTGGGCTATTTGCCCAGCGAATGTCCTTCAAACTCTTACGCCTGGTAAAAGCAGGCGTATAGCCTACTTTTACCAACTTAAGAATTTTAAAACATAGAAAAATTTAATTTCATCACTAGTTTTTATATTAAAAACTCTGACCATTAAGGTAAGTTTATTTTTAATCCTATTAAAACATATTTAAAAAAATGTATTTGGTAAAACATTTAATTAAATTCAATTTCAATTAATTTTAAATATATGTGGTGTTTTTTTTAATTTATTGTGTAGTGTTTCTGTGTTTTTGGGAGGTATTCTCATCGATAGTAAGGGGAGCTCGCACAAACAGAGCTCCCATTATTATCAATGAGAATACTAGATGTTCATTGGTGTTCCAGGCCCACGTGATCCCAGGTTGCTGGAATGTGTGAGCCCACACACTGCAAATTGAATAGAGGCATCTGACCGTAATCCTATGTTCTTCCGGGACTACCAGGTACTTCCGTAAAAAAATTCCGGTCGGAGGCGTTTTCCCGCAGGAATCCTCTGACCACAATTTCCCCCCAGTTATGATTAATAAAAAAATCTTCTCATCTCTCCCTTGGTTCTTTTGCTAATTTGGGCTAATTTTCTTAAATCTGTGCCCTCTAGTTATCAACCCTTCTGCCAGTGGAAACAGTTTCTCCCTAGCTACTGAAACAAAGCCCTTCCTCATTTTGAACACATCTATTGAATCTCCCTTTAAT
Source organism: Pristiophorus japonicus (assembly GCF_044704955.1). Classification (NCBI taxonomy): domain Eukaryota; kingdom Metazoa; phylum Chordata; class Chondrichthyes; family Pristiophoridae; genus Pristiophorus; species Pristiophorus japonicus. The sequence continues at coordinate 156,901,932 of NC_091989.1, forward strand.
CGTCTTTGCTCTCCTACAGAGAACAGTCCCAACTTCTCTAGTCTAACTTTGCACAAAGCATTTTTAAATGTTAGCGATGTAGAGCTTGGAACTGGATAAGTCCGTGACAATTTATGCTAAACCTCAAACTTTTTAAAGATCTTTGAGGTCTAAAATTAATTAAGTTCCTGCTGTATTTTCTTTTGAGTCCTCTTGTTTAAAGTTTATATATTCATAAGTACAGTGCACAGAGTTCCTTTTCCCTGTAAGGACTTGTCTTTCTGCTTGTTCACTTTATATGGACATGTTAAACAGTGAAATACACCAATATTCTCTGACCAGTAGGTGGAAGCTGTGCAGAGATTTTATCGTGAACACTTACATTGTCTTCTTTTGAAATTTATAAGATGAACAAAATTGTGGCTTATGATAAATATTTCACTGATTTGTTGGGGGATTGTGAACCCTATAATTTACAGGTATCATTACAAGAACAAGCTACCTGCTCTGTACCACTTACCCCCAGGCGTCTTGCCTCTATCCTGTTCCATGGTTATTCCAAACGCCATGCTCTCACCAACTTATCAGTCCCATGTGCATGTTCAGCTGCCCATTCTTATTGCTTCACACATTGTGCCTTTTGATACTCTTTGCTCAGAACTCCTGCCCCCATCAGAACCTCTAACAGCATCCTGAATGAGCATCAATCTGACCCTTCACCCCACCCTCACCAAGTACAATTTGGCTAGCTTTCCATTGGCAACACCTCAGCCACCTATTCCCAACCCCCTCCCTAATGACCAGCTTTTCTGTCTCTTACATAGGAACATAGAAAATAGGTGCAGGAGTAGGCCATTCGGCCCTTCTAGACTGCACCGCCATTCAATGAGTTCATGGCTGAACATGCAACTTCAGTACCCCATTCCTGCTTTCTCGCCATACCCTTTGATCCCCTTAGTAGTAAGGACTTCATCTCACTCCTTTTTGGATATATTTGGTGAATTGGCCTCAACAACTTTCTGTGGTAGAGAATTCCACAGCTGTACCACTCTCTGGGTGAAGAAGATTCTCCTCATCTCAGTCCTAAATGGCTTACCCCTTATCCTTAGACTGTGACCCCTGGTTCTGGACTTCCCCAACATTGGGAACATTCTTCCTGCATCTAACCTGTCTGAACCCATCAGAATTTTAAATGTTTCTATGAGGTCCCCTCTCATTCTTCTGAACTCCAGTGATACAAGCCCAGTTGATCCAGTCTTTCTTGATAGGTCAGTCCCGCCATCCCGGGAATCAGTCTGGTGAACCTTTGCTGCACTCCCTCAATAGCAAGAATGTCCTTCCTCAAGTTAGGAGACCAAAACTGTACACAATACTCCAGGTATGGCCTCACCAAGGCCCTGTATAACTGTAGCAACACCTCCCTGCCCCTGTACTCAAATGCCCTCGCTATGAAGGCCAACATGCCATTTGCTTTCTTAACCGCCTGCTGTACCTGCATGCCAACCTTCAATGACTGATGTATCATGACACCCAGGTCTCGTTGCACCTCCCCTTTTCCTAATCTGTCACCATTCAGATAATAGTCTGTATCTCTGTTTTTACCACCAAAGTGGATAACCTCATATTTATCCACATTATACTTCATCTGCCATGCATTTGCCCACTCACCTAACCTATCCAAGTCACTCTGCAGCCTCATAGCATCCTCCTCGCAGCTCACACTGCCACCCAACTTAGTGTCATCCGCAAATTTGGAGATACTACATTTAATCCCCTCGTCTAAATCATTAATGTACAGTGTAAACAGCTGGGGCCCCAGCACAGAACCTTGCGGTACCCCACTAGTCACTGCCTGCCATTCTGAAAAGTACCCATTTACTCCTACTCTTTGCTTCCTGTCTGACAACCAGTTCTCAATCCATGTCAGCACACTACCCCCAATCCCATGTGCTTTAACTTTGCCCATTAATCTCTTGTGTGGGACCTTGTCGAAAGCCTTCTGAAAGTCCAAATATACCACATCAACTGGTTCTCCCTTGTCCACTCTACTGGAAACATCCTCAAAAAATTCCAGAAGATTTGTCAAGCGTGATTTCCCTTTCACAAATCCATGCTGACTTGGACCTATCATGTCACCTCTTTCCAAATGCGCTGCTGTGACATCCTTAATAATTGATTCCATCATTTTACCCACTACTGAGGTCAGGCTGACCGGTCTATAATTCCCTGTTTTCTTTCTCCCTCCTTTTTTAAAAAGTGGGGTTACATTGGGTACCCTCCACTCGATAGGAACTGATCCAAAGTCAATAGAATGTTGGAAAATGACTGTCAATACATCCGCTATTTCCAAGGCCACCTCCTTAAGTACTCTGGGATGCAGTCCATCAGGCCTTGGGGATTTATCAGCCTTCAATCCCATCAATTTCCCCAACACAATTTCCCGACTAATAAGGATTTCCCTCTTCTTCCCCAAGGATGAGCTGCATTTCCACCCTAACCAACCCCCATATCATCCAAATGGCAGGGAAATCAACCCAGGCCCTTGCTACACCCTCCTTAGACTGAGCATATTGATTGTTTTTGGTTCATTGTAACTCCACATCGCTGCAAAGAGAAAGCTACCTTGCCTTACTCTAACCCCTCCTCTCCCCAGTGAGCAGAGGGATCGTCTTTTCACACTGCCCCCTGTTCCCTCCACAGAGAATTAAAATAGGCCCTAGAAACTGTTTGCCTCCATTAGTAATCCTACAGATTTCCCCCACCCCCTGTCTTACCATCCCTTTTCCCCCATTCTTCTTCCTCTGTCCTCCTCCTCTCCAACTTTCTCCATCTCCCATCCCTCTCCCCAATACTCAATTCTCCATTCTCGTCCCCCTCCTTATCTCTGTGCCTGCTGACCTTCTTCTCCATCCTTGTCTCTGTTCACTCTTTTCTCAATACCCTTTTCTCCTCCCTCTCCATCTCCCTATCCCCCTACTCTCCCACACCTCTACTTTCTCCTTTCTAGCCAGCAGTATCCTCTCCTCCTCTTTCCTTGGTCCAATTATTTTCCTGCCCGCTAACCCGGCTTGACATGAATATTGCACGTAGTCTTGATTGCCAGTAACTAGATTTGTGAAACTCAATTCCTCAACTTCTCAGCACTATATTCACATTCGTGGGGGCTGAAATTCATCACCTCACCACCGACTGCCGCCCACTGCCGCCGACATTGCTCTTCTTCATCCGCCCAGTGCCACTTTCCATTTGGGCCGGAGCGGGCGGGAGGGGAGCACCGCCGGGAACCGCTCACTGACGTCAGCGGACGGCCGAGTGGCGCATCTGAGCTCCCGCCCACCGAGCTCCCAGATTCCTGCAGGCGGGATTCAGCGGGACTCGGTGGCAGAACGGGGGTGGACCGCTGGCTGGAGGCTAGCCTGTCCCCGACAGTAAGTAGGAAGAACCTGAAAAAAAGGCAAGTGAATATTTTTTTAAAATTTTCAACAGTGACTTACCTGTATGGGGTCCCCTGAAGGTCGTCGGATAGTTTTTTTTATATTTTAGTGTTGATTTTTTTTTTCAGCTCTTCGACCCTCCGTGGGCCCAACTCCATCCTCGGCGGCACTTGGGTGACAAGCGCCTCTGCCGCCGAGAATGAGACCTCCCGCCCGCTGCCACCCAGATTGGCGGCGTAGATCGTTGAATTGCCGCTCGCGACCTTCGAGGGACCTCGGCCATGACTATCCCGTCCAAAGTACCGTCCGGTACCTCGGCAGCCATCGGCGGCACTTTGGGCGGCAAATGGGCGGGCGGAGGCCTTGATGAAAATCGGCCCCCATGGTTTTCATAGTAACAAAATCAAATAGTATAATTTTACCTTCAGTATTGTTCTGTGGAATGAAGCTTGTTTCAAAATCATATAATGTCTCATTGGGTTTGGATCCATAGCTGAGGTACAGTTGCACTGAAGTAGCTGGCTCAGTTTCTACAGAGATTACTAAGGCTGATTCAGTATCTGTTACATGGAACTTCTGGATGACTGGTTTTGTAAAGGTGATATATGTAGTTGGGAAAAACTGGGTTGTGTTAGATCTGGGTAGCATAATCTGAAGAGAAAAGGAAAGTCAACATTGAGTTAGATTTAATTAATGGCAAAATAGTGAAAAATAAAACAATATGTAAACAAGAAAATTACAATATGCCCGTCATCACTTTCTTTACAGGATTAATAAAAATTACCTCAAAGGTGTCTGACAAATTCTCAATTTTTATTTCACTGCGATTTGAAGATAAAGATATATTGGTCATAGATCCACTGACATTACTTTGCTCAAGCCAGATTAAGGGATTTTCTCTAAAATTAACCATCTAAAAGATACAAGTGCAAAAAAGTGTGATTAAAAATCAGAGAGGACTTTGTTATAAGCAGAGTAAGCATTCATATGATATCACCAACATAACTCCTATGACTTATATGTAGTATAAACAGAATAAGTAATAGCAAACCATGGAATATGTTAAATATTTCTATGTGTAGCTCACTTTAAATAATTTATAACTTGTGAACTACCTAATTGGTCTGACGTTTGGAAATATCACATCTCATTGCTGGCCTTGAAATAGTCTCCATTTACTCAAAAGTTATGAGTGATAATTCTGTGATTGTATCACGTGTAAACACAAGATAAAATCACTGACAGTAATTTCTACTCTCAAATCTTTAATGAATTATCCATAAATGATGTGATGTTTCATCAAATTGTGATGGAACGTGTTTCAGTCCTTAGAGTGCAAAAGAATGAAATTACTGTACAACGAGGTACTAGGAAGACACCACAATGCCATTTACATGTACTACTTTCAAGTTAGTATACCGTGTTCGTTGCTCATGATGTGGTCTCCTCTACATTAGGGAGGCCAAAGGCTGATTGGGTGATTGCTTTGCTGAACATTTCTGTTCAGTCCACAAGTGTGACCCTGAGTTTCCAGTCGCCTGTCACTTTAATTCTCTGCCTCACACCCACTCTGACCTCAGCCTCCTATACTGTTCTAATGAAGCTTAACGGAAGCTCGAGGAACAGCATCTCAATCTTGCAATTAGGCACTTTACAGCCTTCTGGACTCAACATTGAGTTCAACAATTTCAGATCATAACCTCTGCTCCCATTTCTTTGGACAGCGGCTACTGGTAATGATTCTGCTGTTGCCATTTTCAGCTCCTCTAGGCCCATCTTTTTTTGTTTCTTTACTTGTCCCATTACCACCCCCTTTGTCTTGCTCCGTCATCCCTTTTGACATTTAATCTCTCCTGCCTTCCACCTTCCTTTTGTTCTTTTCTCCCCTCCCCCGCCCCCCCCACCCCCCTTTCCCTGGCTCTGTACTTGCTTAAAACCTGTTACATCTCTAAACCTTCCTGTTCCAATGAAAGGTCATCAATCTGAAACGTTAACTCTGTTTCTCTCTCCACAGATGCTGCCTGACCTGCTGAGTATTTCCTGTATTTTCTGTTTGTATACCACAATGTGATTTATTCATTCATTTAGTTTACACCATTCATGTTATTACTGTTGTACAAGTCAGCTCACAGTAAAGATTTTCCAAAAAATGCAAGTTCCTATTAAATTGGGACGACCCCCATTAAATTGGGTGGCCAGTCAGCATGATAAAATCTGAAAAGATAGTGAAATCTCTGTGTGTCACTAAATAAACAAAGCCTTGCGAGGCCAACTGACTGCATGGGAGCAAGTGGCAGTGTACGCACGGCGATGACATCATCGCTGACCCCTTATCGCACAGCACCGACCCCTTTACGCCCCGCGGTGGAAATTGCCCCCGCGGGAGCGAGGTCTGTGCGGGGCGATGCCACCGACAACACCTCTGTGCAAAAAGCTGTGGTGGTTGTAGCGCCCCAGCCGCCCTTAAAGGGGAGGTGCTACCACTGCAGCCGCCATCATTTTTGTGTCGGCCGACTCTTCAGTCGGCTCAACAATGGTGGTCGTTGGTTCGGCCGGACCGCCAACAGTCAGGCTGGCGCTCCCTCTTGGGTGCTGGGCCTCTGGCCATGCCAACACCCTCCCTGGTGGCCCAGTGAGCAGCACAAAATGTACTGATAAGATTGCAGCATTCCTCCCCTTTAACAGAAGTGGAGGGATGTTGCCACATGGCTCCATGATGCGGTGTGACAGTGACATGCAGCGCTGAGTTTGCAAACGCCGGGGGAACGCCGGGTTAGCGCAGTCAACATTTATTTGGAACGAAGAGCCCAAATCCGTGCCGGGGCTGGCACATCTCACGCCAGCACAAATAAAATCTCCAGCAGCGAAACGACCGCCCCAAACCTAGCGCGGGGCAATTTTGGCCCAATGTTCTTGACAAAAATGATGAAAACAAGGTAGGAGCACATATATGTGTGATTAAGAGCATCACCAAAGCATTGCAGGAGAGTGTTAGTTGGGGATTCTATAATTAGGAGGATAGACAGCCTATTTTGCAGCCATGGAGTCCTGAATGGTATATTACATAGAAAATAGGTGCAGGAGTAGGCCATTCGGCCCTTCTAGCCTGCACCACCATTCAATGAGTTCATGGCTGAACATGCAACTTCAGTATCCCATTCCTGCTTTCTCGCCATACCCCTTGATCCCCCTAGTAGTAAGGACTACATTTAACTCCTTTTTGAATATATTTAGTGAATTGGCCTCAACAACTTTCTGTGGTAGAGAATTCCACAGGTTCACCACTCTCTGGGTGAAGAAGTTTCTCCTCATCTTGGTCCTAAATGGCTTACCCCTTATCCTTAGACTGTGACCCCTGGTTCTGGACTTCCCCAACATTGGGAACATTCTTCCTGCATCTAACCTGTCTAAACCCGACAGAATTTTAAACGTTTCTATAAGATCCCCTTTCATTCTTCTGAACTCCAGTGAATACAAGCCCAGTTGATCCAGTCTTTCTTGATAGGTCAGTCCCGCCATCCCGGGAATCAGTCTGGTGAACCTTTGCTGCACTCCCTCAATAGCAAGAATGTCCTTCCTCAAGTTAGGAGACCAAAACTGTACACAATACTCCAGGTGTGGCCTCACCAAGGCCCTGTACAACTGTAGTAACACCTCCCTGCCCCTGTACTCAAATGCCCTCGCTATGAAGGCCAACATGCCATTTGCTTTCTTAACCGCCTGCTGTACCTGCATGCCAATCTTCAATGACTGATGTACCATGACACCCAGGTCTCGTTGCACCTCCCCTTTTCCTAATCTGTCACCATTCAGATAATAGTCTGTCTCTCTGTTTTTACCGCCAAAGTGGATAACCTCACATTTATCCACATTATACTTCATCTGCCATGCATCTGCCCACTCACCTAACCTATCCAAGTCACTCTGCAGCCTCATAGCATCCTCCTCGCAGCTCACACTACCACCCAACTTAGTGCCATCCGCAAATTTGGAGATACTACATTTAATCCCCTCATCCAAATCATCAATGTACAACATAAACAGCTGGGGCCCTTGCACAGAACCCTGCGGTGCTCCCAGATGTGAAAATAAAGGACATTACAGCATGAGTGGGAAACTTCTGAAAAAGGAGAGAAACGATCCAGAAGTCATGATGAGATAGGAATGCGTAGGTTTGAGGAATTAGATTCACTAAGGCGAAAGTATCAATGCTAGTAATCACGGGATTACTCCTGGTGGTGGTTGTTTCCGTATCTTTGCACTCTTCCCTTGGGGAAGAGTGTGAAGAAGTGGAAAGATTCACAGGCTAGTTAACAGACTGCCAGGCCACGATATGAACATTCCTTCCAAGGCAGGGATTGGTGCTGGGGCCATTACTGTTTTCAGTGTATGTAAAGGAATTGAATCTAGGGACAGAAACAAAGCTGCCCTAGTTTGTAGCCAGCACCAAATTAGCTCCGCTGGGCAGGCCACATCACCACTTACATGTCAGACACGAGACTCCCAAAGCAAGCGCTCTACTCGGAACTCCTTCATGGCAAACAAGCCAAAGGTGGGCAGAGGAAACGTTACAGGGACACCCTCAAAGCCTCTCTGAAAAAGTGCAACATTCCCACTGACACCTGGGAGTCCCTGGCCAAAGATCGTCCTAAGTGGAGGAAGTCCATCCAGGAGGGCGCTGAGCACCTCGAGTCTCATCGGCGAGAGCATGCAGAAATCAGGTGCAGGCAGCGGAAAGTGCGTCCGGCAAACCTATCCCACACACCCTTTCCTTCAACGACTATCTGTCCCACCTGTGACAGGGACTGTGACTCTCATATTGGACTGTTCAGCCACCTAAGGACTCATTTTAAGAGTGGAAGCAAGTCTTTCTCGATTCCAAGGGACTGCCTATGATGATGATGAGGATGCAGGGCATCAGTTAAACCATAGGGAACAAGTAAACTCTGTACAAATGAATGTGGATAGGTTGGAAAGTTGGTTGATGAGTAGCAAATGGCATTTAATATGAACAAATGTAAGGTAATTAGAGCAGGAAAGGGTAAATAAAGAGTGGGAATTTAAACTAAATGGCTCTAAACTATAGAACACAGGAGAGGGATTGGAGAGCATTGGTGAAGAACATTGATGGACAGCTCACTGAAACTAAAAGTGCAGTATACAAAGACACCAAGAAAAGTAACTAAATCTCAGAATTTTCTAGCCAGATGGATAAAACACAAATCCCATGAGAAAATAGCCTAGAAATTCGAGGATGGCTCAGCCATATGTCACTCACCATATTGATAATGGACCCAGTATAGGCGTCCAGGGCCTGTGCCAGAAACGGGCATTAGGCCTGTAAGCATCGGCATAAACATCGACACAGACTTCGGGATTTGGACTTTAAGTTTTGGACATTGCTTTTCCATATTTCATTTACTACAGAAGAGCTGACAGCATGACTGGAACAGGCCCAGGCATGTTCCACAGGAATACACATCAGGTGGTTGGGGATGGTCTGGGATGGGTCAATGGCTGAAAGCAGGAACCTCATTGCAGGTAAATGGCTGATGGAGGACCTTTTTGTCATGTAATGGGAACCCATCAGTGAGAGATCAGGTAAACTGGTCAGTGCTCAAGCCATCATCCAGGGACCTCAAAACAAAGGAAGCTATTAGCCACCCAGACTCATTGGAGCCTTTATCCCCAGGAAGAGCCTGGTAATAAAGGCACAGGCCAGAGATATGATGCTCTTTAGTTGGACTGCCTCAGGCAAAGGACTGGTTTTTGGCACGAGGATTCAGCAAGCATTTTTCAGGTATAAGAGAAAGGCAGTTTGCTGCCATTTCTCTCTCTCTCCCACTCTTCTATGCTTGCATGCTTCGTTCAATGCATTCAAGGGCCGAGCACTCAGTCTGGGACGGCAAGAAGAAACCATCATCTACGAGCAAAGAGAGCCTCGCTATTTCAACTGGGAAGTTGACCTTGAGACTGGGACTTGGAAGCCACAGATTGGTACGAAGCCAGAAGATACGCCTCATCGGGAGAAGCGGCGAGTAAGCCAAAGGGGTAACTGGTGAGCATTATCCCAGCCCACACATCCTTTAGCCCACCGCATAGTGTGAAGGGGTGTCATGTGTCCCAACCATGCCTTAGGGGTTTAGTGGGGAGGTTCTGCACGGATCATAGGCATACGCACAGTCTGTTAGACAGATTCGGTGGTGCACTATTGATCCAAGCACGGGTGGTTTAGTCGCGGGTACTTCGCAATAGGGGCCTGTTCAGGCAGGCAGTGTTGTGTGTTGTACTGTGTTTTACGCCACCAGGGTGTGTTTTATTGGAAGCAGGTGTGTGCTTTAACTTGAATAAAAGCATTGTGACGGTTGAGACCGAAAGATCTGTCTATAACTGAGTATTCTGTTCACTACTATAATTCCCGGGTCTAGAACTGTTGTAAGAGGGGTGATTTGAAACCACCAAGGGAAAAACCACTTATAGGCCCTTTGCACCTGTAAATAGGGAGCCTGAGATGTGTATTGGGACTCCTTCCCAAAATTGAGCTGCACTGAACGCAGCCGGTGCCGAGCCTGCTGTGCTCAGGACAACCAGGTCTACATACAGCCTCACCAGCCCTCCCATCACTAAAAACCTGTGTGTGTATATATATTCTTATCCTAATGTGGAGCCGGGAGGAGCAACGGTTTCCTGCCAGCTCCACAGCAATCCCAAAGACCACTGCCACCTCCCGCTCGCACCCTCCTGGTCCTGATCACACTATCCAGCTACCCCCATTGAAATGTGCATGTGCTGTAATTGGGTGAGGACAACATCGGATTCAGCTGTACCCACAGTTGAGTACCCTGCTGCCTCTCACTCTCTCAATTCACACATTGTCACAAACTCTAGAGCCACTTGAATGAAGTATCAAGAATGCCCACTTCTCATGCAACGGCCACTTATGTCGGAGTAGGACTATGTCACTAGCCAATGTAATGAGATCATGTGTTGACAGGATCACACCCAAGGAAGCCCAAAACAGATCATTCCCAGTGAGACATCTGATTCATCATAATCTATAAACCTATACTTACCCTCATTTGAACACCTTTATCTGGAATATTCTGGAGGTCTAGAGATTTTGGGAAAGTACAACTAAACGGATTTGTTTCTGAGGTGTCAACCTTGCTTGTTTTTACTTCACTTGAATTGTACCTGAAGTAATGGAAAAGAGAATTATATTGATTATGCATTATGCGTGTTGATATAGCTGTGATCCAATTAAAGTGAAAGATGATGTTCCTTGAGAGAAGGGCTATTATTTGCTTTGTAACTGTAAAAGTATTCTTCGGTAAGGTATAATTCATGTCAGCAAGGATGTATGGGTCCATTCCCTGCTCTAATTATGCACTCAGCAATAATTCAAGAAGCCCACTCCTGTTACAACATACTACACATCAATTCTTCACAACTCAATTTTAATCCCTACTGATTGATTCTCTTCCGTCTTTTAACCACCACAGACAGATATGCTCCTAAAGCACCTTTAGAATGATGGTAGAGTAATTTATCAGAAATAAATCTGTTTTCTCCGAGCACTGCTTATGGTGATAAGTTCTTTACCTGTTTAAGACCATGCTGAAGGAGGGTGTGTGGAAAACAAGTGCGGGGTCTTCTTCGTGTGTTAGACTCTCAAGAGAATAATGTAATTTATCCATGGATGTAAGGAGAAGGCCAGATATATTTGCCATCTAAATACAAAATTGAAGGTATTAATCCGTGATTTTCATAAGTATGAACATTTTGAACATGTCTTCAAATCGTATTAAAGCTGGCTATTCAGTTTTGAAATAACATGCTCCTATTTGGGCTCATGAGCTGATGGAGCAGGAAAGAACTTGCATTTATATAGCACCTTTCACGACCTCAGGACATCACAGCCAATGACGTACTTTGGAAGTGTAATCACTGTTGTAATGTAGAAAAAGTAGCAGTCAATTTGCACACATAAAGCTCTCATAAACAGCAATGTGATAATGATCAGGTAGTCTGTTTTAGTGATTAATTGAGATTGGAAGATAAATATTGGCCAGGACACTGGGGAGAACTGCCCTGTTCTTCTTCAAAATAGTGCCATGGGATCTTTAACGCCGTCTGAGAGAGAAAACGGGGCCTCAGTTTAACATCTCATTTGGAAGTCAGCACCTCCGACAATACAGCACTCTCTCTGTGTTGCACTGGAGGGTTGTCCTGGATTACATCTCTGGAGTGCAGCTTAAATCCACGGCCTTCTAACTCGAGGCAAGAGTGCTACCACCGAGTGACGGCTCAACTGCAAGATGCTATGTGTCTTGTGTCAGACACCTTGCATCCTCCATCTCTGACCACTTCCTCGTATCACTCTCCACCTTCCACTCCTCCCGCTCCCGCCCAAACCTACCTCCTTCTGAGTCCACCCTATCACTTTCCTTGCAGAACACATGCTCCAACAGGAATTACATTCACACTACAGAAACAAAGCAATGCTATATTTATTATTAGCTCGTTAATTAATTTATATGCTGACCGAAAGATTTTTTTATGCATATATAACATTTTACGTATTTCTGTTATGTTTTATTATTGTAAAAATAGAGATATTCAAAGTACAACATTAGTTCAGGTAAGAATGTTGCAAAGTGTATTTCTTATTATCAAAGCTGCTGGATCAATAAGTTTTATGATTTACTGCTCCCAGTGTCGAGCTTTGTGCAATAAGGTTACTATATACTGTAATGTCAGTTTGCGTTTCATTTCATTAAAGTCAATGGATGAACCTGGCCACAAATCAAATGTGTTGACCTCTGCAACTTAAATTCCCAATATGAGCCCCCACCGCACAACACTATACAACAGGAATGCAAAATCCCAAAATTTATCTCACGGTGTGTTAAATACAGGGATTCAGATACAATCGGACTTCAAATATTGAATCTGATCTGGATTGGAAATGTCAGACTGTAAACTCTCCAATCTAAATTGCAAATAGACTGATGTACAAACAGGTGGTACACTCCACGTAACGGCCATATAACTGCCATGTGCACTGACAGCAGTCCATCAGGAACTCAGGTACACCATTTTAAACTCCCATAGATTAAGGCATATCTCCCTTTTTGCAACTGGCTGGTAGAGAAAATGAATTCATATTGACTTGCCCCTGTTGATAATTTTACCGAAAAAGTCAATTTCCCATTCTGTAATATATTTGGGGGTAGAGTTTCTGCTTCGAGCGCAACAGGGAAATGACATCCAAATATTTGCTCAAAATGGCACTGGTTAGGTTGAAGTTCAGATTTCCGTTGATTCCTTCACATAATCACAAACATCAAATCTTCCATGAACATGCACGATCGAGCAGGGTAATAGAACATAATCGTTTATTTGTTTTTTTTCATTAAAAAGTACTCCTTGATGTATCTAAGAAATGTAACCTGGGGCAGTTTTATTAATACAGCTGAAAATAGGTTTATCACCAAAAAAAAAGCATTTTTAATAATCCAGTCCTCAACCTGTAAGTAACCTGATTTAAAATCACTGAAAATGACTTTTAAAGCTACACTGAACCATTTAACGTCTCCTGGGTGTACACTAGTCAGTTTCTTCATAATATTTGGATGCTGCCAATGTCGAAGTAAAGGAGGAAGTAGTAGCAATATTTGATAGGATCAAAATAGATTAAGAAGAGGTACTTAAAAAGTTGGTAGTCCTCAAAGTGGAAAAGTCACCCGGTCCGGATGGGCTGCATCCTCGCTTACTGAAGGAAGTAAGGATGGAAATTGCAGAGGCTCTAGCCACAATCTTCCAAACCTCCTTGGATTATGGGGGTGGTGCTGGAGGACTGGATGATTGCAAACATTACACCCACCATTTAAAAAAAGCTAGAGAGATAAGCCTGGCAACTACAGACCACTCAGCTTAACATCGGTGTTGAGACAATAATCCAGAGCAAAATTAATTGGTATTTGGAAAAGTATGGGCTAATAAATGAAAGTCAATATGGATTTGTTAAAGGCAACTCATGTTTGATCAACTTGATTGAGTTCTTTGATGAAGTGACGGAGAGGGTTGATGAGGGTAGTGCAGTTGATGTTGTGTACATAGACTTTCAAAAGGTGTTCGACAAAGTAGCACATAATAGACGTTAGAAAAATTAAAGCCCATGGGATTAAAGGGACAGTGGCAGTGTGGATAAGAAATTGGCTGAGCGAGAGAAAGCAGAGAGTAGTGGTGAACAGTTGCTTTTCAGACTGGGAGGAAGTATAGAGTGGTGTTCCCCATTGGGGCATATTGGAACCACTGCTCTTTTTGATATACATTAATGACCTGGACTTGGGTATTCAGGGCATAATTTCCAAAGTTTTCAGATGACATGAAACTTGGAAATATGGTAAACAACGAGGAGGATAGTAACAGACTTCAGGAGGACGTGGACAGACTGGTGAAATGGGCAGACACATGGCAGATGACATTTAATGCAGAGCAGTATGAAGAGATACATTTTGATAGGAAGATTGAGGAGAGGCTATATAAACTAAATTATATAGTTTTAAAGGGGGTCAAGAATAGAGAGACCTAGCTGTGTATGTCCACAAATCTTTGAAGGTGGCTGGACAAGTTGAGAAAGCGGTTAAAAAAGCATATGGGATCCTTCGCTTTATAAATAGAGGAATAGAGCAAGGAAGTTACACTAAACCTTTATAAAACACTGTTTAGACCTCAGCTGGGGTATTGTGTTCAATCTGGGCACCACATTTTAAGAAGGATGTCAAGACCTTAAGGAGGGTGCAGAAGTGATTTATGGATTTACTAGAATGGTACCAGGGATGAGGGACTTCAGTTATGTGGCGAGACTAGAGAAGCTGGGGTTGTTCTCCTTGGAGCAGAGAAGGTTACGGGGAGCTTTGATAGAGGTGTTCAAAATTATGAAGGGGGAGAAATTCGATAGCAGCCCATTGAAAATTTAGTGCCAGGCGCAAAGGATTCTTAACTTCTTCTAAATTTTGGCGTTAAGGTCCCAGGAATGAAGGGGTGGTAAATCAAGCGCTAATCACCTCAGTGGGGGCGCTACAGGGGCGCTAATAGCAGAACGCTATGCAGTTACAGGTGACTTGTATTCAGCAATCATCCTTCAATCCTTCACACTGGCTCATTCCAGCTCTTAAAGGGAAGGGTCTATCAAGCTGCAGCTGCTCATTTTCACCAGTCCTGCATCTGAAGGAGACCTGGAAGGAACTGCAAGAATGTTTTGCTATGGCTGCTGCTAATCCAGCTGTAAGGGAGAGAGCTCATCATTTCAATGACGTAGCATTGGAGGCATTGGTGCGGGCAGTCAAACAAAGGAGGGTAGCACTGTTCCCGGCCAGTGCAAGGAGTGCACGTCTTCAGGGCAATGTAGAGGGAAGTGGCAGAGGAGGTGTCGGTCAGTACTGTCGTTCAACGCAGCCTCACACAGTGCCGCAAGGAATTCAACGACCTCAGTCAGGTGGTCAAGGTGAGTACATGCTTTACCACCACCTATACACCAGCCCCTGAACCTCTGTCTGTGCACACTGCGCAAACCACCACTCATTTACTAAACATGTGCAGCTACTCAAACTCACATCCTCATCTCACGCCTTGCCTACATTCACAGCTATACAATGACGGGAGTCAAATCTCCCAGACATATAGCCGGACTCTGACTCACACACATTTCTTTTGCAGGCCAAGACGACACACAATAGGATGGAGCAGCAGAGGACAGTCAGGGGTAAATCTCCGCTCCAGCAGCTGTCCGACCTGGAGCAGCGAGTGCTGCGACTCACTGGGCAGCAGGTGGTGGGCACCGTGGCCGTCGGTGATGTCAACCCCGCTGGGGGCAACAACGGTATCTTTACCCCCCTCTCCTTTTCTCATCCCACTTCCCCCTCACACCAGAAAGCTTTATCACTTTCCAGCTCCTGATACTGTCTGCATTCCCTGCTCCATTCCTGCCCTCACCTTTACGCATGTCTTGTGCCTTTATGCTTTCAGATAATCAGCCAGCAGATGACAAGCCTGTCCCTGAGCCCGCCAATGAGAGTGACGAAGGAGAAGAGGAGGAGGCCCCAAGCGCCGCGTCATTGCATCTTTCACCCGCAGGCACCACTTCAGAGATTGGCACTACCCATTCATTAGAGGTTAGATTAGTCGAGGGGTCTGCACTGGGTGATGCACCGAGGATGAGCGGGCAGCAGCAAGGCCAAGGGGAAAGGGAAACTTGGGAGCCAGATGATGGCTATGCACTCTGACATGATAGCTGCAATGGCATGGGTGCCCGAGAGCCTCTCGGCAATGGTAAGGAGTGTGGAGGAGTCCGCTTCCAACATTGCACAGAGCTCTGCGCGCACCATGGAGTCCATCATTTCCAGTCTGCAGACTATGGTGGACTCCCAGTCAGTCCGTGGGGACCCAGACCTCATGACGCGTGTCATGGACGATGTGGAAGCTTCCTTGCAGCACAGGAAGAAGCAGCACAACATCTTCGTGCTGTAATGCAGACAATGGTTACTGGCATCGAAGCACAGACTGCTCTCATGCAGTCTCAGCTGCATGCCACACGAGCTCTGACTGCTGCCATCATCGCGGGGTCCACCACAGTCCAGATTGAGAGGGATGCTGTGGTGCTGTCCCGGGGGAGTGGCAGTGGGTCAGTGGAGCAAGAACCTGCTGTCCTCTCTCAGGATGACAGCGTTTCTTATCCCACCACTGCCACTCCACCATTGCACTTGTCATCCAGCCAGCCCAGACTGCCGCCTCCCATCCTGAGGTGGTGCAGTCTGCAGCCGGGTCTTCCAGGCCCAGAGCTGGTCGAGGGCATCCTGCAAGGCCATCTGTAGTCTCTGGCCCCGACACACAGCAGTCTTCCACCAGCCCTGCTGCAGCCACAGGGGATACATTACGAAGGAGCTCTAAAACAGGTAAAGCCCCTGTTAAGAGGGCATCTAAGGTTTTGCACAAGGGCGATTTGTAAATTTAATTGTTGTTTATAATTGCGGTGAATGTTATGAGATAACATTTTAATTGGAATGTTGCATATTTGGTGGTATCTCTCATTTCAGTTTTGGGGCTGTGGTATGGAAGGGGAAATTGATGTGCTGATGGGGACGTGCAGAGCAACCAGGAAGTGGACTGGAATTCATTGGAACCGAAGTCTGATCAGGTGGTTGCGGACCGCCCTCGCAGAATGGTGATTGAGTGGCTGCCTCTTCCGTCGCTGCTCCTCCTCTTTCTGAGGTGATGGAGCTATGCCTGGTGGCAATGGCTGCGCCCTCATGATGGCCAAGTTGTGCAGCAGACAATGACAAAAAGCAACATCCGCTCAGCTGAGTACTGGAGGACTCCTCCCGAGTGGTCAAGGAAGCGGAAAGGTGCTTGAGCACTCCGATAGTTTGCTTCATGATATTCCTGGTGGCGACATGGCTCTCATTATACGAGTGCTGGGCAGGAGTGTTGAGGTTGCAGGGGGGAGTCATGAGCCGGGTGAAAAGCGGATAGCCCTTGTCTCCAAGCAGCCAGCCGCAAGCTTTATGTGGTGGCTGGAAGAGAGCTGGCACACTGGTCTGGCGCAGAATGAATGCATCGTGGCTGCTGCCAGGATAGCGGGAAATGACAGTGAGGATTCGGTGTGTGTGGTTGTACATTCAGTGAGTGGTAGCCTTTATGGTTATAGGAACATAGAAACATAGAAAATAGGTGCAGGAGTAGGCCATTCAGCCCTTCGAGCCTGCACCACCATTCAATAAGATCATGGCTGATCATTCCCTCAGTACCCCTTTCCTGCTTTCTCTCCATACCCCTTGATCACTTTAGCCATAAGAGCGATATCTAACTCCCTCTTGAATATAATCCAATTAACTGGCATCAACAACTCTCTGCGGTAGGGAATTCCACAGGTTAACAACTCTGAGTGAAGAAGTTTCTCCTCATCTCAGTCCTAAATGGCCTACTCCTTATCCTAAGACTGTGTCCCTTGGTTCTGGACTTCCCCAACATCAGGAACATTCTTCTCGCATCTAACCTGTCCCGTCCCGTCAGAATCTTATACGTTACTATGAGATCCCCTCTCATCCTTCTAAACTCCAGTGTATAAAGGCCCAGTTGATCCAGTCTCTCCTTATACGTCAGTCCTGCCATCCCGGGAATCAGTCTGGTGAACCTTCACTGCACACCCTCAATAGCAAAAACGTCCTTCCTCAGATTAGGAGACCAAAACTGAACACAATATTCCAGGTGAGGCCTCACCAAGGTCCTGTACAACTTATGGAATACATCAGGATTGTAATGTGGTGCCCACAAAGCAACGTGGGTGCAGTCAGTGGCGCCCTGCACCATGGAGGAGCCCGCTATCCTGGCAAAGCCACATGAACGCTCCAGCTGCTTCTGTCTAGTCATGGGGAAGGAAATGTAGTCCCTTCGCCTTCTGTAGAGAGCATCTGTGACCTCGTGGATGCAGCAATGGACGGCAAACTGGGAGATGTTGGAGACGTCTCCTGTTGCACACTGGAAGGATCCAGTAGCATAGAAGTTAAGCGCCATGGTGACTTTGACTGCCACTGAGAAAGCTGTCCTCACCCTGGCCTGAGGCTCGAGGTCTGGTTGCAGGAGGTGGCAGAGCTCTGTGACCACATCGTTGCTGAAGCGCAGCCTTCGCACACACTGGTCCTCAGTGAAACTGATGTAGGAGAACTGCTGCCAGAATACCCTGGGGGGAAAGGCCTCCTGTTGACAGCTCTGTTGGCCCTCCTCTCTCTGGCCACATTTTGCTGCCTTTCTCTCTGCCCAAGTTGCCTCCTACTATGATGTCGGAGCGCGAGGTCCAGTGCCAACACAGCCCCCATAAATGTTGGACTTTCAGATCTGTCCTCAATGAAAGTCACGAATCTTTAACAGCCAAAATACTGCTTTAACTGCAAATCGGTGAAATCTGTCAAAACGCCTATCTGTCTATGTGGAACTACGCAGCAACCATTATTGACCGACTAAAACTTTACCCGAAGCTGGCACCTTTAAATAGCGCTCCTCCAATCAACCTCCGACTAAGACCCGAACGCTGAAGCTGTCGTTGTCGGCGCCAGGATCTAAACCAAGGGGCGAGGGCCAGTTTTTCTTCCAGGGCGGTAACAGGGTGTTGCGCCGCAAATCCCCCATCAAAAGAACGCCTCCAACCCGAAATTTTTCTACGAATGGTGGTCCCGGAGGCGCCTTCGATTCTGGTCGGAGGCTTTCTTTTCCCGTGCGTCGCAACACGTCCCTGTCTTCAAGATACACAAGTAAAAGCTGGAGTCACATGGGCCTGGACAACCAATCACGGTACAGTATTCTCATTGATAGTAATGGGAACTCCGATTTTACGAGTTCCCATTACTATCAATGAGAATAACCCCCTTAACCACCCTAACACAACATAATAAATTTTAAAAAAACACCTCACATATTTAAAATTAATTGAAATTAAAGTTAATATACATTTTTGAATTTTTTTAATGTATTTTAATAGGGTTTAAAATAAACTTACCTTAATGGTCAGAGTTTTTACAATGAAAATGTGTATTTACATTTAATTTTTATATGTTTTAAAACTCTTACGCTGGTAAAAGTAGGCTATGCGCCTGCTTTTAACAGGCGTAAGAATTTGAAAGACATTCGCTGGGCAAGAGATGGGCAAATAGCCCAATCTCGATCATGCAGATATCCTTCTCCTGGGGATGCAGAAGATCTGTCAAGAGATATCTTGATAGATCGGAAAAGCCAGTTTTCGGCACATGCGCATTGCACACTGAAAACCGGCTTTTGCGAGGCCTCGCCGAGTCCGTGCGCATTCCATACGGACCCAGCAAAGCCGGGATTTCACGCCCAATAAAGAGAAACTGTTTCCAGTGGCCGAGGGTCGGTAACCAGAGGACACCTATTTAAAGTGATTGGCAAAAGAATCAGGGGAGAGATGAGAAGAATTTGTTTTACATGAGTTGTTATGATCTAGAATGCATGGCCTGAAAGAGTGGTAGAAGCAGATTCAATGGTAACTTTCAAATTGAATTGGATAAATACTATAAAAGGAAAAATTGGCAGTGCCATGGGAAAGAGTAGGGGAGTGGGACTAATTGGATAGTTTTTTCAAAGACTTGACACGGGCACGATGGGCCAAATGGCCTCCTCCTTCTGTGCCGTATCATTCCATGTTTCTATGATTATGATTTTCCGATATGAAAAAACTTATAAAACGTGCTTACTTGTACCTGTGCGCCTAAGAAAATGAACGCAGTTTGAAGAGCTTTCCTAAATGAGTGCAATCAGCAGAATCTCGCAATATTGATCTGGGGACGTGGCCTGTTAAGTGAGTGGGTCCTGATCTGGGCCAATTGATTCTTAAACCAGCGTAAAAGATCACAGACGGCACGGACTTAAGTGGTACAGTGCGTAACTCACTTATGTTTAAAGTTCCCCGATCTTTTGCACTGGTTCGATCAATCAGATATTACTAGTGTAACCAAGAGAAAACTCTATCCCTTGATATTTTTCACTAAAATTATCAACAGAACAAGTTTCAATCAATTACCGGAAACAATGTACACATTTGTTACTAAATACCATGAACATGAATCTACACCATATATTAATTGTAAACAGAATACATAGCATTAAACAAGTAGTAAAAGGAAGGATGGGACTAAATTAGAGTGAAAAGGAATGGATTATCCCAAACCTGTATCAAAACACATAGCAATAAACATGTATCAAAAGGCAGGTATGGCATCAATCAACTACTAAAGGAATATGTGGTATAGTGTCAATTCTCTTGTTTTCTGTTTTAATTAGAATCTTTTGCAAGATCTATAATGTAGCAACTCATTTATTAAAGGCACAGTCCATCTGAAATGCATCTACATTTGAATAGGCCAAAGTGAAAGAACTTTTTACTTTTCCCAAATAAATGCAAGTAGCCCAACTGTAATTGATTTTGATACCAATTGTTTTTTGATTTGATTAACATGCTCTCACTGAGGTACCTCCTTCCATTGAAACACTTTCTTCCTATCACATTTTATCATTTCTCCAATGCTCCAGCAAAACAGCAGCAGTCTGATGAAACTCGGCAGAATCACATTTGAAGAAAAGGCTTAACTAGCCCTGCATAATTCTGCGCTATACACTTTTACTTGTGTGGTGGTGCTACGAATCTCTAGAAGCAGGTAGGAATTTGAAAGGACCAGTTCACCATCTGGTTCTCAAGGCCACATAAATCCATGCACAAGATGCAATCAGACTATTTTCATTTCATTCCTGTCCATCAGTACCAATGGAATTAACACGAACAAAATTGTGTCCACTCTCTATTGAAGATGAAGTTTACATGAAAACTGATTCAAGCTATGTATTCCACTTGAACATGAAACGGGCACCACTGGAAGGAAGAGGACTAAACTGCCTTCTTAGCAAATTTGTTTCATTTTATTTTCCAAGCCATTCAATTCTAAATATTCAAGGATCTTTACCTTTTCTTGCTCCATATCCAAACGGTTTGTTGTCATTGAAGCATTTATCAGGTTGCTAATCCCGTAAAGACCAGATTCTGCTGCGGACAACTTCCACATTATGTCACTTGTCCTTACAATAGGAACTTTCTCCAACTTGTCACTCAGGATCAGAAGTGAGTTACTGGCTGTGTCCTGAGTAGAAGAAAGAGCACATGAACTATCAAAATACATGTACGCTGTAGCACATACCATCTGGCAAGCCCAGCTGTGGTTCTGAAACCCATTGAATATTTATTGTTCAATAGAAATCATAGTACACCATTGCCAGTCTATCCTGACATCCTCAGCAACCAAACAGAAAATCCACAGGACAGGATATCCAGCATTAGTGCTGAGAGGCACCTGCTCTGACCAAACAAAAGTTAGCAGGTTGAGGAAGAGGTCCCTTCATTTCTCTACCAGTGGTAGGTGCCCATGCCACTTGGAGCACATCTGGGATGGCCACCATTGCAGTGAACTTGGGAAGTCCATTGAAAGTACCTGGTTCCAAGGAGTTGTTGTGACCATTCCTGGAAACTAACTTTATTTGCCTCCAATGGAGCAACTTTGGGGACCGAACCATGATCTCAGCCTGGAAACCCCAGGTGGCCCACATAACTGCTGGTGGGTTGGCCATGAGCTACACCAACCAGACTCATGGTCCTAAAGAAGGCCTGGGGCGCTAGAACTCTGATGTTCAGAGTCTCTGCCCATAGCCCTGCAGAAGGGCAGGAATGGCAGTTCAACATTCCGGGTTACAGGATTTTCAGACAGGATAGAGGGGGGGACAAAAAAGGAGGGAGGGGGGTCGCAGTATTGATTAAAGAAACAATTACAACTGTGAAAAGGGATGATATGTTAGAAGGATCATCAAATTAGATCATATGGGTTGAACTGAAGAACAAAAAAGGAGCGATCACACTGCTGGAAGTGTACTATAGACCCTCAAACAGTCAGAGAGAGATAGAAGAGCAAATATGTCGGCAAATTTCTGAGAAGTGCAGAAACTTTAGGGCAGTAATAGTAGGGGATTTCAACTACCCTAATATTAACTGGGATAGAATTAGTGTGAAAGGTATAGAGGGTGCAGAATTCCTAAAATGCATTCAAAGGAATTTTTTTAGCCAGTTCGTAGCAAGCCCAGCAAGGGAGGGGGCAGTTCTGGACTTAATTTAAGGGAATGAAGCTGGGCAGGTGGAAGCGGTATCAGTGGGAGAGCATTTTGGTGCTAGTGATCATAATTCAGTTAGATTTAGGGTAGTTATGGAAAAGGACGAAGATAGATCAGGAATAAAAGTTCTCAATTGGAGAAAAGCCAATTTTACTAAGCTGTGATGTGATTTAGTTAAAGTGGACTGGAAACTGCTACTTGATGGTAAATCAGTGTCAGAGCAGTGGGAGGCATTCAAGGAGGAGATCATGAGGGTTCAGAGCAAGTATGTTCCCTTAAAGAAAAAGGGTAGGACTAACAAATCTAGAGCCCCCTGGATGACATGGGGCATGCAGATACCGAGGGCCCATCACTGCAGAAACCCTAGAGGAGTATAGAAAGTGCAGGGGTGAAATTAAAAATGAAATTAGGAAAGCAACGAGACAGCATGAAAAAACTTTGGCAAGTAAAATCAAGGAAAACTCAAAGATGTTTTATAAATACATTAAGAGCAAAAGGATAACTAAAGAAAGAGTCGAGACCATAGTGAGTGGAAGCAAAAGAAGTGGGTCTGGTTCTTAATAGAAACATAGAAAATAGGTGCAGGAGTAGGTCATTCAGCCCTTCGAGCCTGCATCAACATTCAATATGATCATGGCTGATCATGCAACTTCAGTACCCCATTCCTGCTTTCTCTCCATACCCCTTGATCCCTTTAGCCGTAAGGGCCACATCTAACTCCCTTTTGAACATATCTAATGAACTGGCCTCAACAACTTTCTGTGGTACAGAATTCCACAGGTTCACTTCTCTGAGTGAAGAAGTTTCTCCTCATCTCAGTCCTAAATGGCTTACCCCTTATCCTTAGACTGTGACCCCTGGTTCTGGATTTCCCCAACATCGGAAACATTCTTCCTATATCTAACCTGTCCAATCCCGTCAGAATTTTATATGTTTCTATGAGATCCCCTCTCATTCTTCTAAATTCCAGTGAATATATGCCTAGTTGATCCAGTCTTTCTTCATATGTCAGTCCTGCCATCCCTGGAATCAGTCTGGTGAACCTTCGCTGCACTCCCTCAATAGCAAGAATATCCTTCTTCAGATTAGGAGACCAAAACTGTACACAATATTCAAGGTGTGGCCTCACCAAGGCAATGAATACTTTGCGTCTGTTTTCAAAAAAGAGAGGGATGATGCAGACATTGCAATCAGGTGGGACAGACTGTGGTTGAAGGAAAAGATTGGGCGGGGTATCTAGTTTGCCGCACGCTCCTTCCGCTTGGTTTCTGCATGCTCTCGGCGACAAGACTCGAGATGGTCGCTGCCCTTCCGGATGCTCTTCATCCACTTAGGGTGGTCTTGGGCCAGGGATTCCCAAGTGCCGGTGGGCATGTTGCATTTTATCAAGGAGACTTTGAGGGTGTCTTTGAAATGTTTCCTCTGCCTACCTGGGGCTCGCTTGCCGTGTAGGAGTTCTGAGTAGAGCGCTTGCTTTGGGAGTCTCGTGTCGGACATGTGGACGATGTGGCCCGCCCAACAGAGCTGGTCGAGCGTGGTCATTGCTTCGATGCTGGGGATGTTGGCCTGATCGAGAACACTGACATTGGTGTGTCTATTCTCCCAGGGGATTTGCAGGATCTTGTGGAGGCAGCACTGGTGGTATTTCTCCAGCGCTTTGAGGTGTCTACTGTATATGGTCCATGTCTCTGAGCCATACAGGAGGGTGAGTATCACTACTGCCCTGTAGACCATAAGCCTGGTGCCAGATGTGAGGCCTGATCTTCAAACACTCTCTTCCTCAGGCGACTGAAGGCTGCGCTGGCACACTGGAGGCGGTGTTGGACCTCGTCGTCAATGTATTGGAGCCATCTTGTAAAGTCTGTGTGTTCGTGATGTCGTAAAGAATATATCACAATAACCTAATGAATAAGAAAGCTGTAGCCTACAGAAAGATATCAATGGACTGGTCAGGTGGGCAGAACAGTGGCAAATGGAATTCAATCCAGAGAAGTGTGAGGTAATGCATTTCAGGAGGACTAACAAGACAAGGGAATACACAATAAATGATAGGACACTGAAAAGTGTAGAGGAACAAAGGGACCTTGGAGTGCATGTCCACAGATCCCTGAAAGTAGCAGGACAGGTAGATGAGGTGGTTAATAGGTATACAGAATACTTGCCTTTATTAGCTGATGCATAGAATACAAGAGCAGGGAGGTTATGCTTGAACTGTATAAAATACTAGTTTGGCCACAGCTAGAGTATTGCGTGCAGTTCTTGTCACATTACAGGAAAGATGTGATTGCACTGGAGAGTGTACAGAGGATATTTACAAGGATGCTGCTTGGACTGGTGAATTTTAGCTACAAGGAAAGATTGGATAGGCTGGGGTTGTTTTCTTTGGAACAGAGGAGGCTGAGGGGAGACCTAATTGAAGTGTATAAACTTATGAGGGGCCTAAATAGAATGAATAAGAAAGACCTATTGTCCTTAGCAGAGAGGTCAACAAACAGGGGGCATAGATTTAAAGTAATTGATAGGAGGTTTAGAGGGGATTTGAGGGGAAATGTTTTCACCCAGAGGGTGGTGGGGGTCTGGAACTCACTGCCTGAAAGGATGTAGAGGCAGAAACCCTCATCACATTTAAAAAGTACTTAGATATGCGCTTGAAGTGCTGTAACCTACAAGGCTACAGACCAAGAGTTGGAAAGTGGGATTGGGCTGGATAGGCCTTTGTCGGCCGTCACGGACACGATGGGCCGAACTGGCCTCCTTCCGTGCTGTAAATTTCTATGATTTATGACAATAGCCTTGTAAGGGGCAGGTGGAGGTTTAGCCCCCACAAGGCGATCCTGGAAAAATGGGCACAAGGCTGGGACCCAGCATATACGTTTCCTTTTAAATGCACAAAATCATCTGAGCCTGAAAATATCACGCATACTCTTATAATAATCTTTGACAGAAACACCGTTTGAGTTATTCAATCATTGTAAATGAGCAGCCCTGATAATCTTTTGTACATTACGTGGCATAAAACAGTGCATCTTCCAACTCACCAGGAGCAACAACATGCGAAAATCATCTTATGCATATAAATGTTCACACACCAGGCATTATACTTTATTATAACAAAAGCAAAATACTGCGGATGCTGAAATCTGGAATAAAAAGAGAAAGTGCTGGAAATCTCAGCAGGTCAGGCAGCATCTATGGAGAGGAAGCAGAGTTAGCGTTTCATTCGATGACCCTTCGTCAGAACTGGAGAATGTTCAGAAAGAACAGATTCTTAACAAGCACTGAAAGTGGGAGGGGAAGAAAGAACAAAAGGGAAGTCTGTGATAGGTTGGAAGACAGGAGAGATTAGAGACAAAAGGGATGGTGGGTCAAATTCAAATGGTAATGCCAGGAGTTAGAAAACCATTAATCAAGATAGGGTGTGAATGGCGGGATAATGACCAACTGCTATTAGAGACAAGGAGAAAAAAAGAAACAGGCTCTGGGGGGTGGGGAGTGGGCGGGACGGGGGGAAGGGAGCCAAAGATTGGCAGCGGCTATGCTCTGAAGTTGTTGAACGCGATGTTGAGTCCAGAAGGCTGTAAAGTGCCTAAATGAAAGATGAGGTGCTGTTCCTCGAGCTTTCGTTGAGCTTCATTGGAACAGTGCAGGAGACCAAGGACGGAGAGGTCAGAGTGGGAATGCAGTGGAGAATTAAAGTGACAGGCGACAGAATATCTGGAATAAAAACAGAAAATACTGGAAATCTCAGTGGGTCAGGCAGCATCAGTGGAGAGGAAGCAGAGTTAACGTTTCGGGTCGATGACCCTTTGTCAAACCCTTTGCTGCTCACGATGTGGTCTTCTCTACATTGGGGAGACCAAGCAGAGATTGGGTGACCACTTTGCGGAGCGCCTCCTTTCAGTCCGCAAGTGTGGCCCTGAGTTTCCGGTCGCCTGTCACTTTAATTGACTTGTGCATCCGAGCTGAAACTTTCAGCATTAAAGGAGGCAGCCATTTTGCACATGCACATTGAATTTTATTTTTTATTTTTAGGTCGCAAACGCCTGATCCTCCATCTCAGCTTCCTGCGCACATGCGCATTAAAACCGATCCACTTCAGCTGAGATGGAGGATCAGGAGGGAAGGCAGCATGCCAGGCACTTCAGCCATGAGGCAAGTGAAGCCTCGGTCCATGCAGTGGAGAGGAGGTGGGCCTCACTCCATCTTGCTGGGGGTGCCAGACCATCTGTTAATAATCTGTTTAAGAGAATATGGAGATAGCGCAGGAGGTGTCTGCTACAGGCACTGTGCCCAGGACTGGCACACAGTGCAGCAAAAAGTTCAATGATCTTATGAGGGTCGGCAGGGTGAGTACCATTTGCATCTATGTAAGCCTTGATGATTTCTAACATTAATCTCATACACTATGTGAAGTTTGTCATGCATATGGTCCCTCTGGACATACTGTGGGGTGGTTATCATAATGTATCAGAAAAATGAAGGCTTACTTCAGCACCCATTGGCTTTTAATGATCCACGCACATTAACTCGATCATTCACATCATCCCTCGCAATACACTCCAACTGCTGACATGCCTTTCTGAAAGATCACTTACAGCCCCCATTTTAGATGCTTCAAACCTGCAAACAAATACTGTGTGTCCAGTCAATGGCACCTTGAACTTTGGGGATGCCCGCAAATCGTCCAACTCCTAGAACCCTCTCATTCTGGCTGTCCCTCCTCATTGGGAACTTTATGAAGTCCATCCTGCGTGCGTACAGCGCTTCTTTTCGGAAGCGCAGCCTTCTAACACACTGTGCATCAGAGATGTGGAGGTATGAGCAATGTTCCTTGTAAACTCGTGGGTGGTAAGGACTCCTCCCCAAACATCTGTGACCTCTTCGATTCCATGGCCCAACATTGGCAAGAATCCTTCTTCCAGCTTGAAGCCGCCTGCCAATAGCAAGCAGCATAATTTGCTGCCGAACGAGTATTGCCCACATTAAGTGCCATGGCACATAAAAGTGTTGTTTGCAACTCGGAGCCTCACGCAGCGTTCTGCGTGCAGCCGTAGCAATCACTGAAAACTGCGATATAAGGTCCTCCAGCCTCTGTTTAAACATGCCATTAATAGTGCCTGCTACACCCTGGGACCGCCTGATTTTTTTCAGTCATTTTCTGGGGCGGTCGTTAAATGAGGTAATAGGGCCAAAAGTTCCATCCGGGGCGCTAGTGCAGCCTTGCACGACGATTTACGTCATACTGATGGTCAAATTGGAGGGCGGGACGGTAAGTTTTTGCATTGCTGCAAAGCCATTTGTGAAACATTAGCCAGATGCTAAATCCTGGTCGCCCCGTTTAACGCCCAGAAACAGCATTTACCATCCTGCCGGGGCGTGGAACGAGGCACAAAAGAGCAGGAAATCCAGCCCATAGTGCCTCATTTGTGCCACAGTGTTTAAAATTTGGCATGAGAGAAAAACAAACTCATCTTACCTGTGATGCAGCACTCAGTTTCTCAGGGTGTGAGGTAATAAAATTAAGATATGTATTTGCTTTCTCTAATCCCTTCGGTGAGGATGAATTCTTTGCTATTGCAGAAAAATTCTGTAAGATTTCCTCAATAACCTTGTATAGAAAGGAAATGAAAAACACAACATTCAACAAAATAATAATTTTGATTAGTACCACAACAACAACTTGCATTTATATAGTGCCTTTAACACAGTAAAACGTCTCAAGGCGCTTCACAGGAGTATTTTAAGACAAAGCAAATAAATGTGACACCGAGCTACATAAGAAGAAATTACAGCAGATGTCCAAAAGCTTGGTCAAAGAGATAGGTTTTAAGGAGGAAAGAGAGATAGAGAGGTGGAGAGGTTTAGGGAAGGAGTTCCAGAACTTAGGGTCCAAACAGCTGAAGGCATGGCCACCAATGGTTGAGCAGTTTATAATCAGGGATGCCCAAGAGGGCAGAATTTGAGGAGTGCAGATGTCTCGGGGGGGGGTGGGGGGGGCTGAGAAGCAGAAGGAGATTACAGAGATAGGGAGGGGCGAGGCCATGGAGAGATTTGTAAACATTTTGAAATCGAGGCGTTGCTTAACCGGGAGCCAATGTAGGTCGGCGAGCACAGAGGTGATGGGTGAGCGGGACTTGGTACAAGTTAGGACACGGGCTGCCGAGTTTTGGATGACCTCAAATTTACGTAGAGTAGAATGTGGGTGGTCTGCCAGGAATGTGCTGGAGTAGTCAAGTCTAGAGGTAACAAAGGCATGGATGAAGGTTTCAGCAACAGATGAGCTGAGGCAGGGGGCGGAGACGGCCAATGTTACAGAGTTGGAAATAGGCGGTTTTAGTTATGATGCGGATATGTAGCCGGAAGGTCATTTCAGGATCAAATATGACACCTAGGTTGACAGAATGATGAAAGTAGATGAGAAGCATGTAAATGACAGAATGGTGATTGCATTGGTGCAGGAGATAACCTTCAGTGTCAAGCTTAGATAACCTTCAGTGGGTAGCACACTTACCTCTGAGTTAGAAGGTTGTGAGTACAAGTCCCACTCCAGGGACTTGAGTACAAACAAATCTAGGCTGACATGCCAGTGCAGTACTGAGGGAGCGCTGCTTTGTCGGAGGTGCCGTCTTTTGGATGAGACGTTAAACTGAGGCCCTGTCTGCTCTCTCAGGTGGACGTAAAAGATCCCATGTTCTGGCCAATATTTATTCTTCAATCAACATAACAAAAACAGATTATCTGGTCATTATCACAATGCTGTTTGTGGGAGTTTGCTGTGCGCAAATTGGCTGTGTGCAAATTAGCTGCCGCATTTCCTACATTACAACAGTGACCACACTCCAAAAGTACTTCATTCGCTGTAAAGCACTTTGAGACATCTGGTGGTCATGAACAGCTCGATATAAACGTAAGTCTTTTTTTCTTTCTTCCACCTGGGATCTATTTGGAAGTTGCTGATTTTTCTCTGATCAGATTTGGAGGGTATATGTGGCCCAGAAGATAAATGCAGTATTTAAAAAAAAATATGCTTTAGCAGCACATTAAACTTAAAAGTTAATACAAGAATTGAAATTCAAATATAGCATGTGACGAAGTGTAAAGTTTTGAATCTCCATGAATGATTGACAGCCTAAACACCACGTAAACATGGGCTCACTTTGCACTGAACAATACTAATTTTATATCAGAATATTTCAAGTATTCAATAGAATTAAAAGACCATTTTAAAGTTACAATTTTAAGTAATATTTTAAATATTACCAGATGAGAAATATTAAACAGGCAGAGGAGAACCTCAGAGATCAGAAGGTTGAGTTTCGACTAGCTCACACTGAATTTTCCAACGTAACCCGTCCGAGATTGTCCAAACCACGCAAAGATCGAGGAATTGCAAGCACAAGTTACGCCCAGCATAAGTCATGTTTCCGTGATCTACAGAACAGGCCATGTCCCCAGATTTAATTAACCACTATGGCGAGTTTCTGCTAATTGCGCCTGTTTGCGGCCCTTTGAGGAGGCTCTTAAAATTAAGCTTTTTTTTTATAGGTGCAAGGGCAATATTAGGCACCTTTTTAAAAGATTTAAAATTTTTTAAAGTATTTAATTTACTAAGAAACTGGCTACTGTATACCAATGAAACTAGCCGTGGGGTCTGTATAGTATTTTTTAAATCATGTTAAGTTGTTTAAAATCAGCAACTCACAGGTGGAGGACTGGACACTCTGATTAAAAATGCTTACCAATTTTCAGCTGTATTAATCAAACTGCACCAGGTTACCACTATTTTTTAATGCAAGGGGAAAAAATAACAGTTATGTTCTAAAATGCTGCCCGATTGTGCTGGTTCATGGAAGATTTTACATTTGTGATTATGCAAATGAGTTTGAACCATTACTTTAAAAGAAAGAATTGCATTTAAATAGCGCCTTTCATGACCACCGGTCATCTCAAAGCGTTTTACAGCCAATGACGTTC
Organism: Pristiophorus japonicus; assembly: GCF_044704955.1. Taxonomy (NCBI): domain Eukaryota; kingdom Metazoa; phylum Chordata; class Chondrichthyes; family Pristiophoridae; genus Pristiophorus; species Pristiophorus japonicus. The sequence continues at coordinate 156,932,045 of NC_091989.1, forward strand.
TTTTTGAAGTGTAGTTACTGTTGTAATGTGGAAAACAATTAGCTTGGAAAACCAGTGCAATTTGCGCCCAGATCATTGATTGCGCCTAATGTTCTGAAGCATTTGAGTGAAAATAAACAGTAGGTTATTGGGGTATCTTCCTTACCAAATATCAATTCAATCACCAATTTAAGTAGGCTGACGCTGTGTGCGTGTCCATGCTAAATTAAGTTTCAAGATAAATTACTGGGGTATGCATTTTATGAGGCTCTACCAGCAGTCTGAAACCATGCTGACCGTTGTCACAGGCTAAAACATTGGGCCCCCAAATTCATCTGCCCAAAACTTTGCAGCAAATTTTGTGACCTGTAAATTTTGGGGTTAGAAGGAGGCCATGTTGCAAGCATGCACGTCTCCTTTAAATGGCATGTTTATGTAATTTCGGTCCCATGCTGAATATCCTGAATTTGGGTGACATGCTCCCCATGGCCCCACATGGACAGTTTGGGCCTCTGCCACACCAGGATCTCTCCTCGTCTCACCCAGGCCGCTTAATTTTCACAAGGCAGTACCTGAAGGAAACAAAATTGAATGGCTACGGGGAAAGGACAGGGCAGTGGGACTAGCTGAAGTGCTCTTACAGAGAGCCACCACTGGCTGGATGGGTCGAATAGCCTCCTTCTGTGCTGTAACCATTCTATGATTATATGATTCGATTAAGAGTCAACCACATGTTGTGGGACTAAGGTTTCATGTAGGCCAGACTGGGTAGGGATGACAGATTCCTTTCCCTGAAGGACATTTGTGAACCAGTTGCGATTTTACTAAAATCCAGCAGCTTTTTCTCGGTCGTTTTTCTGTTGTAGGTCACAATTTACCAACTTTACCAATTTACCAATTTCACAGTTTGCTGTGGCTGCTAGTCCAGTATCATAACCACTAGCTGCCATTCTTCTTACTTAAAGTCATTTCAAGGGATTTGGAAAGCAATTTTAAACCTATCCGCATTCCCACTGATACTACAGCTGCAGATCTGCAGCTGATTCACTGCAGATAATACAGTATAATTGGGGCAGTTATTCATTCCTTAGAGCTTAAAAGAGAAATCTTTTGATAATGGAGTTATGCTGCTCCTGGAGAAAAAAAATAATCAAATTGATACAAACCATCAATATAAATCTCATTTAATACCTCCCAATTCAGAAATGGAACCAGGTAGCTTGCAGTACAAACCCTGATCCAGACTGAAGGCATTATTTATAGGATTGTGTAAATATCAATTTTTCTATCCCAGGCAAGGCAAACTGTCAGTCAAAGGTAAATTGCAATGATTTCTAAACAGCCCTAAATGCACTTCAACTCAAGGTGGTTACCATCTTAATTGATCTTGAAGATATTCTCATTTACTAGAATATTAGAAAATGCGTGCAAAGCTTTCAGTGAGGCCTGAAATCATTCAAAATCTTAAAAGACTTCAAAATATATTAAAATATTTAAAGATATTCAAAAATATTTTAAATGTACTTGACATTTATTTTGAAATTAATATTTGGTTTTTCATACATGGGGAGAGCCTTTTTCTAGTGTATGAAAATCCTGGATTCAGACCACACTGCGGAGTAACATCAAGAAGCAACCATTTGAAGCTTCAAATGAGATGTCATTTGTTTCAGCACATTGACTGCCAATTAAAGTAATAGATGGCAAATAATTGTACAACATAAGAACGTGGGTCGACACAAATATTTTACATCCAAGAGGGATTCATTATAAAGAAAAAAGACTTGCATTTATATAGCGCCTTTCACGACCACCGGACATCTCAAAGCGCTTTACAGTCAATGAAGTACTTTTGAAGTGTAGTCACTGTTGTAATGTGGGAAACGTGGCACAGCAAGCTCCCACAAACAGTAATGTGATAATGACCAGATTATCTGTTTTTGTTAAGTTGATTGAGGGAAAAATATTGGCATGGGAACCAGCAATAACTCCCCTGCTCCTCTTCGAAATAGTGTCATGGGATCTTTTACGTCCACCTGAGAAGGCAGACGAGGCATCAGTTTGACGGCACCTCCGACAGTGCAGCCCTCCTTCAGTACTGCACTAGAGTGTCAGACTAGAGTTTAGTGCTCAAGTCTCTGGAGTGGGACTTGAACCCACAACCTTCTGACTCAGAGGCACGAGAGCTACCCATTGAGCCACAGCTAACACTCACCCCTTATTTCCGTATTTTCTAAAAAGATGCACTGCATCTTTTACACACTAAAACTATTTATTAGTTCAGCAGTAGGTACCAGATACATTTTTTATTCTATTGGGTGCAGAGGTCTGAGGATACACCTCAGGTGCCTACCACATCCCATTGTGATGGGCCCATTCAGTTAGAGGTTCCCTCTACAATGCGACTGCAGTACCTGAGGAGTGCTCCAGCTGTTTATGATCTATTTGGAAGAAGAAATGAAGCCAAGGCCCAAAGTCACAACATGTTAATGCCCTGCTCGATATCTCCGCACCACCCTTGTCCCTCCCACCCGATTGTCCCTGATCATGCTGGGAAAGGCAGTAGCCAGCAGCCCTCAACTGGCCGTTGCTCCCTGAAATGCCAGTGCGTTGCATATTACAACTATTTTTAGTTGAACATTAATACAAGTGTCTCCTTATTAAAAGGGGCACTAAACCGACAAATAAACAAATTAAACTTTAGACATTAAGTGGTTCAAATTAAAATTTGGTTGCCGGGGGTGATGATGCACTCCAGTCCCTCCGGCGCCCATCTCACGTGGAAGGCCACGAGTGTACCGGTAGACACCGCATGGACACCCTGGCTCGGATGTAACCGCGGAAGAGAGGCAGGCAGTCGGACTGAACGACCCCCTCGACCGCCTGCTGCCTGGACCGGTTGATGGCCACCTTGGCCGTGCCCAGGAGCACTCCGACGAGGAGGCCTTCCGACCTGCCCGCTCCCCTCCGCACAGGGTGCCCAAAGATCAGGAGCGTGGGACTGAAGTTCAACCAGAATTTGAGGAGCAGCCCCTTCAAATATTGGAAGAGGGGCTGCAACCTCATACAATGTACATAGACATGGAACACGGACTCCTCCAGACCGCAGAAATTGCAGGCGGCTTGGGAGTCCGTGGCGTTGCATGTTACATACTGGAAGCATTGTCAAAATATTTGACTTCATATCATGTTTGAAATCATGTTTGACAAATCTGTTAAAGTTTTTTGAGGTTTTAACTAGCAGAATAGATAAGGGGGAACCAGGGGGCATATTTGGATTTTCAGAAGGTATTCGATAAGATGCCACACAAGAAGTTATTAAACAAAATTAGTGCTCATGGAATTGAGATAATACACTAGCATGGATTGAGGATTGGTTAACGGACAGAAAGCAGAGAGTAGGAATAAACGGGTCATTTTCAGATTGGCAGGCTGTAATTAGTGGGGTACCACAAGGCTCGGTGCTTGGGCCCCAGCTATTCACAATCTATATCAATGATTTGGATGAGGGGGCCAAATGTAATATATTCAAGTTTGTTGATGATACAAATCTAGGTGGGAATGTAAGTTGTGAGGAAGATGCAAAGAGACTTCAAGCAGATATAGACAGGCTAAGTGATTGGGCAAGAACATGGCGAATGGAATATAATGTGGAGAAATGTGAAGTTATCCACTTTGGTAGGAAAAATAGAAAAGCAGAGTATTTTTTAAATGGTGAGAGATTGGAAAAGTTAACATGCAGGTACAGCAAGCAATTAAGAAAGCAGATGGTATGTAGGTCTTTATTACAAGAGGATTTGGGTATAAGACTAAAGATGTTTTACTGCAATTATATAGGGCCCTGGTGAAACCGCACCTGGAATATTTGGTCTCCTTACCTAAGGAAGGATATACTTGCCATAGAGGGAGTGCATCGAAGGCTCACCAGACTGATTCCTGGGATGGGGGATTGTCGTATGAGGAGAGATTGAATAGACTAGGCCTATATTTTCTAGAGTTTAGAAGAATGAGTGGTGATCTCATTGAAATATACAAAATTCATACAGGACTTGACAGGGTAGATGCAGGGAGTCAAGGTCCAGGGGTCACAGTCTCAGAATAAAGGGTCATCCATTTAGGACTGAGAGGAGGAGAAATTTCTTCACTCAGAGGGTGGTGAATCTTTGGAATTCTCTACCCCAGAGGGCTGTGGAGGCTCAGTCGTTGAGTATATTCAAGACAGAGATCGATAGATTTTTGGATATTAAGGGAATCAAGGGATATTGGAATGGTGCATGCAAGTGGAGTTGAGGTAGAAGATCAGCCATGATCTTATTGAATGGCGGAGCAGGCTCGGGGGGCCGAATGGCCTACTCCGGCTCCTATTTCTTATGTTCTTATATTATTGAGATCATCTTATTCCTTCACAAAGATACAGAATGTTTGAAGAGCACCAGCACTGTGTGGTGATCCCATTATTTATCCCACTCTCTCTTGGGCCCTTTGCCTGTTTCTCTATATGTTCACTAAGTACAGCAACATCATAAATGTATTCAAAAATAATATATTTTTGAGGTTGCTATAGTTATGTGTTTATGATGTTGCTATCGTAATCAGAGCAATTTTCATTTTTTCTGTCTATTTTTGTATATGTCACTCATTCCCTTGCCAATAAGGAAATTTATTTCCAAAGAAAAGAAAAAATGTCATAAACTTATTCTACACCGTTTACCTGCTCGAGGTCATCTTCAGCACTGTTGCTAAAAAATTCCTCAGAATTTGGAAATGCTTGCAGTAATTTTTCCGTTGCATCTGTTTCTGGCCTTGGGCATCTTGCTGTACAAATTTTTAAATTCTGTAAAAATAAAACAATTAACTTTAGTCGATTTGCAACCACAATGTATTTTTGTGTGATCGTAAAGATTCGTAGAAGAGCGAAAGGGGAAACTGGGTCATCAGTAGAAGTCAGGGGATTCCCACACCCAATACAAGGCACTCTCAGGTTTACTAATTCTACCTCATCATTTACAAAAGTAAATACAATTTCTGCAGATGGTACTTGAACAAAAAGATGTGTGAATTTTTGAAGCTGATAAAGTCTTTGTGTCTCTTGTTTTTCTCTCCCTCTGCTGCTCCTCTCTGGGTGTCATCATCATAGGCAGTCCCTCGGAATCGACGAAGACTTGCTTCCACTCTTAGCAAGAGTTCTTGGGTGTAGGGGTTTGCTGGCATCGCTTCCTTTGGGAAAAGGAGTCTCCACCAGCACGACGTGTGCTGAAGTGAGGCATGTTACGTCTCTCTGCAGATATGGTGGTGCGAGAGGTCATAGATCCTGACCTGCATGGCTTCCCTCTGTATTTCCTCCTCTTTCTCTGGGCATGTCGGCTTGGAGGATCCCTATTGGCCAATACTGTGGTGCCAATAAAGGAGGTTCAAAGCAACAAAAAGGAATGAAAGAAGCATATTTGGCACAAAGGCTCACAAAAACCCAAATGCCAGCTGGAAAAAAAAAACACAAAATAAAAATACAAGAGCCACGAATAGGGCTGCTGAGCACTCGTTCAAATAAAAGGAAGGGGTGGAATTGAAAGATTTGCAAAAGCATAAAGGCAAGAGACTATATGGAGGGGTGGGTGGGGTATAAAAACATTTGGCTGTCCAAAGGCAGTATTGGCAAAGAACAGTGGATGGCAATACAAATACGGAAGCAGGAAATTAAGTCTGTAGGCAAGTGATGGAGTGGCACAGCGCCTAAAGACCAGGTATAATGGTTGGTGGAATAAAGGTGCTACTGCATCTGATGGGTTCAGGGAGGGTTGCCCCATTTGGCACTCCAGAGCACCCAACCTAGAGGACAGCAGTGCAGCTTGACTGGCAGGCTAACGCTCTTTACAGGGCGCACAGCACCTTGGAACAAGTGAAAAAGGTAGAAGACCTTAAGAAAGCTCCCATGGTAAGGCCGTACAACAGTACCACAATGGGCATCGCAATGAGAATTCCCTTGTGTCTTTACTTTTCAGATGAATGGAAGGAGCAACAGAGGAATGCCAGGCTGGGAGGCAGCATCCGAGGCATACATCACCAATCCAATTGATTGCCCCACATCAGAATATACAGATAGAGGCACCTATACCTGTATTTGTCCCTGGAGCAGTACCTGCTGAGATCTCACTTTACAAAGGGAGCCATCACTGAGTTAAGCCACGTTAAATGGAATTACATAGAATTTACAGCACAGAAACAGGCCATTCGACCCAACTGATTTATGCCGGTTTTTATTCCCACATGAGCCTCCTCCCACCCTACTATCAACATATCCTTGTATTCCTTTCTCCCTTAAGTACTTATCTAGCTTCCTCTTAAAGGCATCTATGCTATTCGCCTCGACTACTCCATGTGGTAGCAATTTCCACATTCTAACCACTCTTTGGATGAAATTCCTCCTGAATACCCTATAGGATTTATTAGTGACTATCTTATATTGATGACCCCTAGTTTTGGTCTCCTCCACAAGTGGAAACATCTTCTCTACGTCTGCCCTATCAAACCCCTTTGTACCTTTAAAGACCTTGACTGCACAACTTTGCCTTGAAGAGGTCTCGTTGTGGACCCTCTGGTGTAGGATGGCCGAACAGGTGGCAAAAGGAGCAGCAATAGCAGCAGCCATTCGAGGATGTGGAGGACAGCCACGCTTGTACAGCAGACCTTCTCTTGACTTCAACATCTGGCCGCTACAATAATAATCCTGCCCCAGAAAATCCATCAATCATGACACTGGCAGTTATACTGAGATCGTACTCATCAGTGACCCAGCTTGAGTTTATAGGGACAGCAGGAGGGGACCACATTTGTAAGGGGCCAGTGGGAACCCACGCAACAGATGCAACTCCAACACCCGCCTGACCCATTCAGCCAGAATATCCAATGTCTGACTCCTGAGCCTGCCACTGGCCCCTGTGTGAGGGGGTTAATTAAAATCTTTTATTTTGTAAACAATACATCTTCTTTAAGTCTCCAGGCCACTTCCTTGCTTGCATCTTCCCTCCCCCAGTGGAATTTTCTTGCACCAGTTAAGAGGTCAGAATGCCATATTTTCCTCAGCAGTGTTACGTGGGTGTCACGTAATAGGGAGTCCCTGCTCCACCCACTTGGTACCTTTGGCCTTATAAGGGGGCAGGTGGAAGTTCTGTCCTGGACAAGGCTAACAAGGAACTCCTCGAGTCAGTGAGGACCCAGCATAACCAAACTCTTGTCTTTGTCTGGTATGTTCTGCCAGATTCCCACTGGAGTTACGGTGGGAAGCTGGCAGAAACTTGTGGAAATTCTAGGCTGATCTGTATTTCCTCACTTCCATCCGTAAATACATCATCATTTGCAGACATTTCTTTGTGCAGATTAACTTACAAAGCTCCTTTAATGCCAGCTGACAAAAGCAATTTACAAACCTTTATAAAACCAATGTCAGTACACACAACCTTAATCTTAACAAGAAACCATCTTGTCTATGTGCCTAGTGCTTCTCATCATGGTAGTTCTCCTTAGTGCCAGTATATGAAGTATATGTTTATAACCCTTGCAACATACTTCTCCTAGGATGCTACTGCAGTGGCAGGAATAGAAATGGAGCCTGGCTGTTGTGTTGCAATAGGAGCCACCTAGGACCAAGGTGGCCCTTATCGCATGTTAGCCAAATCCTAAGAATGACATTGTGTGTTGCGGATGGGCAAGCTGGCCCACATGTAGTGTCATCCTGATAGACAACACCATAATTAGTGCTCATTCCTGCCATGGCACAAATACTGAGCACTGGCTCAGTCTGGCTACTGACATCTGGGGAAGACGACATAATGGAATTGGTGGGATCAACAAAGCCCCAAGCAATGCTCCTATGCAATCCAACTCCTTTGCAACCCTGAATTAAACTTTCCCTAGTCTGGCACCCAGGCTTCTATGGCAGCAATTTGAGCATGTATAGGAAGAAGCACAGGATGTCATGGATCCCTCCACTGCAGGTGTCTTTGGAGCTGCCACAAACTGAAAATCTATCCCCTAGTGTACTGAAAATACTGTTAATGAACACCTTTCTAAACGGTTCTCTGAGACCATGGCATCACCCATAAAACTACCCATAGAATAGCTACCAATAATTATTAACCATCCTACCACAAAATTTATCTGGCACAGTAATTATCATCATCATCATAGGCGGTCCCTCGAACGAGGATGACTTGCTTCCACATGAGTTCACAGATGCCTCAATGAAAGATCCAATGTTCCATTCCTGAACTCCAATTGAAGGGTTGAAGATGCCTATGCGTGGTTTTTTTTTAATGTGTGGTGACCGTTGCATACCAGCCACCACATGGGCCTGACAGAGCTAGGTCTTGGTCCAGTGGCAGGATGACTGGAGACCTGCTCTGCTGGCACATTAATAATTACTATCTGTACCCCAATGAATACACTTGGATTTGTAACTAAAAATGTGGTTAGCTATAATTACTTACATCAGGTAAAGCTCTTTTTCTTATGGCACTATTCCTTATATTTTGTGAATCTGTAAAAGACACAACTCCTTTAAATTAAATAACCATTTAAAAAGGGTTAATGTTTTAATGATATAATATTCCAAAGGCAATGTTGAAATCTACATCTAATTCTTCAGATCTGAACATTTTGAGCAAGTGGACAGTAACAAGCGCTGCCTTTGAATTTCTGCTTGTGATGTGTGCAAACACTCGTGGCTTGTTAAGTGGAATTCATTATTTTTTCAGAAAGCAGTTGACGTCTGCTGTTGCTTTCAAATTTTACCATCATCAGCAGGTTGAGATGCTTAAAATCTAATCTTTCACTTGACTTTACAAGGTTTACACAGGCACAATTACATAACACCTGAAAATGTTCTGAATGTCCAAAAATATTATGACTCTCATTACTAAGGCCTGAATATCCAGCATATTCCTACTATGAGAGAGCAAATATTTACTGCTCAAAGTACTTGCTTGAGCAATAATGGCTTTACAATTTTTTTAAAAAAACACTGGAAACATACAGCACGTCAGTCAGTACCACAGAGCCATACCCAAAATATTAACATGTCTTATCTCTTTACATATGCAGACTTGATGTTCATTCCCATGTTTTCTGCTTTTATTTTAAACCACTATTTTATATTTACTTTGCTGTATTGGAAACACACTACAATAAAGAAACAGAAACCTGTGTCACTCATTATTCCTTGAAGAGTGCCCGACACTGAAGGTTGATTTTTATTTCTGCACAGCCCCAAACCATGAGTATTTGCAAAGGTCACAGGCAGCACTGATTGCTTAATGTTCATATCTGAAGAATGAGATTCTGAATTTCAACAGCAAAGTGTTCAGAAATTTGCCACACTCTTCGTTTAAATGCTTACCTCGTGTTATTGCGATGCTCCTTTTAGAAGGATTATTTGTAACAGTGACATGTCCAACAACATGCTGCACAATAGATAAGATATTTGAAGCAGTGACTCTCACTAAAAATATACCTATAATTAGCAGGGGGAAAAAGCAGAAATGGCAACTTGAAAATCAAGATGTTTCATTACGTCTTCAAAATGTTATTCCTTTTCCTTCTCTCTCCAACTTACTCATTCTGAAACATGTCACTGATACTGAATATCAGGTTATATTAGAGGGAGAGAGTTTGACTGAGGTGGGGACCGCTTCATGATTTATTACACCCATTTCATTTTATGAAGTGACCAGTGTCTGAGCGCAGGCACAGATCCCTAACTTGCGATTGATAAACCAAACTCAAACTGTGCTATTGCTAAGTAGTTTACAGTGCCAGACTTCGACGGGACTCAAATGCAACCCAAGGGAAGCATCAGACAAGTTATATGTAACTGCTCTTCTATATTTTTAAAAGGGGATTGAACAAATGTTGCACTGTATTCATCGGACATTACCATCTACAAATTTGATGAATAATTGGATCAAAATGGGAGTTCTGTGGTATTCTATCATCGAATAGATAACAGATTATTGGGCCCGTAATTTGTGGTCTGTAGCACTCTCCACTGACATTGAAGAAAGTTGCCCACAGAGATCATGCGATCACTGTCACGAAAACTTTAGGGGCTAGAACCTCCACTTTTGTGCTTATCACCCAAAAATGGGCGTTATTTCCGGCGTGGGCATTAAAAAAAGGTTTTCAGATCGCCGACTTCTCGCCCATTCTCAAAACACCTAGTTTACATTTTTGAAAATGGGCGTTACCGCGAGCGATATCAAATGGGCGGTGGCGTTACATTTTTTTTACCTTCTGCCGTAAAGTGTGGCCATCCTTAGCAACGGCATGGTAACGCTCAATTCCCGCGATTCAGGAGGTCAAGGGTCATCAGAAGAGGAGACAGAGAGAGAGGGAGCTGAGAGGGACTGAAAGCGTGTGTGGCTGTGGTGTGTGCTTGTTTGGCTGTTGTGGGAGGCACGACGGAGATTCACCAGCAGCAAAAAGCCCACTAAGCACCAAGAACATAGTTGGCACCGAGTTTTTGTCCAACAAATAAGATATAACATGGAAGGGATGGAGGAGGCCCTGGAACTGGTAGCCAGGAACACTGGTGGCAGAGGGCTCCCAGTGGTCCCGGAGTACCGCACTGCACCCCAAGGTGACGCAGCCCCATTGCCAACCACACGAGAGCCAGCAGCAACATCTTGCTTCTGGCTCGGAGCACGTTCCCACCTCAGGACCGTCCTCTCCCGTGTCCATCCAAGCAGCGCTTCAGCCGTCACACCACCCCACCCCCAACCCCCCACCCCAATGAAGCATCGCCTGAGGACCTCCTCGGCCAGGCGGCTTGGAGTCAGGAGAGGAAGGGGTAGAGGTGGGGAGGAGAAGCGGGGTGGGGGGAAGGGTTGGTTTGTACAGAAATACTGATGATTTCAGACTAATGTTCGGTTTAAATGTTTTTTATTTAATAAAACCTTGTAGCACATTGGCTCAGATAGCTGCACCATTACACACTGGTGATTCCTTAACATCAAAGGGTATAATCACACTTAACTTCAATCAACTTAAACTTTAACTGTCACCAAGGTGATGCCCATCATTGATGTATTACCTGCACATCCAGCACCCACGGCCTGCGAGCACCATCAGAGTAGGCCAGGGAGCGGAAGGAACAGCATGGAGGCCTAGCCCAGCAGTTTGTGCAGCCCCCGACCTGCGAGCACCATTGAAGCAGGCCGGGGAGTGGAAGGAGTGGAGGCATACCACTCCAGGGAGCAGCATGTGCTGGAGCAGGAGAGCAACGGCAGTGAAGAGTGACGTCATCAAGGTCCAGGTTGGTGATTGGAGCGTGGGCAGATACAGCAGGAGCGGCGAGGTCGGGGCGAAGGAGCGGCGAGATATTGTAGAGGGTCGTGATCGGAGCCCAGGAGAGGCATGAGTTCGGGGCCCAGAAGAGGCGAGGGCCCAGGGGCAGCACGGGCCAGCTCACACTGCGATGTGTGCGCGCACTAGGTCCGTGCACCAGAGCTGGTCTCCAGTCGTCTTGGTTAATCCTTGCTACTGGACCAAGACCTAGCTCTGTCAAGCCTGTGAGGCGGCTGGTGTGCAACGGTCACCACACGTTTAAAAAAAATCTAAGCACAGGCATCTTCCACCCTTTAAGATTTAGTTCGGACCTGGAATTTTAGGTCTATCATTGAAACACCTGTGAACTTTTTGACGTGGAGGCAAGTCATCCTTGATTCGAGGGACTGCCTATGATGATGATGATGATAATGCACACCCAGCAGTGTGTCAGCCTTGTAAATAACACCAACGTTCTTTCAGGCAAAGCGATCATTGATGAGCTCCTGACATAAGGCTCTTGCAGCTATCATGCCACCATGGGTCCTTTCATGCGGTCTACAGGGAGGCGGGGACATAGCTTCAGCGGCAGCCTGATTGTCTGGGCCAATGACAGCATCCGCCTCCTCATCCTCTCTCTGGTGAGGTGGCTCGTCAGACTCATCAGATAATTCTTGTCCCCTCCTGATAGCCAAGTTGTGTAGCATGGAGCACACCACCACAAATTGAGCTACCTGCTCAGGGTGGTATTGGAGCTCGTCTCCTGAGTGGTCCAGACATCTAAACTGCTGCTTCAGCACTCTAATGGTTTTCTACACGATATTGCGAGTTGCTCTGTGGCTCTCGTTGTATCGTCTCTCGGTCTCAGTGTGGGTGTCACGCAGGGGGGTCATCAGCCAGGTGGCGAGGTCATATCCTTTGTCACCAAGCATCCAGCATTGACCTTGTGGCTCATTGTTAAACAAGTCAGATACAGTGTTCTCACGCAGGATGTGAGCATCATGGATGCTACCTGGAAATTGAGCATTCACTGCCAGTATAATTTGCTGGTGGTCGACAACCAGCTGGACATTCAGGGAGTGTAATCCCTTGCTGTTCCTGAATACCTCAGCATCCTGAAAAGATGCCCATATTGCGATGTGTGTACAGTCTATTGCTCCCTGCACCTTGGGAAAGTTTGCAATTCTGGAGAATCTTAGAGCTCTCTCAATCTGTCTCTCCCTGGTCATAGGGAAGCTGATCAACTCCCTCCTGCATGCGTACAGGGCTTCAGTGACTTGTCTAATGCAGCAATATGTGGCATGCTGAGAAAGTCTGCAAATGTCGTCAGCTGTGGCCTGAAAAGAACCCGGGGCGTAGAACGACAGTGCCATGGTAACTTGAACCTCGACGGACGGTGCGATACTGATGGTACAGATCTGCCCTTATGAGCTGGCATACCTCAGTGATAACCTCTTTGTGGAAGTGCAGTCTCTGAAGGCAGGTGGTGTCGGGCAAGTCGAGGTAAGAATGCTTCTCCTTGTACTTGCGGGGGGTGTAACATCTGGTCCTCCTCACCTGTCTTTCATTTCTTACGTTGTGCACATAATGCAGTGGAGCGTTCCTTCGGCAATGTTGAGTCTGCTGCATGTATTTGGTCACCAAGAGAGGGTGAGAAAGGACAGGCCCCATTGCATTAGCTCTCTGTTTTCCACCGATTGGTCACAAACAAGGAATGTCCCGACGAAGACACCTCTTCAATTCCAATCGGTCACAGTATGGTCAAGATGTTTTTACAGATGTTCACATCAACTCCAACGACCTGCAGAGTACATCCGAACTCCACCGAGGTTGAAGCACAGCAGCCTTTTAAAGGACGCGACATGTGATGTAGAACATTGCGTCCATAACGCTGTAATTAATTCCGGTTAGTTCCACTTTTTGTGGGCGATTTTTTGGGCGAACGATATTGTGGCTGATATGTGTGCAAGGTGGTGAAATTGACGCTGGGCGATCTCATGGCCGCTAGTTTCGGTAAATATGCTCTTTATGACAAAAAAAAGTGGGCGGGTATTAATATTGAATCTCGCGTTAAATCCATGCAAGGTGGATCAAGGGGTATAGCGATAAAGCAGGAATGGGGTACTGAAGTTGCATGTTCAGCCATGAACTCATTGAATGGTGGTGCAGGCTCGAAGGGTCGAATGGCCTACTCCTGCACCTATTTTCTATGTTTCTATGTTTTTATGAATTCGCCCATTCTGTTGATTCCGCCCGAAAAAAATGGGCGGGCGGTAATATTTTTTCTCGTCGTTACGCACATAGGGAAGGTAACGCTCGCCGATAAGTTTTCGAAAAATGCACACCTGTTTCCATTTTGTGCCAAAATGGGCAATATATGGGCATTATACGTCATTTCAGTGATAAAATGGGCATTAAGGGGCGTTAAGCATGCAAAAAAGTGGAGGTTCTAGCCCTAGGTTTCTCTTGGGTGTAATTGATTGTAGCACTGTCAATAGGGGATTCCTAGCATGATGCTGCAGTGATGTCATCAAGCTGTCTAAGTAGCTAATCATATTGAAGAATTCTCACAGACTGCAAACCAGGAAATGAAAAGCACTGATTATCTGCCCTTTTAAAAAATGTTACAGAGAGCAATATAAAGATTGGTACATACACATGGGGTTAAGGTAGAAGCTGAAATATCAGAAACAAACTTAAAAAGTATAATTTTTTTTATCGCAATGGAAAAATTTTACTATTCCACAAATACAAAAATGTGTTTTTCAGGGCTAGAACGGTTGCTTAGCAATCAATACACGGTTGAAACCCCAGTTACACCTATTCCAACAAAGCTTAACATTTAATGGGGTATTCAACAGTGATATTACTGCAGAAAAGCCCAAGTTTTCATCAGTTTCACTAATTACCGCTATGGGATGGGGCTGGGGGGTGGGGGGGTGAGGTATGGGGGGTGGTCCGCAGCACAGCCTGTGTTGGAGCAGTGAATGACTGACCACAACTTCAGGATTAATGCGTATAGATGTGCTTGCGCTAAATCCCGAAGTTACAATCAGTTTCAGAGGGGTAATGATGGTGAATGCTGAGAATTCGCTGTCAATACCCTCCGCAAAATCCAGGCCAATGTATTTTCTCAACCCGTGCGTATCAATTAATGTTATGTTATAATTAACATTCTTCTGAACAAAAATTATATCTAACAAAGATGAAACTTTTACCTTCCTGCTGCATTGGAAATTTATAAACTGGAAGCTTTCCATTAAGACTCTCCTCTGTATAAGACAAAATATCATAAGTATCGATAAAATCAAATTTCAAATTTATCGGTGCACCCTGAGATACGGAGACGCTTATGCTGACGTTACTGCCCAGTTGCAGGACAGGTGATTCTAAATCAACCTGCAAGCCACTGATCTCAACAACAAGACTGATCGTCAAATTCTGATATTCCTCTACAGTGCCATTTCTTGTAACAACAGTCAGATTATGTTGACCTGGTCCAATAAGGAACTGGGAAGATTGGTCTATCGGGATAACTCCTGGCAGTAGAGTGGACTCTTGAAGAATGATATTTCCAATTGATGCATTATAGGTTATATCCGAACCTACAAGGAAAAATGCTTTAATTTAATTAATTGTAAACAATGGGTACAAGATATAATAAATATATAAACAGGTGCAGCTACTAACATTTCTTTAGTCCATTTTAATATTTATTCTTTGCAGGTTATTCCAATTAAGTGTATGATTCAATTCAATCTATGCAATTTAACATCGAAAAATAATCCAAATACAGCATCATCGTCTTCTGCAGCCAAAACGAGCATCAAGCTTCCTCGGTAATTTAATTCTATTCAATGAAATTTCTTATATGATCTACAGTGTTATTCTGTAATGGTTTCATACTGCAAGTGTTCCGGTACAACCAGTTTTACATGACATTTGACATACTTAATCCAAAGAAAGTAAAGCAAATGTTTTTATATGAAAAGGGACAGAATGGATCAAAATACCCTTAATTTACCCTTAATAATCAATTTCATGCGATATCAGCATTATTAATGCTTTGTATACAAGGTACCTTAGTGTCTGTACATTAATTCAGCGCGTTCTCACATCTGACGTTTAAACCGCCTCTGTCAGATGTTAATTCGGCTTTTGCAATTGTGGAGTCAGATTATTCTCCATTATAAATGGCCTCTGGGAAATTGATTCGGTATGCAGTACACCAGACAATGGATTTTCAGAGGATGAGAATTCTCGCTTATATGTGCACCTGCAGCTCTTGTATACATTTAGCTTGAAACTAACATAGGACTGAATATATATTTATATGCATTATTTTACATTTTTTGTATGTATTCTACATACTATAGATAAAATGTATACAAATGTGCACACTATATGAAGTAAATCAACATGCATAAGTTGATTTTGCATACTATATATGTAAATTCTCAATATAAGTAGATTGTTAGAAGCTCCAACTTGTATAAGTACTGGTGTTATATTCGTGTGAATTCAGATGAAAGGTCACGAAGCAGAAACATTAACTCTGTTTCTCTCTTCATAGATGCTGCCTGACCTGTTGAGTATTGCCAGCATTTATGTTTTTATTTCAGATTTCCGGCATCCGCAGCATTTTGCTTTTGGTGCTAGATTCATGTTTGGTTAGAAGCAACTTTTTGTTCTTCCAAACTATTGCTTATAACAATGGCCTAGTTAAACCATTGGAGCAAATGTTAGCTACAGTCATTCAAGTGTAAAGGCTATGAGTTCACTCTTTGACTTCTTATAATTGAATAAGTAACATGATCTATCTCAATAAACAATGAAGTGACAGGGACACACAATTAATATCAAGCAAGCTATTTACAGGACAGTGTTATATAGCTTGGGCATCGGATTCAGACATTGCAAAGGCACACCCAGCAAATGCTGCAAAGTCCTCCTTGCTAACATCTGGGGACTTGTGGCAAAATGATGATAGCTGTCCCACAGACTAGGTCAAGCAACATAGTCATACTCATAGAATCTTACCTTTGTGCCAATGTCCCAGACTCCTCCATCACCATCCCCGGGTATGTCCTGTCCCACTGGCAGGGCAGACCCACCAGGGATGGCAGCACAGTGGTATACAGTCGGGAAGGAGTGGACCTGGGAGTCCTCAACATTAACTCCGGACTCCATGTCTTATGGCATCAGGTCAAGCATGGGCAAGGAAACCAGCTGCTGATTACTACCTACCACCCTCCCTCAGCTGATGAATCAGTACTGCTCCATATTGAACACTACTTGGAAGAAGCACTGAGGGTAACAAGGGCATAGAATGTACTCTGGGTAGGGGATTTCAACATCCATCACCAAGCATGGCTCAGTAGCACCACTACTGGTCGAGCTGGCCAAGTCCTGAAGGAAAAAGCTGCCGGACTGGGCCTGGGGCAAATGGTGAGAGAACCAACTCAAGGGAAAAACTTACTTGACTTTGTGTAAAAGTTGAATAACCAAATGATAATAGACCCTTTATTTACAGAGCACACATTATATACCGTACACCAGCAAGATAAGCTTCCTCAACTTCCTGAGCCTACTCCCATATATATGAACATAAGGGAGTCCCCAATAAATACACACGACCTGAATACAATTAACACATCAGCCTCACCAATCTACCTGTCGCAGATGCATCTGTTCATGACAGTATTGGTAGCAGTGACCACCGCACAGACATTGTGGAGGCAAAGTCCGGTCTTCACACCGAGGACACCCTCCATCGTGTTGTGTGGCACTGCGACTGTGCTAAGTGGGATAGGTTCAGAACAGCTCAAAACTGAACATCCATGAGACGCTGTGGGCCATCAGCAGCAGTAGAATTGAAAACCACCACAATCTGTAACCTCATGGCCCAACATATCCCTCACTCTACCATTACCATCAAGCCTGGGGACCAACCTTGGTTCAATGAGGAGTGTAGAAGAGCATACCAGGAACAGCACCAGGCGTACCTAAAAATGAGGTGCCAACCTGGTGAAGCTAAAGCACAGAACTACATGCATGCTAAACAGCAGAAGCAACATGCTATAGTCAGAGCTAAGCAATCCCACATCCAATGGATCAGATCAAAGCTATGTTGTCCAGCCACATCCAGTCGTGAATGGTGTTGGGCCATTAAACAACTAATGGGAAGAGGAGGCTCCCCATCCTCAATGATGGCGGAGTCCAGCATGTGAGTGCAAAAGTCAAGGCTGAAGCGTTTGCAACCATCATCAGCCAGAACTGCCGACTGGACGATCCATCTCAGCCTCCTCCTGAGGTCCCCACCATCACAGAGGACAGTCTTCAGCCAATTCAATTCACTCCACATGATATCAAGAAACGGCTGAGCATTCTGGATTCAGCAAAGGCCATGGGCACGACTGATCCGAGCTTCAATACTGAAGCATTGTGCTCCAGAACTGGCCGCACCTCTAGCTAAGCTGTTACAATACCACTACAACACTGGCATCTACCCAACAAAGTGGTAAATTGCCCAGGTATGTCCTGTCCACAAAAAGCAAAAGAATTCTAATCCGGCCAATTACCACCCCATTAGCCTACTCTCAATCGTCAGCAAAGCAATGGAAGGTGTCATCTACAGTTTTATCAAGCAGCACTTACTCACCAATAACCTGCTCATAGAAGGATTTCATAGAAACCTACAAGATTCTGACGGGACTGGACAGGTTAGATGCGGGAAGAATGTTCCCGATGAAGGGGAAGTCAAGAACCAGGGGACACAGTCTTAGGATAAGGGGTAGGCCATTTAGGACTGAGATGAGGAGAAACTTCTTCACTCAGAGAATTGTTAACCTGTGGAATTCCCTACCGCAGAGAGTTGTTGATGCCAGTTCGTTAGATATATTCAAGAGGGAGTTAGATATGGCCCTTACAGCTAAAGGGATCAAGGGGTATGGAGAGAAAGCAGGAAAGGGGTACTGAGGGAATGATCAGCCATGATCTTATTGAATGGTGGTGCAGGCTCGAGGGGGCCAAATAGCCTACTCCTGCACCTATTTTCTATGTTTCTATGTAAATGCTCAGTTTGCATTCTGCCAGGGCCACTCTGCTCCAGACCTCATTACAGCCTTGGTCCAAACATGGATAAAAGTGCTGAATTCCAGAGGTGAGGTGAGAGTGACTGCCTTTGACCAAGTGTGGCATCAAGGAGCCCGAGTAAAACTGAAGTCAATGGGAATTAGAGGGAAAACTCTTCACTTGCTGAAGTCATACCTAACACAAAGGAAGATGGTTGTGGTGGTTAGAGGTCAATCATCTCATCCCCAAGACTTTGTTGCAGGAGTTCCTCAGGCAGTGTCCTAGGCCCAACCACCTTCAGCTGCTTCATCAATGACCTTCCCTTCATTATAAGGTCAGAGGTGGGGATTTCCGCTGATGATTGCACAGTGTTCAGTTCCATTCACAACTCCTCAGATAATGGAGCAGTCCATGTCCGCATATAGCAAGACCTGGACAACATTCAGGCTTGGGCTGATAAGTGGCAAGTAACATTCATGCCACACAAGTGCCAGGCAATGGCCATCTCCAACAAGCGAGAGTCTAGGCACCTCCCCATGACAATCAAGAGGATTACCATTGTCGAATCCCCCACCATCAACATCCTGGGGGTCACCACTGACCAGAAACTTAACTGGACCAACCACATAAATACTGTGGCTACAACAGCAGATCAGAAGTTCGATATTCTGTGGAGAGTGCCTCACTTCCTGACTCCCCAAAGTCTATCCACTATCTACAAGGCACAAGTCAAGAGTGTGATGGAAAACTCTCCACTTGCCTGGATGAGTGCAGCTCCAACAACACTCAAGAAGCTCGACACCATCCAGGACAAAGCAGCCTGCTTCATTGACACCCCAACCTCCACCTTAAACATTCACTCACTCCACCACCAGCACACCGTGGCTGCAGTGTGTATCATCTACAAGGTGCACTGCAGCATCTCACCAAGGCTTCTTTGACAGCACCACGCAAACCCGCGACCTCTACCACATAGAAGGACAAGGGCAGCAGGATCCTGGGAACACCACCACCTGCAAGTTCCCCTCCAAATCACACACAATCCTGACTTGGATATATATTGCCATTCCTTCATCGTCGCTGGGTCAAAATCCTGAACTCCCTCCCTAACAGCATTGTGGGAGTAGCATGGACTGCAGCAGTTCAAGGCTGCGGTTCCCCATCACCATCTCAAGGGCAATTAGAGACGGGCAATAAATGCTGGCCTTGCCAGTGACGCCAACATCCCATGAACGAATTTTTAAAAAGCCAAGCACTCATTATCAAAACACATAGAGCAGTCTTACAAGTGCATGTTAAAGAAACATCTATGTATAAAAATTTGGAGTGAATAATTTGTGAGATGTTTAGTCCACTACCACTTCGTTATATACTTCAACAGAAGAAAAACCCTGCTCACTTTTGCACGATGTTATGTATCCCGAAGGACACTGTTTTACTTTAATCAGTATTAGCAGTCAACCTTTCCACATATTTCAACAGATTTCCCAGCAACAAAGCAAAGACTTTATCATTAACATTCCTATTTTCAGCAAATTCCAGCGGGGAGGTGATAGTGACTGCCCTTGACATCAAGACAGCATTTGACCGAGTGTAGCATCAAGGAGACATAGTAAAACTGAAGTCAATGGGAATCGGGGGGGAAACTCTCCACTGGCTGGAGCCATACCTAGCACAAAGGAAGATGGTTGTGTTTGTTACAGGTCAATCATCCCAGCCCCAGGACATCGCTGCAGGAGTTCCGCAGAGCAGCAAACTAGGCCCAACCATCATCAGCCGCTTCATCAATGACCTTACCTCCATCATAATGTCAGAAGTGGGGATGTTCTCTGATGATTGCACAGTGTTCAGTGCCATTCGCAACTCCTCAGATAATGGAGCAGTCCATGCCCGCATGCAGCAAGACCTGGACGGCATTCAGGCTTGGGCTGATAAGTGGCAAGTAACATTCGGGCCACACAAGTTCCAGGCAATGACCATCTCCAACAAACGAGAGTCTAGCACCTCACCTTGATATTCAACGGCATTACCTTTGCCAAATCCCCCACCAACAACATCCTGGGGATCACCATTGACCAGAAACTTAACTGGACCAGCCACAAAAACATTGTAGCAACAAGAACAGGTACAGAATATTCTGCAACAAGTGTCTCACCTCCGGACTCCCCAAATAAAGCCTTTCCAACATCTACAAGGCACAAGTCAGGAGTGTGATGGAATATCTCCACTTGCCTGGTTGAGTGGATCTTCAACAACACTCAAGAAGCAAGAAGCTCAGCACCATCCAGGACAAAGCAGCCTGCTTGATTGGCATCCCATCCACCACCTTCAATATTCACTCCCTCCACCACCGGCACACCATGGTTGCACTGCAGCAACTCGTCAAGGCTTTTTCGGCAGCACCTCCCAAACCCATGACCTCTACCACCTAGAAGGACAAGGGCAGCAGGCACATGGGAGCACCATCACCTGCAAGTTCCCTCCCTAACAGCACTGTGGGAGTTCCTTCATCACAAAGATTGCAGTGATTCAAGAAGATGGCTCACCACCACCTTCTCGAGGGCAATTAGGGATGGGTAATAAATGCTGGCTTTGCCAGCGATGCCCACATCCCGGAACGAATTTACAAATTCAGATAGAATCTGGAAAAGCTAAAATGATAATTTTGCTGAACAATAACAGCTTAAATGTGCTTCCCTGTACCTCTATTATAATGTATATTGGTTATAATTTAATTAACTTTAATCCTTTCTTTGGTCAGTTTTCAAGCAGCACAGATTGCAGTGTGCTGTATGCCATCAATACATGGGAACATTTGTACAAGAGGGTTAAATATCTTAATTCAACCTTAATCACATACTTTAAATTAAGGTACTTATAATGTTAAAATAACAATAAAATATCCTTTAAAAACTTCCTGGAAGTCAAAGTAGCCTTTTGCCGCTAATTAACATTAAAATGTAAAATCTTAACACACATGAGTTTACAAACAAATCTAATCATTGCAGTTTGTAAGGTTGGGCACCATGAATTAGCTGTACCATTGCAAATTTCTGTTTGAATCCACAATGTGTCTCCATATCGAACCACACAATTTAAAGTTGTGTCCAGTTGACTTGGGCTGTAACACTGCCAGTTATTCATTTCATTAATTGGCATAAACCTAATGTTGGTCTTGTCAACTGCCCAATGGCCTTTGCTGGTCCTACATTCAACGGAGATGATATTAACACCTGCTGCTGTGTACAGGTGTGCCACTGTGAATGATCTAATTAAAAGAACAAAAGAGAAAAACAAATGATACCAATATCATTATATTTACTTAGTCATTCAGTTCATTGAAAGGTAAAATGTTTAAAAGTGCAATTTTGTGAATAGCTTAATAAGAATGAAGTGATATAATATTCCCTTTGCACCTTTAAAGCTCAGAGGGTTGAATTTATGTGGAGGTCAGTGCACCTGGTTTGTTTGTTCATATTCAGTCAGTAAAGGTGACCTTATCCAAGAAGAAACAGTGATCAAAGTTGGGATCACCTATACCTTTCACTCATTCTCCTTCAGTTCTGTGGTTCCCACTCTCTTACTTGTCAACGCCTGTTTCTCTCTTGCTCCTTTATTTTCATATGTTTCTTAGTTTTCTCTTATTTAATGCCTCGTTGTAATCTCTCTCTCATGTTAACGCTCCTCCCACATTGTTGTCTCTCACCTCACTTTTGGCTCATGCCTTCCTCACTTTTTTCCCTTTCTCCTCTTACTTTTCATTTTCTCTTTTTCTCGTCTTTCTTTTTTTTGCCTCAAGTTTTCTTTTCACTCTCCATCGAACAGCATTGGAGTTGCCATGTACGAAATAGAACGAAGAAACCAGATGATCGCCAATCAGTCTAGTAGTAGTATTAGGCAATCCCTCGCATCGAGGATGGCCCGTTTCCACACCAAAAAGGGATCACAGGTATTTCAAGGAGGGACCTGACATTCTAGGTCCCGAACTACATATTGAAGGGTGGAAGATGCCTGTGCGTGGATTCTTTTAACGTGGGGTGGCTGTTGCACACCAGCCACCGCACAGGCTTGACAGAGCTAGGTCTTGATCCAGTGGCGAGGGTTAACCGAGACGACTGGAGACCAAGCTCTGCTGCACGGACCTAGTGCACACACATGCTCCTACTATCCATAGATCGCAGTGTGGGCTGTCCCGTGCTGCCCCTGTGCCCTTGCCTCTTCTGGGTCCCGAACCCTCGCCTCTCCTGGACCCCAATCTAGAATAAAAGCAAGCTACATCTTTCATACAAACAAGATTATATTTATTTATTTGTGTCTACAATATTCCATTCAAGAGTAAAATACTATTAAAAATAAAGGAAAGCAATTTTTAAATCGTAGAAAGTTACTCACTGTTCTTGACGGTCAACATAATGTATATTGCCATCTCCTGTGGAAACTGTGCATGAGAATTTTCCTGAATATGGGTCAAGCTGCCATTCCAGTGGGATGATGATGTGAAATATTGAGTAGATAACGGCAGATGAGACCTGTGAGTCTACACCAAGCATGACTTCATATTAAACACTAAATCGCAAAAGGTTTTTTTCAAATCACAAAAAGTGCTTTATTGACACTAACAATAGTTTGTGTTAATTACTATTTGCTGACAGTTATGGGATCCAACAGGCATAAAATGAGCTTGCTTTACTTCAGGCATAGTAGTTGCAAAGATAAATACATGACAATATGCTGTTATCGTGAGTGATTTAAGTAAAGTTTATAAAGGCAAGGTGTTAGATCGGCATCAGAAATAGCATCAGGTCTGCACAAGTTTACAGCACAGAAGAACCCCATTCAGATCATTGTGTCTGTGCCAGCTCTTTGCTCGAGCAATATCACTGCCCTACTTTTCCCCAGCCTTGTATCTTCCTCTGTTTCAAATATTTATCCACTTTGTCCTACCCAAATGTGTCACCGATGCTCATTTTAATAATAATTAGCTAAAATTGATAGAATGACATGATAATTCTTTGTACCTGTTTGATTTTATATTTTATATTTTGTTGAATTCTATGCTCATTGAGGCAAGCTTGTTACAGCTGAGGAATGGAACACTTTCTCATTGCAGACCCACTTTCAGCACCAAGTAGTCTCCGATCATGTACAGCCAAAGCCAGTCACACAGTGAAACCCGCTCTTCTCTTCCCCGACTATATCCGTTAACATTAACCTCAAGCTGTATCACATGTAACATCACTATTTCCTGCACCAGCCAACCTGTGGCTTTTCTAAATGAAACTGCAAATTCAGTAACAACTATTCCATACTCACTATCAATTATCTGCTTCTCATCACATTGCTCTGTGGGAACTTGCTATTTGCAAGTGCTACATTACAACAACAACTTGTATTTATATAACGCCTTCAATGTAGTAAAATGTCCCAAGGTGCTTCACGGGAGTATTACAAGATAAAACATTTGACACCAAGCCACATAAGGAGAAATTATGATTGATGGTCAAGGAGGTAGGTTTTAAGGAGCACAACTATACGTCAAAAGTACTTAATTGGTTGTAAAGTGCTTTGGAATATAGAAACATAGAAACATAGAAACATAGAAAATAGGTGCAGGAGTAGGCCATTCGGCCCTTCTAGCCTGCACCGCCATTCAATGAGTTCATGGCTGAACATGCAACTTCAGTACCCCATTCCTGCTTTCTCACCATACCCCTTGATTCCCCTAGTAGTAAGGACTTCATCTAACTCCTTTTTGAATATATTTAGTGAATTGGCCTCAACAACTTTCTGTGGTAGAGAATTCCACAGGTTCACCACTCTCTGGGTGAAGAAATTCCTCCTCATCTCAGTCCTAAATGGCTTCCCCCTTATCCTTAGACTGTGTCCCCTGGTTCTGGACTTCCCCAACATTGGAAACATTCTTCCTGCATCTAACCTGTCTAACCCCGTCAGAATTTTAAACGTTTCTATGAGGTCCCCTCTCATTCTTCTGAACTCCAGTGAATACAAGCCCAGTTGATCCAGTCTTTCTTGATAGGTCAGTCCCGCCATCCCGGGAATCAGTCTGGTGAACCTTCGCTGCACTCCCTCAATAGCAAGAATGTCCTTCCTCAGGTTAGGAGACCAAAACTGTACACAATACTCCAGGTGTGGCCTCACCAAGGCCCTGTACAATTGTAGCAACACCTCCCTGCCCTTGTACTCAAATCCCCTCGCTATGAAGGCCAACATGCCATTTGCTTTCTTAACCGCCTGCTGTACCTGCATGCCAACCTTCAATGACTGATGTACCATGACACCCAGGTCTCGTTGCACCTCTCCTTTTCCTAATCTGTCACCATTCAGATAAGAGTCTGTCTCTCTGTTTTTACCACCAAAGTGGATAACCTCACATTTATCCACATTATACTTCATCTGCCATGCATTTGCCCACTCACCTAACCTATCCAAGTCGCTCTGCAGCCTCATAGAATCCTCCTTGCAGCTCACACTGCCACCCAACTTAGTGTCATCCGCAAATTTGGAGATACTACATTTAATCCCCTCGTCTAAATCATTAATGTACAGTGTAAACAGCTGGGGCCCCAGCACAGAACCTTGCGGTACCCCACTAGTCACTGCCTGCCATTCTGAAAAGTCCCCATTTACTCCTACTCTTTGCTTCCTGTCTGACAACCAGTTCTCAATCCATGTCAGCACACTACCCCCAATCCCATGTGCTTTAACTTTGCACATTAATCTCTTGTGTGGGACCTTGTCGAAAGCCTTCTGAAAGTCCAAATATACCACATCGACTGGTTCTCCCTTGTCCACTCTACTGGAAACATCCTCAAAAAATTCCAGAAGATTTGTCAAGCATGATTTCCCTTTCACAAATCCATGCTGACTTGGACCTATCATATTACCTCTTTCCAAATGCACTGCGATGACATCCTTAATAATTGATTCCATCATTTTACCCACTACCGATGTCAGGCTGACCGGTCTGTAATTCCCTGTTTTCTCTCTCCCTCCTTTTTTAAAAAGTGGGGTTACATTGGCTACCCTCCACTCCAAGTTTGCAAAAGGTGCTAGAAAAATGCAAGTCTTTTTACAAAATGGGTGGGCACTGCTCGAATTCCAATCATGTAGGAACCACATAGCCAATAGAAAGAGATCTTCATTGTCTCAGTCTGATCTAGATTTGACCCTAGAGGTGTGTTATTCTTCTGCACCACATTTTTTGTTGTTGAATGGAATTCTGACATTGTCCTATTCATTTTCAGTTAGGTCTTCTGACTTCTACTCTGCGTAAACTTCTACCACATTCTACGCTACGTGAACTTGAGGTCATCCAAAACTCGGTAGCCCGCGTCCTAATTCACACCAAGTCCCGCTCACCCATCACCCCCCTGCTCGCTGACCAATAATCAGCTCCCGGTTAAGCAACGCCCCGATTTCAAAATTCTCATCCTTGTTTACAAGGCCTCGCCCCTCCCTATCTCTGTGATCTCCTTCAGCCTCACAACCACCCAAGATATCTGCGCTCCTCAAATTCTGCCCTCTTGAGCATCCCTGATTATAATTGCTCAACCATCGATGGCCATGTCTGCAGCTGCCTAGGTCCTAAACTCTGGAAGTTCCTCCCTACACTTCTCTGCCTCTCTACCTCTCTTTCCTCCTTCAAGATGCTCCTTAAAACTTACCTCTTTGAACAAGCTTTTGGTCATCTGCCATAATTTCTTCTTTTCTGGCTCGGTGTCAAATATATTTTTTTGTCTTATAACACTCCTGTGAAGCGCCTTGGGACATTTTACTACGTTAAAGGCGCTATATAAATACAAGTTGTTGTTGTTGTTAGTTCGGAATAATAAAATATTCATACCAAATTCACAGATGAAAGAAAACACACTGTTGCAGTTGCTCATGGCCCACGTCGGGTAAGTAGACTGTTTACGAATATGAGTACAATGTTCTGGGGAAGAGGATGGCTGTGCAAATTCCCAGCTGTGGTAGCTAATGGTAGATCCATCCAGCCAAGTGAGAGCTGAAAGCAGAAATAAATGAAAGCATTTTAACAGAGTATGCCACTTTTCAGTTTTAAGTTTTATACAAGACTTTCTGAATTTTACAAATCCTTAAAGAACTGTTAACCTGAGGGGACTTTTGGCAGTATGCATTGAAAACAGTCAGCAATTGTGGCTGGATATTTCTCACTTTCTGACCTAAGTTTGTTAGGTCAGCAACACGTTTCTTAATCTATCGGGAAATAATAATTAAGGCCATTTATTGGTGGCCATATTCCATTAAACAGAGTCATGTTGCAATTGTCAATTACTTAAGGACCTGCATGTCAACTATAAATTAAAATGAAAGTTGGTGCTAATGCGATGAACATTTTGCCAAATCTAGTAAGAGGACAGCAACATGGCATTTGTTCCTATTTTGGCTACCATTAATTTTTCAGCAGCAGAGTCTAGCAAAGAGTAGTTTAGTGAAAATAGGCACAGGATCCAAGAACAAGACTATATATGAGTGAGAGGATCTGCAAAACCAG
Organism: Pristiophorus japonicus; assembly: GCF_044704955.1. NCBI lineage: Eukaryota > Metazoa > Chordata > Chondrichthyes > Pristiophoridae > Pristiophorus > Pristiophorus japonicus. The sequence continues at coordinate 156,958,950 of NC_091989.1, forward strand.
AATGTTAGATCTGGAAAAGCAATGAGATAGGGAATTGCCTATCTTGACCACTGTATATTAAAGGGATATTATCTTCATCAAAATGTTTGGCTGACATCTGGTGTTTGGAAACCATTTCTATTTGTTATCAACACAAAAATGATGAAATTCACATGAAAAAGCACATTATAGCACTTGCAAGACCGCGGAAAAAATGGCATAGAGCACTCTTGGCTTTTACCACTTCCTCAAATGAAGGGAGTTGACCAAATGTTTTTCATTAAGATAATGGTTTTTAAATGTGACATGTTATTGATTATTATTTAATTACCTAAGAGATTTTGTTGTCAAATTCACGACCACTCCTCAAGAGGCACTGCTTTAGTCATGAGTGCCAGCAGGATTATCACATTACATCACATGATGAGTGGCATTTTCACCTTCAATGCCCAGATGGTAACCTGGCAGAGCAGATCAGCCACTTGTTATAGAACCCACCCGATTTTAATTTAAATTCATTTCAATAGAAATTAAAATCAGGTGCATTCTATAAAAAGGCAACAATACGCTCTGATAGTTTACCACCCAGGTGGTGAAGATAAAAATTACCCCAAATTACATTGATTTAATACAACAGTTCAAATTAAATAGTGAAAAATGTTATCCCTCAAGCAACTCTATTACTCTGTGTGGCAGATTCTTATGAACATTTGCCAAAACAGGCATGCTTTCATCCAATGTAACTACTATAGTTGCTGTTATCTCATTCTACATCTTATAAATTGATACTGAAAGCTATATTCTAACCATGGCCTTGTGTTTATTTATTATTAAAATAATTTTGAGCTGTTAATTTCTGTGAATGAGATACTTGTTAACTTCTCAGATTATACATTCTTTATGTTAACTACCCAAGAATGACACACAATTATCTTTTGCATAATGTGAGACTAAAGTAAATGATAAATTAACTGTAGAAAATGGTTGCATTTCAGAAAATCTTCTTTTGCATATAAAATACTGCATCATAGAAAATACCCATTAATATTTCACTGCAAATTCCTGATAAAATATAATTTTAACCAGTGGTAAAAAAAAATGAGCAAGTCTATAGAGCTAGAAATTTGATTTTTTGAGAAAAGCGGTATTTTTTTCGCCAAAAATACCACTTTCACTCCGCTACCACTACGAGGCCTAAAATTTAAGCTTCAATTGCTGCGAGAGAGGCTTTGGGAGGGGGGAAAACACCCCAAAAAATTGCAAAAGATTTAAAAAAATCACAAAATTGACAAGAAACTTAAGTATCAAATCGCTGAAAAAGAATGAAAAATAAAAAATTTAATTTACCTTTTTTGCAGGTCTTCATATCTACCGCTGCTCCAAGGGCTGCAACGCAGCTTTTTACCTGGTGTTTTTTTCACAATAAATACAGGTGCACGCTGAGCCAAATTTTTGGCGAAAGCGCTACTTCGAGTCTTGCACGCCGGCGGTCTGCTCCCCAGCGATATTTAAAAACCACCATCGCAAGACTTCTCCGAATTTCCCGCCGGGTGGTTTTTCATCAAAAATGGCAAAATAGCGCCAAAAAAAACGGCGCAAGGTTGGTGAATTTTTAGCCCAATATTATATGTTCACTTCATAAGAATTACTGTATTGCTATACAGAAAGTTTGAGCTTGTCAATTAGAGAATTATTTATGAAATGAATTCAAATTGAAAATAAACTAGGGAAAGTTTTCAAGAATTATTTGTACAATATTTTGTTTCACTTTCCATAAAGTTGGATGTACCATCACATAGAACTACATAGAATCTACACAGAAACAGGCCATTCGGTTCAACAGGTCTATGCCAGTGTTTATGTTCCACAGGAACAATTATATCACATTGGTGTATCAGCAGCTTACACACTGGGCAGTAAATGACCAATCATATTCATCGTCCTGGATAAGCAGGTTATTAGAAACCTGCACAAAGGTGTGTCTGACTGAAAATAATTTAACATTTCTGTTTAAATTCTTTATCCTTCTCATTCTTCTTTTGCTCTTAATTTCTTAAATGTTGTCACTATGCTGCCGATATATCCCGGCCGTAAGCTTTTATTCCATACTCTATTTCCATCTCTTACCTTTATTATTTGATTCAGGAATTAAATCATGTACAGAATAAGCCAGGCCGATCCACCTGTTGTCAATGTCTGTAATGTGGCTTCCCAGAAATGCATTTATTATGTTGTTCTTAATAAAGGCAAGATGCCCACCACCTCTTTTGCACCAGCTCTGGGCACTTGAGAATTTCAGCTGCTTTTGCACAAATTCATAGCATGAATCTTGGAACTCCATCTGATGTTCTTGGCAAGGTGCAGCATCAATCGGATAACAAACATAAAAAACAATAAGAAAAAAAAATTGAAACTCCATATTTTAAACTTCAGCAAAGTCAAAAGATATGAAGAGATCTCACAAGCTTTAGTTATATAAGCCGTGTGGCTCCGCCCCCTTTAGTGAGTAAAAAACAATTTATGCATGTCACATTACACTCATTACAAAATAGATCAAATTTCTGAAATCAAAGTCCAAGGTGTATTTTAATTAGTTCTTCAATGCACTGGGATGAGTTACTCTGGTGCTAAAATAATCTATATTGCTAAATATGGTAGGCAAACTAACTAGATCTGGTTTGTGATATTTTCTTTAATTCTACCTGCCATGTTTGCATTTATATCCTCACTGCATAGATAATGTTATCCTCCATTTTTTTCTGTATTTACCACCATACATTGCTGGTCATTTACACTTATTCAGCCATTCACCCTATTTAGTTCTGTATTCATTCGTCCCAATCTGAAGTACATGTGGTAAACTGGTGGACAGTAATACCTCAAAGGCCATTTGTTCTTTTTTCCTGCTCTTCCAATTTAGTGTTCTGCTCAAGGTCACATCTCAAGCATTGCAAACAATTGTCATCAGTGAGGATCGGGAAAATATCCAAGCCCTGGAACCATTGCAGCGAAGGACGATGAGTATGATCCCTAGTGTCAGAGGGTAGCGTTATGGGGAAATGTTAGAAAAACTCAAGACTTTACAGCCTTTAAAGGCAGTGAATGAGAGGGGACCATACAGCATTTTATAACATACAGAAAATTAATTAAGAAATCAACTTTAAATTAAATCACAAATATAAAACAAGGGAACATAGATTCAAGCTGGTAAAAGGCAAGTTCGGGACTGATAACAAGAAGCAATTCTTCTTGCAAAGAGTGGTTAATACCCGGAACGATGGTAACGGCAAAATCACTGGAAGCATTCAGGAGGCAGTTGCATGCTGTGATACTGGGACTGAAGGTTTTTATGAAAATTAACCAGATGAGCTAAAATGTCTCCCTCATTTCTATTTTTTTTTATTCGTTCCTGGGATGTGGGTGTTTCTGGCAAGGCCAGCATGTATTGCAAATCCCTAATTGCCCTTGAGAAGGTGGTGGTGAGCCACCGCCTTGAATCGCTGCAGTCCTGGTGGTGAAGGAACTCCCACAGTGCTGTTAGGGAAGGAATTCCAGGATTTTTACCCAGCGACGATGAAGGAACGGCGATATACTTCCAAGTCTGGATGATGTATGACTTGGAGAGGAACTTGGAGGTGGTGATGTTCCCATGCGCCCGCTGCCCTTGTCCTTCTAGGTGGTGTAGGTCGCGGGTTTGGGAGGCGCTGCCGAAGAAGCCTTGGTGAGCTGCTGCAGTGCATCGTGTAGATGGTATACACTGCAGTCACGGTATGTCGGTGATGGAGGGAGTGAATCTTTAAGGTGGTGGTTAGGCTCCCAATCAAGCAGGCTGCTCTGTCCTGGATGGTGTCGAGCTTCTTGAGTGTTGTTGGAACTGCACTCATCTAGGCAAGTCGAGAGCATTCCATCACACTCCTGACTTGTGCCTTGTAGATGGTTGAAAGGCTTTGGGGAGTCAGGAGGTGAGAATTCCGCAGAATACCCAGCTTCTGACCTACTCTTGTTGCCACAGTATTTATGTGGCTAGTCCAGTTAAGTTTCTGGTGAATGATGACCCCCAGGATGTTGATGGTGGGGAATTCAGTGATGGTAAGGCCGTTGAATGTCAAGGGGCAGTGGTTAGGTTTTCACTTGTTGGTGATGGTCATTGCCTGGCACTTGTGTGGCATGAATGTTACTTGCCACTTATCAGCCCAAGCCTGAATGTCGTCCAGGTCTTGCTGTATGCGGACATGGACTGCTCCATTATCTGAGGAATTGCGAATGGCACTGAACACTGTGCAATCATCAGCGAACATCCCCACTTCTGATCTTATGATGGAGGAAAGGTCATTGATGATTCAGCTGAAGATGGTTGGGTCTAGGACACTGCCCTGAGGAACACCTGCAATGATGTCCAGGGCTGTGAAGATTGACCGCCAACCACCACAACCATCTTCCATTGTGCTAGGTATGACTCTAGCCAGTGAACATTTTTCCCCCTGATTCCCATTGACTTCAGTTTTACTAGGGCTCCTTGGTGCCACACTCAGCTGCCTTGATGTCAAGGGCAGTCACTCTCACCTCACCTCTGGAATTCAGCTCTTTTGTCCATGTTTGGACCAAGGCTGTAATGAGGTCTGGGCGGAGTGTGCCTGGCGGAACCCAAACTGGGCATCGGTGAGCAGATTATTTGTAAGTGCCGCTTGATAGTACTGTTGATGACACCTTCCATCACTTTGCTGATGATTGAGAGTAGACTGATGGGACGATAATTGGCCAAATTGGATTTATGTGGACCGGACATACTTGGACAGTTTTCCACATTGTTGGATAGATGCCAGTGTTGTAGCTATACTGGAACAGCTTGGCTAAATGTGTGGCTAGTTCTGGAGCACAAGTCTGGAGCTCAACAGTCGGGATGTTGTCGGGACCCATAGCCTTTGCTGTATCCAGTGCGCTTAGCTGCTTCTTGATATCACATGGAGTGAATCGAATCGGCTGAAAACTGGCTTCTGTGATGGTGGGGACCTCAGGATGAGGCCAATATGGATCATCCACTCGGCACTGCTAGCTGAAGATGGTTGTAACCATTCAGCCTTGTCTTTTGCACTCGCGTGCTGGGCTCCACCATCATTGAGGATGGGGATATTCATGGAGCCTCCTCTTCCCGTTAGTTGTTTAATGGTCCACTACCATTCGTGACTGGATGTGGCAGGACTACAGAGCTTTAATCTGATCCGTTGGTTGTGGGATTGCTTAGCCTTGGCTATAGCATGCTGCTTCCGCTTTTTAGCATGCATGTAGTCCTGTGTTGCAGCTTCCCCAGTTTGGCACCTCATTTTTAGGCATGCCTGGTGCTGCTCCTGCTCTTCATTGAACCAAGGTTGGTCCCCTGGCTTGATGGTAATGGTAGAGTGAGCAATATGCCAGGCCATGAGGTTACAGATTGTGGTGGAGTACATTCTGCTGCTGCTGATGGCCCACAGCACCTCATGGATGCGCAGTTTTGAACTGCTAGATCTATTCTGAATCTATCCCATTTAGCACGGTGGTAGTGCCACACAACATGATGGAGGGGCTTCTCAGTGTGAAGATGGGACTTCGTCTCCACAATGACTGTGCGGTGGTCACTGCTACCAATGCTGTAATGGACGATGCATCTGCGACAGGTAGATTGGTGAGGATGAGGTCAACTAGATTTTTCCCTCATGTTGGTTCTTTCACCAGCTGCTGCAGGCCCAGTCTGGCAGCTATGTCCTTCAGGCCTCGGTCAGCTCGGTCAGTAGTGGTGCTTCCGAGCCACTCTTGATGGACATTGAAGTCCCCCATCCAGAGTACATTCTGTGCCTTTGCTACTCTCAGTGCTTCTTCCAAGTGCTGTTCAACATGGAGGAGTACTGATTCGTCAGCTGAGGGAGGGCAGTAGGTGGTAATCAGCAGGAGGTTTCCTTGTCCATGCATGACTTGAAGCCATGAGGCTTCATGGGGTCCGGAGTAAATGTTGAGGACTCCCAGGGCCACTCCCTCCCGACCATACCACTGTGCTGCCACCCCTGGTGGGTCTGTCCTGCCGGTGGGACAGGACATACCCAGGGATGTTGATGGAGCAGTCTGGGACATTGGTTGAAAGGTATGATTCTGTGAGTATGACTATGTATGGCTGTTGCTTGACTAGTATGTGGAACAGTTCTCCCAATTTTAGTACAACTCCCCAGATGTTGGTGAGAAGGACTTTGCAGGGCTGACTAGGCTGGGTGTGCTGTTATCGTGTCCGTAGTCGGTGCCGAGGTTGATGCCGAGTGGTCTGTCCGGTTTTATTTTTATTATTGTTTTTCGTAGTGGTTATGCACAACTGAGTCGAGCTAGGCCAATTCAGAGGGCAGTTAAGAGTCAACCACATTGCTGTGGGTCTGGAGTCACATACAGGCCAGATCTAAAGGACATTAGTGAACCAGATGGTTTTTTAACGATAATCTATCTCTACTTATCTTTATGTCATTCTTCCTCAGCACTCTGTTATAATTCTAGCCAAGGATGGTGGCATGAACCCTCACTTTGCATTACTGAATAAACCAAACTTCTAGTATCCTGGACCTCTCTTAGGAAACATCATTAACATTGACACAAACAGCACATTCTGAATTTTTCATCAAAATCAGAGACTGGGTAGTCCCAACATAGCTGCAGGTCTCTCACTGAGTTAAAATAGAACTTGAGACTGATAGTATGTTTAGCCTATCCAGCCATGTGCATTGCTCTGTCACACCATTTGCTTCTTGAACCAAGGCCCAAATCTGTCCACTTTATTTTTGAATGCTTCAACCAAATCTGCAGTTACACTATAATTGGTAGTTGTTTATTACAGAAGTCAATAATGGGTGACATTGCCCTGGGGTGACAAATTCAATTATATTTTGATTTGGCTTTCCGCTTATATTTGTCTCCCCTCCTCTTGTTTTCCATTCACTTCTCTTGGTTCATCACCAAGAACTACTGAACATCTCATTTGTTTCCTTCTCAAGAATTTAGAAGCATGCATTAAAATAATGCTTACTCTTCAATGAAAACAGAATTAATTAATTTAGCATTTTATTCCATATTGAGACCCACTACCAGCTTTACTGATGTTCATAAATGTAGCTATGAACTGAATATCTCTGTCCCTTACAATGACAGGTCAGATAGAAAATAATTCATCACCTTGCTTACATAGATTAAATACCTAAAAATAGCGAACCAGCTATGAGATGGAATGGTTCATAGACTTGTTATAATTTCTTGGGGCTGGATTTTGGTTTTTTTTGGGGCGAAAACGTAAGTGACACTTGAAAATTACCGTTTTCGCTGTGTGACCGATTTAAGGCCGAACTTGTGTCAGGGGCGCAAAGGGAGATGTTGCACAATTATTTGCGGCGCAAAACGCGATCATTGCCAAATTTAATGCAAGGTCGGAAGCACTGCGAGAGAGGCCTTGGGAGGGGGAAATCAAAATTTCAAAGAAACAGTCAAAAAACATTACCAAGACCCTTACCTAATAAATCGCTGCAAAAAAATTAAAACTTTAACTGACCTTTTTTTCAGGTTTTCTAACTTACCGCTGCTGGCAGGGCTGCACCGACAGGTTTTACCTTTTGGTGTTCTGGGCGCGGCATATGGGTCAGGTGAGGCTCGAAACTCAGACGGTAACGCAATTCGAGTCGTTACACGTCCGGGCAGCTCTCCTCGCCGGTACTCTTAAGCGTCGCCGCAAACAAGGAATCGAGGATCCCGACTGGGCTTAGTGACTGGGTTTTCGCCGCGGAGGGTCAAAACACGGCAAAAACCCAGTGGCAAAGCACCCGAAAATCCAGCCCCATATTTGTCAATGGACTTAGTTGTACCCCAAGCTAACAGAGTTGCATATTTTCAATTAAGATTCATTTTGGCTTTCAGAATATTTACAAAAACAAAGTAGTAATGGACAGACTGGTACAGGTAATTGGAACACTGTCCCAGGACACCAATTTATTTCCAACACTGATTGATGGGATGAAAGTCTTCTCCTTAATTTTAATTGCATTAAGATGAAAGCAGTGCAATCATTACAATTTATTTTCCACATTTTCCTTGTACATCAAGGTATTGTATATACAGTCCCACCTGACTAAGCATATGAGCGTAGAACATTGTGCTTTAATTTTGTTTAAAATTTCAAATAATATGGGGAGAACTTTCAGAAAATACATTGGGATCAAATACTTTATACATTATGCAATAAAGGAACAAAGCATAAAGCAAGATTATGATGCAAGAGCATGATCAAGAGGCTTAGACAATAAAATGAGAATGAATAGTATATAATTATCTAAATCCTGAAAGCACTGAAATCACTTTAGCAAAGGCGTGTGTTTTTGCAATGAGTTTCATTTTAAATAATGTAAACTCTGAATTGCAGCTTTTAAAACAAAATACAAGTCCATTTCTCTATCTACTCCCCCCTCCAAACAGCAGTTTCAGGTGCAGGTGGTCAATACTTCTGTGGTTGTTGAAGCATGACATCTATACTGAAGGATTAACAATTGTGCAGCAATAACTGAATGTGCCAAGTGATGATGAATGATAATCAATTATAATTAACAATGGTTTCGTTTTTTCACCTGTTCAATTGTCAATGGGTGGAAAATCTAGTCCAATACAAGTTTATTGGATTGGATGATGATTCATTGTAGTGATGGTGATTTAATATGATCCATAAAATGGGTTTTAGAAGGCAGCAAGGTAATAATAGAATAAGCAGAACAATGCAGCACAACTGATACTAGCCTCTCATGCTTGAGAAAGCTCTTAAGTCACAAATATGAAATATCCTCTTCAATGATTCTTAAAAGTCTGACAAACAAATTTGATTCCTTTGTCATTTAATTTGCTCCATCACTTGCAACGCTTCCTCTGAATATGCCAACTCAACCATGCTTTTACTCACCTCTCCATAACCTTTCCCAAATCCTGCTAAGTGTCGAATCAGCCTTTTATGGAGAAGAGAATATGAAGGGATTGAAGAAAAGCACTGCTGTTTGCATCATTTATCTAGGAAAAAATACGGATTAATGTGCTCAAACAGTGAGAGGGAGATCGAAGAGCAAATATGTAGGAAAATTTCTGAGAACTGCAAAAACTATAGGGCAGCAATAGTAGAGGATTTCAACAACCCCAATATTAACTGGGATAGAATTAGTGTGAAGGGTATAGAGGGTGCGGAATTCCTAAAATGCATTCAGGAGAACTTTTTTAGCCAGTATGTAGCAGGCCCAACAAGGAAGGGGGCAGTTCTGGACTTAGTTTTAGGGAATGAAGCTGGGCAGGTGGAATGTGTATCAGTGGGAGAGCATTTTGGTGCGAGTGACCATAATTCAGTTAGATTTAAGGTAGTTATGGAAAAGGACAAGGATAGACCAGGAATAAAAGTTATAAATTGGGGAAAAGAAAATTTTGCTAAGCCAAGGCGGGATTTAGTCATAGTGGACTGGAAACAGCTACTTGAAGGTAAATCAGTGTCTGAGCAGTGGGAGGCATTCAAGGAGGAGATCCGGGGGGTTCAGACCAAATATGTGCCCTTAATGAAAAAGGGTGGGACTAACAAATCTAGAGCCCCTTGGATGTCCAAGGACATACAGGGTAGGATAAAGAAAAAAAGGGAGGCTTACGACAGATACCGAGGGCTAAATACTGCAGAATCTCTAAAGGAGTATAGAAAGTGCAGGGCTGCAATTAAAAAGGATGTTAGGAAAGCAAAGAGAGCGACTGAAAAATTATTGGCAAGTAAAATCAAGGAAAACCCAAAGATGTTTTATAAATATATTAAGAGCAAGAGGATAACTAAAGAAAGGGTAGGACCTATTAGAGATCTTAAGGGTAATGTGTGTGTGAAGACGGGAGATGTCGGTAGGGTTCTTAATGAATACTTTGTGTCTGCTTTCACAAAGGAGAGGGGCGAAGCAGATATTGCTATCAGGAAAGAGGAGTGTGAAAGAGGAAGTATTAAGGAGTTTAGCAGCTTTGAAAGTGGATAAATCCCCAGGCCCGGCTGAAATATATCCCAGACTGTTAAGCGAAGCAAAAGAGGAAATAGCATACGCCCTGACCGTCATTTTCCAATCTTCTCTGGCCGGAGGACAGGGAATGTGCTACCTTTGTTTAAAAAGGGAGAAAGGTATAGACCGAGTAATTACAGGCCAGTCACCCTAACCTCGGTGGTGGGATAATTATTGGAAAGTATTCTGAGGGACAGAATAAATCTTCATTTAGAAACATATGGATTAATCAAGAATAGTCAGCACGGATTTGTTAAAGGAAGGTCATGTCTAACAAACATGATTGAATTTTTTGAGGAGGTAACAAGGAGGGTAGATGCGTTTGATGTAGTGTATATGGATTTTAGCAAGGCTTTTGCGAAGGTTCCACATGGCAGACTGGTCACAAAAGTAAAAGCCCATGGGATCCAGGGTAAAGTGGCAAGTTGGATCCAAAATTGGCTCAGAGGCAGGAAGCAGAGGGTAATGGTTGATGGGTGTTTTTGTAACTGGAAGGCTGTTTGTTTCCAGTGGGGTTCCGCAGTACTAGGTCCCTTGCTTTTTGTGGTGTACATCACTGATCTATGATCTAGACTTGAATATAGGGGGTATGATTAAGAAGTTTGCAGATGATACTAAAATCGGCTGTGCGGTTGATAATGAAGAAGAATGCAGGAAGATATCAATGAACTGGTCAGGTGGGCAGAACAGTGGCAAATGGAATTCAATCCGGAGAAGTGTGAGGTAATGCATTTGGGGAGGGTTAACAAGGAAAGGGAATACACATTAAATGGTAGGACACTGAGAAGTGTAGAGGAACAAAGGGACCTTGGAGTGCAGGTCCACAGATCACTGAAGGTAGCAGGCCAGGTAGATAAGGTGGTTAAGAAGACATACGGAATATTTACTGTATAGTGACACATGTAATGTAATTTGTTGAATGTACTACAATGTATCCCGTATTGTACCAAATTGTACTTGAACTGAAAAGCAAGGAAATGTATCGAACGGAACTGCCGTCAGCACCCAAATGTAGTGTATGGGATTGCTGACCGCAGCTAAATGTACTGAACTGCTTTTGAATGTACTGTACAAATTTTTATATGAATAAAGTATATTTTGAAATTAAAAAAAAGCTCAGGCATAGAATACAAGAGCAAGGGGGTTATGCTTAAATTGTACAAAACACTACTTAAGCCACAGCTAGAGTACAGCGTGCATTACAGGAAAGATGTAATTGCACTGGAGAGGGCACAGAGAAGATTTACGAAAATGTTACTGGGAGCAAAAGAATCTTAGAACATAAGAACATAAGAACATAAGAAATAGGAGCAGGAGTAGGCCATACGGCCCCTCAAGCCTGCTCCGCCATTTAATACGATCATGGCTGATCCGATCATGGACTCAGGGCCACTTCCCTGCCCACTCCCCATAATCCCTTATCAGTTAAGAAACTGTCTATCTCTGTCTTAAATTTATTCAATGTTCCAGCTTCCACAGTTCTCTGAGGCAGCGAATTCCACAGATTTACAACCCTCTGAGAGAAGAAATTCCTCCTCATCTCAGTTTTAAATGGGCGGCCCCTTATTCTAAAATCATGCCCCCTAGTTCTAGTCTCCCTCATCAATGGAAACATCCTCTCTGCATCCACCTTGTCAAGCCCCCTCATAATCTTATACATTTCGATAAGATCACCTCTCATTCTTCTGAATTCCAATGAGTAGAGGCCCAACCTCTTCAACCATTCCTCATAAGTCAACTCCTTCATCTCTGGAATCAACCTAGTGAAACCTCTCTGAACTGCCTCCAAAGCAAGTATATCCTTTTGTAAATATGGAAATCAAAACTGTACGCAGTATTCCAGGTGTGGCCTCACCAATACCCTGTATAACTGTAGCAAGACTTCCCTGTTTTTATACTCCATCCCCTTTGCAATAAAGGCCAAGATTCTTGCAGTACCTGCATACTAACCTTTTGTATTTCATGCACCAGGACCCCCAGGTCCCGCTGTACTTCAGCACTTTGCACTTTTTCTCCATTTAAATATTAACTTGTTCTTCGATTTTTTTTCTGCTGAAGTGCATAACCTCACACTTTTCAACATTATACTCCATTTGCCAAATTTTGCCCACTCACTTAGCCTGTCTATGTCCTTTCGCGTTTTTATTGTGTCCTCCTCACACATTGCTTTTCCTCCCATCTTTGTATCATCAGCAAACTTGGCTACGTTACACTCAGTCCCTTCTTCCAAGTTGTAGCACCAGCTTTCCGCCATTTTTATGAACAATACTTTAAATCCTCAAATCCATAACCTCCAAGAAAGAACTGTACTGTTTGAAAAGCTTGTGGTGGTGGTTTAGAGAATAGGATTGACTGGCAGGAGTTAATCAGGCTAACCTGACTAAGGTGCATTCATATGCAAACGAACATTTCACACTGATAGCCTGAGATCCATTGCATCCAGCCTGATTGATGTCATCACCATCGAAAGTGAGTACTGGGAACAATACCCCGAGACATAATTCAGAGACACTATGCCTTCGCATTATTAAAGCACAGTCACGACTCAGTCCCAACCGAAACTGGTGTAAGGCAGGAAATGGCCGAGCCATTGTCTTCTAGGAGATAAGCCAGTCGGTGTGAGATTGAAACCCATTACCTGCTAATGGGGGCCATCAACTCAGGAAATGACAGACATCCAGTAATCAGCACCCGTTTGTCTCTGCAGATGCAAGGCTTCGGAGTGGGAAAATGAAATATAATTTTTCACAAAGATTTCACAGGCTATGAGCCACTCCAGGCCACGGGGGATGGGGATCCAGACAGATCACCTGAGTCAATCCATCAGTCAGTATTGGCGGGAGGAAAGATGATGGGTGTTGAGGATATAAGGAGCCGATTTGCAACAAGCTCGAGCTCAGGAAAAAGCTCAGGAAAAAGCTCAAGCGGAAGTTCTGGCAAGCTCAAGTTCGAAGCTCTCTTCATTTCAACAAAACACCGCCAGAAGCTGAGCGCTGCTCTTCAACCCTCACCAACGGACCTCGACTAGAACTTGGATAATGCATCGGCGGTACGGAACCAGGAAGGAGACGTACAGGAAGAAGCTGCAAACAAGACAACGAGCAATCAGGACGAGCACATTGCCTGCGCCTGCACATCCGCAAGACCACTTAGCTGTGTGAGGGGGCGATTGTAAGTCCCAACCAAACCCAAGGGGTTTAGTGCTGGAAGAGGTCTTGTGTTAGTTTATTTCACGGGTGGGTTCTTTTTTAAGCCGTGGTAACTTAGCACAGCAGGGCTTATGGGATAAGCCAGGGTTGTACCGTTTTGTACTGTTTATGAGTGGTGTTGTTAATCTTATTTAATGCAATACTGTTGAGCCCAAAAAACGTGTGTCCGGGTCTGATCTGTCCATATAATTCCTATCGTTCAGAACTTGTAGTAGGAGGTGCGTTTTCAGTACGCCCGAGAAAATCACCTACGAAGTTGTTAATATAGATTGTAAATAGTTGGGGTCCCAGCACTGATCCCTGCAGCACCCCACTAGTTATTGATTGCCAACCCGAGAATGAACCATTTATCCTGACTCTCTGTTTTCTGTTTGTTAGCCAATCCTCTATCCATGCTAATATATTACCTCCAACCCCTTGAACTTTTATTTTGTGCAGTAACCTTTTATGTGGCACCTTGTCAAATGCCTTCTGGAAGTCCAAATACACCACATCCACTGGTTCCCCTTTATCCACCCTGTTCATTACATCCTCAAAGAATTCCAGCAAATTTGTCAAATATGACTTCCCCATCATAAATCCATGCTGACTCTGCCTGACCGAATTATGCTTTTCCAAATGTTCTGCTACTGCTTCTTTAATAATGGACTCCAATATTTTCCCAACCACAGATGTAAGGCTAACTGGTCTAAACCTGCTTTTTGCCTGCCTCCTTTTTTAAATAGGGGCGTTACATTTGCAACTATGAGAAAAGATTGGATGGGCTGTGTTTGTTTTCCTTGGAACAGAGGAGGCTGAGGGGAGACCTTATTGAGGTGTATAAGATTATGAGGGGCCTAGATAAAGTGGATAGAAAGGACCTACTTCACTTAGCAGAGGGGGCAAAAACCAGGGGGCATAGACTTAAAATAACTGGCAGAAGGTTTAGAGGGGATTTGAAGGGAAATTTCTTCACCCAGAGGTTTGTGTGGGTCTGGAACTCACTGCCTAAAAAGGGTGGTAGAGGCAGAAACCCTCACCACATTTAAAAAGTACTTGGATATGCACTTGAAGTGCCGTAACCTACAGGGCTACAGACCAAGAGCTGGAAACTGGGATTAGGCGGGATAGCTCTTTGTTGGCCAGCACGGACACGATGGGCCAAAATGGCCTCCTTCCGCGCTGTAACTTTCTAAAAAGCAGGATTATTAAAACATGAAAAAAAACTAATTTTACAACTCTTCTTTTGTAAATGTAGATCAAAGTAAATAGCACACATCCACAGCAGTGCTTCCGATATCCCTTCATTTTTCGTTAACCAAGGATTGCCCTCCGCCCTGGTTGGCAGGGCCCACAACTGTGTCCAAGCCATTTGCAGTGCTTCTACCCTCACCCCTTCCTCTTCCCTCCTAGAACCCCTCTCGCGTTCCCCTTGTCCTCACCTTCCACTCCACCAGCCTCCATATTCAAAGCGATACCACCACCAAGCACATCTTCCCCTCCCCTTTCAGCATTCTGACGGGTCCGCTCCCTCTGCGACATGCTGGTCCACTCTTCCATCACCTGCTCCCTTTGCCCCGGCACCTACCCATACAAGTGCAGGAGATGTAATATTCTTCCCACCGATCAGGGCCCCAAACACTCGTTTCAAGTTTACTTGTACTTCTTTCAATTAAGTATACTGTATTCACTGCTCACAATGCATTGGGGAGACCAAACGCAGATTGGTTGATCACCCTGCTGAACACCTCCGTTCAGAGCGCAAACATGATCCCGAGCTTCCGGTTGCTTGCTATTTTAATTCTCCATCCCACTCTGATCTCAGCCTTATACACTGTTCCAATGAAGCTCAACAAAAGCTCAAGGAACAGCACCTCATCTTTCAATTAGGCACTTTGGCCTTTTGCACTCGACATCCAAGTTCAACAATTTCAGACCATAACCACCACTCACATTTTTGCAGACAGCAGGTGCTGCTAATGGTTCTTGTTACCATTCACAGCTCCTCTCGACCCATCTGTTTCTTTACTTGTCCCGTTATCATCCCCTTTTGCCTTGCATCACCATCCATTTTGCCATTTATTATCTCCTGTCTCCCACCCTATCACAATCCTTCCGTTTTGTTCTTTCCTCCCCTCCCTCCTTTCCCAGTCTCTGTACTTGCTTAAAAACTGGTAAATCGGAAACCTTTTCCAGTCCTGACAAAAGGTTATCGACATGAAATGTTAAATCGGTTTCTTTCCAGATTCTTCCTGACCTGCTGCAAATTTCCAGCATCTGCAGTATTTTGCTTTTGTACCGTCTATAATTTGTTAAGTTTACTAAAAGTCAGTGTTGATGAGGTGCTTAGCACTGGTGGATACAAGTTCAATTCCCCACTCTGTTGAATTCTGTATCTCAAGCTGTGTGTAGATGTTGGAGGGAAGGGGGAGAAGAGGCAAACAAGCAAGTTGTCAAGGATACCTGAATTTTGGAATTTGATTGATGGTTTCATGAAGGAATGGATATGGGAGATAATGGAAGACAAGCTGGGACATGAGGCAATAATCTTAGAAAGGGAAGATAAATGACAATACACTGGACTGACTGAAAATATCCAAACCTTGAAATTCCTGCTTCTGCATCAAAGATTTGGGAGAAGGGCCAGCATTTGAGACAGGACATGGCTCTGTCGAGTCTCCGTGCCTTTTTTGTCTTTTGAAAAATTCCAACAGGAGGGAGGCGGCGCAGGGTCGCTTCTTGTATCCACAGCACTTGCGATCAGAAAAGATGAGACTAGCAACATTATGCCATACACCACTTTTCTGGAAAAAAACATTTCCAATTTCCTAACACTCATAAGAGTGACCAAATACTGTTAAGATAGCAGCAAGTGCAAGCATAATATATTTTGCAAAAAAATGTCTTTTCAGCCGTAACAGCAGCACCGTCCATTACTCCCGGCAGTGACAGGATGTCATTCTAAAATTCTTGCTCCACGCCCTCCCAGAATGCGAGAAATGGCATGGGCACCTTCCCTCAATGCTAATGACCCCATTCCCAGGATTTGGAACAGTCCGTGCCAGGGCAAACTGGTAGGCATAAGGAATTTCAGGACTCCGTTCTTCAATCTGAAACTAGCTGGCAGAGGATGGCTATTATCAGCAGCACAAGCAGGCAATCCCAATATCCAATTTTATATCTAGTTTGAGTTACAATTGCTACATAAATGTTCAGTTGGAACTGGTAGGTACAAGGAAAATTTTAGATGTCACTGAATTAACAACTACAACCAACAGAAACCCTTAAAGTTGTTTTATTTAGCAATGTTTAAACATATAATATAAACAAAATCATGTACACCAGGTCGGCACATATTTTTGTAAAGGACCCCAACATCTGACTAATAAGGCCTTTGAAACATTGTTTAATATCATGAATAACAAGGATATAGAAAATCATGTCAATCAACACAGTACAAGGTGAAAATTCAGAGAAATCTTATTGAAAGGAGGAGTGGTTAGTGATTTATTATGAACTATTCAGTAGTTCACTGAACAGTTACACTAGATCTAGTAATAAATTAGGCTGCCACATGACAACTGGCTGGCCGTTTGAAAGCTACTTTTACTGCATCCGGGCCTTATGCTCATTATGACATCAAATCATAGATGCATGCATGTGCAAATTAACTCTGGAAAATCAGAGTTCATTACTACTCCTGCTGTGTCTAGTTCAATTGGCAGTTATTAAGAATCATTCTAATTGGAAGAGAAAATTTACAAATTATGCAATAATCAATCATTTCAAACTGTTGTAAAGGATGACAGTTTTGTTGTGTTAAAGTATTTTTAATGACCTGATAGATGAACAGATTGCGCAAGATGGTGCAGGAAGCTATGAAACCCAGGAAAGTGTAGTCTGCATGCCAAGCCTTGGTTATTTATCTTTTTATATATACACACACACACACACAAACTATCTCAGACCATGCAAAGAGTGAACCTGGTTCAGCTGTAGTGTCCAATTACATTCACCAGATTGCAACTCATGATTACTGGAACTTTAAAACACAGAACTTTAAAACAGCCCGAGGGTCAACTGCAAACCTTGAGCTTCAGTGGAAAGTAATGCATTTTCTTCCCCATTTTGCCTCCACTAATCCTACTGTATTACACATCTTCTCTGCCAAAAAGGACAGGCCACTGACTCCAAGAACCATTACCTCAGTTATGAGGCTCCCAACAATTAGTTACGCCATAGTTTTCTACGCCACTCATATTTTCGGTACTTCACCCCAATCAGAAGGCTAAGGAACTCAATGTAAACTTTTACTGAATGTTCCAGTCTTGGATGCTCCTAATTGGGACAAAGGGCTGAACAGCATGGAAAGTTTTGCAGCCCATTGCCGCTGGGAAGCCACAGCAATAGTAAAGCTCTGTAGAGTCAGAAATCCAGTTCATTCTCTTGGCACTAGGCTGGACAAGATGCATGGTATAGAACTGATGAGTCTTGCAGTATGTTATACAACCAAATTTTAGACAAAACTAGTTTGTGGAAACAAGCGTTAACAATCTAGTTTAGAAAATTAATTAAACATACTCAATATATGGAATCCAATGATAAATAAAAACTTGATGCTACTGGGTTTCCATTTGTATTTTAACCATATATAGGTGTTGCATATGCTACGGTTAAAAATAAGAACAGGAGTCATCACATTGTTGAACCGACTTGTGAGCAAGTTACTGTTTTAAGATTCTAGTCCTCGACCTGAAATTAGTAAATAGCTCTGCAATAAAGCTTCATTAGACTATCTAGGTCACAATTTTAAAATGGCCAAAAGTGTAACTGTGCAACTTAAATCTTTAAAAAATATTTTAGATTTGTTGTTGAATGAGAAGACTATGTATGTTAAGAAAATGCAATTGGAATGCTATTAAAGTTGATTTGTAGACCTTCTTTCAAGCACATCACTTCCAGTGCTGAAAGTTCAAATTTTATTTTAACAAGACTGAAACAAAATGACAATGTTAGAGAGACTTCATTGCAGATTGGGTTTAAATTAGACTGTAAATAGTACAAGGATTCTCCACCTGTAAATAGGAAGGTATAAATCACTTCTTTTTTTGGAATACACAAGATACTGCATAAATAACTGGCTGAAAACTATAAGCACTTTTACCAAGTGTTACTGTCAATTGTATTTTGTCTGGCTAGCTATTTTGTTATTATACAAGTCTGAGATCACATGCAATCTCACCATGACCAATATAACATAATGACCCTTCTTTCAAATGCACTTGCAATTCCTGATTATTTGGGGCACCAATAGACAAGAGTCAAGTTAGCATGTTGACTAATAAAGATCTGAGGTCATGGCCAAAATGGGATTTGAATCAATGCTCAATCATAGGCCCTGTTTTTTTGCAAGAGCCCCCATAAATATAACCAGGGTCTGGTTAGACTAAGAATATCTGAAAGTATAGTATAGCAACTACCGAGAGAAATCCAAAGAATTTTTCAAGAAAGGAGTGTTAATATTCCAGCATACATAGCATCTGGTTCAATTATAAAGCTTCAGGTTCTAGTAGAGATACATCAATGAATTTAGAATGAAAATTAAATAACAGCTTTCTTGATTATTAAATTAAGTTTTCTTCTTCAAGTCCTCAAATCTACGAGACAGATCATCAAAATCAATATCTTCTGAAGCTGTGGAAGTGCCACCAATAGATGCTGTCGGTAGGGTGTCAGGCACAGAGGGCAACTCTGGAAGTGTCAAGTTATCGTAAATAAAGTCGCTCGGAGCAGCAGCAGGTCCTGGCATCTGCCGAGGTGCAGGAACTGGGACTGAAGGACCTATAAAAATACAATTAACAAAAATTAATGTGTGCAATGTAGTACCACATCTGCTAACATTAATCACCAAAACATTTTCACCACAGTGAACAACATAAATAGATTATAAACCAAAAAATATGTATTGACTTACCAGGAAACTTGGAAGGCGGCAAACGAGTGCTATCATCAATCTGTTAAACAACACCAATTATCAGTAATACAATCAAGTCAACTTTAACTACAGCAATGTCACTACCAACTGCATGCTGTGAGGTGGTAAAGGAGAAGCACATGCTTAGAGGAGGACTCGAGCCTACATCAACCCGTCTCTGGAAGGGAGAGTCAATCACAAAGCAGACATGCTGCTTTGCTAAAGTCTCTCACTTGAGGTCCTGAATTAAGCAGTTGATGAGTAAGCCTAGAGTGCTGCATTGGACTTGGTGATAGAAACGCAGACCCAAATCAACCCTCTGTGGTAGATCTGGTAATCCGATGCCTGAGCCAGGCAGTCCGCAGTACTCCAAGGTAATGGTTGAGAGATTAATCACCCACTAGTTCATTAATGGAACCTAGCAGGGACTTCCTACTCAACTCCAGGTAACCCTGCAAGCTAATGTCCCAACAGGTAGGATGTTCCCAACCAGATAAGCACTGGGTTACAGCTCTGGTAAACTGCTCATTTGTAGATGATTAAGCTCCAGCTGTATTTCTGCACAGAGTCCCAAACCCTTGGTTCTCTAAGCAGATCGCTTCTCAGGTAGAATGGACCTATATCCTCCGGAGTTTAGAAGAGAGGTAATCTCATTGAAATGTTCTCTCTGTTTAGGCACTGTCCAACTTCCTTCCAAATGTTTGCCATCATTATCTTCCTCAAAAAGCCCCCAACAGATCAGCCTGCTCTCCCTACTGCTATAACTTTCTCCAGTCTTACATCCTGTTCCGTGCTTTCCGATCCTCTGACTTCTTGTGTATTTCCCCCACCCCCAACCACTCCATTCCATTCCACATTCAGTGATGGAGCCTTCAGCCACTTCAACCCTCCTCCCAAAATCCTTCTTCCAACCTTTCAAAGCCTCTTCAAACATGACACTTCAAATAAGCTTATAGTCATGACTCTAAGCGGCTTGGAAAGGATCAGCACTTGTGCCCGTTCTCCCGTGAAAATACCTTGGGATGTTTTTCTATGCTAAAGGCCTTATATATCAATCAACGCAAGTTGTTACAAAGTCACTGTTAACTCAAACAAAACAGGCAATCACATTACACAATCTCAATTGTAAATGCTCATTAAACTCCCAATCAACATCTTTTGTTGCGAGCAATGACAGATTACATAGAATTTACAGCCTGTACAGAAACAGGCCGTTCATGCCGGTGTTTATGTTCCACACGAGTCTTCTCCCACCCTACTTCATCTAACCGCATCAGCATAAACTTCTAACCTTATGTGATGCTACCAAAGAAATACACCAGTGAGGGAAATGTCAGTGGTTATAGCGAAGGCGTTTCCCCCAAAAAGCTGACACCCGTGTGACCACTTAACTCATCATCCACCTATTTCGCGAGACAGCATTTAGTTTAATGTGGTGTACAATTTGAATGTCTGTGTTAATAGCTGCAAAATACAAATTAACGCTGGATATGTGCTTTTTAAAAATAAATGCCAGATTTTAAAAAGCATAATTCACTGATAATCACCAGTAAAAATAGCAGCCCTAGTGTTCTGCAACTTAGAATCCGACACACAGATGCAAATTTACACAAAATTTAGTTGCCGAACATGACAACAAAGTAAACAAAGCACTGCTGTGGCTTTTCTAAATAAATCACAAATCAAAAATGTATATTTAACATATTATAAATTACCAGTTCAACTTCAGTGGCTTGTGCACTCTGACCACACTTCAAAGCAGAAATTACTTATTAAACACTGCACATCTTCATGGAATAAATTTACAAATATTTGTTTTTGAAGCCACTGATTTCCTGAAACTGCTAATATTAATGGATCCTCCAGAAAATGAGGCAATCAGGTTAGAGAAATGATTTTCAGTATTCCTTTTGTACATATATGCAAGCACTATTTAATAATCAAGTGAGATTACATTTATACGATATATCAGTGTACTGGCCAGAAACTTTGAAACAGATTTTGCTGCAGCAGGGCATCCAACCGTGTCTGCCATTAGTTGGCCTTGCCCCTTTAGGTTTATAATTTTTTCCTGTGGCAATTTGCTGAAAGTGCAAGCTGATAATGTCGCACCGAAGGAAACAGAGCACAGGGTAAGCCGCCTGCCCTGTGACTAGCTCCAGTGCTGTGGGACAGTGTTCATCTTGAGCGTATAGAAGCACTGGAGAGAGTAGAGAAGATTCACAAGGATGATACCAGAAATGCGAGAGTATACATATCAGGAAAGGATTAACAGGCTGACTCTCTTTCTTACAAACAGAAGGCTGAGGGGTAACCTAATCGAGGTCTTAAATTAGGAAAGGTTTTCATAGAGTAGACACCCAGGGAGAATGTTTCCACCTGTGGGGAAGAGCATAACTAGAGGCCACCAATATAAGTCAGACAGTCACCAAGAAATCCAATAGGGAATTCAGAAGAAACTTCTTTACCCAAAGAGTGGGGAGAATGTGGAACTCGCTACCACAGGGAGTGGTTGAAGCGATTAGTATAAATGCCTTTAAGGAGAGGCTAGACAAGCATAAGAGGGAGAAGGGAATAGAGGGTTATGCTGATAGATGAGGAAAGACAGGAGGTTCGAGTGGAGCATAAACACCGGCATGGACTGATTGGGCCAAATGGCCTGTTTCTATGCTGTCTAATCTATGCATCTCCCTAACCAATCAGATTAACAGCGCAAGGATGGAGAAGGAAGTGTAATTTGGAATGGGTGAATTCAATGTCAAATCAGGTACAGAAAGAGAAATAAAGGGAGGAAAAGAAAGATTGGACTGAGAGCAAAAAAAGATGGAAAGGAAAAGTTTAAGTGTATATTTTACATTTTTAAAATCTCCAACAATTAAAACCTGAAGGAATGAGACTCCACTCTTCTAGTAGTTAGAGGTTGTTTGGCAGTAACATTTCAAAACTTTAAGTGGGCCATGGGATACTGTGCAAATCAACATTTAAACTGTTGTGATGGTTTACATCTCTTAGTCAGTGTTCTTTCTGTTATGCCTAACAGTATTAACGTATAGTTGAAAGCACCAGAAGTACGATTAAAACAACATCTTTCCTGAATATCCACTCTCCCATTGGTCTGTCCTTGCGAAAGAACCTCAGCAACTTACAGATTCATATGTTGGTGGTTGTGATGGTATCGGAGGTGGGTTACCCCCCATATTGGGTGGTTGGAAGTTGTTGAATGGCTGATATGTATCCACTGATAAACCATTAAAGTTATCCTAGGAGAAACAAAAAAGGCAGGATTCAACCAAATACCAAGCATACCACCCCCACCCCCACACAACTTTGATGTATGTTTTTGTTAGCTACTACAGTATCACAACATCTGATGTCTGGACTATCAAATCAAACAGGATTACATAGCTTGGCTAACTGTTCTTATTTACTGTACCTTAAAGCTAACTTGTTGGGGGGGGGGGGGTACATTATTTTTCCATCCCTTCCACAAGAAAAAATAAATAAAACTAGAGATGCACTTCCTCAATTCTTATCAGTACCATTCTAAATCACTAATTTAGATCACACAGAATACATTTGAATTGGAAGATACAAAATCCAACAAACCACATTTCAGTAGACTACTAGCAAATTTAAATTGGATTGAACTTGTTTAAAGTTGCTTATCTGGGTTACCTTTTTGCAAAAAATCTCAGACACATACATATACACAAACACACACAATTTAATTAGGGAGCTTATCCCTTTCCAATTGATTTCCCGCTCACCCCACCAACTCTCCAAGTCAGGCAGAGTGAAATTTGATGACATATTTGTCACTACACCATGGGCCATCCAGGAAACAGGGCAAACTGGTCGGGAATTCAAGAGTTCTAATCTGATCAACCACACTCCATTCAAGGGGCCCAAGTTTCCACACGATAAAAAACGGGCGCCCTTCCGAGCTGGGCGCCCGTTTTTCGCGCCTAAAACGGCGCCGGAAAAAAACTCGCGATTCTGGAGAGCCCTGCAGCTCCTTGGGCCCAAGTTTCGACATGATTTACGCCTGATTTTTAGGAGCAACTGGTGGAGAACGGACTATCTTAGAAATCACAATTCTCCACATTTTTTTTTCTGCAGTTCTAGTCAGGTAGAACAGTTCTACTTTGGAACAGAATTCTTTCTTCAAAAGGGGGCGTGTCCGGCCACTGACGCCTGATTTCAAAATTTCCACAGTGAAAACGTACTCCAAACTAAAGTAGAATGGAGCAAGTGAAGATTTTTGTAGAACTGAAAAAACCTGTTCTACACATTAAAAAATCAGGCGCAGGTTACGAATTAGGCGTCCAGAACGGGGGCGGGGGGAAGGGAAGTCATTAAATTCTACAATAAATCTTTATTTATTATTTATACTTCTACAAATATTATACAAATAAATCCAACCTGAATAAACATTTATAAGCAAAGAAAAGATTAAATAAACCATCTTCCTACCTGTGTGAAAGTGCTTCAGCCATCGTTCGTTGCCGCGGGGGCTGGAAAAGGAAACCGCCGTTTGTTGCCGTGGAGGGGAGGGAGGGGAAGGAGACAGCGGTTTGTTGCCGCCGCGGAGGGGAGGGAGGGGAAGGAAACCGCTGTTTGTTGCCGTGGAGGGGAGGGAGGGGAAGGAGACAGCGGTTTGTTGCCGCCGCGGAGGGGAGGGAGGGGGAGGAAACCGCCGTTTGTTGCCGCGGAGGGTGGGGAGGGGAAGGAGACAGTGAGAAGGCTGCAAGAAGCCTCAGTGCTGATGGCAATGTGCTTTTATTAAAAAATGTTCAAAAATTAAACAGCTACAAAAATGGCCGAGTGCCAATGTTTCCTTCACACTGCGCGTGCGCGAACGCTCCAACGCGCAGCGTTGCCGTCAGGAAAAAACTAATTTAAATAGTACCTGCCCCCTCCCACTTACAAAATCGCCGCGAGTGTAGGCTCCGCCCTCCTGGGCGCCGCGCCAAACAGACAAGGAGCTGCAAAGCGCTTGAGAATAGCGCATTTTTTTTCTGGCGCCGTTTTAGGCGCGAAAAACGGGCGCCCAGCTCGGAGGGGCGCCCGTTTTTTATCCTGTGGAAACTTGGGCCCCTTGTCTGCCTGGCGCGGCGCCCAGGGGGGCGGAGCCTACACTCGCGCCGATTTTGTAAGTGGGAGGGGGCGGGTACTATTTAAATTCATTTTTTTCTTGCCAGCAACCCTGGGCGTGCGCGTTGGAGCGTTCGCGCACGCACAGTGTGAAGGAAACATTGGCACTCGGCCATTTTTGTAGTTCTTTGTAGCTGTTTAATTTTTGAACATTTTTTAATAAAAGCACATTGCCATCAGCACATCAGCACTGAGGCTTCCTGCAGCCTTCTCACTGTCTCCTTCCCGCCCGCCGTCTGGAACGGCTTCCTCCTCCCCCGCTGCGTTCGGGCCCGCACTCCCTCCCTCCCGCCGTCGGGAACGGCTTCCTCTCCCCCCGCTGCGTTCGGGCCCGCACTCCCTCCCTCCCGCCGTCGGGAACAAACGAACGAACTTGTGAGGCTGGCTGAAGCACTTTCACACAGGTAGGAAGATGGTTTATTTAATCTTTTCTTTGCTTATAAATGTTTATTCAGGTTGGATTTATTTGTATAATATTTGTATAAGTATAAATAAGGATTTATTGTCGAATTTTATGACTTCCCTTCCCCCCCACCTCGTTCTGGACGCCTAATTTGTAACCTGCACCTGATTTTTTAATGTGTAGAACAGGTTTTTTCAGTTCTACAAAAATCTTCACTTGCTCCATTCTAAGTTAGTTTGGAGTACGTTTTCACTGTGGAAATTTTGAAATCAGGCGTCAGTGGCCGGACACGCCCCCTTTTGAAGAAAAAATTCTGTTCCAAAGTAGAACTGTTCTACCTGACTAGAACTGCAGAAAAAAAAAATGTGGAGAATTGCGATTTCTAAGATAGTCCGTTCTCCACCAGTTGCTCCTAAAAATCAGGCGCAAATCATGTCGAAACTTGGGCCCCAAGATGTCAGCCTAGCAGAGTAACAAACATTATTTCAACAGAAATGACCAATTTTTAAACATATGACAGATGATTAGACTTCCTCAATTTCAAGGGACTGCCTATGATGATGATAATGAGCCTACATTAATAGATGGAACACTGATCAATCACAAAATATGTTTAATAAGTTTTGTATGGTACATTAAAGATACAACATTTAGTTTCATGCCAAGTCAATCAACACGCCATGATTTATCCAACTAGAAAATCTAGTTTAGTTGAAGTGAAAGAGCAAGTAGTTTCCTTGCTTGTAGTAATACATGCAACAGAAATGCTTGTTTTATTAAGCCAGAGGATTTGGAAGCTGACACTTCATCAAAACAAAAGTTTCGGAAGCATGCAGACCTGAAAAAAATCCTTAACAATACAAGTTACGAGTGAACATAGTTATTGAGAAGAGGGTTGGGGCGATGACACAGCCCTGTTTGACCCCAGTCCGGACATGGATTGGGTCTGTAATGGATCCGTTGGTAAGGATCACGGCCTGCATGTCATCGTGAAGCAGGCTAAGGATGTTGACAAACTTTTGGGGGCATCCGAAATGGAGGACGACGCTCCATAGACCCTCACGGTTGACAGTGTCAAAGGCCTTTGTAAGATCGAAAAAGGCCATGTATAAGGGCTGGCGCTGTTCCCTGCATTTTTCCTGCAACTGGCGCGCTACAAAGATCATGTCTGTTGTGCCCCGTGGGGGTCAAAATCCGCATTGTGATTCCGGGGGGAGCTCCTCGGCCACAGGAAGACGACGATTGAGGAGAACTCGAACGACAACTTTCCCAATGGCTGAAAGCAGGGAGATTCCCCTGTAGTTGCCACAGTCGGACTTGTCCCCCTTTTTAAAAATGGTCACAATCACTGCATCTCTGAGATCTCCCGGCATGCTCTCCTCCCTCCAAATGAGAGAGATGAGATCATGTATCCGCGCCAACAGCGCCTCTCCGCCACATTTTCGCGCCTCAGCAGGGATTCCATCCGCACTCGTAGCCTTGTCATTCTTGAGCTGCTTTATGGCTTTGCCAACCTCGTGCAACGTTGGAGTTTCACGGAGTTGGTGGCGGGTGGCATGCTGCGGGTTGGAATCGAGAACACTCGAGTCAAAAGGCAGAGTCTTGATGCGCCAACCCTCTTCTCAATCTTCCTCACCGCCATGCTCCACCTCACAATCAACAAGCTCCCCCGCTGGAGTGGAATTAAACTACAGACCAGTGGGAAGCTGTTTAACCTACGCCGCCTCCAGACCAGGTCCAAGATCACTCCAACCTCTGTCATTGAGCTGCAGTATGCGGACGATGCCGGCGTCTGTGCACTTTGAGACTGAACTTCAGGATATAGTCAATGTATTCACTGAGGCATATGAAAGCATGGGCCTTACGCTTAACATCCGTAAGACAAAGGTTCTTCACCAGCCTGTCACCGCCGCACAGCACTGCCCTCCAATCATCAAGATCCACGGCGCGGCCCTGGACAACGTGGACCATTTCCCATATCTCGGGAGCCTCTTATCAACAAAGGCAGACATTGATGCGGATATTCAGCATCACCTCCAGTGCGCCAGCGCAGCCTTCGGCCGCCTGAGGAAAAGTGTGTTTGAAGACCAGGCCCTCAAATCTACCACCAAACTCATGGTCTATAGGGCTGTAGTAATATCTGCCCTCCTGTATGGGTCTGAGGCATGGACGATGTACAGAAGGCACCTCAAGTCACTGGAGATATATCACCAACGATGTCTCCGCAAGATCTTGCAAATCACCTGGGAGGACAGGCGCACCAACATCAGTGTCCTCGACCAGGCTAACATCCCCAGTATTGAAGCACTGACCACACTCGATCAGCTTTGCTGGGCAGGCCACATAGTAAGCATGTCAGATACGAGACTCCCTAAGCAAATGCTTTATGTGGAGCTCCTTCATGGTAAACGAGTCAAAGGAGGACAGCGGAAAGGTTATAAGGACACCCTCAAAGCCTCGCTGGTAAACTGCGACATCACCACTGACACCTGGAAGGCCCTGACCGCAGACCGCCCTAGGTGGAGAAAGTCCATCCGGGAGGGCATTGAGCTCTTTGCCAATCCCTTCCCCTGACGAATGTTGGAGGAGGAGGAGGAGGAGGATGATGATAGATCCCTTCAGGGTTTTTTGTTTATAACCCATCCCAAGCATGTACTCCAAAACAAAAAGCACAACTGAGTCAACACAATTGGGACTGGTTTAGAATCACAAAGAGACAGTACGATTCAAGATATACTTTGCATACGATCATGGCCAATGCTCACCTGGCCAGCTTCCCATTCTTCACTTCATCTCACCCATATCCTATCCTGCTCAAGAAGTTCCGTTCGCCCATCACCAGTGGCTTTTCTGGCTCACGCTGGCTCTCGGTCCCAAATTGAACATATTTAACCTAGTGTTTAAATTCCTTCAGGGCCTCACCCTTCCCTATTTCCCAAACTCCCTGTTCCTTTGACTTTGGCTTGTTGTGCATCTCGCCCTCTCCTTTTGCTTCACAACTGATGTCCATGCCTTCAGCTGTATAGGGCCTATACTCTGCATTTTCCTCCTTAAACTCCTCCTCCCTCCTCCATCCCTCTCCACCTTTAAGGCCCTCCTGAAAAACAGCTTTTCTGATCAAATATCTGGTCACCCCCCACCCCCCCACCCTAATATCCCCTTTTGCCCCTTTTGTTCGCCATACATTTCTGTTTGATTACATCTCTACGAGCTGCCATGGGATGTCTTTTTTCATTAAAGGTGCTATATAAATGCAAATTGTTCTAGGAAGAAGAAAAATTGGAGGGGGAATTAAAGTGTGAAATGTTTATTTAAAGAAATACTTACTGGCCCCTTTCTTGGAGGGTATGAGAATGGTACAGACGGTGTTGGCATTGGCATTGGCATAGCCATAAAGCCTGCAGTGGGTGCCGTGAATCCTCCACCACCTCCCCCACCAGGACCACCTTTATCATCATTATCTACATCAATCAAATCTGCTTCCACTCCGACTGGGACTTCACCCTAGAAATAATAAAAAGCCCAATAATTATTGAAGAAAAATATAATTTTGCCATATAATAAAGCTCTAGAATCCTACAAATTTCAGACTACACACCCCAGCCCAATAAATTACATTATATACAGTATTGTAACTTTTGTTACATTTGAGCACTTAGTTGTGTGGAAGGCCTTGGGAGAGGGTGCAGAGATTATTTACTAGAATGGTACCAGGGATGCGGGACTTCAGTTATTATTTTTTCAGGTGGGGCGGGGGGAGGAAAGTGGAGGAGGAGAAGAATTTTGTTTCCTTTTTTACATAGCGGATTAGGATGATCTGGAATGCATTGCTTGAAAGAGTGGTGGAAACGGATTCAATTATAACTTTCAAAAGGGAATTGGATAAATACTTGAAAAGGAAAGAAATGCAGTGCTATGGGGAAAGGGACTAATTAGATAGCTCTTTCAAAGAGCCGGCACAACCACAATGGGCCGAATGGCCTCCTTCTGTGCTGCATGATTCTTGTGCTTCTAAATAATTAGAATCACAACTTGCAGAGTGTTTGTGATCTTAATTACACCTACAAAATAACTGATTGATGAAACAAGTGAATGCCGTATAACGCAGTTAAAAAGGAACATTAAGTTTACAATTCCTATTAGTTGGAGAATAACTAGAATTAAAACAATTCCTTTAGTATTACAATTTACTGAAAAATCAGCAAATTCAGTTCACAATTTTGCATTTTTTTTCTCATCAATCCAATGGCATCTTCAGGATATAAAAGATTGCATCGGGATGTTCTAAACTTTAGGTGCGTCTTGGTAAATTTTTTACACATTCATCAGTATTGCTTGCATAGATTGACTTTAAGATGATCACTATTTATGATGGAGCAATTATCAGATGCGGAGATTTTGAATTTTTCATATAGAAATGTGAAGGGAAGGTGTTGGGGGGGGGGGGGGGGGAGGCGGAGAGCACATTTTAAAGAATAACACCAGGTGTATTTGAGGTAGTTATAGACTGACTAGCACAATTGCATCAACCATTAAAAATATATAATTGCAATAAAAAAATAAGCACAATATGATTTTGATTATGGATCAAGTAACTAACTAACATGAATAAAATAATAATCGAAGTGGTTTACAGTCTCAGCCTTAAAAAAAACATTTCAAAGCCTTTGAATTATAGCACTGGAATGGGGACGAGGGGTCGGCGCAAGATAAAATGATCTCAGTATGTTCTATCCAAATCCATTCCAACATACTTTTTAATTGAATATACAGACTAGTCCTGTTGGTGTCTATTTATGACTCTCAGCCATCCAAGTGTTTGAGAGCTGTAAAAACATTGTACTGTTTGACTGACTCGCCTTTTAAGTAAAGTTGCCAAAAAAAGATTTATTTTCATTTGATAACCATTGTTTCTGCTATAAACTGCACTGCTATTAGAAAGATGCACATTAGGACCATCAAAAACATACTTAGAACTGCACACATAGAAAAAAAAAAATCACTATGTAAAAATATGTAAGGTAGCTTGAGAGAAAAAAAAAATCTCTCATCCTTGTTTAAGAACCTGTCCAAAGTGGTAAGGTTAAAGTGTGAACAGGCAATCTTCCACAGCAAGGAAGAGAAGTCGGAGAGGAAGGAGTGGGGCCCAATGAGCTCCGAAAAAAATTCTAATCAATCAGCCATTTTTTGTCAGTATATTTTCAAAGTAGCATGGTTAGATTCACATCTAGAGCCTGTTGGAAGCAAAGTCAGGGACTGGAGGCAGCAGGGAAACAAGGCCTGATGCCAACAGAATGGCACTTTTTAATGCAAGTCAGCCATATCTGGCCACGACCAGGGTCAAAAGAGTTAGAGAAGGCCATAGAGAAGTTAGAGGGACAACAAAAGATTTAGGTAGGTGATTTTTAAAAAATTATTTAAAAGGTGAAGAACATACTTCAAGAGTCATTTGATGATGCCAATTAAAAATAAACTTAAAATCTCAAATGTACAGATGGCAAGTGAAGTGGAGGCTGTAGAGTTTTCTCAGGGGTCTCCAGTATAGCTAGAGTAACTGGGAGATGTAAGGGAGAAGTACTACGGTCTCAGAGAGTGACAGGATATGAGAAATGTTTGCATCTTTACAATAGCTTGCATTTATATGACACCTTTAACATAGTAAAATATCCCAAGGCGCTTTAGAGGACCATAATCAGACAAAACTTGACAGAGGCAAGGAGGAGACATTAGGGTAGGTGGCCAGATGCTTGGTCAAAGAGGTGAGTTGTAAGCAGTGTCTTAGAGGGAAGAGAGAGCAAGCATTTGGAGAGGGAATGCCAGAATTTAGGACCTAGACAGCTGAAGGCACAGCCACCAATGGTGGGGCAAAGGAAGTAGGGGATACACAGGAGTCCAGAGTTGGAGGAACGAGTTCTCGGAGTGTTGTAGGTCTGAAGGAGGTTAAAGAGATAGTGACGGCAAGGTTTTAAAACACGAGGATAAGAATTTTAAAACTGAGGCGATGGACCGGAAGCCAATGTAGATCAGCGAGTACAACGAGACTTGGTACAAGTTACGATATGGGCAGCAGAGTTTTGGATGAACTCAAGTTTATGGAGGGTGGAAGATGAGAGACCAGCCAGAAGATCATTGGAATAGTCAAGTCTGGAGGTAAGAAAAGAATAAAGGTTTCAGCAGCAGATGGGCTGAGGCAGCGGCAGAGACAGGCGATTATGCAAGTCTGTGTTGGAGAAGATAAAGGGGTCCGAAGCTTAGCTCTGGAACAAATAGGATGTAGAGGTTGCCAACAGTCTAGTTCACCCCAAAAATGTGGCCAGGGAGGGGAATGGAATCAGTAGCTAGGGAAGAGAGTTTGCGGCGAGGGCCAAAAAAAATGGCTTCGGTCTTCCTAGTATTTAACGGTTGCAAATGTTAGCTCATTCAGGATTGGATGTTAGACAAGCAGTGGTGACGGTGAGGTAGAGCTGAGTATCGTCAGCGTGCATGTGGAAACCGACAATGTGTCTTCGGATGATGTTGCTGAGGGGCAGCAGGTAGATGAGAAAGAGGAGAGGGTCAAGCATAGACCTTGGGGGACTCCAGAGGTAACGGTGTGGGGGCGGGAAGAGATTCTCTCGCGACGACTAGTTAGGTAAGAATGGCTAGCAAGGGCTTTCCCATTACAAATGCATACATAAAGAGGACATTAAAAAGCACTACTCAAAATTATGACATTAGAAGCAAGGTTTTGTGGACAGGATGTGCATGCCATATGAAATGTTTTTAATATAACAGACTGTAAATAATAAAGCAGTTCAACTTATTTAAAAGTAAACTACACCACACTATTGGGATGATTATTTACCCTTGTGACTATTAATGAACTGGATGAGTGCAAGTTGGAGCTTCAGGTCAGATTGCGTCTTACAACTGCTGCAGGAGGCAACATTAGTCAGACAATCATGGGCGATTTTAACCTTCATATTGATTAACAAATCAAATTGGCCAGGGTAGCCTTGAGGAAAAGTTCATAAGAGTGCATCCGGGATAGTTTTCTTGAACAGTACGTTGCGGAACCAACCAGGGAGCAGGCTATCTTAGATCTGGTACTGTGTACTGAGACAGGATTAATAAATGATCTCCTAGTAAAAGGATTCTCTTGGAATGAGTGACCATAACATGGTTGAATTTCAAATTCAGTTGGAGGGTGAGAAAGCTGGATCTCAAGCCAGTGTCCTAAGTTTAAATAAAGGAGACGACAAAGGCAGAGTTGGCTAAAGTGGACTGGGAAAATAGATTAAAGTGTGGGATGGTTGATGAGCAGTGGCGGACATTTAAGGAGATATTTCATAACTCAACAAAAATATATCCCAATGAGAAGGAAGGACTGTAAGAAAAGGGATAATCATCCGTGGCTAACTAAGGAAATAAAGGAGGATATCAAATTGAAAACAACGGCATACAAAGTGGCCAAAGCTAGTGGGAGGCCAGAAGATTGGGAACATGTCAAAAGCCAACAAAGAACGACTAAAAAAAAAGGAAAGGGCAGATAGATTATGAAAGTAAACTACCATGAAATATAAAAACAGATAGTAAGAGTTTCTACAGGTATATAAAAAAGGAAAAGAGTGGCTAAAGTAAATGTGGGTCCCTTGGAGGATGAGATGGGGCAATAATGGGGAACAGGGAAATGGCAGAGACTTTGAACAAATATTTTGTATCGATCTTCACGGTAGAAGACACTATCCACTATTGGGATGTTTTTAATCAGGGGGCTATGGGGCGGGGGAGGAGCTTAATACAATCTCTATCACTAAAGAAGTAGTACTCGGCAAAATAATGGGACTAAAGGTGGACAAGTCCCCTGGACCTGATGGCTTGCATCCTAGGGTCTTAAAAGAAGTGGCTGCAGAGATAGTGGATGCATTGGTTGTAATTTACCCAAATTCCTTGGATTCTGGGGAGGTCCCAGTGGGTTGGAAAACAGCAAATGTAACGTCCCTGTTTTAAAAAAAAAGGAGGCTGACAGAAAGCAGGAAACTAGACCAGTTTGTCCAACATCTGTAGTTGGGAAAATACTGGAGTCCATTATTAAGGAAACAGTAGCAGGACATTTGGAAAAGCATAGTTCAATCAAGCAGAGTCAGCATGGTTTTATGAAAGGGAAATCATGTTTGACAAATATGCTGGAATTCTTTGAGGATGTAACAAGCAGGGTGGATAAAGGGGAACCAGTGGATGTGGTGTATTTGGATTTTCAGAAGGCATTCGATAAGGTGCCACATAAAAGGTTACAGCACAAGATAAAAGTCCACAGGATTGGGGGTAATATATTAGCATGGATAGAGGATTGGCTAACTAACAGAAAACAGAGTAGGGATAAATGGATCATTTTCCGGTTGACAAAGAGTAACTAGTGGGGTGCCGCAGGGATCGGTGCTGGGGCCTCAGCTATTTACAATCTATATTAATGACTTGGATGAAGGGACAGAGTGTAACGTATCCAAGTTTGCTGATAATACAAAGATGGATGGGAAAGCAAATTGTGAGGACACAAAAAATCTGCAAAAGGATATAGACAGGCTAAGTGAGTGGGCAAATATTTGGCAGATGGAGTATAATGTGGGAAAGTGAGGTTATCCACTTTGGCAGAATGAATAGAAAAGCAAATTATTTTTTAAATGGAGAAAAATTGCAAGTGCTGCAGTACAGAGATCTGGGGGTCCTTGTGCATGAAACACAAAAAGTTAGTATGCAGGTACAGCAAGTTATCAAGAAGGTAAATGGAATGTTGGCCTTTATTGCAAGGGGGATAGAGTATAAAAGCAGAGAAGTCCTGCTACAATTGTACAGTGTATTGGCGAGGTCACACCTAGAGTACTGCGTACAGTTTTGGTTTCCGTACTTAAGAAAAGATGTACTTGCATTGGAGGCTGTTCAGAGAAGGTTCACTAGGTTGACTTATGAAGATAGGTTGAGCAGGTTGAACCTATAATCATTGGGGTTCAGAAAAATGAGAAGTGATCTTATCAAAACATATACGATAATGAGAGGGCTCGACAAGGTGGATGCAGTGAGGATATTTCCACTCATAGGGGAAACTAGAACTAGGGGGCATAATCTCAGAATAAGGGGCTGCCCACTTAAAACTGAGTTGAGGAGGAATTTCTTCTCTCAGAGAGTTGTAAATCTGTGGAATTCTCTGCCCCAGAGAGACGTGAAGGATGGGCCATTGAATATATTTAAGGCGGAGATAGACAGATTTTTAAGCGATAAGGAAATAAAAGGTTATGGGGAGCGGGCAGGGAAGTGGAGCTGAGTCCACGATCAGATCAGCCATGATCTTATTAAATGGCGGAGCAGGCTCGAGGGGCCAAATGACCTACTGTTCTTATGCTCTTGGTGAACTGTAAATAAATATACGTACCATGACAACAGAATCAGGCTCATATGGAACATTGTAGTTCTTTGCTATCTCGATTAAGTATCTCTCCACGAGGATTTTGGGTGGTGCTTCAACACTTAGCTTGAGCATAAGCTGAAAAGGGATGCAATCAATATGAGAAAACCATGTAAAAAGAATGAAAGCATAGACATTCCAGAGTAACTACCACAGCAGGTTATAAATAGTGCAGAACAAAGCTAATTACTAACTATCACTAGATTAGTGCAAGTCCATCAAAATAATTAGACGTTATGGCCTGGAATTTACGGTCAGCGGCAAAGCAAAGGTGATCGCCGCAGGCCCTAAAGAAAGTTGCCCAGAGAGATCGCGCACTCTCTCTGGCGAGAAGTTTGCCTTTTGCGGAGCGCAAGTGATTTCAGAGTAATATAGTAGGGAATCGCAGGAAATATTTAGTATTTTAATCAATTAATAAGAGAATCATAGGTTTCTATAGAAGAGCGAGTTTGATGGGACAAATAATTTCCATCATCTATTATCTTTGCAACAAGTTCCAATCCCTGTAACTTTAGGGGGCATCATTCCATTCAGTGTTTCATGGGACAAGATCTTTTGCCCAGTCGTAGTTAAACAATGGATGAATGCTGCATCAATCTAACTTTGAGGGAGTATAGCTTTTCAGGCTTCCTTTCAGTATGCATTCTCATTTGCCAGAATATGTATTTTGCAATAAAGAGGTAGACCATAGTTCTCGGAGCAAAGTGTATTTTTAAATTAGACTGCATTTACCCTCTCATTCACAGTCCCTATCTGGTTTGTCCTGCAAAGTTTTCCATATTCTTTGCTGTATTTGGCACACAGCTGATCTGAAACCTACAAAGAAAGAAAACAGAATATGTTATAAAATATTGCTATATAGATCTAAGCAAGGTCTCAGAAACCTTGGAAGGGAAGAGGAGGAAAATGATATTTCCTGGAGAACTCAAGATTAATAAGCAAATGGCAGAACTGGCAGTATTATTTAGTAACAGGTTGTTTTCATTTTGAACCACTCATATTTTAGTAAAATACAAAGTGGTTTTACATCACAGCTTTGGAGAAAATTTTAAATATTTCACATTGTGGAAATCGAGGTCAGCACACCAGTGATGATAAATGAAAGAGTGCAAAGTATGATACTCAAACACCACAGACATAAGTTATAAGGATCCTTTCCCCATAAAGATAGTAGCAACACAGCCACGAGTACAATTTTCTGTTTTGTTCTATGGCCATGGTAAAGCTTAAAAAGCCTAAACTAGACTACTTTAAGTAATACGTGAACTTACTTGTTTCCATTTCCCAGCCTCGATGGCTGGACAGCCATGCCCAAAACAATCATACTGCGCACTGGTGTGGTTTGTTTATTCCATGGGCAAAGTTTGAACGATGAAGAACAGGACCATCCACAGCTTGTCTTCCCTCCCATGGATAATCTTGCCAAACTGGAAAGATCATCTACAGGCAGAGTGGAAATGACAGCAGTGACTGAATTTTGCATTTTTTCTGCATTTATGCTGCTGGTTTGTTGAACGCAGAGCACTACAGGAGGCTATTTCTATACCAACCAGGCTATACAGCTAATATTGCAGAACTATTACATGAAGCAGCTCTGAAATACAAATCCATTATTATAGTCTTCTAGTTGGAGTAAACCATTGGGGCTGAGCTTACGGACCCAATCCATTTAAACAGAGCACGTTACTGAAGTGAATTATTTTCATAGGAATGATTTATGGAGGTGTTTTATTTGTCCTGCCAAAATGGCCAACATGCTCCACCCTTTGGTCCCCCTGGAGGATAAGCCACACCTGAAGTTTCACAGGAATGTGTGACTGGAACCGCCCATCCCAAGGTCTCACTGACTTAGCAAATTGTAACTCGATCCACTTTGACTTCTTGAAGCGACAGAGGACAGAGCTCCCCAGAAGACAGCAAGGGCCAGCCAAAGTGCCTTACCCCAGTCCAAGTACATCCCTGCCCCAGCCAAAGTGCCTTACCCCAGTCCAAGTACATCCCTGCCCCAGCCGAAGTGCCTTACCACAGTCCAAGTACAAGCCTGCCCCAGCCAAAGTCCCATACCCCAGTGCACGTGCATCCTCCTCTCCATTTCCACTTCTCACTCCTCCCCCACCACCATAGATAGGGCAGTGCGTACGGATTGTTAACAGGTTTATTGGGTATGAAGTGAATAGTGACAGTGTCGTGACTTCTGAATATCATCCACTTCAATTATGTCCCTTGTAGGGGGCTTGAAAAACATGATCTGTCTTCCCGGAGTCACCGCTCTCCCCTCCAATTCTCCGCCGCCCCCCACTCACATGTCTCTCAATTCCCCCCGCTCCCTCCGGTCTCCCTCACTGCCCCCGCCTCCACCCGCAGCCTCTCACTCCCCCCCAGCCTCTCTCTCTCGCTTTCTCCCCCCCACCTCCCAGCCTCTCACTCACTCTCTCTCTCCTCCGCACCCTCCCCCCAGCCACTCACCCCCCACCAGCCACTCTCACACTCTTCCCCCACCCACCCTCCTCTCTACCTCCCCCCAGCCTCTCGCTCTCTCCCCTCCTCCCCAGCCTCTCTCCCTCCCCCAGCCACTCTCATTCCCCCCCACCCTCCAGCCTCTCTCATCCGCCCCCCCCGCAAGCCAGTCTCTCTCATCCCCCTGCCCCTCACTCTCCCCACCATCCTCTCACTCTCCTCCTCACCCCCTAGCCAATCTCTCTCCTCACTCTCCTCCCACTCCTCCTCTCTCCCCCCCACTCCTCACTCTCTCAGCATCACGTGCATGGAATGATTCGGCCGGAGGGAGGGGGCGGTGCTTGTCACCTGTCGGTCAAAAAAGTGCAGTACAAAGAGTTAGTCCCATGATTTATAGCAGCAATTGAAAGTGAAAACTGTCCCACTCCTCCAACTAGAGAGAGTAGATTTTTGTTTATTCTATGGCATCAATTCTGAGATAGGTTAATGCAATGTCACCAATTCCATTACATTTGCTGATATTTATGTTGTCATTTTGATCTTTTGGAGGCTAAATGCAAATTTGAAAGCAAAGAATCTCAGATATACAATCTGAAGATGTGGGAAATTGTTCTCATATTTACTTCAATTATTGCGGATATATAGATTTGTACCATTTTCTCAAACCATTAAACAGCAAACAGAACACAAGCAACACAATGTGGTCAACACAAGCAAAGAAGATGGCCTGATTAGCCTCCAGATCCTGGGAGACCATCAATCCTGAACCATTATGACAACCAAAAAGCTTCCTGGAAATTCCTTCAGCTTCCCTTAAGCAGACAAGCATCCATCGCAACTGCTTAATGAGCAAATTGCATTATCAAATTCACAGGTCATGAAAACCTACGCGAGAGTGATACTTATACACTCAGTTTTACAGAAATTAAAATGTGCAACAATGACAGCACTGTTTTAGATGCAATAAAACAAAACAAGAAAGTCACTTAGAAAGGTTGGAAGATTATTAAAAAACACAAGCAAATCCCACAACACAGCACACTAAGTTTAGTTTCAGGGTTAAAATCACATCACTTTTTACAATCAATTCAATGGCCTAGAAATTGCGGTCAGAGGCTTACCTCTGGATTACACTTCCGACCCGCGAAACATTTATGAAATTACCTGCTGGCGCCCAGGCTACGAAGAGATGCGGTCTCGGACCTCGAGGCAGAGGCAGCATAACAGCCCATGAATCCCAGGGACTCAGGCGGTGCAGAAGCGTACCTGGGATCACGTGGGCCCGGTCATCCAATGACAAAGGAGAATTCCATTGCATTCATTTGAAAAGGGAATCTATTAATGATATGCAATGGAATCCCCAAATCTAATAATTATACAATATACTGAATTGCAATTTTATTCATAAGTTCCTTCATTGCACCGACCTCAATAAAAATTAAATTTCTTAATAATTTTAAACATTTAAGACTGTAATCCAGGTGAATATTTGCGTAAACTCATGTGCATATTTTAGGATATAAAATGTGCATATTTTAGGATATAAAATGTTTAATTCAAGGCTTGGATATCCCCTTATGTTGATGCAAGCTTCAACAATAAGACTTACGTGGGCAATTGCTGGCCAGTCGCTGGGCAAATAGTCCAACTCTGCGCCAGCAATTGCTTTTTCCGAGCCTCCGCGGATGGCCTGTCAACATGTATATTGACAGGATGCAAGTTCCAGATTTCGGGCAAGCGCATGCGGAAATCCAGAACTTGTGGAACATTTCAAAGGTATTACGACAGCGTACTTCGAGAGTACACCATCATTGATGCTGCAATTTCAGTGCCATTATGTTTTTGGTGACTCCTCTCTATGCTACACAATCTACACTTCCCAGACTATTCATTCATTTTCTTTTGAAACTTTTTTGGATTCTTGGAAATCATTGAGCATGAGGAAACTGTAATTTTACATCAATAAAAATGACAGGGTTTGAAACCAATACAGATAAACAGATCAATACAAGTAGAAAGCCCATTGTAATATCTTGAAATGAGTTTTAGCTTATTCTCCAAGTCCTACCCTCACTTTTCATATCAAGAATCAAACTTGGTAACTCATGTGAATAATGATCATTTCTGCAATATTTACGGCTTCTCTTCCCACTCCCGCATCATGGAGTGTATCCAGGATAGTTTCCTTGAACAGTACATTGCGGAACCAACCAGGGAGCAGGCTATCTTAAATCTGTTAATGAGACAGGATCAATAAATGATCTCGTAGTAAATGATCCTCTAGAAATGAGTGACCGTAACATGGTTGAATTTCAAATTCAGTAGGAGGGTGAAAAAGTTGGATCTCAAACCAGTGTCCCAAGCTTAAATAAAGGAGACTACAAAGGCAGAGTTGGCTAAAGTGGACTGGGAAAATAGATTAAAGTGTGGGATGGTTGATGAGCAGTGGCAGACATTTAAGGAGATATTTCATAACTCGCAACAAAAATATATCTCAATGAGAAGGAAAGATTATAAGAGAAGGGATAATCATCTGTGGCTAACTAAGGAAATAAGGGATGGTATCAAAGTGAAAACAGGGGCTTACAATGTGGCCAAGACTAGTGGGAGGCCAGAGGATTGGGAAACTTTTAAAAGTCAGCAAAGAATGACTTAAAAAAAATGATAAAGAGAGGGAAGATAGATTATGAAAGTAAACTAGCACGAAATATAAAAACAAATAGTGAGACTTTCTACAGGTATATAAAAAGGAAAAGAGCGGCTAAAGTAAATGTTGGTCCCTTAGAGGATGAGACTGGGGAATTAATAATGGAGAACAGGGAAATGGCAGAGACATTGAACAAATATTTTGTATCGGTCTTCACGGTAGAAGATACTAAAAACATCCCAACAGTGGATAATCAAAAGGCTACAGGGAGGGAGGAACACAATCACTAATGAAGTAGTACTCGGTAAAATATTGGGACTAAAGGCGGACAACTCCCCTGGACCTGATGGCTTACATCCTAGGGTCTTAAAAGAAGTGGCTGCAGAGATAGTGGATGCATTGGTTGTAATCTACCAAAATTCCCTGGATTCTGAGGAGGTCCCACCGGATTGGAAAACCGCAAATGTAACGCATCTATTTAAAAAAGGAGGCAGACAAAAAGCAGTAAACTATAGACCAGTTAGCCTAACATCTGTCATTGGGAAAATGCTGGAGCAGGACATTTGGAAAAGCATGATTCAATCAAGCAGAGTCAGCATGGTTTTATGAAAGGGAAATCACGTTTGACAAATTTGCTGGAGTTCTTTGAAGGTGTAACGATTAGGGTGGATAAGGGGGAACCAGTGGATGTGGTGTATTTGAATTTCCAGAAGGCATTCGATGAAGTGCCACATAAAAGTTTATTGCACAAAATAAAAGTTCACGGTGTTGGGGGTATAGGATGGATAGAGGTTTGGCTAACTAATGGGAAACAGAAAGTCGGGATAAATGGGTAATTTTACGGTTGGCAAACAGTAACTAGTGGGGTGCCACAGCGATCGGTGCTGGGTCCTCAACTATTTACAATCTATATTAATGACGTGGATGAAGGGACCAAGTGTAATGTAGCCAAGTTTGCTGATGGAAAGATGGATGGGAAAGCAAATTGTGAGGAGAACACAAAATATCTGCAAAGGGATTATAGACAGACTAAGTGAGTGGGCAAACATTTGGCAGATGGAATATAATGTGGGAAGATGTGAGGTTATGGCAGAAAAAAAAAAATAGAAAAGCAAATTATAATTTAAATGAAGAACAATTGCAAAGTGCTGCAGTACAGAGGGACCTGGAGGTTCTTGTGCATGAAACACAAAGTTAGTATCAGATACAGCAAGTAATCAGGAAGGCAAATGGAATGTTGGCTTTTATTGCAAGGGGGATAGAGTATAAAAGCAGAGAAATCCTGCTACAACTGTACAGGGTATTGGTGAGGCCACACCTAGAGTACTGCGCACAGTTTTGGTCTCCGTATTTAAGGAAGGATATACTTGCATTGGAGGCAGTTCAGAGAAGGTTCACTCGGTTGATTCCAGAGGGGGTTGGCTTATGAAGATAGGTTGAGCCTATACTCATCGGAGTTCAGAAGAATGAGAGGTAATCTTATCAAAACATATGATAATGAGGGGGCTCGACAAGGTGGATGCAGAGGCGCTATTTCCACTCGTAAGGGAAACTAAAACTAGGGGACATGGTCTCAGATTAAGGGGCCGCCCATTTAAAACTGAGATGAAGAGGAATTTCTTCTCAGAGGATTGTAAATCTATGGAATTCTCTGCCCTAGAGAGCTGTGGAGGCTGGGTCATTGAATAAATTTAAGACGG
This sequence comes from Pristiophorus japonicus, assembly GCF_044704955.1. Lineage (NCBI taxonomy): Eukaryota > Metazoa > Chordata > Chondrichthyes > Pristiophoridae > Pristiophorus > Pristiophorus japonicus. The sequence goes on from NC_091989.1 coordinate 156,999,943, forward strand.
AGATACTGATTTTTGAGCGATAAGGGAATAAAAAGGTTGTGGGGAGCAGGCAGGGAAGTGGAGCCGAGTTCATGGTCAGATCAGCCATGATCTTATTAAATGGCGGGGCAGGCTCAAGGGGCCAGGTGGCCTACTCCTATTTCTTATATTCTTACCTCTGATGTCCAGTTCTGGACGAGCAGAGATTTTCTGCAATGATTGGGAAGACTGAAGCCATTGTTTTTGGCCCCCGCCACAAACTCCGTTCCCTAGCCACTGACTCCATCGCTCTCCCTAAAATCTGTCAGAGGCTGAACCATACTGTTCGCAACCTTGGTGTCATATTTGACCCTAAAATAAGCTTCTGACCACATATCCGCAGCATAACTGCCTATTTCCACTTCCGTAACATCGCCCATCTCCGACCTTGCCTCAGCTCATCCGCTGGTGAAATCCTCATCCATGTCTTTGTTACCTCTAGACTTGACTATTCCAACGCACTCCTGGCTCGCCTCCCACATTCTAAGCTACATAAACTTGTGATCCAAAACTTGGCTGCCCGTATCCTAAATCGCACCAAATCCCGTTCACCCTTGTACTTGCAGACCTACATTGGCTCCCGGTTAAGCAACACCTCGATTTCAAAATTCTCATCGTGGTTTACAAATCTCCTCCCCATCCGGGAGGTATTTGCGCTCCTTTAATTCTGCCCTCTTGAGCATCCCTGATTATAAATCGCTCAACCAGTGGTCGCCATGCCTTCTGCTGCCTAGGCCCCAAGCTCTGGAACTCCCTGCCTAAACCTCTCCGCCTCTCTTTCCTCCTTTAAGACGCTCCTTAAAACCTACCTCTTTGACCAAGCTTTACGTCACATGCCCTAATTTCTCCTTATGTGACTCGGTGTCAATATCTTTTGTCTATAATGCTCCTACGAAGAGCCTTGGGATGTTTTACAATGTTAAAGGCGTTATATAAATACAAGTTGTTGTTGTATTTTTGTTGTCATGCCATGACAACAAAAACCTGCAGCCTAGATTTTTGAAAGGTGGATCATGACTGACAAACATAGAAACAGAAATTTACAGCGCAGAAGGAGACCATTTCAGCCCATTGTGTCCGTGCTGGCCGACAAAGAGCCACATGGCCCTCGGTCAGCAGCCCTGAAGGTTACATATAAACCTATGAACAATGGCGGACAGGTAAAGAGCATCCGGCCCAACCAATCCGCCCCACACAGCTGCGATACCCCATATATCGCAACATTTTACATTCCAATCGGAGCCATGCGATCTCCTGGGAGAGGCCAAAACACAGGTAAAAACCCAAGCAAATTGGGGGGAGAAAAAATCTGGGGAAATTCCTCTCCGACCCATCCAGGAGATTGAAACTAGTCCAGGAGACCCCTCTGGCCATATTAAATTCCCTGAAGTACTTACCATTGTATCTGCGCCAGCCAACAAGAGGTTATCCAGTCTAATCCCACTTAACCAGCTCTAGGTCCATAACCCTGTAGGTTACGGCACTTCAAGTGCCCATCCAAGCACCTTTTAAATGTGGTGAGGGTTTCTGCCTCTACCACCTTTCCAGGCAGTGAGTTCCAGACCCCCGCAACCCTCTGCGTGAAGAAGCTTCCCCTCAAATTTCCTCTAAACTTTCCACCAACCACCTTAAACCTATGCTCCTTCATAATTGACCCCTCCATCAAGGGAAGTAGGCTCTAGCTATCCACTATATGTGGCCCCTCAAAATTTTATACACCCCAATGAGATCTCCTCTCAACCTCCTCTGTTCCAAGGAGAACAAACCCAGTCCATCCAATCTGTCCTCATAACTAAGATTCTCCATTCCAGACAGCATCCTTGTAAATCTCCTCTGCATCTTCTCTAGTGCAATCACGTCCTTCCTCTAATATGAGGACTAGAACTACATGCAGTACTCCAGCTGTGGCCTAACCAGTGTATTATGCAATTTAAGCATAACCTCCCTGCTCTTGTATTATATGCCTTGGCCAATAAAGGCAAGCATCCTGCATGCCTTCTTAACCACCTTATCCACCTGGCCTGCTACTCTCAGGGATCTGTGGACAAGCACTCCAAGGTTCCTTTGTTCGTCTACACTTTTAAGTGGCCTACCATTTAATGTGTATATCCTGTCCTGGAAACATCCATCCAGTCACAAAAACATCCATCAACCATTACCCTTTGCTTCCTACCTCCATGCCAATTTTGGGTCCAACTTGCCACTTTGCCCTGGATCCCATGGGCTTTTACCTTCATGACCAGTCTACCATATGGGACCTTATCAAAAGCTTTGCTAAAGTGCATATACACGACATCGTACACATTACCCTCATCGACCCTCCTGGTTACCTCCTCGAAAAATTCAATCAGGTTAGTCAAACACGATCTTCCCTTAACAAATCTGTGCTGACTGTCCCTAACTAATCCCTGCCTTTCTAAATGTAGATTTATCCTGTCCTTCAAGATTTTTTCCAATAATTTCTCCACCACTGAGGTTAGGCTGACAGGCCTGTAATTACTCAGCCTATCCCTTTCTCCCTTCTTAAACAAGGATACCACATTAGCAGATCTACAGTCCTCCGGCACCATGCCTGAATCTAAAGAGGACTGGAAAATGATGGTCAAGGCCTCTGTTATTTCCTCTTTTGCTTCACTCAACAGCCTGGGATGCATTTCATCTGGGCCTGGGGACTTATCCACTTTCAAAGCTGCTAAACCCCTTAATACCTTCTCTCTCAGTATGTTTATTTCATCCAGAATTTCACACTCCTCCTCGATAGCAATGTGTGTTGCCCTTTCCTTTGTGAAAACAGACGCAAAGTAAACCTGATAACTCATTTCAAAAAATTCAAAAGTAGTGGACAGGGGAATGTCTATAAGTGTTATTTATATGGACTTCAAAAGGCATTTGATAAAGTCCCACTTAGGCGACTGTTAACTAAGGTTAACCTGCCCACAGAAGTGGGGGCAAATTATTGACCTGGTTAGGAAATTGGCTGAGTGGCTGGAAGCAGAGAGTAGGGATAATGCGTAGGTATTCAAGTTGGCAGGTGACTGCAGGGATCTGTGTTGGGGCCTCAACTAGTCACACGACTTAGATGAGGGAATAGAAAAAGTCATATATTCAAATTTGCCAATGACTCAAAATAGGTGAATTGTTGGCAGTGTAGATGGAAGCATAAAATTGCAAAGGAATAATCGACAGATTAACTGAATGGGCAAAACTAGGGCAAATGGATTTTGATGTAGGCAAATGTGAGGTCATCCACTGGATCTAAAAAGGATAGAACAGGGTACTTTCTAAATGGTAAAAGGCTAAAAACAGTGGAAGTCCAAAGAGATTTTGGGGTCCAGGTATATAGATTAAAATGTCATGAACAGGTACTGAAAATAATCAAAAGGACTAATGGGATACTGGCCTTTATATCTAGAGGACTAGAATACAAGGGGGTAGAAGTTATGCTGCAGCTATACAAAGCCCTGGATAGACCACACCTGGAGTACTGTGAGCAGTTCTGGGCAACACACCTTAGGAAGGATATATTGGCCTTGGAAGGAGTGCAGTATCGGTTTACCAGAATGATAGCCAAGCTTCAAGGGTTAAGTTACGAGGAGAGATTACACAAATTAGGGTATATTCCCTAGAATTTAGAAGGTTAAGAGGTGATCTGATCAAAGTTTTCAAGATATTAAGGGGAACAGATAGGGTAGATCGAGAGAAACTATCTCCATGGGTTGGGAGTCTAGGACTCGGGGGCATAGTCTAAAAATTACAGCCAGACCTTTCAAGAGTGAAATTAGACACAGAGGATGGTAGAAGTCTGTAACGCTCTTCCGCAAACGGAAATTGATGCTAGATCAATTGATAATTTTAAATCGGAGATGGATATCCCAAAGGTATCAAGGGATATGGGCCAAAGGCGGTTATATGGAGTTAGGTTGCAGATCAGCCATGATCTCATTGAATGGCGCAACAGGCTCGAGGGGCTGATTGGCCTACGCCTGTTCCCATGTTCACTCATATTGCGTAGATTACAATAACAATTCTAAATATAGTCATTAATATCTTCAATTTAAAATAGTTTGAGACAACCTAAGCCATCTAAACATTTATTCTTCTGCTAACCCATCTCCCTCTGCCAAAACGAAAGTATTTGCTCAGTACATTATACAGTGATCATCGTAAGGTGCCTCACTCACCAAGAACATAGAAATATAGAAACATAGAAAATAGGTGCAGGAGCAGGCGATTCAGTCCTTCTAGCCTGCACCGCCATTCAATGAGTTCATGGCTGAACATGAAACTTCAGTACCCCCTTCCTGCTTTCACGCCATACCCCTTGATCCCCCGAGTAGTAAGGACTTCATCTAACTCCCTTTTGAATATATTTAGTGAATTGGCCTCAACTACTTCCTGTGGTAGAGAATTCCACAGGTTCACCACTCTCTGGGTGAAGAAGTTTCTCCTTATCTCGGTCCTAAATGGCTTACCCCTTATCCTTAGACTGTGACCCCTGGTTCTGGACTTCCCCAACATTGGGAACATTCTTCCTGCATCCAACCTGTCCAAACCCGTCAGAATTTTAAACGTTTCTATGAGGTCCCCTCTCACTCTTCTGAACTCCAGTGAATACAAGCCCAGTTGATCCAGTCTTTCTTGATAGGTCAGTCCCACCATCCCGGGAATCAGTCTGGTGAATCTTCGCTGCACTCCCTCAATAGCAAGAATGTCCTTCCTCAAGTTAGGAGACCAAAACTGTACACAATACTCCAGGTGTGGCCTCACCAAGGCCCTGTACAACTGTAGCAACACCTCCCTGCCCCTGTACTCAAATCCCCTCGCAATGAAGGCCAACATGCCATTTGCTTTCTTAACCGCCTGCTGTACCTGCATGCCAACCTTCAATGACTGATGTACCATGACACCCAGGTCTTGTTGCACCTTCCCTTTTCCTAATCTGTCACCATTCAGATAATAGTCTGTCTCTCTGTTTTTACCACCAAAGTGGATAACCTCACATTTATCCACATTATACTTCATCTGCCACGCATTTGCCCACTCACCTAACCTATCCAGTCACTCTGTAGCCTCATAGCATCCTCCTCGCAGCTCACACTGCCACCCAACTTAGTGTCATCCGCAAATTTGGAGATACTACATTTAATCCCCTCGTCTAAATCATTAATGTACAATGTAAACAGCTGGGGCCCCAGCACAGAACCCTGCGGTACCCCACTAGTCACTGCCTGCCATTCCGAAAAGTACCCATTTACTCCTACTCTTTGCTTCCTGTCTGACAACCAGTTCTCAATCCACGTCAGCACACTACCCCCAATCCCATGTGCTTTAACTTTGCACATTAATCTCCTGTGTGGGACCTTGTCGAAAGCTTTCTGAAAGTCCAAATATACCACATCAACTGGTACTCCTTTGTCCACTTTATTGGAAACATCCTCAAAAAATTCCAGAAGATTTGTCAAGCATGATCTCCCTTTCACAAATCCATGCTGACTTGGACCTATCATGTCACCATTTTCCAAATGCGCTGCTATGACATCCTTAATAATTGATTCCATCATTTTACCCACTACTGAGGTCAGGCTGACCGGTCTATAATTCCCTGCTTTCTCTCTCCCTCCTTTTTTAAAAAGTGGGGTTACATTGGCTACCCTCCACTCCATAGGAACTGATCCAGAGTCAATGGAATGTTGGAAAATGACTGTCAATGCATCCGCTATTTCCAAGGCCACCTCCTTAAGTACTCTGGGATGCAGTCCATCAGGCCCTGGGGATTTATCGGCCTTCAATCCCATCAATTTCCCCAACACAATTTCCCGACTAATAAAGACTTCCCTCAGTTCCTCCTCCTTACTAGACCCTCTGACCACTTTTATATCCGGAAGGTTGTTTGTGTCCTCCTTAGTGAATACTGAACCAAAGTACTTGTTCAATTGGTCTGCCATTTCTTTGTTCCCCGTTATGACTTCCCCTGATTCTGACTGCAGGGGACCTACATTTGTCTTTACTAACCTTTTTCTCTTTACATACCTATAGAAACTTTTGCAATCCGCCTTGATGTTCCCTGCAAGCTTCTTCTCGTACTCCATTTTCCCTGCCCTAATCAAACCATTTGTCCTTCTCTGCTGAGTTCTAAATTTCTCCCAGTCCCCAGGTTCGCTGCTATTTCTGGCCAATGTGTATGCCATTTCCTTGGCTTTAATACTATCCCTGATTTCCCTAGATAGCCACGGTTGAGCCACCTTCCCTTTTTTATTTTTACGCCAGACAGGAATGTACAATTGTTGTAATTCATCCATGCGGTCTCTAAATGTCTGCCATTGCCCATCCACAGTCAACCCCTTAAGTATCATTAGCCAATCTATCTTAGCCAATTCATGCCTCATACCTTCAAAGTTACCCTTCTTTAAGTTCTGGACCATGGTCTCTGAATTAACTGTTTCATTCTCCATCCTAATGCAGAATTCCACCATATTATGGTCACTCTTCCCCAAGGGGCCTCACACAATGAGATTGCTAATTAATCCTCTCTCATTACACAACACCCAGTCTAAGATGGCCTCCCCCCTAGTTGGTTCCTCAACATATTGGTCTAGAAAACCATCCCTTATGCACTCCAGGAAATCCTCCTCCACCGTATTGCTTCCAGTTTGGCTAGCCCAATCTATGTGCATATTAAAGTCACCCATTATAACTGCTGCACCTTTATTGCATGCACTCCTAATTTCCTGTTTGATGCCCTCCCCAACATCACTACTACTGTTTGGAGGTCTGTACACAACTCCCACTAACGATTTTTGCCCTTTAGTGTTCTGCAGCTGTACCCATATAGATTCCACATCATCCAAGCTAATGTCTTTCCTAACTATTGCATCAGCAGAGAATCAGCACAAGGGTTCTAGCCCTAGCTCTGACCTATGCACCCATTGAAAAAGGCTTCCCATTGGGAACACAGGATTACTGAATCTACCCTTCTCACCGTTTCACTTTCACTTTCACATGCAACTCTGAAATCAAACAACATTCCGAAGGCATGTAATCAAATATCAAAATTCAGAGACTAGAATCAGGGAATTCTTCTCCAAGCCCTCCTTGTTTTGTCACAATGGAAAGTATAATGAAAAAGTACAAAGCTTCCTGCTTTCCACATCTCAGAAATATAGGTGCAAACTGTACGCAATTATAAGAGTAATTGGACGAACACAAGTCAATCTAGACAAGCTATCAAGCAAACATCATAGCTTTTATGATTTAAAAAGTAAAATACCTGATACTATACATAAACTATCAAGACCAACAAATCTGGTTATAAATATTTTCTAATGCTCTACTCATAATCACTAACTGAGAACGGAGCACCAACGGTTCACCTCAAACTCAGGCATGCAGAAATACATGCAAAAACAGCAGCAGGCTACCGTAGCTACACCATCCCCATTCACTGCTACTTACTATTTTCAACTCTGTTACTTCAGATTGTAACCTTGGGGCAGCCCAGATTAGTGTTGAGACTGCCTCTGCCAGACCTGGGTCCAGTTCCCTGAGTGAAAAGGGGCAGACGGAGACCATAAATCATCTATAATCCATTTAAAAAACAATACTTACAACTCTAAGTTCAGCTACTTCAGTCTGTAGTCGTGGGGCAGCCCAAATCAGAGTGGAAATAGACTCACTGAGGCCTGTATCAAGTTCCCTAAACGTACATGGAAGAAAAAAAGGTAGATTACAAATAAAAGCAATCTCTGTAGAGTTTGCAACAGAACCTTCAACTTGGCTAGCTTGTGCAGTACTTCAAAATTTTTTTTAAGTCAGTTGCTCACCATGAACGTAAACTACTGAGAAATCTACTCACTTGTATGCTTTCTGATTGCCCAATACAGAGTGCGCACTCTCTTCCTGTAGGGTTACACCCCAGTGACCCAAGTCCAGAGAGCTTAGGTGAAGATTGGCAAGCAGAATGCTTAGGGCCTACTCTCAAGTGTACATGGGTACAGAAGTTATACCGGTTACCAGAATTACTTACCCAGCTAGGACCGTACTATTCACTGGGTTGTAAGCATACCATGAGTGAATGGGAAGAACCCTCATCTCATTAACAGTTCTACCCTTTCAGATGCCAATTCTGAGTCAGACTGGCTGGTCAATCATTAATAATGCCCTGGAATACTATTGATCTATGTCATTAAGATATCGGATTACTGAATTTACGAGAGAGCGAGCCAACCCAGTTTACCTTCCCTTTCCCCACTTCCCCTCAAATTCAACGCCATCCCGTGCTCTCATCTAAAGCAGAATAATCAACAAATGGTTGTTCGACAACTGACAAGCACAGAGAAGAGCCTGTTCTAGATGGTTCTAAACACAAGCAGATTTTACTTTTGACAGAAAACAGAACTATAAAACCCAAAATAAAGTGTCTTTTCCCAGCAAAATAGGACAGTGGTAAATATGAATATGTGACTAAATGCAATACAATTTACTAATGTAACATTATACATAATTTCTATTAACCATTTCTTTCAAATGTGACAATTTCAGTATTCAGAAACATTGGGATAATATTTAGGTGCTTCTCAGAGCGAGGTGAGAGTTAAATACTATGGCTGGATTTTCGGCTTTGCTGTTTTTGGGGCAAAAACGGAGGCGGGGCGGGAAATTTACTGCCCGAATAACCTTCGCACTTTCTGGAGCAGCTTTTGTCATTTGTGCCCTGCACAGGGACGCAGTGCAAAGTGAGGCGGTGTACTACATTTGTGGCGCAAAAACGGGAACCTCACCAACTAACGTGTGAAACCACCCCCCCACCCCGCAAAAGAATTCACAAAAACATTTTAAAAAAATCGGCAACACCCTTACAACATAAATCGCTGCAAAAATATTTAAAAAATTAAAACTGGAACTTGCGTTTTTTTCAGTTTATCCAACTCACCGCCGCTGGCAGGACTACACCGCTGTGTTTTCCCTGGCAGTCATCACGGGGCGCGTTTCGGGGTGTACGGGTCGGGTGATTGTCGAAACATCTGCCGGTGTTGCAATGAGAGCCGTTGCACACATGGTGTAGCTCTCCCTAGCAGTGTTTCTAAGCGCGGCTGCAACAAACGACCCGAGGATCGCGCCCGGACGCAAAAGAGCTCACCGCCCCTTTTTTCGCCGTGGAGGGTCAAAACCCGGCGAAAACTGGATCGCAAATGACCAGAAAATCCAGCCCTATATCATAATTCCATTTATAACCCCTTTTTTGAATTATACTGTTTAAAGGAGTCTTTAATATTTTTATCAGGGATTCATTTGCAGAGAAAAGGTGAATGGTCTGTCCTAAGACAAGAGCACAGTAACTACTGTTTTTATTGTGGATTACGGAGAGGCAGTTAACAGCATGTAACAGTTGTAGTTTTGGTAGAAGATGCAAATGTTAGCAGCAACATTTGCATTGGTTTTTTTCTTCTACCTTCTTCCTCTCCAATAAAATAGCTGTTACAAATTTAAAGTGAGTACCATGTGACCTTTCATCTTTCGGCTAAGTGAAAACATCGATTTACCCAATAAAAAAAGTTCTCTACACCAGCTGTTTAACAAGTTTTCTTTATAGTAACACTAATATTTTGCTGGTTAGTCATAAGACATTTAAGACCAGTGAAAAAATATAATGCAAAACCAAAAGTCTGCAAGTCTTCTACAGTAACATAACTTTGTATCGTAGTCACATACTTCATTGATTGGATCATGCCAAAGCGTGCAAGCAACAAATCACAGTACAGCTCCAGAATCTCCATTGCTTCCACCAAGTAGTCCTCTCGAATGATATGCTCAACACGGATTCGAGCTCGCTCATCCTTCCCAGATGAAAGATAATCTGCAATTTCCTTCCTGGCTTTCTGCGCTAACTCAGCTGTAAGAATAATCAAACAATAATAAACACTGCAGTATTTTTCAAAGAAAAAAATTGCAATCTTTTGTATTAGTTTAGCCAAGAGAATCTGCTAAATTATCATTTTAGTAATGGGTAACTGAGCCACATAATACAGTACCAAAGAACTGGTCATTACACACCAACAATAAGGCCTTGGTGGTCCCTCTTCATTAAGTATAGAAAATGTTTTATGAACTGTGATTTTAAAATCAGAAAGATAATGACAAGTAACAATATCAAGCAAAAACCATTAATAAATTCATTAAAGAAAAAAACACCTACTTTTCTTTTTCTCCAGTAGCTTAAGCCTATTGATGACAAGTCGTAGATTGACTCGCAACCGTTCAGGTCTAAATCCTGATCGCAGCATGTCTGGATCTTTAAAAATGAATCAACATAGCAGAGAAATAAAAAAGTAAAACTCTAAGCAACCAACTAAGGAAAAAAAAGTTTCATCGAGGTTTTCATATTCATCCCATTTGAAAATGACAGTCAGTTACACCAGTGATAACAGCAATTTATACTAAATGTGAAATACTCGCATCTGTGTTAGTTTCATCCTGCTCTCTCCTTAATAGTCCAACTTGTCAAACACTATGTTGCCTGTATCCTGGTCCCTGTTTATAAATGTTTCCAACCCTATCTCTGCAAACTCATTCAACCCTATACCCATGCTGAATGTTGCTTTCCTCTGATGCCAGCCTTTTGTGCTCTCTGGAACTCCCTCCCTAAGGGCCCAAGTTTCCACATGATTTGCGCCTGATTTTTAGGAGCAACTGGTGGAGAGCGGACTATCTTAGAAATCGCAATTCTCCACATTTTTTTTTCTGCAGTTTTTGTCAGTTAGAACAGTTTCACTTTGGAACAGAATATTTTTAGGGGGCGTGTCCGGCCACTGACGCCTGATTTCAAAGTTTCCACAGTGAAAACGTACTCCAAACTAACTTAGAATGGAGCAAGTGAAGATTTTTGTAGAACTGAAAAAACCTTGTCTGCACATTAAAAAATCAGGCGCAGGTTACAAATTAGGCGTCCAGAACGAGGTGGGGGGGGGGGGGGGGGGGGGGGGAAGGGAAGTCAGTAAATTCTATAATAAATCATTATTTATACTATACAAATAAATCCAACCTGAATAAACATTTATAAGCAAAGAAAAGATTAAATAAACCATCTTCCTACCTGTGTGAAAGTGCTTCACCCAGGGAGAATGCTGCAGGAAGCCTCACAAGTTGAGGCAGCCGTTCATTCCCGCGGGGGGGGGGGGGGGGGGGGGGAGGGAGAATAGGAAGCCGTTCGTTCCCGGGGGGGGGGGGGGGGGGGGAGGGAGAATAGGAAGCCGTTCGTTCCCGGGGGGGGGGGGGGGGGGGGGGAGGGAGAATAGGAAGCCGTTCGTTCCCGGGGGGGGGGGGGGGGGGCGGCTGCCTCAACTTTCTGCAGCCTTCTCACTGCTGCAAGAAGCCTCAGTGCTGATGGCAATGTGCTTTTATTAAAAAATGTTCAAAAATTAAACAGCTATAAAGAACTACAAAAATGGCCGAGTGCCAATGTTTCCTTCACACTGCGCGTGCGCGAACGCTCCAACGCGCACGCGCAGCTTTGCCGGCAGGAAAAAAACTAATTTAAATGGTGCCCGCCTCCTCCCACTTACAAAATCAGCGCGAGTGGTAGGCTCCGCCCCCTGGGCGCCACGCCAAGCAGACATGGAGCTGCAGGGCGCTCCAGAATCGCGCGTTTTTTTTCCGGCACCGTTTTCGGTGCGAAAAACAGGCGCCCAGCTCGGAGGGGCACCCATTTTTTATCGTGTGGAAACTTGGGCCCCTAAATCTCTCCATCTTTAACAACCTCCTCAAAACCCATTGCTTCAACAAAGCATGCAATTCCCCCTCCTAGTCTCTTCATTCTTGGGTTGGCATCCATGTAAAACACCTTGAAAAGTGTTTTTATGCTAAAGGCACTATATTATATTACACTGAAATTACAATATGAAAATAGGCCTTTCAGCCTAACCTGCCTTTGTGGCATTTATCCTCCACATAAGCATAGTCCTAATCTCATGTGCCCATCCTTTTCCCATATTCTTTTATCCATCTTTCCTTCAACCACCTATCTAACCTATTCTTAAATGGTCCCTATTTCAATCACTAACTCTGGTAGTACATTTAACAATCTCACAGCTCTGTGTAAAAGAGGTTTTTCCTCTAAGTTATTGCTGCTTATTGCATTCCTTTAAATACTGTTGCTGCCAATAAAAGTTTCAAGTTATGTCCTATCCCCAAAAGAACAACAGACCAGAGGTGGGAGCACTGTCTTATCCTGCAGGTAGGATTGACCATGGGAGTCCTCAATGTTGACTCCAGATCTCATCATGAAGCCTAGGGTCAAATAAGGTCAAGAAAACTTTCTGCTAAATGTAACCTACTAATACCACCACCCACCCACTCGACTGAAGAATCAGTACAACTCCATGTTGAACATTCCTTGGAAACATGGAGCAAAGCAAGGCTACAGAATGTACCACTGGCCAAGCTGCCAAATCCTGCCAGATTGGGCCTGTGTCAAGTGGTGAGGGAATCAACATGAAGAAATAACTTATTCGACTTTGTCATCACCGATCTACTTGTCGCCGATAATTCTGTCCACAGTAACAATGGTAGAAGTGACCACCACACAATCCTTGTGAAGACAAAGATGGAACACCAAGCATTCCTTAAAATGAGGTAGCAGCCTTGCACATCTACTACACAGAGCTACCAGGTATACTTCAGCTGATGGTCCACAGTGCCTCATGAATGCCCAGTATGGATATCTGGTCAGTGTGCAATATTTGTATCTTCTTCAAATATTTATCTAATTTTTCCTTAAATGATGCAGTGGTCCCTGCCTCATCATCCCCAGCAACCCGCTTTGTAAAGAGATTTCTTCTAAACTCTCTCCTCAGTGACAATTTTAAGTAGATGATCCCTGATTACCAACTCCCCATCAAAATTCTACAATCTCATCAACTAGCCTTCTGTTTCAGTGGAAATAGTACCAGAATGAGAAGTCTCTCCTCATAATCTAGTTTCCCCATCACTGGCATCTGCCTGGTGAATCCATGAATGAAAGATATATATAAAGTCTGGGGTCTCCTTTCTTAAAAAAGGGGCAGGGGGGTGGTGTTATCTGCCCCTATCCTGGACTACTGCATAACTATAATTTGAATTTAGACAAATTGATGATGCTTAGTGAGGAAGTGATCTCACTGTCGGTGCATAGCTAAATGGATACGAAGTTGCTTAACACTTACTGTAGAAGGTACAGCCAACTAAGTACTTTTGAAGTGCAGTCAATGTTATAATGTAGGACACATAGAGCCAATTTGAGCACAGCAAGGTCCTTCAAACAGGAATGAAATGAAACCGGTTTTAGGTGTTGGCTAGGACTCTGGGAGAACTCCCTTGTTCTTCTCCAAATAGCACCATGGGTCTATTATCTCCAACCAAGAGGGCAGATGGAGCCTCGAGTCAACATCTCATCCTAAAGACAGTATCTCTGACAGCACGTTGATGTGCCAGCCTAGATTGTGTGCTCAAGTCTCTGGAGTGGGGCCTGAACCACACAAACCTTCTGATGAGTACTGCCACTGAGCCAAGGCTAACACCGTACAGGACCCTCACCACTCTTAGAAATAGACACCAAACAAGGTAGCTTTTATTATAAGATGTGAAATAAACCTCAACTTAAAACCCTATTTTACCTACAACCCTTTGCTCCTGACCAAGATAAGTTAAAAGTTTCTCACGCTCGATTGGGACCATTACTTATTTTGATAAGTTTAGCACTTATCCCGGGGAGAAACATGAGCTAAACTGGGTGTAACCCTAAAACTTTATTTACCAGGCACAGGCTTCCTTGAGTTGTTATTTTTAGGCCCTAAAAAAAAAGCCACTTAAGTGTCGGGAACACGGAAGCGAGTTCAGAAACATAAACAAGCCGCGTTCGCTGAGATCCCGGAGGCCGCGCTGCCTGGGACTCGGCGCCACTGTGACCCTGTCAGAGCTGCGCCATGAGCGGGGCACCAAAGCGCCCCTCACTCACTCACTCACTCATTCACTCACCTGTCCGTCTCCAGCGCAGCCCAGACTCCAGTGACGTCACCAGCCGCCTGCCCGCGTGAGCTCATCGGAAGTGACGTCGGATCTCCGGTACCTGCGCATTTTCCGGCAGGCGGACTGCTGTTCAGAATCCGACAGCTGGTGCTGCAGCCTGGGAGAAATCTGCATTTAACAGCAACTTGCACTTGCGGGGGGGGGGTTACAGAGTCAAAATATATTTTATAAAATGTCCAGGAACAGAGCAAAAAACTGTCGCAAAATAGAATTTAATGGGCTTTAGTGGGAAAACTCACTTCAACGGTAATGAGACCGTGGGCCGAAGCCTATTCTCTTGCCGAAATTTTTAGTTCTGTAGTCTCTGTGCTAAATATGTAGCTGAAGCAAAAAACAAATGTTTCCAAGTCTGAAAATTGACTGTTACCGAGAAATGGCCAAAAACAAAAATCCTAAACATGGTTGCTATGCACTTTTTCCCTAGCAACGGTGACATTAGTGCTACAGCTACACCTTAAGCATGGCTAGTGTAAAAATTGGGAAAAAGAGGTACTGACGACATCTGAGGTCTGGATTCATCATATGGTGCACTTATACATAAATCTAAGTTTTTTCATATCCGTTGCTAAAAAGAATTACTATAGCAACCATTTATTTCATACACACTTAGTGATATTTCAGACACCTACACATATTTGTCAACCATATAATAATTATGATAAAAGTAATAGTAGTGATTTTTTTTTAAAAAGATAGAAGTACTGAAAAAACAAAATAGATCTGAAAAAGAGTTGGCTGAAAAGAAATCATTATCAGAATCAAGGGTATCTGTTTCCTCAGCCCTCGAAGTCTCGGGCAAAGATGCAACATTCCCACAACCTACACACGAACAGATGTTGGTGCAAGGTAGCTTGTTGGGAAGACAAGAGCACTTTCCTTGTGAACAATGTGCAAGCACCATTACACTTGCTGGTGCTGGAGGAAGTGTCATCCAGTCTGTGACAAGTACATCATCTTGGTCCTTTGGAGATGGGATTTCCAGCATGCTCTCAAGACACATGTTCTCCAGAGCAACAGGGTACAAGTGTCTGCATCAGGTCTTATATCCAATCGGATGGGAACGTTGGCTCCAGTATCGATGTCTGTGTTGGTCTCACTTGTGCTTGTTTCTGAAAGCAAATCTCTTGATTGCCTCCTTAACAACTTCTTCTGTTGCAAGATCTTCATAAAAACAAGATCACTCATTATTGTGTGATGATCTGACAGATTTCAGGAAAGGATAAGATTTCTGCATTCTACGTTTAAGATTATACGTTTTACAAGAAGCATCGATACTCTCTCAAAAATGAATTTCTGAAACAAACTGTTCAGCTTTGTCATTTTAAAAACTTCATGGTTCTTTACAATCCTGCCATCTATCACTGTATCACAGAAGTGCCTATATCCTGTCTCGTAGAGGTTGCCTTCTGGAAGATCTTCCTGCTCCTTTCTGATCAGAAATCTGGTGTAACTCTGGTAGCAGCTAAGATGATACCGTGCTTCAAGGGCAACAAGATCTTGTCCATGGATATGCAGCAGTATTGCCTCATATTTGCTGGTTTCTGCTGCAAGGAGCAACTTACCTGCAGTTTTAGTCTCACATTGTACCAGCCTCTCTTTTCGTCTCTTTTGGCTGTGTCTCTCCATAATGTTCTTGTCCTTGCAGAGAAGGCACTGCAGTGGAAGAAAATGGGAAGCCCTTGCAGGTTTAACCTTGGGGTCTGTCGTCTTTGAGCGAAGCAGCGGCTTCACTCCGCTTCTTTCTGTACTGGTTTTGCAATGGCTGCGAATGAATGATAAAATGGATATTCTAATCAGCCCCACTGACAATGACCCTTGGTCAAAAAAACAGTTTTTTGCTGTGTTTGTGTGTGTTATGACCAGAGTGAGAAGTTTAGAGTCAGTCAGTCTACACAGAAATAAGTAGCAGGTCCACAAAATGGAACTTGTCAAATGGCATAACTATGAACTAAGGAACGAAAGTTGGATATAAACATTTGTTAGGCTGACACAGTTTCATAGGAAATACTGTAAAACTCGCGTTCATAGTTCTGATTTTCCCTTTCTTGCTTCTTCTTGGCTCTGTCGATCTTGGATTTATCAATGAAACGCAAGTAGCACTGCCGATGCTATCCAATTGAATGTGGGAATGTTGCGAGTCTTTCTGGTGCAATAACCAGCTCCAGATCTAAACTTTCGATGGCATTCTCTGCAATTTTAGCTTTTCTAGTTCCAGTAAATTTCCACTGATGAACACTCGTGAAAAATTTTATCCAGCTAGTCCGAAAAATAAATAATGCTGCCTTTGGCTCCCACAACTACGTGCATGCAGCACACCATTGTTTTGGTGCATGCAGCCACTGAATCTAATCGATCTAGTACAGAGAGCATGATTGGCTGATTTCGTAGTACTGACAAATACAGCAGTTGTGATTGATCATTTAAGTAACTCGCAATCACATCATTACTCTGTGTTTGACAAGATTTCTGCCTAATTTCTAATGAAAATTCTGCAAAATGCTCACTTTTTGAAAATGGGAACATTGATTTTTGTGATAAATGGTCCCTAAACTAATATTGGTGTGAATATGAAGTACATCCACAGAGGGGACTATGGAAAAAGCATTTTTTTGAGACTTGGCCCATGGTCTAAGTCACTTTAGTATTAGTGCAGGTGTCACCCACTAGGGCAGAGACTTCCCTCGCTCTTACCCTGCACTCATCTTCCACATCACCAGCCTCCACATTCAACTGGCCATTTTCCACCATTTACTGCTCCTCCAGACCCATCTTTTGTTTCTTTACTTGTGCCATCACCATTACAATATGAGTGATAATTCTGTAAAGTGAGCACAAGATAATATCACTGACAGTAATTTCTACTCTCACATCTTTACTGGATTATACATAAATTATCTTACAAGTATGAAGAAACATGATTCAGTTCTTAGCGTGCACGTGATATAAAGATTCTGGTGAAATCTAAGGGTGAAATTATTGTACAACAAGAGAGCTAGGAAGACATCGTAATGTGATTTACTTGTACTTCTTTCAATTTAATATACAGTATTCACTGCTCATGATACGGTCTCTATATTGGGGAAACCAAACGCAGATTGGGTGATTGCTTTGCTGAACAGCTCCATTCAGTTCGCAAGCATGACTGAGCTTCTGGTCAGCTGTCACTTTAATTCTCTGTCCCACTCCCACTCTGACCTTGGCCTCCTACACTGTTCTAATGAAGCACGAGGAACAGCATCTCATCTTTCGATTAAGCACTTTACAACCTTCCGGACTCAACATTAAGTTTAACAATCTCAGATCATAACCACTGCTCCCATTTTTTCGGACAGCACCTATTCGTAATGATTCTGCTGTTGCTATTTGTAGCTCCTCTCAACCCGTCTTTTGCTTCTTTACCTGTCCTATTACCATCTCCTTTTGCCTTGTCCCATTATCGCTTTTGTCATTTACTTGCTCTTGCCTTCCACCCTATCACAGACCTTCCTTTTTGTTATTTCCTTCCCTCTGCTCGCATCCCCGCTCCCCCCACTGACTTTCCCTGCCTCTGTGTTTGTTTAAAACTTGTTACATCTGTAACATTTTCCAGTTCTGATGAAAGGTCATCAACCTGAAATGTTAACTTTGTTTCTCTCTCCACAGATGCTACCTGACCTGCTGAGTATTTCCAGCATTTTCTGTTTATATACCAGATACTGAAAGATTAGACATAAGAACATAAGAAATAGGAGCAGGAGTAGACCATCTGCCCCCTTGAACCTGCTGCGCCATTCTACAAGATCATGGCTGATCTGATCCTTGGACTTCCTTGCTCACTCCCCATAACCCTTTACTCCCTTATCAAAAATCTGTCTATCCTCACCTTAAATATATTCAATAACCCAGCCTCCACAGCTCTCTGGGACAGAGAATTCCATAGATTTACAACCCTCTGAGAGAAGAAATTTCTCCTCATCTCAGTTTTAAATGGGCGGCCCCTTATTCTAAGACTATGTCTCCTAGTTTTAGTCTCCCCTATGAGTGGAAATATCCTCTCTGCATCCACCTTGTCGAGCCCCCTCATTATCTTACGTTTCAATAAGATCACCTCTCATTCTTCTGAACTCCAATGAGTAGAGGCCCAACCTACTCAACCTATCCTCATGAGTCAACCCCCTCGTCCCCGGAATCAACCTAGTGAACCTTCTCTGAACAACCTCCAATGCAAGTGTATCCTTCCTTAAATACGGAGACCAAAACTGTACACGGTACTCCAGCTGTGGCTTCACCAATACCCTGTACAGTTGTAGCAGGACTTCTCTGCTTTTATACTCTATCCCCCTTGCAATAAAGGCCAACATTCCATTTGCCTTCCTGATTACTTGCTGTACCTGAATACTAACTTTTTGTGTTTCATGCACAAGGATCCCCAGGTCCCTCTGTACTGCAGCACTTTGCAATTTTTCTCCATTTAAATTATAGTTTGCTTTTTTCTATTATTTCTGCCAAAGTGGATAACCTCACATTTTGCCACATTATACTCCATTTGCCAAATTTTTGCCCACTCACTTAATCTGTCTATATCCCTTTGCAGATTTTTTGTGTCCTCCTCACAATTTGCTTTCCCACCCATCTTTGTATCATAAGCAAACTTGGCTACATTACACTCGGTCCCTTCATCCAAGTCATTAATATAGATTGTAAATAGTTGAGGACCCAGCACAAATACATGCGGCACCCCACTAGTTATTGTTTGCCAACCGGAAATTACCCATTTATCCCGACTCTCTGTTTTGTGTTAGTTAGCCAATCCTCTATCCATGCTAATATATTAATCAACTAGTTTAAAAAAATGGGGCTTTAGATTCTGAAGGCATTAAGTTCTGGGTTCAATAGAATCTATACAGATAACGTGCGCTTCACCTACACTAGATTGCTACCAATATAAAAATAGTAATAAATAAGGCCTAGAAATTGGCCTCGTTAGCACCTCTCGCTATCACCTCTGGGGGGAGATAACGGTGCGCTAACCGGATTGCGACTGGGCGCAGTGATAGCATCGACTACCGCCATATTCGCCGGGAGTTTTGCATCGGCGGTGTGGCTTTGTGCCCCGATCTCCTTCGCCCGGAGATCGTGACGACATCACTGTGCACATCGCCCCAGATCCGAACTGGTGTTCCTCCCCCTGCAGCATCACCGGGCGAAAACACCGACTGCTGCAGGAGACATCTATCGGGTAGCCGGGCGCTTCAGGGGTGATATTTAAAGACTAGGTGGCCGAGGTAATTAAAAAAAAAATTGTTTTCTCTCTTGCAGGTTTTGTCATGTGTCCTACATGGCTACTGTTTGTACCATCACAAGGTGTGCCACCAGAGGGCACAGCAGTGGGAGACTTGTAGGTTACTTGTACAGGTGTGCCTGGCCTAGTATAAAAGGCAGGCCACCAGGTGTGATCCTCACTCTGGAGTTATCAATAAAGGACTAAGGTCACTACAGTTCAAGTACAACACATCGCCTCGTGGAGTCATTATCAGAACATCCTAGGACATAACAATTGGCGATGTGATTACGGACTTTCACGTGAAAATGGCTACCCTTGGTACGTTGCAGCAGTTCGCCGATGGTGATGATTGGGACGCCTTTGTGGAGAGGCTTGACCATTTTTTCACAGCAAACGACCTGGCAGGAGACAACCCGGCCACACTGGCTGGCAAGCGCAGAGCTATCTTGCTAACCAGTTGTGGGCTCATCATCTATGGCCTCGTCAGGGACTTGCTGGCACCAGCGAAAACAATGACCAAGACGTACAAGGAGCTCGTAACCCTGATCCACGAGCAACTCAAGCCCAAGGAAAGCATCCACACAGCCAGACACCGGTTCTACACCCACCAACAACCCGAAGGCCAGGAAATCGCAAAATACACTGCAGACCTCAGGAGCCTGGCAGCACCGCGTGATTTCGGCGACCACCTCACCGAAGCGCTGCGGGCTTTTTTTGTCATTGGAATCGGCCATATGGGCCTTCATCACAAGCTACTGTCGGCGGATACCACAGTCACACTGCAGAAGGCCATCTCTGTGAGCCAGGCATTCATGACCTCAACCTGCGGCTCTAGGCAGATGACTCATCCTCAGGACTGAAATCCGGCAAGTACTGTGCACAGAGTGGTGCCTTTTAGAGGCTGGACTGTAGAATGCGAACCTTCTCAGGGAAGAGAGAACAGCCCCCCCGAGTCCCTTAACTCAGAGTCCGCCGAGGGGCGACTAACCGAGTAGCCCCACGCTGATGTTGTGAAGGGAATCACAGGGCTCACCAGTGCCATTTTAAAGACTATGTATGCAAAGGCTGCAGCACAAAGGGCCACTTCCAGAGAATATGCAAGAGAAATATGACACAGTGTGTCGATGAAGAGTCTGCAGATGGCTATGAATCCAGCGCGGATTATGAAATGATAGGCAGAGAGGCAGCTCAGCCCCACGATGAGGTATAAGGCATGTTTACCTATACCACCGAATGTTCCCCGTTGAGGATGGAAGTCGTGATAGATGGCGTTCCAGTCTTCATGGAAGTGGACACGGGGGCGAGCCAGTCAGTAATGAATCAAGAAGCCTTTGAGAGGCTGTGGGACAATCAAGCTGAACGACCCAAGTTGGTCCCGGTTCAGACAAAACTGTGCACCTACATCGATGACCTTATCCCAGTCGTGGGAAGTGCGAATGTAAAGGTACTCCATGATGGCGCGGCGCACAAGTTACCTCTGTGGATTGTTGCAGGTGATGGACAGGCGCTACTCGGAAGAAGGTGGATGGAGAGGATCCATTGGAAGTGGGTAGACTTCACCCTGTAAAGTCCTGTTCCCTCAGTACAGATTCACACGAGGCATGTAGTGAAGTCAAGGTCACTCTGGACCCGCACCTTTATTTCACAGCTCTGGAATGCTGCACTTGCCTGAGATCTGTCCTTATATACCTGTCTCTTGAAAGTGCACCCCTGGTGGTAAGGAATGCTGGTGGTTACAGGTCATATCTTATTACAGTCATGTATAGCATGTTAGGATACAGTTATATATAATAATGTAAGATACATGACATCACCCTCCCCCAAGGTCTTATTGTCTTTATAGGTTCAGTCTCTCAGGTGGTCTACGCTCTCGCGTGGAGCGTCTGAGTTGTGGTTCAGTTGTTTGCCTTGGTGTTTGTTTTTCTTTGGGTGTGGTTGCTGGTATCTCGCCTGGGCTGTCTGTTTCGATTGGTATGATTGTTGTTGACTCGCCTGGGCTGTCTGTTCGGATTGCCCTTTCCTCAGGTTGTTCCCTCTGTCTGTCCACCAGGTGTGGTGCGAGTTCCACATTATAGTCTGCCTCTGGTTCCGCAGTGTTGTTGGTAAATCTGCTTTTGACTTGGTCTACATGCCTCCGGCAGGTTTTGCCATTGTCCATTTGTAGTATCAGTAGCCTGTTTCCTTCCTTGCCCAGTACTGTCCCTGCAAGCCATTTGGGACCCCTGCCATAGTTTAGTACAAACACTTTGTCCCCTATCTCATTCCATCACCCCCTCGAATTTCTGTCATGGTACTCAGTCAGCTTACGGCGCTTTGCCTCAACGATTTTGTGCATGTCTGGGAGGATTAATGAGAGCCTTGTTTTTAACAGTTGCGCGGGGGGGATCCCAGTCAATGAGTGCGGACAAGATCTGTATGCCAGCAGCAGTCGCGACAGGCGACCCTGCAGCGTGGGACCTTGGATTTTAAGCAGGCCTTGTTTAATGATTCGCACTGCTCTCTCCGCCTGGCCGTTGGAGGCCGGCTTGAACGGTGCCGTCTTGACGTGATTTATGCTGTGGTCAATTATAAAGTCTTGGAATTCTGTGCTGGTGAAGCACGGACCATTGTCACTGACCAATATGTCAGGGATTCCATGCGTTGCAAACATGGTTGCGAGGCTCTCCACAGTGGTGGAGGTTGTGCTCGAGTTTAAAATGGTGCATTCGATCCACTTTGAAAATGCATCTACAACTACAAGGAACATTTTGCCCATGAATGGGCCCACATAGTCTACGTGCACCCGCGACCACGGTTT
Source organism: Pristiophorus japonicus (assembly GCF_044704955.1). Taxonomy (NCBI): domain Eukaryota; kingdom Metazoa; phylum Chordata; class Chondrichthyes; family Pristiophoridae; genus Pristiophorus; species Pristiophorus japonicus. The sequence continues at coordinate 157,022,079 of NC_091989.1, forward strand.
GGTAGGCCAGGGCCAGGGGCTCAGTGGAGCCTCCCTGGGGGCATTGATGAGTTGGGCACAAATGGTGCACCTTCGGACGCAGAGCTCCAGGTCCGCGTCAATACCAGGCCACCAGACGTGGGATTTGGCTATGGCCTTCATGAGAACGATCCCCGCGGGGGTGCTCGCGGTGGAGCTCCCGGACAAATGCCTCTCTGCCTCGCAGAGGCATGACTACTCGGCTGCCCCACATCAGGCAGTCTGCTTGTAGTGATAGCTCATGCATGCGCCTGTGAAAGGGTTTTAATTCCTCGGGGCAGGCATTGCGAGCCTCTGCCCAGTCACCGGTTAGGACACAGCTTTTTACTAAGGATAACGTGAGGTCACTGGCCGTCCAGGCTCTGATTTGGCGAGCCATCATGGGCGAACCTGTGGACTCAAAGGCATTGATTGCCATGACTATCTCACAGTCCTGTTCGTCAGACCCTTCCGTGGTCGCCAGGGGTAGCCTGCTGAGCGTGTCAGCACAGTTGTCTGTGCCTGATGGTATAGTCGTAGGACACCAGCATGAATGCCCACCGTTGAATTCGCGCCGAGGCGTTGGCATTTATTGCCTTGCTCTCAGATAGGAGGGACGTGAGGGGCTTGTGGTCGGTTTCTAACGCGAACTTGGCCCCGAAAAGGTATTGGTGCATCTTTTTGACACCGTACACGCACGCGAGCGCCTCCTTCTCTACCATTCCGTATCCGCACTCTGCCCGCGAAAGTGACCTGGAGGCATAAGCTATGCGTTGTAATTTGCCCGCACTATTGACATGTTGCAAAACGCACCCGACCCCATACGCTGATGCATCACATGTGAGAACTAGCTTTTTACCTGGGTCAAAGAAAGTCAAAACACTGTTGGAACACAGAAGGTTGCGTGCCTTATTGAAGGCGCGTTCCTGGGCGTAACCCCAAAACCAATCGCACCCCTTTCTGAGTAGCACATGGAGAGGCTCCAGCAGCGTGCTTAAGTTCTGCATAAAGTTCCCAAAGTAAGAATCTATTGGGCGGATTCCATCAGCGGCAATCCTTCTGCCCAAAAATTCAACCTCGGGTGCGAGAAACAGGCACTTGGATTTCTTGACTCGTAGGCCTACCCGATCCAACCGCTTTAGTACTTCCTCCAAATTACGGAGATGGGAGTCGGTGATAAGTATGTCGTCTTGAAATACAACCGTCCCCGGGATGGACTTGAGCAGACTCTCCATGTTGCGCTGGAATATGGCAGCTGCCGACCTGATGCCGAATGGGCATCTATTGTACATGAAAAGGCCTCGATGTGTGTTGATGGTGGTGAGTAGCTTGGATTCCTTGGTCAATTCTTGCGTCATATACGCAGATGTGAGGTCTAATTTTGTGAAAAGTTTACCTCCAGCCAATGTGGCAAATAAGTCCTCCGCTCTGGGCAGTTGGTCCTGTCGGGAGACTCTGTTTATGGTAGATTTGTAGTCCCCACAGATTCATACGGATCCATCAGGCTTCATGACTGGGACGATGGGACTTGCCCAGTCGCTAAATTCCACAGGTGATATAATGCCTTCCCGCAGAAGCCTGTCTAGTTCGTGTTCAATCTTTTCCCTCATCACATAGGGTATAGCTCTGGCCTTGTGATGGACCGGTCTAGCATCCTGTGTGATGTAGATTTTGACTTTGGCCCCTTTGAAAGTACCCACACCTGAAAGAGATGTTCAAATTGCTTTATAACTGTTGAGCAGGAGGTCTGTTCCTCTAATGACATGGCATGGACATCATCCCATTTCCAGTTTAGTTTTGCCAGCCAGATTCTCCCCAGCAGTGCTGGGGGGTCTCCGGGGACAATCCACAGGGGAAGTCGGTTCACTGTCCCTTTGTGTGTGACAGAGAGCATGGCGCTGCCGAGGACTGGTACGATTTCTTTGGTATAGGTCCTTAGTGTGGTGTTGACCCTTGTGAGTTTTGGTCTGTCTCTTTTATGTGGCCACAGTTGTTCAAATTGTTGAGCGCCCATGAGAGATTGACACTCTCCCGTATCCAGCTCCATGTTGACAGATATCCCGTTGAGTAGGACCCTCATCATTATAGGAGGCGTCCTGTTGTAGGAGCAGCGGCCATTGATTGTGTTGACCCGCTGTACACCGGTGTCCCGGGTACTGTCCCCACCATCTTCTGGTCCGCTTTCCGACCCATCCGATTCGTATACCAGCTGAGCTGCCGTTTTTTTGCACATGCGGGCCAAATGCCCTGTATATTCACAATTTCTGCAAACAGCCTGCTGAAATCGACATCCCCTTGATGAGTGCCCACCCCCACACCTCCAGCACAGACCTGTTCCATTGTTCAAAGTGTTTCCAAAGAATGAGCTGCGTCTGGCTGATCTCTATTGAGCTTCTCTCAGTTTGTAGTTGATTGCTCGCATTGTGGGTTGATGAGGTGTGAACAGCCGTTCCTGTGGCCCTTGATGGCTTCTGCCTGCTGTCGAGAACCTGTTCTCCCGGTTTTGTCTGTGTGTGGGGGTAGCAGCTTGTTTAGTGCTGTGAACATCTTGTTAGTTTTCGTACCTGCATTGTAAATCAACCTCGTTTCTTCTTCCCCTACCAAGAATGTCTGTGCAACCAGTGTAACTGCCTCTAAGGTCAGGTTCTTGGTCTCTATGAGCTTTTGGAATATGCCTGCGTGGCCTATTCCTTCAATGAAAAATTCTCTCAGCATTTCTCTCCTCAGTTCATCGGAGAACTCACATAAACTAGCCAACCTCCGAAGTTCCGCCACGAAGTCGGGTATGCTCTGGCCCACACAGCATCTGTAATTGTAGAAACTGTGTCTGGCCATGTGTAGGCTGCTCGCTGGCTTCAGGTGGTCTCTTACCAGTGTGCTCAATTCTTCAAACGACTTGTTTGCTGGTTTCTCGGGTGCCAACAGATCCTTCATTAAAGCGTATGTTTTCGAGCCACAGCTGGTCAAGAGATGGGCTCTTCTCTTGTCTGCCTTATGGTTACCTAACCAGTCTTTGGTTACAAAGCTTTGCTGGAGCCTTTCTATAAAGTCCTCCCAATTGTCTCCCGCATTGTACTTTTCATCTGATCCGTTGTTCGCCATTCTGTGAATTCTGTAATCCCGTAACCCGTCGCCACTGTAAAGTCCTGTCCCCTCAGTACAGATTCACACGAGGCATGTAGTGAAGTCAAGGTCACTCTGGACCTGCACCTTTATTTCACAGCTCTGGAATGCTGCACTTGCCTGAGACCTGTCCTTATATACCTGTCTCTTGCAAGTGCACCCCTGGTGGTAAGGTATGCTGGTGGTTACAGGTCATATCTTATTACAATCATGTATAGCATGTTAGGATACAGTTATATATAATAATGTAAGATACATGACACACCCCTCCAGCGATCGACGTCCTCCGCGCTCAGAGGCAAAGCAAGCCCTCACCTGAGGGTGGATCTGGCACCAGAGAAAGACCAGCACAGCACCCGAGGCACAGACCGCTCAGCACGACTGTGTGGAGATGATCCACTGGGACGACCCGAGCACACCTTCCAGGCTCCAGTGGCAGGACTCCGGAGGAAGAAAATCGGATTCAATGGCGACTCCCCAGCTTCGATGGCAGAAGCCTGGGAAAAGAGGATCACCGCAGTCGACATCGTGGATGGAGGAAAGATGGCACCCAAACCACGAGGTGATGCGCTGAAGAAAAAGATGGCGGTGGCCAGACCACGAGGTGCAGCACTGATGGAGCAACACGTGGCACCAAATGGAGAAGAGGATTGGGGTAAAGAAAGCAAGGCTCTCTTAAAGCAAGGCCTGCAACCCACCACACTTAAAAGGACAGTTCCACACACTCAAGCGATGTAATAGCAATGGTGAGTTACAGGTAAAATGTGTAACTGATGATCAGAGTTGTGTACATGCAATAAGCAAGGAAAAGTCGCGCGATTGCGATCGGAGCTACAGGGTATTCACAATAAGTAATGAAATGTTATACGATGTAGGATTTCAACTGCATACTGCCAAAGCAGCGGGCAAACACCCATCGGGAGCACACAGTCCACCGAGCTACCCAACGCTGTGGCCTGCATCCCAGGGACCAGAGTTATGCACCATGGAGTCTGGCCACAAGCAGCCAATACATACGAGCTGCAGAGCAAGTGATCTCAGGAGGGCAATGGCACCTGTATCGATACCCTGCCCCTGATCGCTCCGCCTCTCAGGCATTCGATGACACCAACTGCCACGAGCCTGAAAGAGCAAACTGTGCTAAGGTGCAGCCCCAAACCTCATCGTCACCAAGGCCATACCCGGGAACGAAGGGTCATCTGCAACAGTTCTCCCAAAAGGGACCGGGACCAGCCAGGATCCCAAACCAAACAACTCCCAGGCTAGCGAGTCAGCAGTTCCCTGTGCACTGCTAGATGACAGCTTCTCAGGGAGCAGCAGCGATCCAGGGCACAAAGAAAGGACAGGGAGGTCACAGGCATCTGTGAACCTGCTCGACACTAGGAGCAACGGCAACAGCCCTGAGAGCAGGCACAACTTGAACCACCGGGTTCCCACTGCCAGCACTGGGCACCACGTCACCACCAGACTGCCTGGACACCATCCAGCAGTTCTGGAACTAGCTTGTCCTTACACACCAGTTACCGATCCCAAGTACGTATCGATAATGCATCTCACCAATCTAATGTACTTGTCTCACAACTGAACCACAAATGTAATGCAAACTTGTTTTCTGGACTTGAATGTATATGAATGCAATGAGCCTCCGGCATAATCTATATGTGGAGTGGGGGGGTGGGGGGCAGAGAATGGGATGGTCAGGGGGACACACAAACAGCAACCATCAGCACTCTACTGCACCAACCACTCACCCAAGATTGAAACGACCCGCCAAGGGTCAACCAGATAGAGCTAAGTCCAGAGCACAGTCAATGCAGAGGCGATTTGCACTAAAGGCTTGGGGGAGAGTGATGTCATGTGTCCTACATGGCTACTGTTTGTACTATCACAAGGTGTGCCGCCAGAGGGCGCAGCAGTGGGAGACTTGTAGGTTACCTGTACAGGTGTGCCTGGCCGAGTATAAAAGGCAGGCCACCAGGTGTGATCCTCACTCTGGAGTTATCAATAAAGGACTAAGGTCACTGCAGTTCAAGTACAACACATTGCCTCGTGGAGTCATTATCAGAGCATCCTAGGGCATAACAGGTTTTTTCGTGGGTTCCTGCCTGTGATCGATCAGCATGGCACTCTGCTTCAGTGCCGGGCTGATCGGGCCGGATCGCGGCTGCCATTGTGGAGAAGATACGTTTTTTTTCCTTTGCAGAGCCTGCAGTGATGGCCCTTCCCTTTAAAGGAGGGAAGAAGCTTTTCAACACGGCAGCGCTGCACGGCCCAGTGTGCAGCACTGCTCCACTCACTGCCCTGACTGCTGCTGATTGCTCGCCAGGAAGGAAGAGAAATGCCTGATTTAGCGCTCCACTTTCTTCCAGTAGCACAACCAGATTTTTTAAAGTTTGGAAACATTAGCACCTGGGGCTAATTGTTTAAACTTTTAAAAGTTAGGGGTCGAAATTCCGTTTCTAACGCCACCCGTTATCACTGACAGCAAAGTCCTACCGTCGGTGGTAAGCGGTGATTCCACCCGAGATCCGCTATATACTCAGCACTATTTTCAGGCTGTAAGAACGCCTGCCGAGAAGGCCGCCGTGGAGATCAAATGTCACGAGAGCGGTGCCAAGTTGCTCACTGAATGACATCACCATGTGGGTGGCGTTACAGGATGCAGTGATACCTCTTGGCTTCTTTACCATAGACCCAACTGAGTTGCATACTTAAATTCGGCACTGGTGAAACATGGCCCGTTGTCACTGATCAGTATGTCAGGCAGGCCGTGGGTGGCAAACATGACCCTCAGGCTTTCAATAGTGGAGGTGGCGGTGCTTCCCAACATTATTTCACATTCAATCCATTTTGAAAAAGCATCCACCACCACCAGGAACATTTTACCGAGAAACGGGCCCACATAGTCGACATGGATCCCTGACCATGGTCTGGAGGGCCAGGACCACAAACTTAGTGGTGCCTCTCTGGGCGCGTTGCTCAACTGAGCACACGTGCTGCATTGCCGTACACAGGACTCTAAGTCAGAGTCGATACCGGGCCACCACATGTGGGATCTGGATATCGCTTTCATCATTACTATACCCGGGTGTGTGCTGTGGAGATCCGAGATGAACGTCTCCCTGCCCTTTTTGGGTCACACTACGTGGTCTGCCTGAATGGATAGCTCGTCCTTTCGCCGCTGGAACGGCTTGATTAGCTCTTGCATTTCAATGGGAATGCTGGCCCAGCTCCCATGCAGTACACAGTTTTTTACTAGGGACAGCAGAGGATCTTGGCTGGTGCAAGTCCTAATCTGGTGGGCCATGACAGGTGATTTATCATTTTCAAACGCTTCCATGGCCATCAACAAGTCTGCGGGCTGCGCCACCATCAACAGGTTTGTAGGCTGTGCCATTTCCATCCCCGTGGTGGGCAATGGTGGCCGGCTGAGAGCATCCGCACAGTTCTCGATGCCTGGCCTGTGGTGGATGGTATAGTTATACGCTGATAGCGTGAGTACCCACCTTTGTATATGGGCTGAGGCATTAGTATTTATCCCCTTGTTTTCAGCGAACAGGGATATGAAGGGCTTGTGATCGGTTTCCAGCTCAAATTTGAGGCCAAACAGATACTGATGCATTTTCTTTACCCCAAACACACACGCTAATGCCTCTTTCTCAATCATGCAGTAGGCCCTCTCGGCCTTAGACAAGCTCCTGGAAGCATAAGCGACAGGTTGCAACTTCCCTGCAATATTAGCTTGTTGTAATACACACCCGACTGCGTACGACGACGCATCACATGCTAGCACGAGTCTTTTACACGGGTTATACAATACAAGCAGCTTGTTGGAGCATAAAATGTTTCTGACTTTCTCAAAAGCAATTACTTGTTTTTTTTCCCATACCCAGTTCTCATCTTTACTAACACATGTAGAGGCTCTAAGAGGGTGCTTAACCCTGGTAGGAAGTTACCAAAATAGTTGAGGAGTCCCAGGAACGACCGCAGCTCCGTGATGTTCTGTGGCCTGGGCACGTTCCTGATAGGCTCTATCTTGGAGTCTTTGGGCCGAATGCCGTCCGCCGCGATCTTTCTCCCCAAAAACTCCACTTCTGTTGCTATGAAGACGCATTTCGACCTCTTCAGCCGCAGCCCTACGCGATCCAGTCGCTGGAGGACCTCCTTCAAGTTTTGTAGGTGCTCGGCGGTGTCCCGACCCGTGACCAATATGTCATCCTGAAAAACCACCATGCATGGTACCGACTTGAGTAGGCTCTCCATGTTTCTCTGGAAGATCGCTGCAGCCGACTGAATTCCAAACAGGCATCTCTTGTAGATGAACAGTCCCTTGTGCATGTTGATGCAGGTGAGGCCCTTCGAAGACTCCTCCAGCTCCTGCATCATGTAGGTCGAAGTCAGGTCGAGCTTGGTGAATGTCTTGCCTCCTGCCAGCGTCGCAAATAGGTCGTCTGCCTTAGGTAGCGGGTATTGGTCCTGTAGCGAGAAACGATTAATAGTTACTTTATAATCGCTGCAAATCCTGACCGTGCCATCACTTTTGAGTACTGGAACAATCAGGCTGGCCCACTTGCTGAATTCCACTGGGGAGATGATGCCCTCGCATTGCAGCCTGTCCAGCTCGATTTCCACTCTCTCCCTCATCGTGTGAGGTACCGCTCGCACCTTGTGGTGAATGGGTCGTGCCTCTGGGACCAAGTGGATCCGCACCTTCGCCCCAGAAAAGTTTCCAATGCCTGGCTCAAAAAAGGAAGGAAATTTGTTAAGAACCTGGGTACATGAGGCCTCATCGACATGTGATAGCGCTCGGATGTCATCCCAGTTCCAGCAGATTTTGCCCAGCCAGCTCCTTCCAAGCAGTGTAGGGCCATCGCCCGGGACAATCCAGAGTGGCAGTTCATGCACCGTGCCCTCTTAGGTGACTTTGACCATGGCGCTGCCGAGGACAGTGGGTACGTTCTTTGGGGTACGTTCTCAGTTTTGTGTGGATGGGGCTCAGGGCTGGTCTGAGTGCCTTGTTGCACCACGGGGTTTCAAACATCTTTTTACTCATGATGGATTGGCTAGCGCCAGTGTCCAGTTCCATGGCTACGGGTAAGCCATTCAATTTTCCGTTTAGCATTATAAGTGGACATTTCGTCGAAAATGTGTGCATCCCGTGTACTTCAGCATTTGCCTCCTCTCTCTGAGGCTCGAAATTGCTTTGGTCCACCATGGACTGATCTTCCTCTGCCACGCGGTGGTTAGCAGGTTTTGCAGAGCTTGCAACTCGTCTGCAAGCTCGTTGGAGGTGCCCCATTGTTACACAGCTCTTGCAAACATACCCTTTGAAGCGGCATGAATAGGCTGAATGGAAGCCTCCACAATGCCAACAAGGTGTGAATTGCCTTGCATTCATCCTTTGTTGCGGACTCTGAGTCATCTGGGTCACCTGAGGCCTGCTGGCAGTTGCAGACTCGTGGTTTCTGCTCGCAAACATAGTTCCAGTTAATTTATGAACATTACTAACACTTGTGTGCTGAGAGATTTGTTTGGTGTTATCACTGGTGGACATAAACGCCTGTGCTATCACAATGGTCTTACTGAGGGTCGGTGTCTCTACAGTCAAAAGTTTTCATAGGATGGTCTCGTGGCCAATGTCCAGTACAAAAAAGTCTCTGAGCATTTGCTCCAGGTAGCCATCAAACTCACATTGTCCTGCAAGTCGCCATAGCTCGGCGACATAGCTCGCTACTTCCTGATCTTCAGATCGCTGGTACGTATAGAACCGATACCTTGCCATCAGCACGCTCTCCCTCGGGTTAAGATGCTCCTGAACCAGTGTACACAGCTCCTCTTATGACTTATCTGTGGGTTTCACCGGAGCCAGAAGATTCTTCATGAGGCTGTAGTTTGGTGCCCCGCAGACCGTGAGGAGGACCACTCTCCTTTTTGCAGCGCTTCCTTCTCCATCCAGCTCATTGGCTACAAAGTACTAGTGTAACCGTTCGACATAGGCTTCCCTGTCCTCACCCTCCGAGAACTTCTCCAGGATGCCCGCAGTTTGCTGCATCTTTGCGTTGGATTCGTATACTCGTCACCAGTTGTTGTGTTCCTAACACAGATGAGATGTACACAGGGAGGTTAAAGTAACAGTGACCTCAGTTTTTATTAAGACACTCCAGAGTGAGTAATAGTCCTTAGGGTCCGGCTTATATACAGTGTTCCCAAGGGATGCTGGGATCCCTTGGGACTTCAGGGGATGCTCTCCCTGGTGGTGGAACATGGGAGTGCATGCTTTACAGATACACAACAGGACCATTTTAAATTTTCAGTGTGCTCTGTAATGTTAGACAAATGTACACTTATCAGAGCCTTAATTATATATTTTTTATTTTATAAAGATAAGCATTAGTGATTATAGTCTGCTTTGTGTAAATGAAATATTAGGCACCATTAGTATCATTTTAGTAATAAAATGGATTTGTTATCTCAGGAATACAGTCTTAAAAACTACATTGAGAAAGACATGACCGTGTTATCAAATCTAATCAAAAATTAATCCAACTCAAGATTAGGTTTCTTAACACTGGCAGTTAAACTAAAAATATATTTCAGAAATATTACAAATTATGCAACATTGGTATTTATCAACTCAGTTGACATTTTTGGAGATTAAATTTATAAATTTTCATCTGCCACTATGTCAGCAAAAATTACAAATACTGTGATGCCTTATAATTCAATGCTCCGAAGCATTATTCTGAATGTGCGCTGCTCAAGATAAGTGACACAAAGTAATTTAGAAGCTGACATTTCAAAGATTAAAATGTTGGCATAGCGAAGAAGTATCAATACCTGATTTGATTACTTTATGGAATAATTACTGATGAATCATAAGGTTGTTTAAGAACAAGGAGCCAGAAGGTTGTCAGCACTTATAGAACATTCCCGCTACATGAATCAACACCTTCAGGAGAGGAGGGGCAAAAAGAAAAGATTGTAAAAAAAAATGGTCATTATGTAAAAGGAAACTCCTCCTTCTTCGGGCGTTTATGTTGAGGTGCTGCTGGTAACAGGAATTGAAGGTACAATACCTTATCTATGTGTTTGGAGAATGGGCGTTGCCATAACACTTCTAAAATGTTCTGACCTTGAAGTTATTTTGTACAACCTAATTTTAGAAATAATTAGAGACCAGTTAATCAAAACAGTCAAAGTCATTGACCTGAAATATTAACTCTATTTCTCTCTCCACAGATGCTGCCTGACCTGCTGAGTATTTCCAGCATTTTTTGTTTTTAATCAGAACAGTCAGCTGCCATTATATTGATTTCTGACTGCGCCCAGCCAAGCAATGTTGGTAATTGTTTATTTCGGTTTTTGATTCCTCACTGTCTAAAAGTTACTGTTTGTGGCTGAACATTTAATGCATTCACTTTACTTTCAGAGCAATGGCATATAAACATGTGTGCTTCTATTGCACACTTCTTTCTAGGTTTGTGTGCATTACCTAATGTCAGCATCAAGCGCATTCAGATTAGGAATAGCACAGGTAGGTGTTCCCGTTACATTAGTCATATTTATTATTTCATATAATATGTACTAACATCATAATTCACATTTGAACATAGAAAATCATGTTCTTGGATTATATTAGAGTTGGATCAACAGACTAGAGGGTGAGAAAAATAATATTCTGGATCCCAGCATCCCTCCACCAGTGTATTTCTCCTACAAATTTTGTCACACTAGAAGAAACCTAAAAGAAAACTACAAACCACAAAAATAAGTTACTGCATCTGTCAATGCATTTTCTTGCTTATATATATGCTGTACATGTTTCTGATTCTTTCTTCCTGACTTCCTAAGCCTGTACACAGCCAAATAGGTAAGTGAAGAGCATTGTTGCATGAGAGGGTGATCTGATGAATGGGAGAGACTGCCATATTTTAGATGAGGGGTTGAGATGTGAGGACCATGTCATTATTTTCTTTAGTTGACTCCAAATTGATTGAGGTCTTTGGCCTAGGGCTGATCCAATCAGAGGTTGGCAGTTTGACGGGGACAGCACTAGCTTAGTCAGTTTAGCTTAGTCAAAGCATTCCTAGAAGATCATGGGTTCAAACCCCAATTTGGGACTTAGAGCACATAATCTAGGCTGCCAGTGTAGCATTGAGGGAGTGCTGCACTGTTGGAGATGCCATCTTTCCGATGAGATGTCAAAAGTCCCTTGGAATTATTCAAAGAGCATGTAATTCTTTTGGTATCATGACCAGTTTTCACCATTCAACCAACACCACCAAAACAAATTAACTGGTTATTTATCGCATTAATGTTGGGGGGACCTTGGTGTATTTGCCTGCATACCAACATTGACCAAATTTCAAAAGCAATACATTTTAGCCAAAAACTAAAGCTGGAGTTTCTGGTCCTTTGCACTTCGGGTTTCGCCCCAGAGTGGAGTAAAAGGCGGCGTTCAGTTCTCCTGCGCCCCGTCACGATCCTCCAGTCCCGTTTTGCGGCGGCGCTGAGTAGCACTGCCAGGAAGAGTTGCACCGGATATGCATGCCTCTGGTTGCGACACCGACAGTACTTTGGAATTTTTCCCAATCTGTCCGCCCGGGAGTGCGCCCGCAATGACTGTCTGGGAAATCAGTGTGGTCCAGCATAGCAGGTAGCACAGAGGAAGGTAAAGTGCTCCGAACGTAAGTGCAAGTGTTTGTTCTTTTAATGATTTTAGCGATTTGTGTTGTGGTGGCGTGGGCAATGTTTTTGTGGTTTTTTTTAAAGAATTCCACCCCCCCTCCCCAGGCCTCTCTCGGAACGCACACGGCCGGCAGTTTAGTTCACGAATTTCCCATCCTTGCGCCACGAAAAGTGTACAACGCCTCCTTTCGCGCTGCACCCCTGACGCAGTACCCAGATGCCACAGTTTCTTTACCAAAGCGCAAACTATTCTCGGCTGGTAACTTTCCCGCCCTGCCTCCATTTTCGCCCCGAAAACCAAAAAGTCTAAAATCCAGCCCTTAATGTGTAATTAATGGTACACTTTCAGTATAAAGTGCTAACAAACTATTTATTCATGTTTAATACTGCTCTGAGATATACTCATATCCAAACATGGATTTCCAAATCAATATAAAAACCAATCTAAATCAATATAAAAACCAAGAAGATAAGCAGATTTTTATTTGCTGAAGCTTTATTTAAAAAAAAGAATTGAGAAAAAAAAGTATAGCTCAGAAAATTATTTTGCACATTTCCATTTTCTGCATCATCCATTTTCCCAGATTAATTGTCCAATTAGTATTAAAAAGGGAAAAAAAATCCAATCCCTAGCATTTTGGCACCTTGATGTCATAGTATTCATCTTGGATGTTTAATTATTATATTCAAGTTGGAAAGATCACAGTATAGCAAGATGTAATGGAAAAGTCTATTAGTCAGATTAGTAATCTCTGTCATGAATAAACATTTACTCTAATATGTTTTAATTTGTATAGGAAATTTTAAAAATCACCTAGTGTTTGAATCAGATTGCCATTTTAAAAAATAATATTGATCTGTGAGCAGAGCTTTTTTTAGGGTTTCAGATCTGTAAATGTACAGCTGCGATATATGTAATTTTCTAATGTTGATTGTAGAATTCAGGATTTCTTTTTAATGATTATGTTTCAGATTTCTCCGATTTAATTATGTTTTATAGAGTTGATTTCTTGATGAAACCTACAGGTGAATCTGTTTTTTCTATTGTCTATTTCAAGGCATTGCTGCCCAGCTATTCTTCCCTTTGTCCGTCTGTCTAACCTGCAGCTCACATCTCCATGCACTTATCTCACTGCCAGTGCATCTGCACTATTACTGTTTCTGAATGCAAGTTATCATGTAACAAATATTTACATTACTAATTGTTCATTTTCTAACTTCCATGCCCCCACAGTCCTCTGTGCTCTTGTTAGCTCTTCATAAGGAGTGGATAAACTAATTAAGAAAAATGTCACTGGAACAGAGAAATAGGCAAACATGGGTTTAAATTGTGCTGTGTGATAGTAGTAAAGAACACATTTAAAATAAACATGTTAATGCCTTTATTAGTGTTATGTTCAGAATAAATCCACAGGACTATATCGCAAGCTCAAACTGTTGTGACCTTGGTCTCTTTATTCAGACTCCAGAGTGAGGAAGCAGCATGGTGAGTCACCTTTTATACCTGCTCTCCCCAGGGTGCACAGGTGACAGTTAGGTCTCCCACAGGTATGCCCCCTAGTGGCAAGTCTTACATTTTGGTAAGGTTTACATACATACATAACATCACTTCCCCCCCCCCCCCCCCCAAAGTCTTATGTGTAAGTTATTTGCAAGTTGAGGCGATCTGGCGCCCTGCGGCCCTGGGTCGATCGCCTGGGTTGAAGTCCTGACATGATGGGTTCATCCTCATGGTTGACGGCGAAGTTGATCGTGTTCGTGGGTCGCTGGGGACCAGGTCCTTTCACAGTGGTTCCTGGTTATCTGTAGTTTGCAGTTTGGTCTTGTCCAAATGCTTTACTTGTTAGCCTGGTACATGGTTTCACAATCAAACGCTCCGTTTTCCTCACATACACTCCATTCCCCCCCCCCTTGGCTAATGCGGTGCTAGCGGCCCAACTGGGGCCCTGAACATGGTCTACATCATTTATTCTGGTGTCGCGTGGAGGGGCTGTGCGATCATGGTGCATTCTCTGCTGATGGCATACAGAAGGCTCGGTTCTGAGTGATTCTGTCCGGTGATTGCGTAGCACCCAGGATAGCCGGGTCTGTAGGGAGTCTACTGTGACACTCGTGGTGCTAGGTTTAGTGATTTGGGCTGCCTACTCCAGGCTATTGTCGCTGACACGGAGTTCGAGCAAGCCCAGGATGGCCGCGAGATTTTCGGTAGTGGCGGGAAGCCTAGTGGTCCCCGCGGACCTTGGACCATAGTATGGGGGCCCTGGCCCACCGACTGTGTGTAGCCGCCCTGCCTTACTTTGCAACGTTGGGATGGATCTTGACTCTGCGATGGATAGGTTGCCACATCCTGTCTAGCAGTTCATCTTTGCCAGGCGGTAACGTGGGATCCTGGCTGGCCCAGATCCTAAGCTGAGGGGCTGTTACGGTTGATTGCTCGCTTTCTAGTACTTCCACGCCCACGAGTGGGTCTGCAGGCTGCGCCATTTCCACCCCGGTGGTGGGCAATGGTAGCAAACTGAGGGCATTAGTGCCGTTCTCAGTGCCTGGCCCGTGGCAGATCATGTTACAGTGCACAGACAGTGTTAGATATTCTCGAAACAACGCATCGATAATGGTGCCTCTGCTCTCCCAAGCTTGTGGAATGAGCAGCTTGTCTGACTCGAGCACATATTGAGACACTCGTTGGTACGTCTCTTTAGTCCCCTGAATACAGGTTGCTGCTTTGTTTAACTTATTGGATAGATATTCAATTGTTTGGAGCTCGCCCGTTACTTTTGCTTGCTGCACAACACTCCCGATCCTGTACGGTAACATCTCACTTGCTATGAATACTGTGTTAGATACATATACAACTGGTTGAGGTTCGCCCGCTACTTTGACTTGCTGTACAACACACCCGACCCAGTGTGATAACACATCACTTGTTACAAGTACTTTGTCAGATACATATACGACCGGTTGGTGTTCTCCCGCTACTTTGGCTTGTTGTAAGGTACCCCCAACCCCATATAATGGTTCATCATTGGCCACGAGAGACCGCTCACAAGGGTTACATAGTGCACACAATTTATTGGAGCGTAGTGGGTTCTTGGCCTTCGCAGCGGCCACCCCTTTACTTTTGCTCCAAACCCAGTCGTCTTCCTTGCTGGGCAACACAACCCTCCGTCCCGTGGTCTGGACGCTCTCTCGTCCGTGTCCGTGATGCTGACTGCCGTGATCTTCCTCCCCAGGTATTTTGCCTCTGGCATCGGGAAGACGCATTCCGATCGTTTCGGCCGGAGTCCCACTCTGGTCATTATCACATTGCTGTTTATGGGAGTTTGCTTGTGCGCAAAATGGCTGCCACGTTTCCTACATTCATCATAGGCAGTCCCTCGAATCGAGGATGACTTGCTTCCACGTCAAAAAGTTCACAGGTGTTTCAATGAAGGGCCTAAAATTCCAGGTCCCGAACAAAATCTTGAAGGGTGGAAAATGCCTGTGCATGGATTTTTTTAACGTGTGGTGACCGTTTCACACTAGCCACCACACGGGCTTGACAGAGCTAGGTCTTGGTCCAGTGGCAAGAATTAACCAAGACAACTGGAGACCTGCTCTGCTACACAGACCTAGTGCACGGACATATCGCAGTGTGAGCTGGCCCGTGCTGCCCCTGGGCCCTCACCTCTTCTGGATCCCGAATTCGCATCTCTCCTGGGCCCCGATCACGTCCCTCTACAATCTCTCTTTGCTCCTTCGCCCTGACCTCGCCGCTCCTGCTGTACCTGCCCACGCTCCAATCACCGACCTGGATCTTGGTGACGTCTCTCTTCACTGCCGTTGTTCTCCTGCACCAGCACGTGCTGCTCCCTGGAGTGGTACACCACCACACTGCTCCTTCCGATCCCCGGCCTGCGAGCAGGCCGGGGGCGGGGCCGCTCAGCCTGCTGGGCCAGGCCGCCACGCTGCTCTTTCCGCTCCCCGTTACAACAGTGGCAACACTCCAAAAATATTTTATTGGCTGTAAAGCACTTTGAGATGTCCGATGGTCGTGAAAGGCGCTATATAAATCCAAGTCTTTTCTTTCTATAGTGCCTGTTTCCCTTTCAGGAAGGGGATCCACACATCCACACAAGGTTTCATCTGTATGTTTATTGTAAGAAGTGTCAAGATGTGGGAGCTGCAACTTCTTGCTGCTAACAGCAAAGTCTGCACAAGTTGCATGAGCAACTGTTCACATATGACACTGAGTTAAAGGCTGGAAAGGTCATGCTTGGCTCTAAAGTCTTTGGGCACTCACTAAATAAGGACCGGAGGTGGGTGGGAGGGGTGGCTTGATTAGAATGTGTGGTTAGCACGCTCTTCGCTGGATCCACACCCTTTGCCAAGGCAGGGTAGTATTTGTACAGTATGTGTGGGTTGAAGTTTTGAGTTACATCATTCTATTTCTGTTCTAGTAGATCTCCCGTGATGTTGTTTACCATGAGTTGGAAGAGTGATTGGAAAGAGTTACAGGAAATAACTGTGACACTTATACTTTGCAAATAGGCTTATGGAAAGGATGCCAAGGCAGGAAAGGAGAAACCTGAAAGGTGACGGAGAACATAAGAACATAATAAATAGGAACAGGAGTAGGCCATACGGCCGCTCGAGCCTGCTCCGCCATTCAATAAGATCATGGCTAATCTGATCATGGACTCAGCTCCACTTTCCCGCCCGCTCCCCATAACCCCTTATCGTTTAAGAAACTGTCTATTTCTGACTTAAATTTATTCAATGTCCCAGCTTCCATAGTTCTCTGAGGCAGCGAATTCCACAGATTTATAACCCTGAGAAGAAATTTCTCTTCATCTCTGTTTTAAATGGGCGGCCCCTTATTCTAAGATTATGCCCTCTAGTTCTGGTCTCCCCATCAGTGGAAACATCCTCTCTGCATCCACCTTGTCCAGCCCCCTCATAATCTTATATGTTTCGATAAGATCACCTCTCATTCTTCTGAATTCCACTGAGTAGAGGCCCAACCTATTCAACCTTTCCTCATAAGTCAACCCCCTCATTCCCAGAATCAACCATGTGAACCTTCTCTGAACTGACTCCAAAGCAAGTATATCCTTTCATAAGTATGGAAACCAAAACTGCATGCAGTATTCCAGGTGTGGCCTCACCAATGCCTTATATAACTGTAGTAAGACTTCCCTGCTTTTATATTCCATCCCCTTTGCAATAAAGACCAAGATACCATTGGTCTTCCTGATCACTTGCTGTACCTGCATACTATCATTTTGTGTTTCATGCACAAGTACCCCCAGGTCCCGCTGCACTGCGGCACTTTGCAATCCAAACACATTGGTAAGATGGGTATTGACCTTGGAAAGTAGACAGAGATTTACAACCAGCCATCAAACAAAAATAATACCCTTTAATTGACTTCAGGATGTTCTTAGCTCCAAAGTGATCTCAAGATATGTCTGTTTATAGCAATTTGACCTTGTGACTTTAAAAGGAACAGACTAGATACAAGCAACTTCACAGAATAATATGTTGGACGCTACATGGTATAATACTTCTGTCCTTATTAAAGTGTATGCTCTGACTTACCAACAGCATCATCCCAGGAGATCCAATTGTAAACTATAAACTAGCCCTTTCAGTCTAGTTACATGAATTGTAACCATTTTAATTCATATTCTGCAAATACTATATATCATATATTCCTCCATATAGTTTTAATCACATTAGTATATGGCGCTTATTATATCCCTATTCGAATAAAAGTGCTTTATATAATCTTATTTGTGTGAATTACAATTTCACAAAATAGTTTCAGCCAAGAAAGAATGTGAAAAAAAAAAGAGCAGAAATAGAGTTGCATAGTAGACGGGACCAGTTCTTCCTTCTTAGTGATGGTTTATTTTTATTTCTTGGCTGAGCCCTCATAAAGCCCTTAATGTCATTTTAAATAAATATTGCTAAGATTTTCCTTCCGATTCAAATCTTTGGGGTGAAATTCAACTTCACAGAGGCAATGATTGGGCTAACCGAACTGGTAGCAATGCGGTGGAGGAGGATTTCCTGGAGTGTATTAGGGATGGTTTTCTAGACCAATATGTCGAGGAACCAACCAGAGAGCTGGCCATCCTAGACTGGGTGATGTGTAATGAGAAGGGACTAATTAGCAATCTTGTTGTGCGAGGCCCCTTGGGGAAGAGTGACCATAATATGGTAGAATTCTTTAAGATGGAGAGTGACAAAGTTAATTCAGAAACTAGGGTCCTGAACTTAAGGAAAGGTAACTTTGACGGTATGAGGCGCGATTAGACTGGCAAATGATATTTAAAGGGTTGACGGTGGATAGGCAATGGCAAACCTTTAAAGATCATATGGACGAACTTCAACAATTGTACTTCCCTGTCTGGAGTAAAAATAAAACGGGGAAGGTGGAACCGTGACTAACAAGGGAAATTAAGGATAGCGTTAAATCCAAGGAAGAGGCATACAAATTAGCCAGAAAAAGCAGCAAACTGGAGGACTGGGAGAAATTTAGAATTCAGTAGAGGAGGACAAAAGGTTTAATTAAGAAGGTGAAAATAGAGTACGAGAGGAAGCTTGCCGGAAACATAAAAACTGACTGCAAAAGCTTCTACAGATATGTGAAGAGAAAAAGATTAGTGAAGACAAACATAGGTCCCTTGCAGTCAGATTCGGGTGAATTTATAATGGGGAACAAAGAAATGGCAGACCAATTGAACAAATACTTTGGTTCTGTCTTCACAAAGGAAGAAACAAATAACCTTCTGGATGTACTAGAGGACCGAGGGTCTAGTGAGAAGGAGGAACTGAAGGATATCCTTATTAGGCGGGAAATTGTGTTCGGGAAATTGACGGGATTGAAGGCCGATAAATCCCCAGGGCCTGATAGCCTACATCCCAGAGTACTTAAGGAAGTGGCCCTAGAAATAATGGATGCATTGGTGGTCATTTTCCAGCAGTCTATCGACTCTGGATGAGTTCCTATGGACTGGAGGGTTGCTAATGGAACACCACTTTTAAAAAAAGGAGGGAGAGAGAAAACGGGTAATTATAGACCGGTTAGCCTGACATCAGTAGTGGGGAAAATGTTGGAATCAATCATTAAGAATGAAATAGCAGCACATTTGGAAAGCAGTGATAGGATTGGTCCAAGTCAGCATGGATTTATGAAAGGAAAATCATGCTTGACAAATCTTCTGGAATTTTTTGAGGATGTAACTAGTAGAGTGGACAAGGGAGAACCAGTGGATGTGATGTATTTGGACTTTCAAAAGGCTTTTGACAAGGTCCCACGCAAGAGATTGGTGTGCAAAATCAAAGCACATGGTATTGGGGGTAATGTACTGACGTGGATAGAGAACTGGCTGGCAGACAGGAAGCAGAGAGTCGGGATAAATGGGTCCTTTTCAGAATCGCAGGCAGTGACTAGTGGAGTGCTGCAGGGCTCAGTGCTGCGACCCTAGCTCTTTACAATATACATTAACAATTTAGATGATGGAATTGAGAGTAATAGCTCCAAGTTTGCAGATGACACTAAACTGGGTGGTGGTGTGAGCTGTGAGGAGGACACCAAGAGGCTGCAGGGTGACTTGGACAGGTTAGGCGAATGGGCAAATACATGGCAGATGCAGTATAATGTGGATTAATGTGAGGTTATCCACTTTGGGGGCAAAAACACGAAGGCAGAATATTATCTGAATGGCGGCAGATTAGGAAAAGGGGAGGTGCAGCGAGACCTGGGTGTCATGGTACATCAGTCCTTGAAAGTTGGCATGCAGGTACAGCAGGTGGTGAAGAAGATAAATGGTATGTTGGCCTTCATAGCAAGGGGATTTGAGTATAGGAGCAGGGAAGTTTTACTGCAGTTGTACAGGGCCTTGGTGAGGCCCCACCTGGAATAGTGTGTTCAGTTTTGGTCTCCTAATCTGAGGAAGGACATTCTTGCTATTGAGGGAGTGCAGCGAAGGTTCACCAGACCTGATTCCCGGGATCGCTGGACTGACATATGAGGAGAGACTGGATCAACTGGGCCTTTATACACTGGAGTTTAGAAGGATGAGAGGGGATCTCATAGAAACATATAAAATTCTGACGGGACTGGACAGGTTAGATGCGGGAAGAATGTTCCCGATGTTGGGGAAGTCCAGAACCAGGGGACACAGTCTTAGGATATGGGTCAGGCCATTTAGGACTGAGATGAGGAGAAACTTCTTCACTCAGAGAGTTGTTAACCTGTGGAATTCCCTGCTGGAGAGTTGTTGATGCTAGTTCATTGGATATATTCAAAAGGGTGTTAGATATGGCCCTTACTGCTAAAGCGATCGAGGGGCATGGAGAGAAAGCAGGAAAGCGGTACTGAAGGAATGATCAGCCATGATCTTATTGAATGGTGGTGCAGGTTCGAAGGGCCGAATGGCCTACTCCTGCACCTATTTTCTATGTTTCTATGTTATACATTCCTTCCAATTTTTTTCTCTATTGAAGTCAATTAAAATAAAAATCATGTGGGCTGTATAACGGGCCGATAATCTGCTACTGCCATGTCTTAGATCTGGTCTTGTGTAATGAGACAAGATTAATAAACAATCTCCAAGTAAAGGATCCCCTTGGAATGAGTGATCATAGCATGATTGAATTTCAAATTCAGATGGAGGGTGAGAAAGTTGGATCTCTAACCAGCGTACTTGAACCGGGTTGTACCGTTGGGGTAGCAGCTCCCTGGGGAGCTCCCCTGAAAAGCAGCTCCTCAGCCCTCAACCTCCCCCCTCCCACTGCCTAAACTTCCCCAACCCCCAGCCCTAATAGACCCCAATAGGGGGTCTTAAAGACTTAAATCCCCACCCTAACCCCAACCCCGCGATTCCCAAAAGTTCGGACCTACCGCCACACCGCACATCAGCGTTTCCCGGCTGGGCCTCCTGCAGCGACTCGACGTGACTTGGGCCTCCCGGCTGGATCTCCTGTGGCAACTGGGCAGCTGGACCTGGCTATTGGGCCTCCACCCCATCCCCCAGACCTCCTTCCCCACTGATGGCCTGGTCTTCTCTCCTCCTCCAGCACTTGGCGAGGACAATGGCTGTGACCCCCCTGCCCCCCTCCCCCATTCTGAACCCTACTGCACCGTTGCCCCCCCACCCCCCCACAATGTCTGCCCCCAAACAAACCTTGGACCACCTACCACCAAGGGCGCTACCCAGCACCGAGCCTGTGGTCAACACCTCGCCGTAGGCAATTAGGCCCATATAGCGGTCTCCAGTCGTCCTGGACCCCCTTGCCACTGGACCACGACCTCGCTCAGCTAAGCCCCTGTGGTAGCCGGCATGCAACGATCACCCCACGTTAAAAGAAATCACGCACAGGCATCTTCCACTCCTCTAACATGAAGTTTGGGACCTGGAACGTCAGGACCCTCATGGACAACCCCAACAGCGACAGACCGGAATGACGCAATGACTATCTGTCCCACCTGTGACAGAAACTGTGGTTCTCATATCGGACTGTACAGCCACCTAAAAACTCATGCTAAGAGTGGAAGCAAGTCTTCCTCGATCCTGAGGGACTGCCTATGATGATGATGATTAAAGGAGACTATGAAGATATGAGGGGGGGAGGTGGCTAAAGTGGACTGGGAAAATAGATTAAAGTGTAGGACGGTTGATGAACAGTGGTGTACATTTAAGGAGATATTTCACAACTCTCAAGAAAAATATATTCCAGTGAGGAGGAAAGGGTGTAAGAGAAAAGATAGCCATCCGTGGCTAACTAAAGAAATAAAGGACTGCAGGTAACCAAGTATAAAAGGGAGCTCACCTCATTGTGTCCTCACTCAAGGAGCTGCAATAAAAGGACTAAGGTCACTACAGTCCAAGTACAATACCCTTACCTCGTGGCGTCATTATTAGAGCACTTGCATATACTACAACTAGCGACGAGGTAACGAATTTCCACGCACAACATGACTAACCTAAGCAACTTCCAACAGTTCACTGATGGGGAAGATTGGGATGCCTTTGTGGAAAGGCTCGAACACTTTTTCGTCACGAACGACCTGGCAGGAGACGACCCAACCTCGCTGGCTGATAAGCGCAGAGCTATCCTGCTCAGCAGTCGTGGGCCCACTGTCCACGGCCTCGTCAGGGACCCGCTAGTCCCAGAGAAGACGACAACCAAGACTTATGCGGAGCTCATAACTATAATACAAGAACAACTGAAACCTAAAGAGAACATCCTCACAGCCAGACACCGGTTCTACACCCACCGGCAACCTGAAGGCCAAGAAATTGCTAAATATGCTGCAGACCTGAGAAGATTGGCTGCACCGTGTGATTTTGGCGACTACCTCATCGAAGCACTAAGGGACATCTTCGTTATTGGAATCGGCCACAAGGGCCTCCTCCATAAACTGCTCTCTGTGGACACTATGGTCACCCTGCAGAAGGCAAAGTGAGCCAGGCCTTCATGATTTCGGTTTGCGACTCCAAGATGATGACTCATCCCCAGGACTCTTACCCGACGAGTACAGTGAACCGAATGGCACCTTTCAGAGGCAAGGCTGTTGCAGAGTCCCGCAACCCTGAGTCCACCACATGGGGCCAACCGGCTAGCCTCGTGCTGGCGCTGTGGAGGAAACCAGAGGGTCCACCAGTGCCGATACAGAGACTATACTTGCAAAGGCTGTAACACTAAAGGCCATCTCCAGCAAATGTGTAGAAGAAATTTTTCTCACTGAGTCGCTGATGAGTTGGCCGATCACCCGAGCTCCAGCGCTGACGAAGACGAAGCGGCTCAGTCCCTGGAAGAGGTGTGCGGAGTGTATACCTGCTCCACCGAGAGTTCCCCATGGAAAATGGAAGTAGAAAGCAACGGTGTTCCAGTCTCGATGGAGATCGACACAGGGGCGAGCCAATCGCTGATGAATCAGACGGCCTTCGAGAAACTCTGGGACAATCCCGCCAAACGACCGAAAATGTTCCCAATCTAGGCGAAGCTGCTCACTTACACAAAAACACCATCCCAGTCATTGGCAGCGTGGATGTCCAGGTGTCTCATGGCGGCGCGATGCACAAGCTTCCTTTGTGGATTGTTGCCGGTGATGGTCCAACGCTGTTGGGAAGAAGATGGATGAAACAAATCCGAATCTGTTGGAGCTGGGAAAGCCTCCAGCGATCAACGTCCTACGCGGCCCCAAACTTGGATCCATCGCAGCACTGAAAATCCTACCATCCAGCTCGACTGCGTGGCGGCGACACAGACTGCACAACTCAACGGCAAGATGATCCAACCTGAACGACCAGGCCTCATCTTCCGGGCTCCAGTGGCAGGACTCCGAGGGAAGAAGATCAACGCAGAAGGTAGATCCCAGGTTCTGCTGCAGAAGCCGGGAGAGAATAGGATTACCGCAGCCTATCTCGTGGAGAGAAAGAAGATGGCGTCCGCACCACGAGGCGAAGCACCTAAAATGAAGATGGCCGCGACCAGGCCACGAGGAGCAGCATTGAGGGAGCACCATGTGATGCCGAACAGCGAACCGATTGGGGTAAAGATTGCAAGGCCCTCTTAAAGGAGACCGGCAACCCGAAACAATTAAAGGGACAGTTCCACTCTTGGTACAGCGATGCCGGTGACACTAATGATAAAAATGAAATTAACAAATGCAAGTATATAAATGTACTGCTGAACAGTGATGCCGGTAATGCTAATGAGAAAAATATAACTAACAAAGGCAGGTATCCAAATGTAACCTTGCATGGAAATGCTGATTGTGCTCAAAAAAGTGATGCAAGTGACAGATTCGTACTGCTGAACAGTGATGCTGGTAATGCTAATGAGACAAATGTAACTAACAAAGGCAGGCATCCAATTGTAACCTTGCACAGAGATACTGATAGTACACAGGAAAGTGCTGTAATGGATAAATGTGAAAGTCGGAGCCAATGTATCATGAATGCTAATGATGAAATGAGAAATGATGCCGGGTTCTACATGTATGCCAACAATGCCAAGGGAAATCCCCCGTGGGAAATACGTAGGTCCAGAGGGTTGCCCGATCATGTAGCCTGCGCCTCTGGGACCAATGTGATGCCCCAGGGAGGGTGCACACACACACACAGTGGGAGCATATTCACTGCAGGGCCAGCGATCAATGGACGGCACAGCCACCACCACTGGCAACCTGCCCCAGATCAGCCCTACCGCCCTGGCCACCAGGACCAGCACCGGGAGCAAGAGGCCAGTACCTTCTAGCCTTCCCGGCGGAACCCGGGATGTCCAGACTTCCACCACCAAGGAAGGGCTGCAGGGTGACCCTGCAGCCCTCAATGGAGGACAGGGAGGCCACACCACCCTGTGGCTCTGCCCACCACTAAACGTCCTCACCCACCCAGACAATATAATATATGTACCTTACCTTTTACATGTACTTGCTCCACCACTACTGAACTCAAAAACAGTGACATAACCAATCTGATTCCTTACTCACTCTACATGTAAGCCAATGCAGGTGTTGAGCCACACACATGGTCTATGTATGGGGCGGGGGGGGCAAATGGATGTATGTAGCCACGAACACATGGATCACACCCAGAACCCACACAACCCTCACTACAACCTCCAACCGTCCACTGCCGACCATTTCCCAATGTCATGGCAATAAGGACTTGGGGATCCACAGGGAGAGAGCCATTCCGTAGCAAAGACAAAGTGCAAGGGCTTTGGGCACTCAAGTCGAGGGCCAGAGAACACAGTGCAAAAGCCTGTGGCACAAGACTTAGGGAGGAGTGTTATGATGTATGCTAATGTATATACTGTAACATTAGACTACTGAATGTACCTTCACATTGTATACACCATAGCTATACCACCAGAGGGTGCTGCTGGTGAAGACCTAAGGGTCACCTGCACACTGCAGGTAACCAAGTATAAAAGGGAGCTCACCTCATTGTGTCCTCACTCAAGGAGCTGCAATAAAAGGACTAAGGTCACTACAGTCCAAGTACAATACCCTTATCTTGTGGGGTCATTATTAGAGTGCTTGCATATAATACAGTATCCAATTAAAAACAAGGGCATACAATGTGGCCAAAACTAGTGGGAGGACAGAAGATTGGGAAGTGTTTAAAAGCCAACAAAGAATGAATTAAAAAAATGATTAAGAAAGGGAAGATAGACTACAAAAGTAAACTAGCACAAAATATAAAAACAGATAGCAAGAGTTTCAATAGGTATATAAAAAGGGAAAGAGTGGCTAGAGTAAATGTTGGTCCCTTAGAGGACGAGACCAGGAAATTAGTAATGGGGAACATGGAGATGGCAGAAACTCTGAACAAATATTTTGTATCAGTCTTTACAGTAGAGGACACTAACAATATTCCAACAGTGGATAGTCAAGGGCCAAAGGAGGGGGAGGAACGTCACACAATCACAATCACTAAGGAGGTGGTATTCAGTAAGATAATGGGACTAAAGGCAGATAAATCCCCTGGACCTGATGGCTTGCATCCTAGGGTCTTAAGAGAAGTAGCAGCAGGGATTGTGGATGCATTGCTTGTAATTTAACAAAATTCTGTGGATTCTGGGGAGGTCCCAGCAGATTGGAAAACTGCAAATGTAATGCCCTTATTTAAAAAAGCAGGAAACTATAGACCAGTTAACCTAACATCTGTGGTTGGGAAAATGTTGGAGTCCATTATTAAAGAAGCAGTAGCAGGACATTTGGAAAAGCAAAATTCGGTCAGGCAGAGTCAGCATGGATTTATGAACATAAGAATTAGGAACAGGAGTAGGCCATCTAGCCCCTCGAGCCTGCTCCGCCACTCAACAAGATCATGGCCGATCTGGCCATGGACTCAGCTCCACTTACCCGCCTGCTCCCCATAACCCTTAATTCCCTTATTGGTTAAAAATCTATCTATCTGTGATTTGAATACATTCAATGAGCTAGCCTCAACTGCTTCCCTGGGCAGAGAATTCCACAGATTCACAACCCTCGGAGAAGAAATTCCTTCTCAACTCGGTTTTAAGGGGAAGTCATGTTTGACAAATTTGCTGGAATTCTTTGAGGATGTAATGGATAAAAGGGAACCAGTGGATGTGGTGCATTTGGACTTCCAGAAGGCATTTGACAAGGTGCCACATAAAAGGCTACTGCACAAGATAAAAGTTCAGGGGTTGGGGATAATATATTTGCATGGATGGAGGATTGGCTAACTAACAGAAAACAGAGAGTCGGGATAAATGGTTCATTCACGGGTTGGCAATCAGTAACCAGTGGGGTGGTGCAGGGATCAGTGCTGGGACCCCAACTATTTACAATCTATATTAACGACTTGGAAGAAGGGACCGAGTGTAATGTAGTCATGTTTGCTGACGATACAAAGATGGGAGGAAAAGCAATGTGTGAGGAGGACACAAAAAATCTGCAAAAGGACATAGACAGGCTAAGTGAGTGGGCAAAAATTTGGCAGATGGAGTATAATGTTGGAAAAGTGTGAGGTCATGCACTTTGGCAGAAAAAAATCAAAGAGCAAGTTATTATTTAAATGGAGTGTTATGTATGTAAACATTACCAATGTGTAAGACTTGCCACCAGGGGGCGCACCTGAGAGAGACCCAAGGGTCACCTGCACACCCTGGGCAAACAGGTATAAAAGGCAGTCTGCCATGCTGCTTCCTCACTCTGGAGTTACATTAAAGAGACCAAGGTCACAAGAGTTTGAGCTTACAATATAGTCTTGTGGAGTTATTCTGAACATAACAATTGGCAACAAGTAACAGATCACGAACTTTCACGCGGTTATGGCTGCCATTGGTATGCTTGAGAGATTTGTTGAGGGCGATGATTGGGAAGCTTTCGTTGAGTGCCTTTACCAGTACTTCGTGGCCAACAAGCTGGAAAAGAAAAAACCGCGGTCAAGCGCAGGACGATTCTCCTCACTGTTTGCGGGCCCACGATATATGGCCTCATCAAAAATCTGCTAGCACCAATGAAACCAATGGAGAAGACATATGAAGAGTTGTGCAAGCTGGTTCGGGAACACCTCAAGCCAAAGGAGAGCATCTTGATGGCCAGGTATCGCTTTTATACGCACCATGGCCCAGAGGGCCAGGACGTGGCGAGCTAAGTCGCTGACCTAAGACGCCTTGCGGTACCGTGCATATTTGCTGGATTTTTGGGGAAAGTGCTGCGGGACCTTTTCATGCTTGGAATCAGCCACGAGGTTATTCTTAGCAAACTGCTGTCTGCCAAATCCCTAGATCTGAGCAAAGCCATCATGATAGCCCAGGCTTTTATGTCCACAACGATAACACTAAACAAATATCATTGCAGCATCGAAACTCACCGGCAAGTACTGTGCATAAAATAACACCTTCAGCAGGCAGAACTGTACATGGCAAGGCTTACATGCCTGCAGAGGCCAGACCTAGGATGACTCAGAGTCCGCCGTGGGGCATGAATGCGAATCCATTAGCAATATGTTGGCGCTGCGGGGGTAATCATCGAGCCCATCAATGTCGATTCAAGCACTACATGTGCAAGGGCTGTAGAACAATGGGACACCTCCAACGAACGTGCAGACATGCTGCAATTCACTACATGGCAAAGTCGGCAGAAGATGACCGATCCAGCATGGATCACGCTGAATGATGTAACTCAACCCGAGGCTGAAGAGGAAGTGTATAGGGTACACACCTTCACCATCAAAAGCCCTCCTATAATGTTAAAAGTCAAATTAAACGACATTCCAGTCTCCATGGAATGGGACATGGGGCGAGTCAGTCAATTATGAGCCAGAAGGCTTTTGAGAAACTGTGGGGCAACAAGGCACAAAGGCCAAAACTAAGCCCGATCCACACCAAGCTGCGCACTTACAACAAAGAGCTCATACCAGTCATTGCCAGTACGGCAGTGAAGGTATCATACAATGGAATGGTGCATGATTTACCACTATGGATTGTACCAGGCGATGGCCCAACGCTGTTCGGAAGAAGCTGGCTAGGAAAGATCCGATGGAACTGGGACGACATTAAAGCACTGTCTTCGGATGATGACGCCTTGTGCGCCCAAGTGCTAAACAAATTCCCGTTGTTATTTGAGCCAGGCATCGGCAACTTCACAGGCGCCAAAGTGCAGATCCATCTAGTCCCTGATGCACGACCCGTTCATCACAAGGCCCGAGTGGTTCCATACAATGATGCGAGAGAAAGTCGAGATCGAGCTGGACAGACTTCAACGAGAGGGGATCATATCACCAGTCGAGTTCAACGAGTGGGCCAGTCCAATTGTTCCGATGTTGAAAAGTGACGGGACGGTCAGAAACTGCGGGGACTACAAGGTAATGATCAACCGAGTCTCGTTACAGGACTAGTACCCACTACCCAAAGTGGATGACCTGTTTGCAACGCTAGTAGGGGGAAGTCATTCACCAAACTGGATCTAACCTCTGCTTACATGACACCGGAGTTGGCTGAACCTTTGAAAAAACTGATGTGCATCAACACGCACTGCGGATTGTTCATATACCACAGATGCCTCTTTGGGATTTGTTCGGCTGCGGCCATCTTTAAGAGGAACATGGAGAGTCTGCTGAAATTGGTTCCGTGCACCGTGGTGTTTCAAAACGACATCTTGATCACTGGCCACAACACCACCGGACACTTTCACAACCTGGAAGAGGTTCTAAAGCAACTGGACAGAATGGGACTCAGGCTGAAATGCTCCAAATGTGTTTTCCTGGCGCCAGATGTCAAATTTCTGGGGAGAAAGATTGCGGCGGATGGCATCAGACCCAAGGACTCCAAGACGGAGGCCAGGAAGAATGCACCCAGACCACAGAATGTGACAGAGCTGCGTTCGTTCCTGGGACTCAACTATTTTGGTAACTTTCTACCGGGGTTGAGCACTTTGCTGGAACCATTGAATTTATTGCTACGGAAGGGTGAAGTCTGGGTTTGGGGTAAATCTCAAGAGAAAGCCTTTAACAAGGCCAGAAACCTGCTATGTTCTAACAAGTTTTATTGTATGACCTGTGTAAACTTTTAGTACTAGCTTGTGATGCATCTTCGTACAGGTCGGTTATGTGTTACAGCAAGCCAATGGGTCAGGTAAACTGCAATCGGTTGCATATGCTTCCAGAAGCTTATCTAAGGCTGAAAGACCCTATAGTATGGTTGAGAAAGAAGCATTAGCATGCGTATACGCGGTTAAGAAAATGCACCAATATCTATTTGGACTCGGGTTCAAGCTCGAAACCGACCACAAGCCGCTCATTTCGTTGTTCTCAGAAAGCAAAGATATTAACACCAATGCTTCGTCCCGCATCCAAAGATGGCACTAACGTAATCCGCCACAGACCAGGCACTGAGAACTGTGCAGATGCCCTCAGAACTGTGCAGATGCCCTCAGTCGGCTACCATTGCCCACCATCGGGGTGGAAATGGCGCAACCCACAGACTTGCTGCTTGTAATGGATGCTTTTGAGAGTGAGAGGTCACCCGTCACGACTCACCAGATCAGGACCTGGACTAGCCAGGACCCAGTGCTGTCACTCGTAAAAAGCTGCGTCCTCAATGGGAGCTGGTCGGCGGTTCCAGGGGAAATGCAAGACAAAATCAAGCCGTTCCACCGACACAAGGACGAAATGTCCATCCATTCGGACTGTCTCCTATGGGGGAATCATGTAATTTTGCCAAAGAATGCTGGGAAATGTTTATATGCGACCTTCACAATACCCACCCAGGCATAGTCATAATAAAGGTTATCGCCAGGTCGCACGTTTGGTGGCCTGGCATTGACTCGGAATTGGAGTCATGCGTACACCAATGTAACACTTGTTCATAGTTGAGCAATGCACCAAGGGAGGCCCCACTGAGTCTGTGGTCATGGCCCTCCAAGCCATGGTCCAGGATCCACGTAGATTTCGCTGGCCCCTTTCTAGGAAAGATGTTCATAGTAGCAGTGGACGCTTATTCTAAATGGATTGAATGTATAATAATATCATGTACGTCCACTGCCACCATTGAAAGCCTCCGGGCCATGTTCGCCAGACATCCTGGTTAGTGACAATGGACCATGTTTCACCAGCTAGGAATTCAATGAGTTCACGACCCGCAATGGCATCAAGCATGTCAGGTCTGCGCCATTTAAGCTCGCATCCAATGGTCAAGCGGAACGGGCAGTCCAAACCATCAAGCAGAGCTTGAAACGCGTGACGGACGGTCCCCTACAGACCCGGTTATCTCGGATTCTGCTCAGCTACTGCACGCGACCCCACTCGCTTACCGGGGTTACCCCTACAGAATTGCTAATGAAGAAAGCACTCAAAACCAGGCTCTCCTTAGTCCTCCCAGATCTCAATGATCATGTAGAAACCCGGCATCACCGGCATAACAAGTACCATGATCATGCGGCTGTATCACGTGATATTGAGGTTAATGACCCCGTGTTTGTTCTTAATTATGGTCATGGTCCCAAATGGGTTGCTGGCACTGTGTTAGCCAAGGAGGGGAAGAGAGTGTTTGTTGTCAAACCTTTGAATGGACAAATGTGCAGAAAGCACTTGGATCAGACCAAACTGCGGTTCACTGACAACCAAGAACAGTTTGAAGAGGATATTATCATCAATGATCCACCCACACCAAATCAGCAATCGACCTCGTGGTCAACCACGAGGATGAACCCACCATGCCTGGCAGTCCGATCAGACCAGCCGCGCTGCAGTGTAGCAATGATCCGACCGACTCACCCATGCCAGGACTTCAACTCAGGCGATCAACCTGGGAACGCAGCACCCAGGATCGCCTCAACTTATAAATAACTTGCATCTAAGACTGGGGGGGGGGGGGGGGGGGAGAATAATAATATGTATGTAAATATTACAAATGTGTAAGACTTGCCACCAAGGGGCACACCTGTAGGAGACCCAAGGGTCACCTGCACACCCTGGGCAAGAAGGTATAAAAGGCAGTCTACCATGCTGCTTCCTCACTCTGGAGTTACATTAAAGAGATCAAGGTCACAACAGTTTAAGCTTACAATAACAGTCTTGTGGAATTATTCTGAACATAACATGGAGAAAGATTGCAAAGTGCAGCAGTACAGCGGGACCTGGGGGTACTTGTGTATGAAACACAAAAGGTTAGTATGCAGGTACAGCAAGTGATCAGGAAGGCCAATGGAACCTTGGTCTTTATTGCAAAGGGGATGGAGTATAAAAGCAGGGATGGAGTATAAAAGCAGGGAAGTCTTGCTACAGTTGTCCAGGCTATTTGTGAGACCACACCTGGACTACTGCGTGCAGTTTTGGTTTCCATATTTACAAAAGGATGTATTTGCTTTGGAGGCAGTTCAGAGAAGGTTCACTAGGTTGATTCCGGAGATGAGGGGGTTGACTTATGAGGAAAGGTTGAGTAGGTTGGGCCTCTACTCACTCGAATTCAGAAGAATGAGAGGTGATCTTATCAAAATGTATAAGATTATGAGGGGGCTTGACAAGGTGGATGCAGAGAGGATGTTTCCACTGATAGGGGAGACTAGAACTAGAGGGCATAATAGAATAAGGGGCCGCCCATTTAAAACTGAGATGAGGAGAAATTTCTTCTCTCAGTTAGTTGTAAATCTGTGGAATTCGCTGCCTCAGAGAGCTGCGGAAGCTGGGACATTGAATAAATTTAAGACAGAAATAGACAGTTTCTTAAATGATAAGGGGAAATGGGGTTTTGGAGAGTGGGCAGGGAAGTTAAGCTGAGTCCATGATCGGATCAGCCATTATGGTGTTGAATGGCAGAGCAGGCTCGAAGGGCTGTATGGCCTACTCCTGCTCCAATTTCTTATGTTCTTATGTTTTGTGCCCCCACTGAAGTCGAGTTTCACCTTTATATTTAATATTACTGCTTACTGTTACATGCATTTTCCACACAGCTCATTAGATGAGTCACTAAATTGTGTCTGGCTTTTAAAGTTCAAGGAAACAGCCTGTCATAATTACAAATAGAATTGCATAACATTATGTTTCTATTAAAATTCAAGTGGTGACCTGTTTCCAATAATCTTCCTGCTTCAGCATAGGATGTCATGATTGATGGTATATCCTAGAATACCAAATCAGGGACAGCTCATTAATATTAAGCTTCAAATCCTAGAATACTTTGAACAGCAATTCACTTTGTTCTATTTAAGACATTTTTTTTAAATGACAAGGATGAATGAAGCAGAACTCCTATTCACCATGTTAGGTGATGCAAAGATGATTCCTTAGAAGTCTTTGCCATCTTGACTCAGTTGGTAATACTCTTGCTTCCAGGGTAAAAGTTTTGAGCCCCAGACTAGGACTTGATAGTGCATAACCTAATCTGACATCTATGATGTAATGGGCCAGGTTTTTCCTCTGGGCCTCTTTTTAGCGCAAAACAAATGCATTCCTGAACCGATAAGCCCGAGGGTTGATCCTCACGATTCATCAGCATACTTAGTGCAAGTTGCCAGCGGTGATCACGCCTCCACAGGCAGCTGTCCCGAGCAAAAGAAATCAATGTGCGCCACCTTTCTTGCCGATAGTGACCCTCAGCCTCAGCCACTAAGTTCAAGGAGTGAGGGACTGGATCCAGATATTGGGTGGGGAGCAATCACATCCCCTGTAGATTTGCAGGAGCACTTCTGCTCTTTCTGGCTCCACAGGAAGAGTTTAAAAAATATGTTTTAACGTCTTTTGTTGGCTGCTTAACATAAAACATAAGAATTAGGAGCAGGAGTAGGCCATTTAGCCCCTCAAGCCTGCTCCGCCATTCAATAAGATCATGGCTGATACTTTACCTCAACTCCACTTTCCCAAACTATCCCTAGATTCCCTTAGTATCCAAAAATCTATCGATCTCTGTCTTGAATATACTCAAGGACTGAGCATCCACAGCTCTCTGGGATAGAGAATTACAAAGACTCACACCCCTTTGAGTGAATACATTTCTCATCTCAATCCTAAATGACCATCTCCTTATTTTGAGACTGTAGCCCCTAGTTCTAGACTTCCCAGCCAGGAGGAAAAATCCAACCAGCATCTACCCCGTCAATTTTTGAATTTTATATGTTTCAATGAGATCACTCTCATTCTTCTAAACTCTCGGGAGGATTGTCCGAGCCAGGGATCGCAAGGATGTGCGATTCACCAGTGCCATGACAGGAGCCGATGACTGCTGGACAGACCACCGCCTAATCCGATCCATCATCGACATCAACATAGCCCCAAAGCGGAGGGGGCAGCAGAAGCAGTGCCGTAAAAAAATCAATGCCGGAGCACTTAAGGACCCAGCTATACAGCCAGCGCCTCACAGCTAACCTGGCAAGCCTTGATGACCCCGATACGTAGAATGCCCACAGCGCTTGGCCTGCCATCCAGGCCTCCATAATCAGTGCCTGCAAAGAGACGCTTGGTCACTCAACCAGGAAACACCAGGACTGGTTTGATAAGAATTATCAGGAGATCCAAGATCACAAGCACAGGGCATTTCTGAGCCTTAAACAACAACCCAACTCGGGAGCAGCAAAGCAGCATTACAGACGGCTCAAGGCTGAGGTCCAACAAAAGACCCAGGACCTAAAGAACAGGTGGTGGATGGAGAAAGCACAGGAGATACAGCAGCTGGCCGACAGCCATGATGTGCGAGGATTCTTCATCGCTGTCAAGGCCACCTATGGGCCAAACACCCAAGGATCCACCCCACTGCTGGCCAAGAATGGGGAAACACTCATCAAGGACACCGAGGCAGTCAGGGCCCGCTGGAAGGAGCACTTCGAAGATCTCCTCAATAGAGACTCTGCCTTCGACTCGAGTGTTCTCGACTCCATCCCGCAGCATGCTACCCGCCACCATCTCAGTGAGACCCCAACACTGCACGAGGTAGAAAAAGCCATAAGACAACTTAAAAACAAGGCTATGGGTGCGGATGGTATCCCTGCTGAGGCATTGAAGTATGGCGGAGAGGCACTGCTGACGCGAATACATGACCTCATCTCGAGGGAGGAGAACATGCCGGGGGATCTCAGAGATGCCGTAATCGTGACCACCTTTAAAAAAAGGGAACAAGTCCGACTGCGGCAACTACAGAGGAATCTCCCTGCTATCAGCCACTGGGAAAGTCGTCGCTAGAGTACTCCTCGACCGTCTTCTTTCCGTGACCGAGGAACTCCTCCCGGAGTCACAGTGCGGATTTCGTCCCCTACAGGGCACAACAGACATGATTTTTGTAGCGCAACAGCTACAGGAAAAATGTAGGGAACAGCGCCAGCCCTTATACATGGCCTTCTTCGACCTTACAAAGGCCTTTGACATTGTCAACTGTGAGGGTCTATGGAGTGTCCTCCTCCGTTTCAGATGCCCCCAAAAGTTTATCACCATCCTCCGCCTGCTCCACGACGACATGTAGGCCGTGATCCTTACCAACGGATCTATCACAGACCCAATCCACGTCCGGACCGGGGTCAAACAGGGCTGCATCATCGCCCAACCCTCTTCTCAATCTTTCTCGCCGCCATGCTCCACCTCACAGTCAACAAGCTCCCTGCTGGAGTGGAACTAAACTACAGAACCAGTGGGGATCTGCTGAACCTGCGCCGTCTCCGGGCAGGTCCAAGACCACCCTAACCTCTGTCGTCGAGCTACAGTACGCGGACAATGCCTGCGTCTGTGCACATACAGAGGCTGAATTCCAGGACATAGCTGACGTATTTACTGAGGCGTACGAAAGCATGGGCCTTACGCTAAACATCCGTAAGACAAAGGTCCTCCACCAGCCTGTCCTCACCGCACAGCACTGCCCCCCCAGTCATCAAGATCCACGGCGCGGCCCTGGACACCGTGGACCACTTCCCATATCTCGGGAGCCTCCCATCAACAAGAGCAGGCATCAACGACGAGATCCAATATCGCCTCCAGTGCGCCAATGCAGCCTTCGGAAAAGAGCAGGCCCTCAAAAATGCCACCAAGCTCATGGTCTACAGGGCTGTAGTAATACCTGCCCTCCTGTATGGCTCAGAGACATGGACCAGGTACAGTAGACACCAAGTCACTGGAAAAATATCACCGATGTCTCCACAAGATCCTAGAAATCCCTTGGGAGGACAGATGCACCAACATCAGTGTCCTCATCCAGGCCAACATCACCAGCATTGAAGCACTGACCACACTCGATCAGCTCCACTGGGCAGGCCACATAGTTCGCATGCCAGACACAAGACTCCCAAAGCAAGTGCTCTACTTAGAGCTCCTTCACGGCAAATGAGCCAAAGGTGGGCAGCGGCAACGTTACAAGGACACCCTCAAAGCCTCCCTGATAAAGTGCAACATCCCCACTGACACCTGGGAGTCCCTGGCCCAAGACCGCCCTAAATGGAGGAAGTGCATCTGGGAGGGCGCTGAGCACCTCGAGTCTCATCGCCGAGAGCATGCAGAAATCAGGCGCAGGCAGCAGAAAGAGCGTAAGGCAAACCAGTCCCACCCACCCCTTCACTCAACGACTATCTGCCCCACCTGTGACTAAGTCTGTGGCTCTCATATTGGACTGTTCAGCCACCAAAAAACTCACTTCAGGAGTGGAAGCAAGTCTTCCTCGATTCCGAGGGACTGCCTATGATGATTCAATCTCTCCACATAGGACAATCTGATCATTCCATGAAGAATCCTGAGCGGGGAAGACCCGAACCCCTGCAAGGCTCATCGGTGACTAATTTCCACGAGGGGCCATTCAGCAGGAGTTAGGCCCTTAATTTACATATTTAACTGGCCTAACACCCTCCAGATTTAACAGGGCCAACATCTGCGCAAATTGGGTGCAGGCAATCCCATTGGTAAATTGGAACGCTTTGTGCCCATTTTATTCCTAAACAATATTTACCAATATCTATCCCAATGAGTGCAAAGTGGTTTTTTTTTGCTTTTGAAGCATAATCTGTTCTACTGTATACTTTCTATATTTACAGTGGAAACCCTCTTAATAGGAACATCTCTATCAGAGAAAACCTTTTCTTATTCAATTATTCCCATTAAACAGTGTGAGTGCTGAGCTGATGCAGCAGTGGATATTCCCATCAGTGATATTCAAATTAACCGATATGCAGTGTGTTGAAACTTTGTGCCGTATACAGGTAAATCATGTTTGACAAATTTGCTGGAATTCATTGAGGATGTAACGAGCAGGGTGGATAAGGGGGAACCAGTGGATGTGGTGCATTTGGATTTCCAGAAGGCATTCGATAAGGTGCCACATAAAAGATTATTGCACAACATAAAAGCTCACGGGGGTAATATATTAGCATGGATAGAAGTTTGGCTAACTAACAGGAAACAGAGTCGGGATCATTTTCCGGTTGGCAAACAATAACTAGTGGGGTGCCGTATGTATTTGTGCTGGGTCCTCAACTATTTACAATCTATATTAATGACTTGGATGACGGGACCGAGTGTAATGTAGCCAAGTTTGCTGATGATACAAAGATGGATGGGAAAGCAAATTGTGAGGAGGACACCAAAAATCTGCAAAGGGATATAGACAGGTTAAGTGAGTGGGCAAAAATTTGGCAGGTGGAGTATAATGCGGGAAAATGTGAAGTTATCCACTTGGCAGAAATAATAGAAATGCAAATTATAATTTAAATGGCGAAAAATTGCAAAGTGCTGCAGTACAGAGAACCCTGGGGGTCCTTGTGCATGAAACTCAAAAAGTTAGTATGCTGGTACAGCAATAATCAGGAAGGCAAATGGAATGTTGGCCTTTATTGCAAGGGGGGATAGAGTATAAAAGCAGAGAAGTCCTGCTACAACTGTACAGGGTGTTGGTGAGGCCACACCTGGAGTACTGCATACAGTTTTGGTCTCTGTATTTAAGGAAGGATATACTTGTATTGGAGGCTGTTCAGAGAAGATTCACTAGGTTTATTCCGGAGATGAGGGGGTTGACTTAGGAAGATAGGTTGAGCCTATACACATTGGGAGTTCAGAAGAATGAGAGGTGTACTTATTGAAACGCAAGATAATGAGGGGGCTCAACAAGGTGGTTGCAGAGAGGATATTTCCACTCATAGGAGAAACTAAAACTAGGGGACATAGTCTTAGAATAAGGGGCTGCCCATTTAAAACTGAGATTTCTCAGAGGGTTGTAAATCTCAGAGCTGTGGAGGCTGGGTCAATGAATATATTTAAGGCGAAGATAGACAGATTTTGGAGCGATAAGGGAGTAAAGGGTTATGGGAAGTGGGCAGGGAAGTGGAGCTGAGTCCATAATCAGATCAGCCAAATTGAATGGCGGAGCAGGCTCGAGGGGCTAAATGGCCTACTTCTGCTCCTATTTCTTACGGGTATTAGTTCCACCCCAATATTGATTCTATTTTTCTTGGATGGATTCTGTGATATTTAATGCCTATACATTGTCACAACTGTAACATTTGGTAGCTAAAAGGATGCAATAAATTATTAATGCAAAATCAATCTTGTAACTTAATGTCTAAGGGCTTGTTTCTAATGGAGTATTATAGGAAATACCATTAATGATGAGATCATACATTGAGGCAGGATTATCAGCAACAGGTCAACTTTATCACGAATGTAACATTATCGTGCAATTCCCATGTGTAATGATGTTAAAAGTAGGACTGCTTCCTTGAACTTTAAAATCAGCTACATCTGAATGCCTGTATAACCTAATGAAGCTGGGTGGGAAAAATGTAAATTTTGAAATAATAAAGAAATCATAGAAACATAGAAATCTACAGCGTAGAAGGAGGCCATTTCGGCCCATCGTATCCGCGCCGGCCGACAAAGAGCCGCACGGCTCTCGGTCAGCAGCCCTGAAGGTTACATATAAACCTATGAACAATGGCGGAAAGGTAAAGAGCCTCCGGCCCAACCAGTCCGCCCCGCACAACTGCGACAACCCTTGCACCGAAACATACTACACTCCACCCCAACCGGAGCAGTGTGATTTCTTGGGAGGCGCAAAAAAAGAGATTAAAAAACCAAGGCAAATTGGGGAAAATAAATCTGGGAAAATTCCTCTCCGACCCAACCGGGCAATTTAAATTAGTCCAGATCACCCTGGCTGTATTCGATTCCCTGCAGTACTTACCATCGTATCTGTACCAGCCAACAAGAGGTTATCCAGTCTAATCCCAATTATCAGCTCTAGGTCCATAACCCTGCAGGTTACGGCACTTCAAGCGCCCATCCAAGCACCTTTTAAATGTGGTGAAGGTTTCTGCATCCACCACCCTTCCAGGCAGTGAGTTCCAGACCCCCACAACCCTCTGAGTGAAGAAGCCTCCCCTCAAATCCCCTCTAAATATTCCACCTACCACCTTGAAACTATGCCCCCTCATAATTGACCCCTCCACCAAGGGAAATAGGCCCTTGCTATCCACTATATACAGGCCCCTCAAAATTTTATACACCTCAATGAGGTCTCCCCTCAGCCTCTCCTGTTCCAATGAGAACAAAGCCAGCCTACCCAATCTGTCCTCATAGCTACGATTCTCCATTCCAGGCAGAATCCTAGTAAATCTCCTCTGCACCCCCTCCACTGCAATCACATCCTTCCTATAATACGACGATCAGAACAGCACGCAATACTTCAGCTGTGGCCTAACCAATATACAATTTAAGCATAATCTCCCTGCTCTTGTATTCTATGCCTCGGCCAATAAAGGCAAGCATTCCTTATGACTTCTTAATCACCTTATCCACCTGACTTGCTACTTTCAGGGATCTGTGGACAAGCGTTCCAAGGTCCCTTTCTTCATCTACGCTTCTAAGTGGCATACTATTTAATGTGTATACCCTTTCCTTATTAGCCCTCCCCAAGTGCATTACCTCACATTTCTCTGAATTAAATTCCATTTGCTACTGCTCTGCTCACCTGACCAGTAGATTGAAATCCTCCTGCAGTCCATGACTTTCCTCTTCAATTTTAGTGTCATCTGTAAACTTCTTAATCATACTCCTATTATTCAAATCTAGATCATTGATGTATACCACAAAAAGCAAGGGACCCAGTACTGAGCCCTGCAGAACTCAATTGGAAATATCTTTCCAGTCACAAAAAAATCCATCCACCATTACCCTTTGTTTGCTTCCTACCTCTAAGCCAATTTTTGATCCAACTTGCCACTTTGCCCTGGATCCCATGGGCTTTAACCTTCGTGACCAGTCTACCATGTGGGACTTTATCAAAAGCTTTGCTAAAGTCCATATACACTACATCGTATGCATTACCCTCACTGACCCTCCTGGTTAGCTCAAAAAATTTAATCAAGTTAGTCAAACACGATCTTCCCTTAACAAATCCGTGCTAAATGTCCCTAATTAATCCTTGCCTTTCCAAATGTAGATTTATCCTGTCTTTCAGGAATTTTTCCAATAATTTTCTCACCACTGAGGTTAGGCTGACAGACCTGTAATTACTTGGCCTATCCCTTTCTCCCTTCTTAAACAAGGGTACCACATTAGCAGTCCTCCAGTCCCCTGGCACCATGCTTAAATCCAAAGAGTAATGATGGTCAAGGCCTCTGCTATTTCCTCTTTTACTTTGTTCAACAGCCTGGGATGCATTTCATCCGGGCCTATGGACTTATCTTCTTTCAAAGCTGCTAAACCCCTTAATACCTCCTCTCTCATGTTTATTTCATCCAGAATTTCACACTTCTCCTTGATAGCAGTATCTGCATTGCCCCTTTTCTTTGTGCAAACAGACACAAAGTATTCATTAAGAAGCATACCATAATCTTCCGCCTCCACACAAAGATTACCCTCATGGTCTCTAATAGGCCCTTTCTTTCTTTAGTTATCCTCTTGCTCTTAATACATTTATAGAACTTCTTTGGGTTTTCCTTAATTTTACTAGCCAAGAATTTTTCGTGCTCTTAGCATTCCTAATATCCTTTTTAATTTTATCACTTAACTTTCTATATTTCTCTAAAGATTCTACAGTATTTAGCCATCGGATTATGACATAAGCTTCCCTTTTTTTCTTTATCCTCCCCTGTAAGTCCGAGACATCTGGGGGTTCTGGAATTGTTATTCCCACCCTTTTTCTTTAAGGGCACATGTTTGGCCTGAGTCCTCCGGATCTCCTCCTTGAATGCCTCCCACTGTTCCGACACTGATTTACCTTCAAGTAGCTGTTTCCAGTTCACTGTGGTCAAATCACTCAACTTAGCAAAGTTAGCTTTTCCCCAATTTGGGACTCTCATTCCTGGTCTATCCTTGTCCTTATCCATAACTAACTTGAATCTGACTGAATTATGGTCACTGGCACCCTAATTCTCTCCCATTAATACCCCTTCCACCTGCCCAGCTTCATTCCCCAAAACTAAATCCAAAACCGCCCCCTCTCGTGTTGGGCTTGTTACATACTGACTCAAAAGGTTCTCTCGAATGCATTTTAAGAATTCCGCACCCTCTATACCCTTCACACTATATTTGTCCCCATCAATATTAGGATAGTGAAAATCCCCAACTATTACTGCCCTATGGTTTTTGGACTTCACAGAAATTTGCCTACATATTTGTTCCTCTATCTCCTTCCCATTGTTTGGGGGTCGATAATAAATGTCCAGCAGTGTGATCGCCCCTTTTTTATTTTTCAATTTGACCCATATGGCCTCATTTGATGATCCCTTTAACAGATCATCCCTCCTCACAGCTCTAATAGTTTCTTTAATCAATACCGCAACCCCCCCACCTTTTTACCCCTCTCTCTGCTTCTCTCAAAATCCTGCAACCAGGAATATTGAGCTGCCATATATAATTATTTTTTATTCACATGCCTGAATATTTCCCTTAACTGAAGTCTAATTAACAAAGTGCTTCAGTTATGTTGTATCATGCAGTAAGACTTGTCATCATTAGACACCTAGGGCTAGAGATTCGGCAATTTTGCAACCGGGGTTTTGGTGCTATTTCACTCTTTTTGGCAAAAACCAAGTCGGCGGAAAATCTGGTGTCGTTTTCCGGTAGCGCTTTCCACGTACCGCTGGGCAGAGGAACGCCGCCGCGCAAGACCCGAAATAGCATTTGCCAAAAATGTGTTTCTCCCTGCACCCCGTATTCTGCGCTGAAAATATGACAAGGAAAAACCTGTCGTAGCAGCCCTGCCAGCAGTGGCAAGTATGAAGACCTGCAAAAAGGGAAGTTAAAGTTTTTATATTTTAATTATTTTTCAGCGATTCGATAGTTAAGTGTCTTGTAAATGTTTTATGAATATTTTTTCCCCCATTTTTTTGAGTGTTTTTCCTCCCTCCCAAGGCCCAACTTGCAGCGGTATCAGACTAAAGTTGGCAAGGATCGCAGTTTGCGGCGCGAACCCTCGTGCAATACCAATTTTTACCTCTGCGCAAATTAGAGGTTGAATTTCCAGCCCGACGGCGATAATTTTGGAAAAAAAAAAGTTTTCGCTGAGAAATGAATTTCTAGCCCCTCGATTTTAGCTCTAGGTGGATCTCAGGTGATCAATAGCAGGAGCACTTGCGCAGACCAGCCAAAGTCCTTGGGGAGAGGTTTGCGCCATTTTGAGGGCTGGTCTTCATTTGCATAATGCCGGTGAGTTCCACTCATGCTCCTCCTAACAAAAATGTTAGAAAAAGACAAAACTGTAACTGATTTTGCAGCATTACATTTAGTTGCCCAATGGGTGCAACATTATACCCATTGGACCTCATAATTGCTGTGTACTTTGTCTATGTAAATCATAGGACCCTGATTAGCGTATTGGAATGAGGCTCCTGCCTGAAACAGGCTATCCATGTGGAGGAATATACAAGTCGCTGGAGAAATATCACCAACGATGTCTCTGCAAGATCCTACAAATCCCCGGGAGGACAGGCGCACCAACATCAGCGTCCTCATTCAGGCCAACATCCCCAGCATTGAAGCACTGATCTTACTCGATCAGCTCTGCTGGGCAGGCCACATAGTCTGCATGCCAGACAGGAGACTCCTAAAGCAAGTGCTCTACTCGGAGCTCCTTCATGGCAAATGAGCCAAAGATGGGCAGCGGAAACGCTACAAGGACACCCTCAAAGCCTCCCTGATAAAGTGCAACATCCCCATTGACAGACAGCTGGGAGTCCCTGGTCCAAGACCGCCCTAAGTAGAGGAAGTGCATCCGGGAGGGCGCTGAGCACCTAGAGTCTCAACGCCGAGAGCATGCAGAAATCAAGCGCAGACAGCGGAAAGAGCGTGCGGCAAACCAGTCCCACCCACCCCTTCCCTCAACGACTATCTGCCCCACCTGAGAGAGAGTCTGTGGCTCTCGTATTGGACTGTTCAGCCACCAAAGAACTCACTTCAGGAGTGGAAGCAAGTCTTCCTCGATTCCAAGGGACTGCCTATGATCCATGTGGAGGCCCCCCAAGAAAATGGCGGCAGGTGGGACTAGGATAGCAAGTGCAGTACCATGATTTTTTGGGCCGCTACATCCTGTTCCTACCTGGAGAACTAAAAATTGACCTGCGACTCTCATCCTTTCCCTTTGGGAAATAAAACAAAACAGCTACCTCCACTGCTTCAAACACCTTCTTTACTATAGCCCATGTAATTCTCAATTGTGAGTTGTATTTCAAAAGTTTTGCACATTGGACAAATAGTATGGCTGCGATTTCTCCACAAGGGGTCGGGATCCATCTGGTCGAGCGTGGTCAGTGCTTCGATGCTGGGGATGTTGTCCTGATCGAGAACATTGACGTTGGTGCATCTATCCTCCCGGGGGTTTGCAGGATCTTGCAGAGACAGTGTTGGTGGTATTTCTCCAGCGATTAGAGGTGTCTTCTGTACAATGTAGTCAACAGATTGACTGGCTGCATCAACCTCCAGGCTAGTTGTACAATGTCATGCCACTGATAATGTAATTATTCCACTGGTACAAATTAGTCTGCAGTCTGTTCACTGCCCAAAGTCCTGAAGGTAATCAATGTCCTTGGCTATGTCTGGGAATGGGCAGGTTGAGGGTCCAGTTCCTATTCACTGAACTTAAAAGTGTCTCTTTGCTCCTTCAGGTCATTCACTGTGTTCTGCATCTTTGTAAGAGGTTTCTCCTTGGAACTTACTTCCCTGGAGGTGGCTTTTTCCACAGACCGACTTCTGCTCTTTCTCACGCTTCTTGAACATTGGCACCTGGGAAAAATTGAATCCCATGTCATTCTCAGAAATCACTATGGGTTCATCTCCAGAGAATGCAGCTGCAACTGCGAATGTAATTAATTCATCTGTGAAGATAGAAATAAATACAGTACAAGTCTTAGCAGACCATTGTCAGTGAATCTATCCACATTCACAAGGATTACTGAATAAAAATGTAAACTATATTATATTCAGTTTTGTCGGAGACCCATAATGTCCTCCTGGTGTTTAATAATATTAGTAAAGAATTCATCAATTTCATCTGACATATCATTTGGTGATGAAATTATAGCTGGTAGTTAAGTGCATAAATGAGAACGATAACTTGCCTGTGGATTAATTACTTGGGAATTTTTATCCAAATTCCACAGGATGATGCGCCTCATGGTTCTTAATAAA
This sequence comes from Pristiophorus japonicus, assembly GCF_044704955.1. NCBI lineage: Eukaryota > Metazoa > Chordata > Chondrichthyes > Pristiophoridae > Pristiophorus > Pristiophorus japonicus. The sequence goes on from NC_091989.1 coordinate 157,065,446, forward strand.
AAAAACGAAGAGTCGTCGTATCATGTCAAAATGCCTCAAAAACGTCAATGAATTTGGACTGTAATGATTATTATATAGGTAAACTCAGCAACTGTGCAGCAGCAACAGCATTCCACAAACAGCACTGAGATGAATGATCAGTAAATGTGTTTTTTTTTTGGTATTCAGGGACACGGAGGAATTTCCTGTTCTTTTAATAGTGCGAAGGGATACTTAACAAACTTAAAATAGCCAAGACAGGTTTTTGGTTTAATATTTTCAGTGAAGAACAGCATCTCCAATAATACAGCACTCCCCGAGGACTGCAATAGATTATCAGCTTAGATAATACACTAAAGTCCTGATGTGGGGCTCCAACCCACAACTTTTTGACTCAAAAGGTGACAATGCTACCGGGTGATCTGAACAGATAGTAGACTGAGTAGACTGAATTTTCTGAATGGATCAGCCCAAAGCTAGATAATTATATGAGGGAGAAAGGAATAGAAGGATATGTTGATAAGGGGAGATGAAGTAAGTAGAGTAGGAGACTGGTGTGGAGCATAGGGTTGTGCAGGAATGCTCCACGTTACATCGATGGGTCACTACCAGCCACTAGGTGGCTACTGCTCACCCCCCACCTCCCGATCGCAATTTTGACCTCCCTCTCAATTGCCACCCTCTCCAAATCAACCCCCTTCCCAGTCACCCCCTCCTGTTCAGCCCCCTTTCCTGTTCTAATGTAAGTGAGACCCAAGGCCCAGTATCCATTCCGGTGCACACTTGATTTCCATGCCAAGACTACTTCCTTGAAATTAAAACATACACAACATTGTGTTATTGCCATTAATATATAAATATACAAGCACCCTCTGTACTTCCCTTGTACCTGTGGATAAGTTGATATTAACACGTAAGCAGCAGGTAACCCCTGCTTGTAAGATAGTACGTTTGTAAGCTCAATGGTCAGGGGGAAAAAAACTCACCATGTACCATTCTACATGTTATCATTGTTATGACAACAGTAATGTAGGTGTGAAGACCACTATTACAATCAGAAAATGTCAAGTCGTGGACGAGATATGTTCATCTATTAAAATTGTTAAACTTTTCATTAATTAAAAAGGTCCTTGTCAGCTTTCAAAGTGCCTATAACATTTCAAAGTGATAACATTGTATAACATTTACCAAAAAATAAGCACAATTTAAAGATGAACTATTATATAGAGGAATTAACCAAACATATAATATATACAAGATGATGAATGTGTGTGTCTCACTGCAATGAAATGTATCCTATTAAAGTACTGTCTTTATGAAAAAAATGTTCAGCAAACGTTTCTGTGCCTTTACCAAATACTGTGACAAGATGATACAAATTGTGCAAAAATGTATCAGTGAGTTGCAGAAAGGTTATTGTCAGGGATGTATGCAAGACTGGTCTCCGAAATAGAGATTTATATTGAGTTATTCATTATCCAGGCTTACGCATGAAAAATGGTCACTTGGGGACAGAACTTGGAACCATTGCCCAGCAATATGTTAATTCCTTCAGAATAGGAGAGGATTTAGAATTGGTGCTAAAAATGGACACGAAAAAGAACAAAGCTATTATTTGAATTGTGCGTTCATTTCTGATTTTCCCTGATACCGCATATTGCAGGAGGGTTAGTAAATCATTCACTGTATCACATACTCCAGATCTTTGAGTGAAAAGGACAGCGCCTCGCTGTCTACTTCCCTCCAGCACACTCTTGATTTTCAAAATTGACCAAAAAAGTAAAATATATACTACTTTCGCCAAGAATAATTTAACGCTCAATGTTTGAACCAATTTACGATTCACAAAGGCTTGTTACACAACTTGAAATATGTATCAAACCATGTTACATCAAGTTGCCCAGATGTTATATAGAACATGTAGTAACAGTTAAACATTGAGCTCAATTTTCTCCAGTGTTTTGTGCCGTTTTTTTTGGAGCGCCGCTTTTTTTGGCATAAGTTAAAAAATTTAAAGCTTCCCCAAGGAATGTGCATCATTGTAACTCAGTTAGTTACGATTTTTTTAGGTTGTTTTTTTTTGCATAACCTGATGTCTGTGCCAGTTTGTCAATTATGGAAGTTTGCCCCCAAAAAATGTCTCCTAGGTCGACGTATGTGACCACTCCTGAAAAACCTTCTGGTCAGTTAAGAAAAAGCAGCGCACATTGAAAAATCAGCACAGAAAGACACCATTGTTTTTCAGCCTGCGAAATTTTGAGGGAGTCAAGACGACTTAAATATTCATAATAAAGATATTTTTTAACCTTATAATGCAGTAAATGGAGGTTTGATGGAATTCTGTAAGTTTTCATATTTGTTCAACTGACCCGCCACCACCGAACATCTGCAAACAGGGCTGGAGGGTTGGAGTGTCGGCCGACAAAAATCGGTCCCGCGCCCAGACACAGGGGCTCGGCTGCAAAAGTTGCCCGGGGGCGGGAGGTGGGGGGCTGTGGAAGGCATCAGAAAACTGCACTACCCATCAAATCAAGCCCGGGTGGGTGGGGGGCTGTGGAAGGCGATCAGAAGGCATCACAAGACTGCACTATGCATCAAATGTAGCCCGGGGAGGGGGGGGTGGGGGGGGGGGGGGTTGCTTTGGAAGATGATCAGAAGGCATCAAGACTGCACTACGCATCAAATGTAGCCCGGGGAGGGGAGAGGGTTCCCGATCAGTGAGCCTGCTCAGACCTGGGTGTGTGAGACCTGTGGGGAGAGAGAGAACAAAGAACCTTGTCCTACCTGCCTGCCGTTTTGAGCTTCCTGCAAAAGGTACAATTTAATCATGGGGACAATACTGACAATGCCATACCTTGTGCAAGCCTTTTGCATGATGGTGCTGTGGAGGAGACAATTGATTCTACGTCATCGCATGAGGGACCTCAGAGCCCGTAGGGTGATGGGCAGGAGGCCTTACCCACGTTGGGTATATCAAGACAGGTTGTACCAACACCTGAGTGATGCAGACTATCAGAAGGCTGCATTTTTGCAAGAAGTTGTAATTGAGATCTGCGAGTTGGTAAAAGCAGACCTGCAACCTAGAAGCATCAGGAGGACTGCTTTGTCAGATGAAGTGAAGGTTACAGCTGCACTTTCATTCTATGCATCTGGATCATTCCAAGCTACAACTGGGGATGTGTGCATCATTTCTCAACAAGCAACACGTCGGCATTCGGCAGGTGACTGCTGCACTATATGCCAGGAGAAATGACTATTACATAAAGTTCTCCATGACCGCCCAGGCAATGCTTGAAAGGGCTGTGGGCTTCTCCAGGATTGCTGGCTTCCCAAATGTACAGGGCTGCATTGATTGTACCCACATCACCTTGTGAGCACCTTTGGAGGATTCCAAGATGTACTGGAACAGAAAAGGCTTCCACTCCATTAATGTGCAACTCGTGTTTGACAACATGCATCACATCATGTCAGTTGATGCAAGATACCCTGGGAGCACCCATGATGTGTTCATCCTAAGCAAGAGCGTTATATCTGCCATGTTTCAGCAGCAGCCAGAAGGGCAGAGCTGGCTACTGGGAGACAAAGAGTACGGCCTCGCCACCTGGCTCATGACACCCCTACGCGTAACCCAGACGGAAGCTGACCAGGAATACAACATGTCACACATTGCGACGGCAGCATAATAGAGAGGATCATTGGCATCTTGAAACAGCATTTCCGATGCCTGGACTATTCTGTAGGCTACTTGCTATACTCCCCCGAGATTGTCAGTCAGGTCACTGTTGTGTGCTACATACTGCATAACTTAGCCATCATGAGGCAGCAGCAGATGGTAGTAGTAGACCCACCTGAGGTAAGAGTGGCTGATGATAATGATGATGAGGAAGATGTAGATGATGAGGAGGACGACGACGATGAGGAAGCCATGCAACTACCTGAACCTATAGCATGATGGCAGACCGTCATGCCCCTTTAACGATTGCTCGAGCCTTGTGCCAGCAGCTCATCCATGAACACTTTGCTGCCTGAAGGCTCAGCAGCAACTATTCCACATGGACCATGTTTACTGTTTGGACCTGTTCCATAATGTTGTGTTAATGGAACAAATGATAGAAATGATTCAGTTATAATTTAAAATATATTTTATTCAAAAGTTTAATATTTATTTGTACTTAACTTAATAAACATTTTCTTGTATCAAACTTTAAAGTTTTCACTTATTAGTTAAAACTTTATCAGTTACTAACTTTTAAACTTGTAAATTGACATAACTTACAAAATACTTTTAATTTGAGAACAGTTACAACAGTAACAATAACAACAACAACAACAGCAAAGAAAGGCTGCACCCATTTCTCCTCCACCTTATTCTAAGACCGCCCGCTGCACTTGGTCTTGTTGACTCCACCCCTGCCCGCAGGTGGGGGCACAGCGTTTCTCAGGTTGGTACCAAGCTTATTCTTTCGAACATCTCGGGTAATGCGCACTTCTTGATGGGGGATGGGGGAGCAGGTGGTAATGTGGAAGGCCCGGCTTGGGCCTCTTCAGAGGCTGGTCTGGGGATTGGAGTGGGAGTGGCAGTTGATTCTGTCAATGGGCGCGGGGTCTGGGCGTGTTCCCTTATTGCACCAGCTAACTCAGACATTCCCTCCCTCATGTGTCCTGACAGTGTCTCAACTACCTGCAACATTCTCTCCCTCAGATTTGCCGACAGTGTACCAGCTACCTGTGACCTGCACTCCCTCATGTTGAGCAACAGTGTGTCAACAGCCTGCAATATTCCCTCCCTCATGTTCACTGAGTGTTTGAACTACCTGCGATATTCCCATTCCTCATGTTCCTGGACAGCGTTCCCATTTCTCGAGAGAGTGTTGTTACTTCTCCCGATACCTCATCATCCACCCCACTGATGGTGTCCAGGAGTGATCGCGTAAGGTCAATGCTCTCCACACTTATTGCCATCATCTGAATCACATCTGTTAGGGCCTGCACCTCAGGAGAGCGCGGTTCAGCTCTCCTTCCCCTCCTCACCCTGGGTGTGGCTCACAGCATCCCACTGGGACCCGCAGCTTCTGACAGTGGGGCCCTGGGTGTGCCTCACTGCAACCCACTGGAATCCCCAGCTTCGGACGGTGGGAAACCATGGAATATCCCACCAAGACTCAAACCACTACTCAGGGAAGGGGCTAGCAACACCACCTCCTCTAAGTGAGTACAAGTGAGGACTTCATCGATCTCCTCCTCCTCCTCACATTCTTGGTCTGGAAGGTGGGATTGGAAGATGTTCTCCTCTTCAGGCTCGTCCTCGTCTGAATCTTCTTCTGCATCATCAGAGTTGGCTTCAAGTTCTGCAAAATATAACAGAACAGACAAATGGTCAGCAGCAGAGGAGGAGGGGGCAGGGTGGGTGGCATGAGTAGGCTCACACAGCGCAGGCAGCAGGCTGATTTGAAGGACCAAGATGCATGATAGCACATTGCATCAACTGAAGCATAGCTGAGGGAGACATTCCCATGAACTGAAACATAGCTAGCCCACGCAGTACTTAACATTTAGGAAAGCCAGACTGGAATTTTCAGGACTTAACCTCTCCCTCGAGTGTGGGCCCAGCTTGTGCAGTGGTGGTTACTTTTCTCCAGGCAAGACCCATCAATGCAGCGACCTTCTCTTCCAAGGGTGTCAGTAGCTGCAGATTTGCTGGGCTTCCTCCTGTTCGAGTTCTTTCCCGTTTGTTGTGTGCCACTTTCCTCTGCAATTATGAAAATATTACTTTTCAGAGAGGGTGTCTTTCTGCTGGATGGGACATATACAGATGGTCACATTTACAATTGCAATTCCATTGAAAAATGAAAATAGTTCTTACACTAACTACTTGACCAAGGTCCTGCCACTTCTTTTTGCACTGGTCTCCAGACCTCGGGCTGGTCATCATTGCACAGTAATCTTACATAGAAAATAGATGCAGGAGTAGGCCATTCGGCCCTTCTAGCCTGCACCGCCATTCAATGAGTTCATGGCTGAACATGCAACTTCAGTACCCCATTCCTGCTTTCTCACCATACTCCTTGATCCCCCTAGTAGTAAGGACTACATCGAACTCCTTTTTGAATATATTTAGTGAATTGGCCTCAACAAATTTCTGTGGTAGAGAATTCCACAGGTTCACCACTCTCTGGGTGAAGAAGTTTCTCCTCATCTCGGTCCTAAATGGCTTACCCCTTATCCTTAGACTGTGACCCCTGGTTCTGGACTTCCCCAACATTGGGAACATTCTTTCTGCATCTAACCTGTTTGAACCCATCAGAATTTTAAACGTTTCTATGAGGTCCCCTCTCATTCTTCTGAACTCCAGTGAATACAAGCCCAGTTGATCCAGTCTTTCTTGATAGTTCAGTCCCGCCATCCCGGGAATCAGTCTGGTGAACCTTCGCTGCACTCCCTCAATAGCAAGAATGTCCTTCCTCAGGTTAGGAGACCAAAACTGTACACAATACTCCAGGTGTGGCCTCACCAAGGCCCTGTACAACTGTAGCAACACCTCCCTGCCCCTGTACTCAAATCCCCTCGCTATGAAGGCCAACATGCCATTTGCTTTCTTAACCGCCTGCTGTACCTGCATGCCAACCTTCAATGACTGATGTATCATGACACCCAGGTCTCGTTGCACCTCCCCGTTTCCTAATCTGTCACCATTCAGATAATAGTCTGTCTCTGTTTTTAACCACCAAAGTGGATAACCTCACATTTATCCACATTATACTTCATCTGCCATGCATTTGCCCACTCGCCTAACCTATCCAAGTCGCTCTGCAGCCTCATAGCATCCTCCTCGCAGCTCACACTGCCACCCAACTTAGTGTCATCCGCAAATTTGGAGATACTACATTTAATCCCCTCGTCTAAATCATTAATGTACAGTGTAAACAGCTGGGGCCCCAGCACAGAACTTTGCGGTACCCCACTAGTCACTGCCTGCCATTCTGAAAAGTACCCATTTACTCCTACTCTTTGCTTCCTGGCTGACAACCAGTTCTCAATCCATGTCAGCACACTACCCCCAATCGATGTGCTTTAACTTTGCACATTAATCTCTTGTGTGGGACCTTGTCGAAAGCCTTCTGAAAGTCCAAATATACCACATCAACTGGTTCTCCCTTGTCCACTCTACTGGAAACATCCTCAAAAAATTCCAGAAGATTTGTCAAGCATGATTTCCCTTTCACAAATCCATGCTGACTTGGACCTATCATGTCACCTCTTTCCAAATGCGCTGCTATGACATCCTTAATAATTGATTCCATCATTTTACCCACTACCGATGTCAGGCTGACCGGTCTATAATTCCCTGTTTTCTCTCTCCCTCCTTTTTTAAAAAGTGGGGTTACATTGGCTACCCTCCACTCGATAGGAACTGATCCAGAGTCAATGGAATGTTGGAAAATGACTGTCAATGCATCCGCTATTTCCAAGGCCACCTCCTTAAGTACTCTGGGATGCAGTCCATCAGGCCCTGGGGATTTATCGGCCTTCAATCCCATCAATTTCCCCAACACAATTTCCCGACTAATAAGGATTTCCCACAGTTCCTCCTCCTTACTAGACCCTCTGACTCCTTTTATATCCGTAAGGTTGTTAGTGTCCTCCTTAGTGAATACCAAACCAAAGTACTTGTTCAATTGGTCCGCCATTTCTTTGTTCCCTGTTATGACTTCCCCTGATTCTGACTGCAGGGGACCTACGTTTGTCTTTACTAACCTTTTTCTCTTTACATAATCTATAGAAACTTTTGCAATCCGTCTTAATGTTCTCTGCAAGCTTCTTCTCGTACTCCATTTTCCCTGCCCTAATCAAACCCTTTGTCCTCCTCTGCTGAGTTCTAAATTTCTCCCAGTCCCCGGGTTCGCTGCTATTTCTGGCCAATTTGTATGCCACTTCCTTGGCTTTAATACTATCCCTGATTTCCCTTGATAGCCACGGTTGAGCCACCTTCCCTTTTTTATTTTTACGCCAGACAGGAATGTACAATTGTTGTAGTTCATCCATGCGGTCTCTAAATGTCTGCCATTGCCCATCCACAGTCAACCCCTTAAGTATCATTCGCCAATCTATCCTGGCCAATTCACGCCTCATACCTTCAAAGTTACCCTTCTTTAAGTTCTGGACCATGGTCTCTGAATTAACTGTTTCATTCTCCATCCTAATGCAGAATTCCACCATATTATGGTCACTCTTCCCCAAGGGGCCTCGCACAACGAGATTGCTAATTAATCCTCTCTCATTACACAACACCCAGTCTAAGATGGCCTCCCCCCTAGTTGGTTCCTCGACATATTGGTTGAGAAAACCATCCCTTATGCACTCCAGGAAATCTTCCCCCACCGTATTGCTTCCAGTTTGGTTAGCCCAATCTATGTGCATATTAAAAAGTCACCCATTATAACTGCTGCACCTTTATTGCATACACCCCTAATTTCCTGTTTGATGCCCTCCCCATCACTACTACTGTTTGGAGATCTGTACACAACTCCCACTGACGTTTTTTGCCCTTTGGTGTTCTGCAGCTCGACCCATATAGATTCCACATCATCCAAGCTAATGTCATTCCTAACTATTGCATTAATCTCCTCTTTAACCAGCAATGCTACCCCACCTCCTTTTCCTTTTATTCTATCCTTCCTGAATGATGAGTTCCCAGCCCTGATCATCCTGGAGCCACGTCTCCGTAATCCCAATCACATCATATTTGTTAACATCTATTTGCACAGTTAATTCATCCACCTTATTGCGGATACTCCTTGCATTAAGACACAAAGCCTTCAGGCTTGTTCTTTTAGAATTTTGCTGTACAGTGGCCCTTTTTGTTCTTTGCCTTGGGTTTCTCTGCCCTCCACGTTTCCTCATCTCCTTTCTGTCTTTTGCTTTTGTCTCCTTTTTGTTTCCCTCTGTCTCCCTGCATTGGTTCCCATCCCCCTGCCATATTAGTTTAACTCCTCCCCAACAGCACTAGCAAACACTCCCCCTAGGACATTGGTTCCGGTCCTGCCCAGGTGCAGACCGTCCGGTTTGTACTGGTCCCACCTCCCCCAGAACCGGTTCCAATGCCCCAGGAATTTGAATCCCTCCCTGCTGAAGCCATGTATTCATCTGCGCTATCCTGCGATTCCTATTCTGGCTAGTACGTGGCACTGGTAGCAATCCCGAGATTACTACTTTTGAGGTTCTACTTTTTAAATTTAGCTCCTAGCTCCTTAAATTCGTTTCGTAGGACCTCATCCCTTTTTTTAAACCTATGTCGTTGGTACCAATGTGCACCACGACAACTGGCTGTTCTCCCTCCCTTTTTAGAATGTCTTGCACCTGCTCAGAGACATCCTTGACCCTTGCACCAGGGAGGCAACATACCATCCTGGAGTCTCGGTTGCGGCCGCAGAAACGCCTATCTATTCCCCTTACAATTGAATCCCCTATCACTATCGCTCTCCCACTCTTTTTCCTGCCCTCCTGTGCAACAGAGCCAGCCACGGTGCCATGAACTTGGCTGCTGCTGCCCTCCCCTGATGAGTCATCCCCCTCAACAGTACTCAAAGCAGTGTATCTGTTTTGCAGGGGGATGACCACAGGGGACCCCTACACTACCTTCCTTGCACTGCTCTTCCTGCTGGCCTTCCATTCCCTAGCTGGCTATTCACCCTTTACCTGCGGTACGACCAACTCACTACACGTGCTACTCACGTCATTCTCAGAATCGTGGATGCTCCAGAGTGAATCCACCCTCGGCTCCAACTCCGCAACACGGTCCGTCAGGAGCGGGAGGCGGATACACTTCCCGCACACGTAGTCGTCAGGGACACTGGAGTCGTCCCTGAGTTCCCACATGGTACAGGAGGAGCATAACATGTGACCGAGCTGCCTTGCCATGATTTAACCCTTAGATAGGCGGCAACAACAATGCTAAAGTTTACTCACTGTTATAGAAGAGAAGAAAAAAAAAAGAAAAACTACTCACCAATCACCAGCCAATCACTTACCCCCTTGGCTGTGACGTCACCTTTGTTTCTTTCTACTTCTTCTTTGCCTTCTCCCTGTAGCTGCACAAGCACGCCTCTCCAACGAACTCCCGACGCCTCTCCACGCACCTCTCGCCGACGCTGGGCCCCGGACTCCCTGCTGTGCCTTTATAGGCCTCACCAATGAACTCCCGACGCCTCTCGCCGATGCAAGTTGGTTCCAGCATTTCTTCATTTCTTTGGTGGAACTTTTGTGTGACCTCTGCTGGTGTCCAGCTCCTGTCATCTGGCCTCAATCACAGTAACTAGTGCCTCCACTTCATCCTGTAAGAAATTCTTGGTCCCTGCGCTGTGTTGCATCTTACGTTGCAGCTCCAATTTTTCCAATGAAAATTAAAGTTCTCACACACAACTGACTCTTTAAAAATGGCCGATTACAGACCGGGAGCTGTATTGCACATGCACGCCCGTAGGAATCACGTCAAAAACGTCTTTTTTTTTGCGCATGCACAGAAGGGGCGGCATTGTTTTTTCGGCGCAGACAGTAGGCTCCACCCCCCACCGCCCCGCCCCAGCCCGAGGCTACAGGACTGGTGCGGCACAACTTTGAAAAATAGAGTAGGGAAACTTAGCACATTTATTTTTGGAGTAGTTCTGGCCTAGAAAAACAGACGTAACTCTGGCAATATGCCAAAAAATGACTTTGGACAAAATTGAGCCCATACTGTCGCTAATCTGCATGGAGAAAATGCTTAAAGTATGTAGGAGGAGAGTTTTATAAACTACACCACATTCTTCCAGGGGTTAAGTTTGAACACATTTGCAATCACTCTGATGAACTTAAAAGCAAATATTTGGCACTATCTCCTGTTCTACTTTCAAATTGTACAGTTTAGCTAGATGTACTCAGAGGTATATGAAACTCAGTCTTTCTTCTGTTTGCCCCCGATATCAGATCCTTCACAACATCCTGTATATAAGTTGGCTAAACAGCAGAAAAACTATATTTCATGGTGACCTTAAACTAGTTGTCTAATTTGTTTTTGTGGATTATTGTGGTGTGTATATGTAGCAGACACTAATCTATATGACCAGAATTTTTAAAATTGTTTTTCTGGACAGTGTCACCTCAGGGATTGTCTACTGGGGTTTTACTTTCATGTATTAATGATTTATTGGGGGAGAAATTCCAGCCTCCCGTGTCCGTACTGAGAGTCTACGGACCCGGGAAGACATCGTAAAAACCGGTTTTCAGCGCACAATGTGCATGCGCTGAAAACCGGCTTTTCCCATTTGTTAAACTGGAACCATATCTTGCCCAGCAAATGTCCTCAAAACTCTTACACCTAATAAAAGCAGGCACATATCCTACTTTTACAGGCGTAAGAGTTTTAGAATAGACAAAAACATTTTAAAATAAAATTAAAACACATTTTATTGTTAAAAACCTTCCCCACTATGGTAAGTTTGTTTTAAACCATAATTTAAAAAACTTAAAAAAATCTGAAAATACATAAATAACTAATTTAAATTAATAAGTGTGCATATTTTTCTTTTTTTTTTAATTATTGGTTGTGTGTGTTTTGGGGCTGTTTCTTGGAGTTCCCATTATGAATGAGAACATACTATACCTGATTGGCTGGCCAGAGCCATGCGACTCCAGCTCCAGGCCCGCGCATGTTCCGACGTGCACGCACTGCGATGCGCAGTCAGAGGAGGCCTCAGGACCAGGAACTTGCATGGGTGCAGCAGGATAAGGTAAGTGCGCATTTAAAAATCGCCTGCGGGAAGCAGCCGACTGGGATTTCTGGGCCAATGTATTGGTGCACTGTACTTCAAGACCATTCTGGTACAGTATTTGAAATTCTTAATCTATCTTTAGTTTTCTTTTAAAGATCAGCTGCACTTCCAATTATTAGTGACTGGGGGCACATGATTGACCAGTGAAAAATCAAAGTATACAATGGAGTATACAATGCTTCATCTGTGCAAATTGCAGCTTCAAACTGTGTTTCATAATGCTTTTTTAAAAATTCTCTAAAGTTTTTATTAAGTCTCTCACTCTATTATAAACAGAAAATGCTGGAAGTAGTCAGAAGGTCAGGCAGTAACTCGAGAGAGAAACAGAGCTAATGTTTCAGGTGAGTGACCTTTCGTCAGAACTGGAAAATATTACATATGTAGCACGGTTTAAGCAAGCAGAGGCAGGGAAAGGTGGGGGAGGGAAGACAAGAACGAAAAACAAGATGTGTGATCGGCAGGAATGATTAAATTACAAAACGGGTGACCGTGGTAGGTTATAAGTTGCACCCAGGACATTCTTATTGGTTCCCCGCCAGTGGATGTAGTATATTTGGATTTCTAAAAGGCATTCGATAAGGTGCCACATAAAAGGTTATTTCACAAAATAAGGGCTCATGGGATTGGAGGTAATACAGTCACATGGATAGAGGATTGGTTAATGGACAGAAAACAGAGAGTAGGTATAAACAGGTCTTTTTCAGGTTGGCAGGCTGTAAATAGTGGGGTGGCGCAAGGATCAGTGCTTGGGCCTCAGCTATTCACAATCTATAATAATGACCTAGATGAAGGGACTGAATGTAATGTATTCAAGTTTGCTGACAATACAAAGCTAGGTGGGACAGTAAACTGTGAAGAGAACACAAAGAGCCTGCGAAGGGATATAGATAAATTAAGCAAGCACAGCAGCAGGGAAAGGTGGGGGAGGGGAGGGAAGGAAAGAACAAAAATCAAGATTTTTGATTGACAGGAGTGATTAAATTACAAAACGGGTGATAGTACAAGGTGCAAGGCAAAACGGCGTGGTAATGGGCCTAGAGGAGCTTTAAATAGCAACAGTAGAATCATTACCAGCACCTGCTGTCTGAAAAAATGGGGGCGCAGTGTAAAGTCCTGTCCCCTCAGTACAGATTCACACGAGGCATGTAGTGAAGTCAAGGTCACTCTGGACCTGCACCTTTATTTCACAGCTCTGGAATGCTGCACTTGCCGGAGACCTGTCCTTATATACCTGTCTCTTGCAAGTGCACCCCTGGTGGTAAGGTATGCTGGTGGTTACAGGTCATATCTTATTACAGTCATGTATAGCATGTTAGGATACAGTTATATATAATAATGTAAGGTGCATGACACGCAGATTATGATCTGAAATTGTTGAACTCTATGCTGAGTCCGGAAGGCTGTAAAGTGCCTAATCGAAAGATGAGGTGCTGTTATATGGATCTTTTGACTAGGCACTTTTGCATCACTCTTGATTACTTTGTGAGCTCACATCACAAATGAAAACATAAATAACAAAAGCCTATTCACATAGTGGCTGCAATCATATTCTGTGTTGTATCTCAGGCCTCACTTTTGTCATTATCTTTCCACAGAGCTTCTGGCTAGACTAACATGGAACCCTTTAGAAAGATAATGAGAAAATATTTATTTTATAGCTTACTGAAAAATAATTTAAGTGCTTCACTAATCAAACTGGTGCAACTGCAGGCTAATATTGGCCACTGCAGACGTACTGGTGAACATGATTCAGATTGAAATAAAATGTATCTTTGTTTTGCACCATTTACAAAATCTTGCTGGATGTTTTCTGCCGCCGTGATAAATGGCAGACAAGCAGCTGATGTAGTAATCTTTTTAAAGATATTCTCATTAATATTATTTGGAATTTACATCATGGTGGTCTGGTAGGGGAAAGCATATATCCAGGTCTAGTTCCCACAAAATATTCTTATAGAAATTCCGTGTTATTTGCAATTTAGATGTGCAAGAGGTGAACAGCTTGCGTGTTCTCTGGTAATCTAATTTGGACATTAACCTGGGTTATCAGGATAAGCATTGCTCTTTACAGATATTATTGACCATTAGGCAAGACTGATCTACTACAATCATCTCCCCAGCACACCCCACCCCAAGAAAAGATGCATGTTTTTTTGTTTACTGGGATAGGAAATGTGAATGATCCCTTTACACAGTTACACCACCAAAGACATGACTTTTTTTTAATATATCTAGGTTATAATTTGCACCCAGACATTCTTATTGGTCCCCTCCCTTTGCCCCCCACCAATGGATGTAGTATATTTGGATTTCCAAAAGGCATTCGATAAGGTGCCACACAAAAGGTTGGTTCATGGGGTTGGGGGGTAATATAGTAGCATGGATAGAGGATTGGTTAATGGACAGAAAACAGAGAGTAGGGATAAATGGGTCTTTTTCAGGTTGGCAAGCTGTAACTGGTGGGGTGCCGCAAGGATCAGTATTAGGCCCTCATCTATTTACAATCTACATTAATGACTTAGATGAAGAGACCGAGTGTAATGTATCCAAGTTTGCTGATGATACAAAGCTAGGTGGGTCAGTCAGCTGTGAGGAGAACACAAAGAGTCTGCAAAATGGGCAGTAAGGTGGCAGATGGAATATAATGTGGGGAAATATGAGGTTATTCACTTTGGTAGGAAGAATAGAATATTTTTTAAATGGCGAGAAACTTTTAAATGTTAGTGTTCAGAGAGATTTGAGTGTCCTTGTGCAAGAAACACAAAGTTAACATGCAGGATACAGCAAGCAATTAGGAAGAGAAATGGTATGTTGTCCTTTATTGCAAGGGGGGTGGAGTATAAGAGTAAGGAAGTCTTGCTACAATTGTGCAGAACCTTGGTGAGACCACACCTGGAGTACTGTGCACAGTTTTAGTCTCCTTATCGAAGGATGTACTTGCCTTGGAGGTGGTGCAATGAAGATTCACTAGATTGATTACTGGGATGAGAGGGCTGTCTTATGATGAGAGATTGTGTAGAATGGGCCTATACTCTCTGGAGTTTAGAAGAATGAGAGGTGATCTCATTGAAACATATGAGATTCTGAAGGGGATTGACAGGGTAGATGCTGAGAGGTTGTTTCCTCTGGCTGGAGTGTCTATATCTAGGGGGCATAGACTCAGGTTAAAGGAGTAGATCATTGAAGACCGAGATGAGGAGGAATTTTCTCACTCGGAAGGCTGTGAATCTTTGGAATCAGGATGCTGAATCTGAGTATATTCAAGGCTGAGATAGATAGATTATTGAACTCTAGGGGAATCAAGTGATATAGAGATCAGGCAGGAAAGTGGAATTGAGGTCGATGATCGGCCATGAGCTTATTGAATGGAGGAGCAGGCTCGAGGGGCCTACTCCTGCTTCAATTTCTTATGTTGTTATGTTCTTACAATTCCTCATTAACCTCTCCTCTATGTCTGATTTTCTTCTCTCCTTGTTCTGCTCTCAGACTGATTCTACCATTATTTTGCTTTCGTTTCTCCCTTTGACTCTCTCTGTTCAGCCTACAGAATTGAGCACATAATCTAGGCTGACACTTCAGTGCATAACTGAGGAACATAGGAACAGGAGTAGGCCATTTATACCCTCGAGTCTATTTCATCATTCAATAAGATCATAGCTGATCTGCAACCTAACTCCATATTCCCACTTTTGCCTCATATCCATTAATATCTTAGGTTAATAAAAAAAACTTAGATTTAAAATTAACAATTGATCTCTTAATTGCTGTTTGCAGAAGAGAGTTCCAAAATCTAAGCTGCCACCCTAGTGCAGTACTAAGGGAGCGCTACACTGTTGAAGGTGCTGCCTTTTGAATGAGACATTAAAATCAAACCCCTTGTCTACCCGCTCAGGTGGACATAAAAGATTCCATGGCACTATTTTGAACAAGTGTTCTGGCCAATCACAGGCGGCCCCTTGAACGAGGATGACTTGCTTGCATGAGTTCACAGATATTTCAATGACAGACCCGATGTTCCAGTTCCAGGGGGTGGAAGATGCGTGGATTTTTTTTAACATGTGGTGACCGTTGCACATCAGCCACCACACGGGCTTGACAGAGCTAGGCCTTTATCCAGTGGCAAGGGTTAACCAGGACGACTGGAGACCTGCTCTGCTGCATGGACCTAGTGCGCACACATATCACAGTGTGGGCAGGCCCATGCTGCCCCTGGGCCCTCGGCTCTTCTGGGCCCCGTACCCTCATTCGCCACACCTCCGCCACGATCTCTCGCCGCTCCTCCGCCATGAACCTTCACCGCCCCTCCGCCACGAAAACACTCACCGCACCTCCGCCTAATCCCCCATCGCACCTCCATACCAAACATTCGCAGAACCTCTGCCACGATCACCCACCAAATCTCAAGCCACGATCCCTCATCTCTCCTCCGCCTCGATCACTCGTCGCAAGTCCACCACGACCTTCCCACTCCTCTGCTGTACCAGGGCCCCGACCGATGTTCCTGCCCACGCTCCAAACGGCAACCTGGGTCCTGATGACATCACCCAGTAGCCCACCTCGAAGCCGTCGCACATATGTGTCAGCTCACGTTGGAATCTTCAGTGGCATGCTCCAGCTCTTTTGAAGCCCCGACCTGCGGAGATGTTCTCACACAGGTCAGGGTGGCCCACTATGTCCTAGGGCCCGGCGCTCCAGCTTTTTTTGAAGCCCCGACCTGCGAAGATGTTCTCTCGCAGGTCGGGGTGGCCCACGATGGCCAATAGTTACCACTCAACCAACATCACTAAAACAGATTATCTGGTCATTATCACATTGCTGTATCCTGGATCTTGCTGTGCACTAATTGCCTCCCACATTTCCTATATTACAACAGTGACTGCACTTCAAAAGTACTGGCTGTAAAACATCCAAAAGGTGCAAAGTGACCTCCCCCTTATACCCTGGCGAGCAGGAGAGCAATACCACCACATAAGGGCAATAGGGACATATGACAATATCCTATAATACTGGGTTGACAGCCAACAAGCAATGTTCCCACTAAGCTGCGCATCTGCAGGGTATGCTCACAAGCTTTGCTATTGGAAATACCATGCATGCGCAGAAATTTAAATTGATATAAATAGAGCGCAGCTTAGAGGGAACATTGACAGCAAGGTACTCATATCCAATTGCATCTAGCCAGTCTTCCTGGTAGTGAGTTATGAGTCAGGTTAACAATGTGTTCAGATAAAAATGACATAGTTAGAGAAAAACTCAAAGCATGATTTGCTGGATGTAAAGCAGTGGAAGAAATGGGTTGTCTCATGTGCAGCCATCATGGAAAAGCGAATAATTTATATCTGTGTACATTGAATCCACCCTCATCTGCAGCCTATATCATTATATCATCAGGAAGACAAAGGTCCTCCACCAGCCTGTCCTCGCCGCACAGCACTGCCCCCCAGACATCAAGATCCACGGCTCAGCCCTGGACAACGTGGATCACTTCCTTTATCTCGGGAGCCTCCGATCAACGAGATCCAACACCGCCTCCAGTGTGCCAGTGCAGCCTTCGGCCGCCTGAGGAAAAGTGTGTTTGAAGACCAGGCCCTCAAAACCGTCACCAAGTTCATGGTCTACAGGGCCGTAGTGATACCCGTCCTCCTGTATGGCTCAGGGACGTGAACCATGTACAGTAGACACCTCAAGTCGCTGGAGAAATACCACCAACGATGTCTCCGCAAGATCCTACAAATCCCCTGGGAGGACAGACGCACCAACATTAGCATCCTCGACCAGGCCAATATCCCCAGCATTGAAGCATTGACCACACTCGATCAGCTCCGCTGGACAGGCCACATAGTTCGCATGCCAGACACAAGACTCCCAAAGCAAGCACTCTACTCGGAACTCATCCATGGCAAACGAGTCAAAGGTGGGCAGCGGAAACATTGCAAGGACACCCTCAAAGCCTCCCTGATAATGTGCGACATCCCAACTGACACCTGGGAGTCCCTGGCCAAAGACTGCCCTAAGTGGAGGAAGTGCATCTGGGAGGGCACTGAGCTCAGAGTATTGTCCCCAAGAGCATGCAGCGGAAGCAACGTGCGGCAAACCAGGCTCCCCGCCCACCCTTCCCTTCAACCACCGCCAGTCCCACCTGTGACAGAGACTGTGGTTCTCGTATTGGACTGTACAACCACCCAAGAACTCATGCTAAGAGTGGAAGCAAGTCTTCCTCGATTCCGAGGGACTGCCTATGATGATGATGATGATGATTTTGTTAAATAATTGAAGGTGAAAATTGATACAAAAGATGCAATGGCTGATTGTGAAGAGAAGGCCCAGACATTGTAACAATGGAAAAATATCTGCAGCATGGATCGGGTTACCAGAAAGCACTACCATTTGTTTACCCTGATGTTGGAGTGGTAAACTTATCACTACCATGTAATCTACACTTATCACAGATTAAAATATTTCAATTTATTATACTGCTTGCATGGGGGAAATTTGATGCCGGGTAAAAGTGTTTTTCCGACCACAACTGGCAATAATCCCAATCCTCCCTATTTGAATGAAAATCCTATTCATGACACCAAAAGTTATGTTTGAAAAGAGAGAATCTTGTCTTAGTGATTTTCTAGGAATTTGCTGATTTTAGATTTTCAAGTGTATGAACTGGACTGTATGTGAAAGAACTTCTTACTTTGTGTGTTAATATATATTATTCATGCTTGCAGATCTCCCATGGTTTGCACACTTGACTCAGAGGCTATGCTATTTTATAACAAGAGCATTATGCCATGTAGGGCCACTGATTTATGGTGACTGAATAAGTCAAATTTCATTTTTATTATATGACATTTTGGGATTGTACATACATACATACATACATACATACATACATACATGAGGAAGGTTTGGTTACTGGAGGCAGTCCTGTGCTTCGGTAGCACTGAGGACAATCCTGGGCTTTGGTAGGACTGGTGGCGATGATCCAGAGGTATTGCTGAATTGGGATAGTGGTGCTGGTGTTTGCCAGCACTGCAGATGGGAATTCTGAAGTTTGGCAGAACTGTGGAATGGGAAACCAGATGCTTGACAGAACTGAGGGACAGAATGGGCGGGTTTGGCCTACTGGCGGATTCCTAGGGGCTAGACTTTCCCAAGAGCACCTCAACGGCAGATTGCCTGCTAACATTTGGTAAGTAATGGTGGTGAAAATTTACACTTTATGTTAAAACTAATCGCCGGCGAGAAAATGGGCCTTGCACCTTTATTCACGGCAGCTAAGGGGAAACTAAGTAAAATGGATGTTTTTAAAAAATTTAGTCCAAGACCTAGGGAGGGGGGAAAACTTTTTTAAAAAGTCACAAAAAAAATAAAAACTTAAAAAGCATTCCCAAGACACTTTTACACCTAATCACCATTTAAAAAAAAAAAGAACCTTTAACTTACCTTTCTTTGCAGAGTACTCACCTACCGCCCTGTTTAAGCAGCTTTCACAGGGCAGTTCCCTCGGCGATCTGGACGGGCTTCCGTTGAGGCCAAACTTACGCCCTGGCGATTTTCTTGGCGTTGCACGTCGGCAGTTTGGTCCTGGCGGGCGTTTTCAGATTTGGGCGATACCACTAAAAAAATGGGGAAACTTTCATCGGGTGGAAAAAGAGCTGTACCGCCGAGAAAATCACCGCGAACCCACCGAAAATGATTGGGCTAAACGTTCCTATCTCCTTAACCAATGAGATTTAAGGATTGAGAAAGGAAATCGGGTGAATTAGTGTCAAATCAGGTACTGAAAGAGAAATAAAGAGGGGAAGTTTAGATTAAAAGAGGAAAAAGGGGACTGAAAAAAAATTTAAATTTTAAAAATCACTAACGGCAATTTACTACAGGAATGAGAGTCCAATTTCAATTGTTGCCTTTCAGAGTCGGAGAGGTTATGTGGCATTGCAGAAACATAAATCTCCTCATTAAAAGAGAACTTATGCTGTAAAATACCAACCACCTCTCTGTAGCAAGTTTAATTGGTAATTAATGCACAAATTCAGCAATTTCTTGAAACTCACTGGTCGGTTGACGGCGAACTGCTGTTTTCACGAGGCTATCTACTGAGCGGCACAAATCATTCAGTAATTTGTGGCAACTCACAGGACGATTTACATACTAATAACGGTGTGCGCATTAAACTCGTTGTTACTTTACCAACGAATTAACTGCCCTTCATCCTTCAATCGCATTGGTTAAGGAGATAGGCCGTTGGTCTCATCATTCACCAAGGTCCCAGATGGCGCGTTATCAGCTCACAATTCTAGCAATTTCTGGCGCAACTTTCTTTTGAGCTGAAAAGAGGAGGAAAAAGGTCGAAGTAATGGGGTGCGCCATGGGATGCCCCACTCCAGCAAATTCTAACAAACGGGGCATGCTGGCAAATTCTGGACCATTTAAGTTAAGGATTTTTATAATTTGCAAAAATGGAAGCCTTCCAATCCATTCGTCATAGCTGCAAGTATACTCAGGTTATATCAGTGAAGGAGAGAAAAAAAAAATGAGGTGAGTGGTGCCAACCACGTCACCGTGGGGAAGGAAAGAGGCCTGCCTGTAAAAGGTGACATGCAGGAACCAGAATGGAAACCTGATGCTCTGTCTCAGTCAGCGAGGGAATCATTTTTCAGCCACAAGGGACCTCAGGTTACCCATCAAACAAACAATTTACAACTGGGATTTCCTAAACACAAAATTAAAGCCACCCGAGGTCTGAATAACTCGTTCACCTTCAGCTTGGGTTATTTATGCAGTCAAAATGTCACGTTTGAGTTTGTTTTTAGATAACAATTATCTATGAGCTGATCGTTCCCTTTCAGAAGTGCAAGAACTGCAGTAAAATAACAGCAATCTTCGGAATACATCAGACTTCCTTGGGTATTCGTCTGTTGTAATTCTATTTTGTGATATACAGCCTCGATTAAATCTATCGCATGTCAGTATAGAGACAAAAACCTGTTCTAAAGTCTTCAAGTAAGACTGTGAGGGTTAATGTGTGACACTGGTGTGAAGGATTGACCCACGGGTTTTACTAAACCGGAGGGGGGTGATTAAAAATAAACCGGATAAAATTAAACTTGGGAACAATTCTCTCAAATCCAACTGAAAGGGCATTGAACTAATTGGGTTCCAGCGCTCGTTGCCTCACACGATTGGCGGCTTCGGGTGAGTGAGTGGGCGGCAGGCTGTGCACTGCAGAATGAAACATAAACAAAGAGGAAAGCCAATGTGAATTCTTATATTGTCTACCGATGCTTAAGGCAGTACGATCGCCAATTCACAACTCGTCCATCAGCGGTGACCAAAACCCCGCGGGAGAAACAGCGAATGCATCTTTTAAGATTGACCAGGCTATTTATCTGTTTGGAGCCTCCCGCTTTACGTCAGCGTTCTGAGTGTTGGAGTGTGCTGGGAGGGTGAGCGAGTGAGGGAGGGCGAGAAAGAGGGCGAGTGCGAAAGAGGCAGGGCGAGAAAGGGCGGGGGAAAGAAAGTGGGAGGAAGTGAGAGCTGCCGGTTCACAGGGCTGAGCGAATCACCCCCCCATCGAATCGCCACCGACACATTTTTAAATCACGGACTGAGTGAGTGACGGGATTAAAGTCAACCCTTCGACCACCGAGCTCTGCCGGAAGGAAGTCCTCAGAAGTGGCAAGAGCCAGGGCGAGTGACAGAGCCAGCGCGATGAGTGTGTGATGTGGGCCAGAGCCATGGGCACGGGCGGCGGGCTGAGCCTTTCCGTCTGACACGCTTCCCTTCGACACCGAATCGGCATCGGATTGCCGGCTCCTGCCAAGTTCCGTCTCTCTCTCTCTCTCTCTATCCCCCCGCCCACTGTCCGCGGGATTGACGCAGTAAAAAGTTCTGTGCGGAATGTTTGATCTCTGCAAGTTGTGGGCAGGCGGCATGCAGCAGACGCTGCTGTTGCTGGGGCTGGTCGGCGGGGTTTACTGCCTTCCGGACTCGAACAGCACCGCCCCGGGCCGTTACTACGTGAATATCGGAGATGGCACTTCAACGGAATTCGAGTTTCCCGAAAATACCAACGGGATCATTGTGATTTCCAGCCGGTATGGCAGCGCCCAGGAGAAGGGCTGCACTAGACTGATGGTCCAGTCTCTGGATCCACATGTTCTCACAATCATTAACGTCAGCGACGCTGAAACCATCGGATTTGAGAAAAGTTACATTGTCAGCATAAAATCCGGACTGGCCGGCACCGCGCGGCTCTTCATCCGGCTGCTAGATGTCACCAGGGTTGAACCATTGACCGTGGAAGAGCGAAAAGATTATACCATTAAAGTATTGCCCAGTGATGATGGTCTCGGTTATACTGGTCTGGCGCATTTCTCTCAAAACCCCGTCCTTTATTTCCTTTTGCCGTTGATTTTTATAAATAAATGTGCTTTCGGCTGTAAAGTGGAAGTAGCAGTGCTCCGAGGTCTTCTGAAGCAGCCACATCCTGTTATTCTAGGGGTGATTGGGCAGTTTCTGTTGATGCCCTTGTATGGATATACCTTGTCTATGATCTTCTCCCTTCCCAAAGCCCTGTCCCTTGGACTGATCATTTCTTGCTCGGCCCCAGGAGGAGGCGGAGGTTACCTTTACAGCCTACTGCTAGGAGGGGATGTTACACTTGCCATCTCCATGACCTTGATTTCGACTGTGGTCGCAACTGGTATGATGCCACTTTCATCCACTATATATAGCCACCTTCTCAATGTTCACGAAACGCTGCATGTGCCATTTACTAAGATTCTGGTGACATTGCTGTTTATAGCTATTCCCATTTCAACAGGAATGTTAATCAAGTACACATTGCCACGGGTCAGCAAGTTCTTGCTTTTGCTCATTCGACCCCTCAGTTTTACATTAATCATTGGAGGACTCTTCATGGCTTACCAGATGGGTGCTGCCATACTT
Source organism: Pristiophorus japonicus (assembly GCF_044704955.1). Classification (NCBI taxonomy): domain Eukaryota; kingdom Metazoa; phylum Chordata; class Chondrichthyes; family Pristiophoridae; genus Pristiophorus; species Pristiophorus japonicus. Next base: position 157,088,179 of record NC_091989.1, read on the forward strand.
TACAACGTTCATAAGGAAATAATTCTTGCTGGAGTCGCTGTCCCTGTATTTGGACTGTTCATTGGCTATCTCATGGCCTATTGTTTGAGATTACCTGTTCCTCTGTGCAAAACTGTCAGTATAGAGATTGGAGTCCAAAATAGCCTGCTAGCCCTTGCTGTGCTTCAGTTGTCCTTCCGTCGCATCGAAGCAGACTTTGCCTCACAGGCCCCTTTCATAGTGGCTCTGAGCAGCACTTCAGAAATGCTGCTTCTTGTTGTCGTTCATCTTATCTACAAAAACCTCAGGCCAAGCCCAGTCTCTGAAGAAAATGACTTTAAGTCCTAATCTTTTTGGATTTGTTCAAATGAAACAAATTTCCTGCACTGCAAAATGTATTTGAATATTTTTGTATTGACCTATTTTCTAACATGAGAGTATATGGCTACTGCAGTAATTTGATGTTTACATGGTCTTCTGAAATGAGCCACTGTCTTGCTTTTCTGCTGAAAACAAAAATGCACTGTAAGTCAATTGCTGAACTTCTGGCGTGTTAAAATACAAAACCCTGTACTTTGCATCTAGTATCTAATTTCAGTGGAATTGATAATTGTATATGATTTTAAGAATAATTTAAGTTTCATTGCTGTGAAAATAGCTGCGAATGTTTTCCCTTTTTATGCAACAGTTTGTGCCATCTGCAGTGAGAGTTATTTCCTCCTGTAACCTTTTCAGGTGTGTGTTATTTTAAAGGGAAATAATATTCCACGACATTGTCACCTAGCCATTATAAAGAGGCTTCTATGCATTTCAGTATCTCCTAGTTGGCACTGGTCAGTGTGTTATGCTTCGATTGCTAATTAGAGACATTCTCTTAAACATACTTGCTGTGCAGAAATACTCCGTTTGTGGCACTGTGCAATTGTTTCAGTGAATAAATTAGAATGTTGGCTTGGGCAGCATTCCCTCTTTATGATGCTGCATTAGTTGGAGTCCTGTGCAAAATGTTTGTCACCTGACTGACTGCCTGTGACCAGCAGTGACTGTGAAATACATAGCGGTGTCCTTTTTGTAATATTTGGCATCAGTAAGACTGCACATGGATTTTTTTTGTGCTCTGAGATCTGATCCTGTGATGTCTAGAATTTCTGATTTGCAAGTTAATAACCTGCTAATAGTAATGCCATTCTGCGGAAATAAAATAACTGATTGATAAAAGCTAGTTAGTACAAACTGAACCACGCTGCTTTTTTTTAACCTTTGAGTGGATGCTCCATTTATTCCCCTGGGCACAGTTGAAATGGCAATAGCCTGCATGTTGTCCTCCTGCAGAGAAGTCTAATTGTCATAAACTTCTACTACAGCAGATCCTACTAAAAGCATTTTGTAATATATTTTCACCTCTATAGCTTGAATGTTCTGGCATTCAAAAGAAATACCTGACACAATGATTTTTCTTTTGTAATGCAGTGAAGGGGCTTTTTTTAGTTGAAAGGGATTAAAAAAAAAAAAATTTCCACTGTACTTCCCCTCCTTTTCTTGTTGACAGCCTCAGATACCTTATGCAAGTGACCATGTTTCATGTGTCGGCCGATCACGGTGAATGTCAGGCAGCTGCTCAACTATGCGGAACATCATAGCCAAGCCCCATCTTGTTCTCACCCAAAGTCCACACACAGAATCTTCCCAACAGAAGTCACTGAATAGCAGTTTATCCTCCCTCCCCCAATACTTCCCTAGCCCAGGAGTACTGAGACTGTAATGCCACTACTGCTATCCTGATTGAGATCAGCTATCTTACCAAAGGGAAGTTACCTGTCTACCTTTAACTTCGATAATGCTCCATTTTCTACATGTAATTTTTTTTTAAAAGGTCAGTTCTACTTTCAAGCTTAATTACAAGAAAGAAATATGTCTTACGACTTGACTTTAAAACTTACAATGTAACTGTATCTGGGCGTCAAAAAGCTTAACTTGTGTAATTCATTTGATAAAATGGGCTAGCAGTTTGTCATGAAACAATTTTTTTTTAGATAATCATACAGATGCAGACATGTCTGAGTGGGAAACATCGTTAGATGTTAGAAAGGGAAAAAAAATTGTAAATGAGTACTAGACCAGGTAGATACAAATGCATTGTTTCATATTTAATGGGAAGAATTATTCTAAGTAGCCAAGTTCAGACTATAGTTCTGCTTAACAGTATTCTCACTCCACTGAAGATAGCTATTGTGTATAATTATTTTCAGCTAGCATTTTATTTTGTAAACTGCATTTCAGAATCCATTTTCTAGCGTGTACTCTGCAGTTGCCCATGTTTAGGCAATGTCTGTTAAGTAAATATTTATGCTGAGAAACCAAAGGTGATTCTGTTTTATTTTATTTTCATGTTGCCGACATTACAACAGTGAGTACGCTTCAAAAATACTTCATGGCTGTGAAGCACTTTGAGGTGTCCTGAGGTCATGAAAGGTGCTACATAAATGCAAGTTATAAAAGGAATAGAGTAAGGTTTCCAGTGGCAGAAGGGTCGGTTAACAGAGGACACAGATTGAAGGTAATTGGCAAAAGAAGCCAGAGGTGAGATGAGAAATTTATATTTTACGCAGCAAGTTATGATCTGGAATGCACTGCCTGAAAGGGTGTTGGAAGCAGATTCAGTAATAATTTTCAAAATGGAATTGGATAAATACTTTGAAGGGGGGAATATTTGCTTGGCTATTGGGAAAGGACAGGGAAATGGCAGGTTAATTGGATTACTCTTTCAAAGAGCCAGCATAGGCATGATGGGCCGAGTGGCCTCCTTTCTAAGTTCTTATTTTCTTTCTATTTTCCTTTAACAATGTTAACCTGGTGGGGCTTAATAACTAGTTTACATAACTTAATTTCTCCCAAAATCTAATGTGTAAATTCATACAAGAACACTTCTGTTTTTTTGCCAAGATTTTTGTTACTAACTTTCTCTTTTATATATGAAAGCCTGCAATGAAATAGCAATAAACTGTTATTTAAACTAAATTGTATGTAATCAGTATACTGGTACTGAATTCAGACTGTGTACGTAATGAGAGTTGGCTGATTTACTTAATTACGGTATATAAAATGGATTGTTGGCAAAGGGTTACTGCACAGTTAACTATTTTGTTGCTTTCTGCAACATCTGTTTAGATAGTGAATTTTTAAGTGAAGTAGTAGGAAGAAAAGTAATTACCTCAAATAATATATTGGTTTCATACATAACGTTGGTAATCAGATTGCCACATTTATTATGTGTACAATAGCAATTTAGCCAGCCCAAACGACATCCAACTTCATGCTGTTGAGCTGTATGTGAAGCCTTTTCTTCAGGGAAGAAGAGTGTCAATTTATCCCAGGAGGAGTAGGAGTCTGAAAATAGCTGGTTGTTTTAAGAAGAGCATAAAAACACTTTCTTCCCATCACCCCTGTGCTCGCTGATCTACATTGGCTTCCGGTTAAGCAATGCCTCGATTTCCAAATTTTCATTCTTTTTTTCAAATCGCTCCATGGCTTCGCCCTTCTCTATCTCTGTAATCTTCTCCAACCCCACAACCCTTTGAGATATCTGCGCTCCTATAATTCTGCCCTCTTGAGCATCTCTGATTATAATCGCTCAACTATTGGTGGCCGTGCCTTCTGTTGCCTAGGCCCCTAGCTCTGGAACTCCTTGCTTAAACCTCTCTGCCTCTCTTTCCTCCTTCAAGATGCTCTTTAAAACCTACCTCTTTGACCAAGCTCTTGGTCACCTGCGCTAATTTCTACTTATGCAGCTTGGTGTCAAATTTTTTATCTCATAATACTTCTGTGGGACATTTCACTATGTTAAAGGCGCTATATAAATACTTGTTGCTGTGGGGATAGAGGTAGTTGCAAGAAGCTTTTCTCCCTCTTACATTTAAGGTAGAGGCCTTAAACACTGATTATTTTTTGCTGGTGTTAGCTGATCTCATTATTGTGCACTTTATTTCTAGTTAATTATTTCTGAATCATTCAACAAAAGGTTTGTTTAATCAAACCACTAATGGCTTCAATAAAATAATTGGAGATAAGAGTTGTTATGCCCATATTACATACCTTGTCATGCAAAAGTGATGAATACTACCCTTCAATCATGTCATTCTGTTTAAAGAAAGTATCTTGTATGCTTGCTATTCACTAAAATACTATTTTCCACTTCCTATTCTTTCGAAAGAATAGGATGAAGCAATCTTGCTTTTTCAAAACCTCTCGGTTTCTTTTTGCATGATTATGGGAGCAAGTGAAATTGATTTTGTGACACAGCATTATGGGCAGAGGGTTGCAAATCTTGTTTGGCTAGATCAGTAATTTTTTTTTAAATGGCCATTTCCTTTTTATTTTTTAAATATTGGTATCACCCAACCACAACTTCCTAATATACCAGTTTCCTCTTTTACACTCTCCAACTTTGGTGATATCCTGCACGATAGTGTTGGCCCTTCGAGTTGGTTTCTCAATTCACAAAGTCACAAAAATAAATTATTATGGACCAAGGTAATTACTTGTAGGGATGAAAACGGTCACTTTTTTTCTGCTGAAAACCTTATTGCACTTTATTTTACATTCTGCATAGCAGAGGATTAAGTTTTAGTCATTTTGGTTTTTTGTAAATAGTTGAACCACATGATCTATGACTCAAGCTTGAACTAGTTTATTTGATTGGCAGCCAGTACAGCAGAGGCTGGAGTTCTACTCTGCCTATCCTAGTGATCTCGCAATTAAACCTGTTCTTTCTTTCTAGGTCATGATGAATATGCATATTTGCCGACCTCTAATGTCATGGCATAAGTGTGTTCTCTAATATAAATAGTATGTATATTGTGGTTTTCACAATGAACTATATTTTGAAGTGTAGTGATTGTTATGTAGGCAAACAGTACTGCACTAGGAATGTCCCATAACTGTCTGACCTGTCATTTTTTTTTAAAGTAGTTCTGGTTGAGAGAGAAATGTTGGCCAGGATATCCGGCGTTCTCCATGCTCCTCTTCAAATAGTGTCTGGGAATCTTTAATCTCCACCTGAATTGCCTTGCGGCGTTTTACTACGTTAAATGCGCTATATAAATACAAGTTGTTGTTGAATCGTTAACAAAGGCAGCCCACACATTAATACAAAAGCAAAATATGCTGGAAATCTGAAATAAAAACAGAAAATGCTGGAAATACTCTGCAGGTTTGACCAGCTGAGTATTGCCAGCATTTTATGTTTTTTCTTTCAGCCAGTCATTCGTTTACTGTATCGCCTGAGATGAAGGATGGCGTTTCCAATGACCTAGCATGCCCTCAGTAATACACTGACCTAGCTTATGCCTTTGAGAGCTGCTGTGGGGATTGAATCCATAACCTTCTGATCTAGGGGTAAGAGCACCACCAACTGAACCAAGCTGACTCTTTTTAAAACCCTTCATTACTGCCAATGTATAGCTGCTGTTTAGGATTATTGGTTATTCTACAAAAAGAATCTGGAATCGATACAGATTAACCGTAATCTAATTGAATGGCAGAATAGACTCATGGGTGTGAACCGCCTACTCCTGTTGCTTTGTTCCTATGTTCCTAAGATTAATTGGTGGTCCTACAAGGGGGTGAGGGCAGGTAATAGCAATAGTGTGCTTTCAAAACAATCCCTGCACAAAAAGAAGCTACATATGGCTGTAGAGTTAAGTACAGGTGTTAAAATAAAGAGCCTGGACTTGCAGTCAGAGACTTCCTGCAGGCGGAAGCCTCCGAGCAGCAAAAAATCTAGGAACTTGCCTTCTGCCCCGGGATCCACAGAGACTTGAGCTCCTGGGCGCCTCTGCGCAGACATTTGTAGAGGCCCGGGGCGCAGGAGGTTTGCTCGCGCCCTTGCGATGACGTGAGCCGGCCCAACCAATGAACGAAGGATTAATCCCCATAAGCATGAATGGGGATCACATAAAAAATACATTTAACATCATCATCATCATAGGCAGTCCCTCGGAATCGAGGAAGACTTGCTTCCACTCTTAGCAGGTGGCTGTACAGTCCAATACGAGAACCACAGTCTCTGTCAGAGATAGGACAGATAGCCGTTGAGGGAAAGGGTGGGCAGGGAGCCTGGTTTGCCGCACACTCCTTCCGCTGCCTGTGCTTGATTTCTGCATGCTCTCGGCGACGATACTCGAGGAGCTCAGTGCCCTCCCGAATGCACTTCCTCCACTTGGGGCAGTCTTTGGCCAAGGACTCCCAGGTGTCAGTGAGGATGTCGCACTTTTATCAGGGAGGCTTTGAAGGTGTCCTTGTAACATTTCCTCTGCCCGCCTTTGGCTCGTTTGCCGTGGACAAGTTCCGAGTAGAGTGCTTGCTTTGGGAGTCTCGTGTCTGGCATGCGGACTATGTGGCCTGTCCAGCAGAGCTGATCACGTGTGGTCAGTGCTTCAATGCTGGGGATGTTAGCCTGGACGAGGATGCTAATGTGTGTGCGTCTGTCCTCCCATTTAACATAACAAATAAATAAAACACAACATTACATATTTAAAATCAATTAAAATACAATATAATTAAACATCTAAAACAAAAATTTAATTTTTTGAAAAATAAATTTAAATGTTTTAAAGGGGATAAAAAATAACCTTATCTTATTGTGCATGTGTTTTAATGTTTAAATGAATTATTTTTTTTTAAAGTTGCGCTCGGAAAAGCAGGCGGAGAAAAGTAGCCCAACTCACCATCCACACGGACCCTTTTCCTGGGATGCGGATGATCTGTCAAGAAAATTGTTGAGATCGGAGGTTCCGGGTTTTCGTGCATGCGGAGCGCATGCCTAAAACCGGAACATGTGCGTCCTCTACGGGCATGTGCGCACCTTATATGTGCCCGTAGGGACCACAAATTACGGCGCATTTTGTATGTATTTTCGGCAGCCATTGGGGCAGGTACAGGAGGCAAAAATCACCATTTTAAAACAATTGCATATATGCAGTTATTTGTCACTTAGTGCGATAGAATTAGCTCTGCAAAATAACCTGAAAGATTTCATAGTATTTTTGGTTCTGTAATTTACCCACAGCATTAAAATAGATCCTGAAATGATTTTGAAGTTGTAATTTCTCAAGTTGCTATTTAAAAACTGGCTAAAGTTCACCATCCTGTGTAATGTTACCTGAATCAGTCAATACGAATAGCAATACAAACAGAAAATGTTGGCAACACTCAGCAGGTTAGGCAGCATCTGTGGAGAGAGAAATGGAGTTAATGGTCCCTGATATTAACGGGCAGGCAGAGAAGGTGCTGGGTAGCCTGGCAATGCGGGGAAAACTCGGCAAGGCCGGGGATGTGCCGATCTTAATGGCAGTGCCTCATTTAAATAAAGGAATGCAGACTCCTGTCCGTCAGCTGGGCAAATTGACAGGCTGGATGGCGAGGGGAGCGATAATTCCCGGTCGGAGGCCACAGCCGGGTGCCCATGCCAACAGTCTCTGGCAGTTAGTGGAAGCTCTGGTCATGCAGGCGTGAGGCAGGGGGCTGGCCGCAATCAGAGGAGGAGTGAGGCACTGGCCGTGAATGGGGGAGGAAGAGAGGTGAGGCACTGGCCGTAATCGGTAGGGAGAGGAGGAGGTTCTAGCCATGATTGGTGGGGAGAGGGGGAGGTTCTTTCCACCATCGGAAGGAAGGGGAGAAACCCAGCACAAGGGAAGCCCGGGAATCAGTCTGGTGAACCTTCGCTGCACTCCCTCAATAGCAAGAAAGCCCTTCCTCAGATTAGGAGACCAAAACTGAACACAATATTCCTAGGTGAGGCCTCACCAAGGCCCTGTACAACTGCAGTAAGACCTCCCTGCTCCTATACTCAAATCCCCTAGCTATGAAGGCCAACATACTATTTGCCTTCTTCACCGCCTGCTGTACCTGCATGCCAACTTTCAATGACTGATGAACCATGACACCCAGGTCTCGTTGCACATCACCTTTACCTAATCTGCCGCCATTCAGATAATATTCTGCCTTAGTGTTTTTGTCACCAAAGTGGATAACCTCACATTTATCCACATTACACTGCATCTGCCATGCATTTGCCCACTCACCTAACCTGTCCAAGTCACCCTGCAGCCTTTTAGCGTCCTCCTCACAGCTCACACCACCACCCAGTTTAGTGTCATCTGCAAACTTGGAGATATTACACTCAATTCCTTCATCCAAATCATTAATGTATTATGTAAAGAGCTGGGGTCCCAGCACTGAGCCCTGTGGCACTCCACTAGTCACTGCCTCCCATTCCGAAAAGGACCTGTTTATCCCGACTCTCTGCTTCCTGTCTGCCAACCAATTCTCTATCCACGTCAATACATTACCCCCAATACCATGTGCTTTGATTTTGCACACCAATCTCTTATGTGGGACCTTGTCAAATGACTTTTGAAAGTCCAAATACACCACATCCACTGGTTCTCACTTGTCCACTCTACTAGTTACATCCTCAAAAAAATTCCAGAAGATTTGTCAAGCATGATTTCCCTTTCATAAATCCATGCTGACTTGGACCGATCCTATCACTGCTTTCCAAATGCGCTGCTATTTCATCTTTAATAATTGACTCCAACATTTACCCCACTACTGATGTCAGGCTAACCGGTCTATAATTACCCGTTTTCTCTCCCTCCTTTTTTAAAAAGTGGTGTTACATTTGCTACCCTCCAGTCCATAGGAACTGATCCAAAGTCGATAGACTGTTGGAAAATGATCACCAATGCATCCACTATTTCTAGGGCCACCTCCTTAAGTACTCTGGGATGCAGACAATCAGGCCCCGGGGATTTATCGGCCTTCAATCCCATCAATTCCCCCAACACAATTTCCCACCTAATAAGGATATCTGTCAGTTTCTCCTTCTCACTAGACCCTCGGTCCCCTAGTACATCCGGAAGGTCCTTTGTATCTTCCTTAGTGAAGACAGAACCAAAGTATTTATTCAATTGGTCTGCCATTTCTTTGTTCCCCATTATTAATTCGCCTGAGTCCGACTGCAAGGGACCGATGTTCGTCTTCACTAATCTTTTTCTCTATCTACAGAAGCTTATGCAGTCAGTTTTTATGTTCCCGGCAAGCTTCCTCTCGTACTCTATTTTCCCCCTCCTAATTAAACCCTTTGTCCTCCTCTGCTGAATTCTAAATTTCTCCCAGTCCTCAGGTTTGCTGTTTTTTCTGGCCAATTTATATGCCTCTTCCTTGGATCTAACACTATCCTTAATTTCCCTTGTTAGCCACGGATGAGCCATCTTCCCTGTTTTATTTTTACTCCAGACAGGGATGTACAACTGTTGAAGTTCATCCATGTGATCTATAAATGTTTGCCATTGCCTATCCACCGTCAACCCTTTAAGTAACATTTGCCAGTCTATTCTAGCCAATTCGCGCCTCATGCCGTCGAAGTTAGCTTTCCTTAAGTTTAGGACCCTAGTTTCTGAATTAACTGTGTCACTCTCCATCTTGATAAAGAGTTCTACCATATTATGGTCACTCTTCCCCAAGGGGCCTCACACAACTTGTATAATTTCTGTTTTTAGTGCCCTAACTCTCTTTTCCCCCCCCCCCCCAAAAAAAATGGGGCACTGGAAAAAAAAATATTTTGGAGTGTGAACCCCCTTGCAGGTGTTTAAAGTGCACAACTAAAATAGTTGAACTGGTAATGTTTAGTGTGATTGTTTAACCTTTTGCTAATAAACCAACTAGTTCTTAATAGCAATGTGTTGCTATGAATTCTATAGCAAGTGCATTACAAAATGGTGACAAAGATACATTTTTGGTGGAATTCCCCTTTAGAAGGAAAATGCAAGTGGAGCACAGAAAGGACATATACTGGCAGCGTAATTCCCGAATGAGAGTCTCGTAATAGCATTTTTTTTGTGAGTACTGAACAGTGTTGAACAGACAAATAAAGCTTGTGGAAAGCTATTTAGAGTCATTGAAAAGAAAGTCAAGATTATTGAGAGTGATTAATGGCTATTAAGCTAAGATGGCAATATGGATGTGATATCAAGTCATCTCAGTAATTTAGGAGCCTTTGACAGGAACAAGGATCCTACAGTGAAAGATTGCAAATGTTTTTTTTAAAGAGCTAATGACACCAATGAAGTCTCAGCAGGTGTGGCAAATTCGCAATTAAGCAATCAAGCAGTGCATGAGAAGATGAAAGCTATTCTATCAGTCATGATTGGTGCAGAGAATTAAGGTATCTGAGTGAATTTGTTAACCCTGAGAAAGGTTAAGGATGCTTCATTCTCAGACATACTACAGATATGAGAGAATCATTTTCATCCACAGCTTTTAGAAATAGCAGAGAACTATAAGTTCGCAATGAAAAACCAAAGGCCTAATGAAACCATCAGTGAATATATTGTTGCCATAAGAAAATTATCTCTACACTGCAATTTTGGAAGATTCCTAGGTAGGGCTCTTTGAGATAAATTTGTATGTGGACTAACGGATGAATGCATCCAACCAAAATTATTAGGTATAGATGATCTCTCTTTTGAGAAAGCTAGCAAGATAGCCACCTCCATGGAGATGGCAGAGAAAAATATTAAGGAATTTCACCTATTACTGGCAGTAGTAGCAGTTGAGTCACCGGGCTGTCGACATGCAGAAGAGGGTGAGCCCTAGTCAGAGGGAGAGTTATTAAACCAAGATGAATAGATGTCATAAGTGTAATGGCAACCATACCGCACACCAGTGTCAGTTCAAGTGAGCAAGGTGCTACCGGTGCCAGGTAAGGGGACACATTGCAGCCGCATGTAAATCCAAGGACAGGCCTAACGATAATCAAAGACTTCACTGGGTGGAAACCGATCAGAACAGTGCAGGTTTTGGTGTATATGCAGTGATGGGCAAGACAGTACATTCTTTGTCAGGATTTCAGAACGTTAGTATTGATTAATAATTAATGGATTAATTTGACAACAGATACAGTGGCTGATTGCTCAATAATGAGTCAGAATGTGTATTACAAGAATTTCAGGGGCATACCACTAAAAGCAAGCTCAGCAGAGCTGATAACATGTTTAGAGGAAAAACTGCAGTCGCTTGGACAAATGGAGTGTATAGTACAATACCAGGGGCAACAAGCAAGATTACCTATTATTATAGCGAAATACATCAATTGGCCGACACATGGGCAAAGATTGGCTAAGAGTGCTTCATTTGATTTGGTACAGCATCTGTTGTACAAAAATGGTTAAGTCTCGGCTAGATACTCTGCTGAGAAATATGCTAACATGTTTGAGGACTCATACGAGGGCAACAAGGGATACAAATGCACATATTCGGATTAGGTCGGATGTCAAACCTATTTTTTGTAGACCAAGGCTGGTACCATATGCATTAAAATCGCAGGTTGAATGAGAGCTTGATAAGTTGGAGAAAAACGGAGCTTTAATGAAGACTGATAGGAGTGCCAGGGCCACCGTGTTAGTTGTAGTTCCGAAGGCAGACAAAATGGTACGGCTCTGTGGGGATTATAAAATTACCCTGAATTGAGCAATTTATGATGAACAGTACCCTTTACCGACATCACATAACCTGTATGCAGAACTGGTGGGAGCGGCACAGAGAGGGAAAACCTGGAAATCTTGGAAGAAGTATTCAGATGGTTCAATGACCATAAGCTGAGGCTGAAAAGGAGTAAATGTGCATTCATATTGTGTGAGGTGGTTTATCTAGGATGGCGGGTTGATGAAAATGCTCTCCAACCAGTTAAGGAGAAAATGAAAACCATCATGATGGCTCTGGAACTGAAAAACATTACTGAATTACAATCCTTTTTAGGCATGGTCCAATATTATGCTTGTTTTGTTCCTGGAATAGCAATGGTGCTCGCACCACTCCATTATTTATTAAAGAATGGGGTGCATTGGATATGGGACAAAGGGCAACAGAATGCAAACAACACATGCAAACGACGCTTGAGTGGTAGTGCTCTTCTCGTCCATTATAATCTGACTCGTGATGCCTCTGGGTATGGTGTGGGAGCAGTGATCAGCCATGTTACGAATGATGGGCAGGAAAAACCAGTTGGCAAAAGCGAACAAAATTATGCCCAGATTGAGAAAGAGGCTTTGGCGATTATATTTAGTATTAAAAAGTTTCACCAGTTTCTTTTGGGATGCCAATTCATGCTAGTAAATGATCACCGTTACTAGCTATCCTAAGTCCAAAGATGGAAATTCTATCTGTGGCGGCTTCCAGGATGCAAAGATCGGCTATTTTATTGTGTCTGTATAATTACAAAATCGAGCATTGTACATCGAAGCAGAATGCAGTGTTTAATGCCCTTTCAAGGTTGCCTCATGAAGATTCTGAATTTGGCCGCTGTCAATCTTCACTGTAGATGTCGTTGATGAGGACTTTCCGGTCACCACCTCTGTTATTGTTGAGCACACACAGAAAGATGCCACGTTTCAGTGGGCCTATGTGCACACCCTGCGAGGGTGGTCTGAAGATCAGATGCGTTTAGATTAAGTGATAAAGCCCCTTTATCACCTTTGGCATGAATTATCATGTGAGCAGGAATGTTTAAAATGGGCCCTGAGAGTAGTTATTCCCAGTGCACTACGGGCCAAAGTTTTGACGGAACGTCACGGTGAGCATACTGGCATCATAGGCATGAAAGCAGTGGCCCGAAGTTTTGTTTATTGGCCTGGATTGGATAAAGATTTAGAAGTATTAGTAACTATGTATACTATCTGTCAAGACTGCAGGATCATGCCAGCTAAAACGTCGCTGCAAACATGGACTTGGCCAATGAGACCATTCCAAAGAATACATCTTGATTTTTGTGAGAAGGACAGCGATAATTGTCCAGTTCTAATCGATAGCCATTCGAAATGGTTGGAGGTATGGCATATGGGGTCATCTATGACTACAGAGCATACATTTGATGAATTATGGGACATTTTTGTATGCCATGGCCCGCCTGAAGAAATGGTGTCAGATAATGGGCCGCAATTTCAATCCATGCAATTTGCAAATTTTGCCAGACACAACGGTATCAAACACACGTTGGTAGCCCCCTGCTTCAAATGGTGCAGCTGAAAGATCGAGGAGGCTTTGCGGAAACAAGTTCTACAAGTTCATCAGTGAGCATGAAGCACAGGTTAGCGGATTTTCTTTTCAAATACAGGACTACGCCTCATTCTACAACAGGGTACATACCTGCTGAATTATTGATGAAGTGTAGGCTGAGGACGCATCAGAGTTTATTGCAACCGAACCTGTCTGATAAGGTAGAGAAGGCACAATTGGTGCAGAAACGTTATCATTCCAGTACAAGAGCAGTGTTTTCAGGAGGGTGATCAGGTCAGACTTCTCAGTCCATTGAAAGGGGCAAGTCCATGCAAATGGGACATTGGTACAATTATTCGGGTATGTGGCACCAAGCAGTACGTGGTCAAAATTGGTGAATATATCAGGAAGGTTTGTATGGATCAAATGTTGCTACCTTCGGTACCACGAGTAGATAATTATGAACCCGATTTGGACGATGATTAGAGTCAGTTGGCAGGTCTGAGTACTTCAATGGACATAACGGTCACAACCTCCACATCCCCACCAACTCAGGTGCAGCCGACTGAAGGCAGTTCTGCGGGTGTGGGACAATCTCACTGAGACTCTGTTATTCACAATACTCAATAAAACTCCAACCAGTTGGGTTCGGGGGATCCACGATGAGGCAGGTGGTTGTGAGCCTAGTGGATAAACTGGTAAGGTGCAGTGTAATTGTTAAACCCTTTGCTAATAAACCAACTAGTTGTTAATAGCAATGTGTTGCTATGCTTTCTTAAGCAAAGAACCCATGAAGCAAATACATTACACATCAGAACTGGAAAAATTTAGAGATTGAATAATTTTTAAGCAAGTGCAGAGCCAAGGAAAATGGAGAAGGTCTGTGATTAGGTGGAGGGAGGGAATGATTAAATAACCAAAGGGATGATGGTGCAGGGCAAAGAGGTGGTCATCGACCTGAAACATTAACTTTGTTTCTCTCTCCACAGATGATGCCTGACTGGCTGAATGTTTCCAACATTTTCTGTTTTATTAAAAGAGGGTATTAATAGGACAAGTAAAGAAACAAAACAAAAGCAAAATAATGCGGATGCTGGAAATCTGAAATAAAAACTGAAAATGCTCAGCAGGTCAGACAGCGCCTGTGGAGAGAGAAACAGAGTTGACGTTTCAGGTCAATGACCTTTTGTCAGAACTGGAAAAGGTTAGAGATATAACTGGTTTTAAGCAAATATAGAGGCAGAGATAGGGGAGAAGGGAGGAAAGGCAAAATTGAAGGTCTGTGATAGGATGGAAGGCATGAGAAATTAAATGACAAAAGGGATGATGGTGCAAGGCAAAAGGGGATGGTCATGGGACAAGTAAAGAAACAAAAGATGGGTCGGGAGGAGGTGTTAATGGCAACAGCAGAACCATTGGCAGCACCTGCTGTCTGAGAAAATATGAGCGGTTGTTATAATCTAAAATTGATAAACTCAGTGTTGAGGCCTGAAGGCTGTAAAGTGCCTAATCGAAACATGAGATGCTGTTCCTCGAGCTTGAATTGAGCTTCATTGGAAGATTGACAGTCACTCTCAATTAGCCAATATTCTTGATTAACTTTACAATTGAATATTATTTAGTGCTTTGTACGGTTTATAATTATTATTCATTTTAAAGCAGTGGTTGTGCTTAATATTTGTCGTGGACTTTGAATGTTGGATGAACTAAAGATAAATATAATTATTGTATAACCCATAATGTCTTACGATTAGTAGAAATTCACCTGATGTCAACAATTTGGGCTAGATTTTACGAACATCGGCGGGTCCAAGACAGGCGATGTCGGTGACTGGTCCCGATCCTGCTGCTGTCCCCATCACGGCCTCTGAAATTAATTTCCAGAGATTTTGCCTGCCCAGCTTGTTTGCCAATTAGAGGAAGTGGGGTCTGGTGACATCGTTTGATGAATCGTCATCAGCCGGTTTCCTTAAAGGGACCATGGTCAACTTTCTTTTGACAGTTGTGCTGTCAGTGTTCTGCAGCATTGAGGTGCTGCAAACACTGCACAGAGCTGCAGGGCTGCACCCAGGCTCTCCCATGACTCCCTCCAGATGCGTTTTGGATGACCTCAGGTTTATGGAGGGTAGAATTAAGGAAGCCGGCCTAGAGTGCATTGGAATAGTCAAATCTAGAGGTGATAAAGGCATGGACGCCTGATCCTTTCACATATAATTACCGATCACATAACAAACATCCCAATGCACCTAATAGGAGATCGAAGAGAAGTTACAGAAGGTGGTTGAAGATGCAATTGAACAGACAGGCGCTGAGGAGACTTTTGAAAGTGTAAAGAGAGATGACAAAGTGATGGTGTTTAGTGAGAGAATTCTAGAGTCTCGGGGTACAGTGGATGTAGGTTGCGCCGTTGGAGTGAGGGGATGGGAACACTTACAATAGGTTGGTTTAAATTTAAATATACATTTAAAATATTTTATCTTGACCTTTAATGGAGCTATTATAAATGTTCATAGTATTTTAGTGCTCGCTAATCTTGGGTGAGATGATCATCACATTATTTTTAAAGGTGTTTGGCTGCAGTTATGAAAGTTGAAACTATTGTCCATGTTTGATCCCAAATTGCTGAATATTTTCTGCAATCGAAATGTTGCAGAGTGTGTGTGTGGTTAACTTTTGATGTGACCACTGGAAAATGTTCTCAGGACATCCCAAAGCGTTTTACAGCCAATTAAGTACTTTTGAAATGTTATCACTGTTGTAATGTAGGAAAGGAGACAAAGTAGTATTGAGGCAGAGAATTTAGCTTATCCAATCATTCTAATGAAAGATATATGGGGTTATCTTTTATATATGTAATTATAAATCCATTGAGTAGAAAGGAAAAAAAATACATATAATTAACAGCAATATTTTTGAAATTCTCATTCATAACTCAATTGTCATATTTTTATGGAATCTAAAAGATATATGCTTACTCTGTTGATATTTAACATATTAACTGTTACGATAAGCAGGTTCAATTTGTATGTTTCAGTTGGGCTAATTGGAAATCAAATGGTCCCTAATAAATGTCACCTACGTTTGCAAACATAACATTTATAGGCCTGGTCTATTGGGGAGGACCTGATTTCTAATGTTCGAGGCCACCGGTTTATGCTTTCCAAAAGAAAAGAGATGCATGTGATTGGCAAAACCCTATTAGAAATTCCAGAACCCCAAGTAATGGAAAAAATATTTGACTTTATTCAGTCACCGTAAATCAATAACCCTGCTTATAGTATAGGTATAATTCTAATTCAATCTGTTACAAATTAAGATTTTAGATGTTATAGTTATTATAATCACAATAAAATAAGCTAAGAATAAAGCTCCACCATTTGCAATTACGTTATCCAACATGGAAGAATGGATCGGTGTTAGTCCCAGAAAAAGATAATAGATGAATCTACCACAGTTACAATTTAAGAAAAAAATGGATGGGAGGTCAATATAACACTGGCCTCAGCATAAAATAACTGGTTTATGTTTGCAGCAACCAAGGAATTCCAGAATCCACCAGCCAATCATCCTGTATAATATGAGAACATTCTTTAATTTGCACACAGTAATATTGATGAACATCTATATTCTAATGGTGGCTGAAATAATTTTGATGGAGAATTTTCACTTGGCTGGTACAAACTGTTGCTAATGGTATGAGTAGGCCATTTAAATATTACACATTCATACGATCATTATTCAGCTATTGCTGGGCAGATTATTGTGTCTGTAAGCATTCTAGTAATGACTCCACGAGGCAAGGTATTATACTTGAACTGTGGTGACCTTAGTCCATTTATTACAGCTCCTGAGTAAGGGTACAGCATGGTGAGCTCCCTTTTATACCTGGTTACCTGTAGTGTACAGGTGACCCCTCGGTCTCCACCAGTTGCACCCTCTGGTGGTACAAGCATAGTGTATCCAGTGTGAAGATACATCCAGTAGTCTTATGTGACTGTACATTGAGTGTACAGGGTATAAACTTATATTATACATACACAATATCACTCTCCCCTAAGTCTTGTGCCACTGGCCTTTGCATTGTGTGCTCTAGCCCTGGACTTGAGTGCCCAAAGCCCTTGCACCTTGTCTATGCTTTGGCCTGGCTCTCTCCCTGTAGCCCCCAAGTCCTTATTGCCACAACATTGGGAAATGGTCAGCAGTGGACGGTTAGAGGTTGCAGTGGGGGTTGAGTGGGTTCTGGGTGTGATCCATGGTCCCAGAGGCGCAGGCTACATGATCAGGTAGCCCGCTGGACCTGGGTGCTTCCATCGGGAGGTTGCCCTTGGTTCTGTCGGCGTACATGTAGAACCTGGCATGCACATCATTTCTTCATTTACTGTTATAATACATTGGTTCAATGGAGAGATCTTGGTGGAGCAGGTAAACACTTTGTACAGCTCTTCGTGCTGCCTCATGGACTCTCTCTTCATCATCGCTGGAGTCCGGATGATCGGTCAACTCTTCAGCGACTCGCTGAGTAAAATTTCTCGTGCACATTCTCTGTAGGTGGCCCTTCGTGTTACAGGCTTTGCAAGTATAGTCTTTGTAGCGGCACTGGTGGACCCGGTGATTTCCTCCAAAGCGCCAGCATGGGGTTGGCCGGTTGGCCCCATATGGTGGACTCAGGGTTGTGGGACACGGGTTTCTGTTCTCTCTACCCTGAGAGAGACCGCTTGCAGCAGACTTACCTCTAAAAGACGCCAGTCGGTTCACACTACTTGTCGGGTTAGAGTCCTGGGGGTGAGTCATCCGCTTGGAATCGCAGGCCGAGGCCATGAACGCCTGGCTCATGTTAATTGCCTTCTGCAGGGTGATCGTGGTGTCCGCAGAAAGCAGCCTGTGGAGAAGGCCCTCGAGGCCGATTCCAATAATGAAAATGACCCTCAGTGCTTCGGTGAGGTGGTCGCTAAAATCACATGGTGCAGCCAATCGTCTGAGGTCTGCAGCATATTTTGTGATTACTTGGCCTACGGGCCGAGGGTGGGTGTAGAACCGGTTTCTGGCTGTGAATATGCTCTCTTTAAGTTTGAGCTGTTCCTGTATCATCGTTATGAGCTCCGCATATGTTTTGGTTGTTTTCTTCTCCGGGGCTAGCAAGTCCCTGACGAGACCATAGACAGTGGGCCCACAACTGCTGAGCAGCATAGCTCTGTGCTTATCAGCCAGCAAGGTCCGTGTGTCTCCAGCCAGGTCGCTCGCAATAAAGAAGTGTTTAAGCCTTTCCACAAAGGCCTCCCAATCTTCCCCTTCAGCGAATTGTTGAAAGTTGCCAAGGTTAGCCATTTTTCGCGTGGAAATTCGTAATCATGTCATCAGTTATTGTATCTGTAAGCACTCTAGTAATGACTCCACAAGGCAAGGTATTGTGCTTGAACTGTGGTGACCTTAGTCCATTTATTACAGCTCTTGAGTGAGGGTACAGCATGGTGAGCTCCCTTTTATACCTGGTTACCTGTAGTGTACAGGTGACCCCTCGGTCTCCACCAGTTGCACCCTCTGGTGGTACAGGCATAGTGTATACAGTGTGAAGGTACATCCAGTAGTCTTATGTAACTGTACATTGAGTGTACAGGGTGTATACTTATTATACATACACAACACAGATAATCATAGGCAGTCCGTCGGAATCGAGAAAGGCTTACTTCCACTCCTAAAATGAGTCCTTAGGTGGCTGAACAGTCCAAAACGAGTCCCTGTCACAGGTGGGACAGATAGTCGTTGAGGGAAAGGGAGGGTGGGACAGGTTTGCCGCACGCTCTTTCCGCTGCCTGCGCTTGATTTCTGCGTGCTCTTGGCGATGAGCGCTCCTGGATGCACTTCCTCCACTTAGGGCGGTCTTTGACCAAGGACTCCCAGGTATCGGTGGGGATGCTACACTTTTTCAGGGAGACTTTGAGGGTATCCCTGTAATGTTTCCTCTGCCCACCTTTGACTCGTTTACCGTGAAGGAAGTTCCGAGTAGAGCACTTGCTTTGGGAGTCTCGTGTCTGGCATGCGAATGATGTGGCCTGCCCAGCGGAGCTGATCAAGTGTGGTCAGTGCTTCAATGCTGGGGATGTTGGCCTGGTCAAGGACGCTAATGTTGGTGTGTTTGTCCTCCCAGGGGATTTGTAGGATTTTGCGGAGGCATCATTGGTGGTATTTCTCCAGCGACTTGAGGTGTCTACTGTACATGGTCCATGTCTCTGAGCCATACAGGAGGGCGGGTATTACTACTGCCCTGGAGACCATGAGCTTAGTGGCAGTTTTGAGGGCTTAGTCTTCCTCAGGTGGCCGAAGGCTGCACTGGCGCACTGGAGGCAGTGTTGAATCTCGTTGTCAATGTCTGCTCTTGTTGATAAGAGGCTCCCGAGGTATGGGAAATGGTCCACATTGTCCAGGGCTGCGCCATGGATCTTGATGACTGGGGGGGCAGTGCTGTGCGGTGAGGACAGGCTGGTGGAGGACCTTTGTCTTACGGATGTTTAGCGTAAGGCCCATGCTTTCGTACCCCTCAGTAAATACTTCGACTATGTCCTGGAGTTCAGCCTCTGTATGTGCACAGATGCAGGCGTCGTCCGCGTACTGTAGCTCAACAACAGAGGTTGGGGTGGTCTTGGACCTGGCCTGGAGACGGCGAAGATTGAACAGGTTCCCACTGGTTCTGTAGTTTAGTTCCACTCCAGTGGGGAACTTGTTGACTGTGAGGAGCGAGGAAGATTGAGAAGAAGGTTGGGGCAATGATGCAGCCCTTTTTGACCCCGGTCCGGACATGGATTGGGTCTGTAATGGATCATGTTAGATGCAGGAAGAATGTTCCCGATGTTGGGGAAGTCCAAAACCAGGGCACACTGTCTAAGGATAAGGGGTAAGCCATATACGACCGAGATGAGGAGAAACATTTTCACCCAGAGGAATTCTCTGCCACAGAAAGCTGTTGAGTCCAGTTCGTTGGACATATTCAAAAGGGAGTTAGATGTGGCCCTTACGGCTAACGGGATCAGCAGGTATGGAGAGTAGACAGGGGGTGGGGTACTGAGGTTGAATGATCAGCCATGATCATATTGAATGGCGGTGCAGGCTCGAAAGGCCGAATGGCCTGCTCTTGCATCTATTTTCTATGTTTCTATCATCACGGCCTGCATGTCGTCGTGGAACAGGCAGAGGACGGTGATGAACTTTTGAGGGCATCTGAAACAGAGGAGGACGCTCCATAGACCCTCGTGGTTGACAGTGTCAAAGGCCTTTGTATGGTCGAAAAAGGTCATGTATAAGGGCTGGTGCTGTTCGCTGCATTTTTCCTGCAGCTGTCGCACTGCAAAAATCATGTCCGTTGTGCCCCGTAGGGAACGAAATCCACACTGTGACTCCAGGAGAAGCTCCTCAGCCACAGGGAGAAGACGGTTGAGGAGGACTCTAGTGACGACTTTCCCAGTGGCTGATAGCAGGGAGATTCCTCTGTCGTTGCTGCAGTCGGACTTGTCCCCTTTTTTAAAACGATACTATGAACAGCAAAAACTATTTAATACCATCTGATTTGGTGGATGAAAATAATCTTAGAGTTTTGTCCATAGTATAAACACCTTAGTCAGCAACATGGATTATAACAAAGTCCATGTATTTGGAGGTTACTAATAAAATTAACAATTTTACAGTGACATCTACAGTATTCAACACAGCCTGTCTTAAGAATTGACAGGTAACACTTGAAACCTATCCCATACCTTTAACAAATACTTCATTTCAAGTTGAGATGGGGGATCAGTTCCAACTATAAAGGTAAACTGATGAGCAAATAGTTTGAGAACTAAAAATTATGTATGTAGTCCTTCTTACTCTCTAAGTAGTCCAGTGGAAGGATCTGTAGTGATGGGGTATTTGGCAGGAGGGTGTAGATGGTACCGGGGTTAGAGTATACCTCTTCCCTTCCTATCGAATAACGATCTGTTGGTTCATGAACAATTCTATTACAGCTTTGGTTTAAGCTACTATTAGGAATGTTAAGATGTGTGTAGGTCTACATATACGCATTTGCAGAGATTTTAATCTAAGCCAGGTTGCTGGGTGAAGGAGGTGCCATCGACCAGTGGTTTTAAACTTTTTTAGTTGAAGGACCCCTTTTCAAATGGTTTAGTAATCAAGCACCCCCACATCTAAAATTTAATTGTAATACTATATATATATATATATTTAGAAGCTGATACTTCCCTACCATCACAGCTGCCGTCGTCGCCAAATCATTTAAAAATTTTATTTTCCTGCCGATCATGCACTCGGTGGGCGGAGCCTTGTTCAAACTGGCTGCACGTGACCAGGCGTTACTCATTGGAATAGTTCATTGGTTAGATGAGGATCACGTCAATGATCAGCAGCACATTGACGAGGGTAGTGATGGTTGAAAGTGCAGGGTTCAGTGTGACAGGGCTGTGTGCAGTCACTGGTTTCCAAATGTGCCACTAAATCGACTGCCCTTATTTTGGGATCCCAATTTGAGAACCATTGCCATAGAACCTGTTCCATGGGAGGAAATAAAGGAAAAATTACCCTGCACCTAAAGAGATGAAAAGGTGACAACCCGACTAATACCAAGCCTAATCCACCCATGAAAACACAAGTGTACTACAAAGGTGAGTGGAATAAGTTGGCGATACCACTGTCACTCTTCATGTATTCCACACCCATTAAAAAAACGTTTCTTGTTTTTTAATATTTTTTCTCCTTGTGTTCTGCTACAAACGACAGCTACCGTTATTAATTACTTGCTTCAAGTTTTCCATTATTCACACAATAACTTCTGAAGGAGTTGCTTTGTTCCATTCCAAACTGCACCCTGCTTTGAGAATTAAACACTCTGAAATTCAGCACAATTCAGGCAAAGCACAGTTGATGATAGTGGAGGTCATGGCATAGAAAGAATTGCAAGCAGTGTGGTGATGGAATGACCCGAAAAGCCTGGAGGCAGACAATTTAGATTAGCTTAGCTGGATAGTTCAGCCAGCACAAAGGTATTAAATATAATGGAAAGTTTTTCAGACAATGGGAGTTTTTGTTTGCCACTACCCGCTCCCTGATATTTTTTAGCAATGTACATTTGAACCTTGGCCACTACAAGAACTGAAGGAAAAGGTGAAAATAGTTTTAAAATGAAAATTAAATAAAGTAAAACACCAGGGGAAATTTACTGTAAAAAAAAAAATACAGTCGTGTCAATTCTACTTTCATTTGAAAGAAGAAGTGAAACACTACAGATACGGGGGAAATCCAAATCAGAAAATATTGGAAAACACTGAGCAGGTCAGTCAGCACCTGTGGAGAGAATAAGTTAACCCCATGACACCCTGGTTCACTCCTTTCATCACCCGCACTTCTCCCAGCACCTTCCTAGGCAAGCACCAGAAATGCATCACCTACCCATTGACCTCCCACTCTTTCTGGGTGAAACAGCAATTTGCATATACTTGCTCCAACCTAGTATACGGTATTCACTGGTCACCACTACACGGGGAAAGCAAACACATTGAGTGACCATTTTGCCACAACCCAACATCGTACCTTTATGAAATTTAGGTATTTATTGTGTTTTTTCAGAGATAACATTTTAAAGGAGCATGTTCAAAAGACTGAATATATATATTATATATATATATAGCCATAAATTTGATTACAATTACAGTGAGAGGCGTTCTTCTGGAATACACCTCTGACCTGTAAAACATTTATGAAATTACCTGCTGGCGCCCAGGTTGCGAAGAGTTGCGGTCTCGGGCCTCGAGGCAGAGACAGCGTAATGGCCCACGGATCCCAAGGACACAGGCGGTGCGAAAACGTTCCTGGGATCACGTGGGCCCGGTCCTCCAATGACAAAAGAAAATTTCTTTGCAATAATTTATGAAGGGAATTCCCAAATGATATGCAATGGGATCCCCAAATCTAATAATTATACAATGTACAGAATTGCAATTTTATTCATAAGTTCCTTTATTGCACCGACCTCAAATTACATTTTTGGATCATTTTAAACATCATCAAGACAGTAATCCAGGACAATATTTGCATAAACTCATTTAATAATGTGAACGTGCACAATTTTGGATTTTTAAATGGTTTCTTTAAGTCTTAGCTATGCCCATACACTGATATAAGCAGGGCCTATGCCTGTTTGCATCAACCGTAAGACCGACGTGGGCAATTGCTGGCCAGTCGCTGGGCAAATAGCCTAACTCTGCACCAGCAATACTCAGTTTTCAGGCAGTTCGGATGATCTGTCAAGGATTATCTTCCCCTCTTTCACCCTCTTCTCCAAATAGTTGCAGGTCTATCCACTCTTACTTGCTGCTTTTCCTCTTCCTCATCCTCCAGCCCCAATGGCAGACTGAGCAACATACCCATGTTGCCAGAAGTGTGTGCAGAAACCCCTGAGCAGAGATTGTCCTGCAGTTCCAAAAATTAACTTGCAACACAGCTAGTTATAGGCCGAGAAGCTCACTCGCAGAATAAACAACTGAACGGATACTTACCTGAAAAGCACTGAAGATCCCTTTAAATAATTTTGGTGGAGTTTCTACCATTCTCGTCCCCAGAGTGGACAGGCTTAGAATGGGCGACTCCAGTGTCAGGAAGTTCGATTTGGCAGAAGGGGCCTTAACCAGACGTAGGACCCTTGATTACGTATACTTATTAGGGCCCTAGCAGTTTTAGGCAATCTCCCCGAACAGTTAAAACGCACCTGACTCAGTATGGCATGAGGCGCATTTCCGGTGCACATTGAGTGCAAGAGATTGCTTTGCGGAATTTGGAGGCTTAATGCCCATTTTATGGATGCAAATGGGGCAGCCGTGAGTTGAATTTCTCCTCCCATAATTGTAATCATTTGTCACAGGGTGGGGCTAAGTTTCTATTTCCATGGTTCATTGACACTGAATATCATATTTCAGAACAGGTTGTTCAGGAGAGAACCGAAAGAGAATCTGCAGCCTTATGATCAGCTATTCGATCCCAAGGAAATAATGAAATGTAATATTTAGTTAAAGTGACAAAAGTTCAAGGAGATAAAAACTTAAATTAGTAATACTGAAAGCTTTTCACATATATAACAATACATAGAGCCTTTACCTGCCTATAATTTTAGGTTTAATCACAAAGTTAGCTCAGATTTGATCATTTCAGAATTCCAAACCTACTGTCCTTCAATAAAAGCACCTACGTGATTTTTAAGTGAGTTCACTGTCTCAGCCTCTAGGGTCTCGGCCTCTAGCGCCTGGGCCTCTAGCGCCTCGGCCTCTAGTGCCTCGGCCTCTATCGCCTCGGCCTCTAGCGACTCGGCCTCTAGTGCCTCGGCCTCTATCGCCTCGGCCTCTAGCGACTCGGCCTCTAGCGTCTCGGCCTCTAGGGTCTCGGCCTCTAGCGTCTCGGCCTCTAGCGTCTCGGCCTCGAGCGCCTGGGCCTCTAGCGTCTCGGCCTCTAGGGTCTCGGCCTCTAGCGTCTCGGCCTCGAGCGCCTGGGCCTCTAGCGCCTCGGTCTCTAGCGTCTCGGCCTCTAGCGTCTCGGCCTCTAGCATCTCGGCCTCTAGCGTCTCGGCCTCTAGCGGCTCAGCCTCTCGTGCCTCGGCCTCTAGCGCCTGGGCCTCTAGCGCCTGGGCCTCTACCGCCTGGGCCTCTAGCGCCTGGGCCTCTAGCGACTCGGCCTCTCGCATCTCGGCCTCTAGCGTCTCGGTCTCTAGCGCCTGGACCTCTAGAGCCAAGGCCTCTAGCGTCTCGGCCGCTAGCGTCTCGGTCTCTAGCGCCTTGGCCTCTAGCACCTGGGCCTCTAGCGCCACGGCCTCTAGCGTCTCGGCCTCTAGCGTCTCGGCCTCTAGCGCCTGGGCCTCTTGCGCCTCGGCCTGTCGCGCCTGGGCCTCTAGCGCCTCGGTCTCTCGTGCCTGGGCCTCTAGCGCCTGGGCCTCTAGCGCCTGGGCCTCTAGCGCCTCGGCCTCTTGCGCCTCGGTCTCTAGCGTCTCGGTCTCTAGCGCCTCGGTCTCTAGCGCCTGGGCCTCTAGCGCCTCGGCCTCTAGCGCCTCGGTCTCTAGCGCCTGGGCCTCTAGCGTCTCGGTCTCTAGCGCCTCGGCCTCTAGCACCTCGGTCTCTAGAGCCTCGGTCTCTAGCGCCTCGGCCTCTAGCGTCTCGGCCTCTAGCGCCTCGGTCTCTACCGCCTGGACCTCTAGCGTCTCGGCCTCTAGCGTCTCGGCCTCTACCATCTCGGCCGCTAGCGTCTTGGCCTCTAGCGCCTCGGCCTCTAGCGCCTGGGCCTCTAGCGCCTCGGCCTCTAGGGTCTCGGCCTCTAGCGTCTCGGCCTCTAGCGCCTCGGCCTCGAGAGTCTCGGCCTCTAGCGCCTGGGCCTCCAGCGTCTCGGCCTCCAGCGCCTCGGCCACCAGCGCCTCGGCCTCTAGCGCCTGGGCCTCTAGCGTCTCGGCCTCCAGCGCCTCGGCCTCCAGCGTCTCGGCCTCCAGCGCCTGGGCCTCTAGCGCCTGGGCCTCTAGCGCCTGGGTCTCTAGCGTCTCAGCCTCTAGCGCCTGGGCCTCTAGCGCCTGGGCCTCTAGCGTCTCGGCCTCTAGCGTCTCGGCCTCTAGCGCCTGGGCCTCTAGCGTCTGGGCATCTAGCGCCTGGGCCTCTAGCGCCTGGGCCTCTAGCGTCTCGGCCTCTAGCGTCTCGGCCTCTAGCGTCTCGGCCTCTAGCGCCTGGGCCTCTAGCGCCTGGGTCTCTAGCGTCTGGGCATCTAGCGCCTGGGCCTCTAGCGCCTGGGCCTCTAGCGTCTCGGCCTCTAGCGTCTCGGCCTCTAGCGTCTCGGCCTCTAGCGTCTCGGCCTCTAGCGTCTCGGCCTCTAGCGCCTGGGCCTCTAGCGCCTGGGTCTCTAGCGTCTGGGCATCTAGCGCCTGGGCCTCTAGCGCCTGGGCCTCTAGCGTCTCGGCCTCTAGCGTCTCGGCCTCTAGCGCCTGGGCCTCTAGCGCCTGGGTCTCTAGCGCCTCGGCCTCTAGCGTCTCGGCCTCTAGCGCCTTGGCCTCTAGCGCCTCGGCCTCTAGCGCCTGGGCCTCTAGCGCCTGAGCCTCTAGTGTCTTGGCCTCTAGCGCCTGGGCCTCTAGCATCTCGGCCTCTATCGCCTCGGCCTCTAGCGTCTAGGCCTCTAGGGTCTCGGCCTCTATTACCTCGGCCTCTAGCGTCTCGGCCTCTGGGGTCTCGGCCTCTAGGGTCTCGGCCTCTAGCGCCTCGGCCTCTAGGGTCTCGGCCTCTAGCGCCTGGGCCTCTAGCGTCTCGGCCTCTAGCGCCTTGGCCTCTAGGGTCTCGGCCCCTCGGGTCTCGGCCTCTAGCGCCTCGGCAACTAGCGTCTCGGCTTCTAGCGTCTCGGCCTCTAGCGCCTGGGCCTCTAGCGCCTGGGCCTCTAAAGCCTCGGCCTCTAGGGTCTCGGCCTCTAGCGCCTGGGCACTGGCGCCTGGGCCTCTAGCGTCTCGGCCTCTAGGGTCTCGGCCTCTAGCGTCTCGGCCTCTAGCGCCTCGGCCTCTAGGGTCTCGGCCTCTAGCGCCTGGGCCTCTAGCGCCTGGGCCTCTAGCGCCTCGGCCTCTAGCGCCTGGGCCTCTAGCGCCTGGGCCTCGAGCGCCTGGGTCTCTAGCGTCTCGGCATCTAGCGCCTCGGCCTCTAGCGTCTCGGCCTCTAGCGCCTGGGCCTCTAGCGCCTGGGCCTCTAGCGCCTGGGTCTCTAGCGCCTTGGCCTCTAGCGTCTCGGCCTCTAGCGCCTCGGCCTCGAGAGTCTCGGCCTCTAGCGCCTGGGCCTCCAGCGTCTCGGCCTCCAGCGCCTCGGCCACCAGCGCCTCGGCCTCTAGCGCTCGGCCTCTAGGGTCTCGGCCTCTAGCGTCTCGGCCTCTAGCGTCTCGGCCTCCAGCGTCTCGGCCTCCAGCGCCTCGGCCTCCAGCGTCTCGGCCTCCAGTGCCTGGGCCTCTAGCGCCTGGGCCTCTAGCGCCTGGGTCTCTAGCGTCTCAGCCTCTAGCGCCTGGGCATCTAGCGCCTGGGCCTCTAGCGCCTGGGCCTCGAGTGTCTCGGCCTCTAGCGTCTCGGCCTCTAGCGCCTGGGCCTCTAGCGCCTGGGCCTCTAGCGCCTGGGACTCTAGCGCCTCGGCCTCTAGCGTCTCGGCCTCTAGCGCCTGGGCCTCTAGCGCCTCGGCCTCTAGCGCCTGGGCCTCTAGCGCCTGAGCCTCTAGCGTCTTGGCCTCTAGCGCCTGGGCCTCTAGCATCTCGGCCTCTATCGCCTCGGCCTCTAGCGTCTAGGCCTCTAGGGTCTCGGCCTCTAGCGCTTCGGCCTCTAGGGTCTCGTCCTCTAGGGTCTCGGCGTCTCGGCCTCTAGGGTCTCGGCCTCTAGGGTCTCGGCCTCTAGCGCCTCGGCCTCTAGGGTCTCGGCCTCTAGCATCTCGGCCTCTAGCGTCTCTGCCTCTAGCGCCTCGCCCTCTAGCGTCTCGGCCTCTAGCGCCTCGGCCTCTAGGGTCTCGGCCTCTAGCGCCTGGGCCTCTAGCGCCTGGGCCTCTAGCGCCTGGGCCTCTAGCGCCTGGGTCTCTAGCGTCTCGGCATCTAGCGCCTCGGCCTCTAGCGTCTCGGCCTCTAGCGCCTGGGCCTCTAGCGCCTGGGCCTCTAGCGCCTGGGTCTCTAGCGTCTCGGCCTCTAGCGTCTCGGCCTCTAGCGCCTCGACCTCTAGCGCCTCGGCCTCGAGCGTCTCGGCCTCTAGCGCCTGGGCCTCTAGCGCCTGGGCCTCTAGCGCCTGGGCCTCTAGCGCCTGGGCCTCTAGCGCCTGGGCCTCTAGCGCCTGGGCCTCTAGCGTCTCGGCCTCTAGCGCCTGGGCCTCTAGCATCTCGGCCTCTATTGCCTCGGCCTCTAGCATCTCGGCCTCTAGGGTCTCGACCTCTAGCGCCTCGGCCTCTAGGGTCTCGGCATCTGGCGCCTCGGCCTCTAGCGCCTGGGCCTCTAGCATCTCGGCCTCTAGCGCCTCGGCCTCTAGGGTCTCGGCCTCTCAGGTCTCGGCCTCTAGCGCCTCGGCCTCTAGCGCCTGGGCCTCTAGCGCCTGGGCCTCTAAAGCCTCGGCCTCTAGGGTCTCGGCCTCTAGCGCCTGGGCACTGGCGCCTGGGCCTCTAGCGTCTCGGCCTCTAGGGTCTCGGCCTCTAGCATCTCGGCCTCTAGCGTCTCTGCCTCTAGCGCCTCGCCCTCTAGAGTCTCGGCCTCTAGCGCCTCGGCCTCTAGGGTCTCGGCCTCTAGCGCTTGGGCCTCTAGAGTCTCGGCCTCTAGCGCCTGGGCCTCTAGCGCCTGGGCCTCTAGCGCCTGGGCCTCTAGCGCCTGGGTCTCTAGCGTCTCGGCATCTAGCGCCTCGGCCTCTAGCGTCTCGGCCTCTAGCGCCTGGGCCTCTAGCGCCTGGGCCTCTAGCGCCTCGGCCTCTAGCGTCTCGGCCTCTAGCCCCTCGGCCTCGAGAGTCTCGGCCTCTAGCGCCTGGGCCTCCAGCGTCTCGACCTCCAGCGCCTCGGCCACCAGCGCCTCGGCCTCTAGCGCTCGGCCTCTAGGGTCTCGGCCTCTAGCGCCTCGGCCTCTAGCGCCTCGGCCTCTAGCGCCTCGGCCTCTAGCGTCTCGGCCTCCAGCGTCTCGGCCTCCAGCGCCTCGGCCTCCAGCGTCTCGGCCTCCAGCGCCTGGCCCTCTAGCGCCTGGGCCTCTAGCGCCTGGGTCTCTAGCGTCTCAGCCTCTAGCGCCTGGGCATCTAGCGCCTGGGCCTCTAGTCTCGGCCTCTAGCGTCTCGGCCTCTAGCGCCTGGGCCTCTAGCGCCTGGGCCTCTAGCGCCTGGGACTCTAGCGCCTCGGCCTCTAGCGTCTCGGCCTCTAGCGCCTGGGCCTCTAGCGCCTCG
Organism: Pristiophorus japonicus; assembly: GCF_044704955.1. Lineage (NCBI taxonomy): Eukaryota > Metazoa > Chordata > Chondrichthyes > Pristiophoridae > Pristiophorus > Pristiophorus japonicus. The sequence goes on from NC_091989.1 coordinate 157,117,130, forward strand.
GCCTCTAGCGCCTGGGCCTCTAGCGCCTGAGCCTCTAGCGTCTTGGCCTCTAGCGCCTGGGCCTCTCGCGTCTCGGCCTCTATCGCCTCGGCCTTTAGCGTCTAGGCCTCTAGGGTCTCGGCCTCTATTACCTCGGCCTCTAGCGTCTCGGCCTCTAGGGTCTCGGCCTCTAGCGCCTCGGCCTCTAGGGTCTCGTCCTCTAGGGTCTCGGCGTCTCTGCCTCTAGGGTCTCGGCCTCTAGGGTCTCGGCCTCTAGCGCCTCGGCCTCTAGGGTCTCGGCCTCTAGCATCTCGGCCTCTAGCGTCTCTGCCTCTAGCGCCTCGCCCTCTAGCGTCTCGGCCTCTAGCGACTCGGCCTCTAGCGCCTGGGCCTCTAGCGCCTGGGCCTCTAGCGCCTCGGCCTCTAGCGCCTGGGCCTCTAGCGCCTGGGCCTCTAGCGCCTGGGTCTCTAGCGTCTCGGCATCTAGCGCCTCGGCCTCTAGCGTCTCGGCCTCTAGCGCCTGGGCCTCTAGCGCCTGGGCCTCTAGCGCCTGGGTCTCTAGCGCCTCGGCCTCTAGCGCCTCGGCCTATAGCGCCTGGGCCTCTAGCGCCTCGGCCTCTAGCGCCTCGGCCTCTAGCGCCTGGGACTCTAGCGCCTGGGCCTCTAGCGCCTGGGCCTCTAGCGTCTCGGCCTCTAGCGCCTGGGCCTCTAGCATATCGGCCTCTATTGCCTCGGCCTCTAGCATCTCGGCCTCTAGGGTCTCGGCCTCTAGGGTCTCGGCCTCTAGGGTCTCGGCCTCTATCGCCTCGGCCTCTAGGGTCTCGGCATCTGGCGCCTCGGCCTCTAGCTCCTGGGCCTCTAGCATCTCGGCCTCTAGCGCCTCGGTCTCTAGGGTCTCGGCCTCTCAGGTCTCGGCCTCTAGCGTCTCGGCCTCTAGTGCCTCTGCATCTAGCGTCTTGGCCTCTCGCGCCGGGGCCTTTAGCGCCTGGGCCTCTAGGGTCTCGGCCTCTAGCGCCTGGGCATCTAGGGTCTCGGCCTCTAGGGTCTCGGCCACTAGCGCCTGGGCCTCTAGCGTCTGGGCCTCTAGCGCCTTGGCCTCTAGCGCCTCGGCCTCTAGCGCCTGGGCCTCTAGCGCCTCGGCCTCTAGCGGCTGGGCCTCTAGCGTCTCGGCCTCCAGCGCCTCGGCCTCCAGCGTCTCGGCCTCCAGCGCCTGACCTCTAGCGCCTGGGCCTCTAGCGCCTGGGTCTCTAGCGCCTCGGCCTCTAGCGCCTGGGCATCTAGCGCCTCGGCCTCTAGCGTCTCAGCCTCTAGCGTCTCGGCCTCCAGCGCCTCGGCCGCTAGCGCCTCGGCCTCTAGCGCTCGGCCTCTAGGGTCTCGGCCTCTAGCGTCTCGGCCTCTAGCGTCTCGGCCTCTAGCACCTGGGCCTCTAGCATCTCGGCCTCTATCGCCTGGGACTCTAGCGCCTCGGCCTCTAGCGTCTCGGCCTCTAGTGCCTGGGCCTCTAGCACCTCGGCCTCTAGCGCCTGGGACTCTAGCGCCTCGGCCTCTAGCGTCTCGGCCTCTAGCGCCTGGGCCTCTAGCGCCTCGGCCTCTAGCGCCTGGGCCTCTAGCGCCTGAGCCTCTAGCGTCTTGGCCTCTAGCGCCTGGGCCTCTAGCGTCTCGGCCTCTATCGCCTCGGCCTTTAGCGTCTAGGCCTCTAGGGTCTCGGCCTCTATTACCTCGGCCTCTAGCGTCTCGGCCTCTAGGGTCTCGGCCTCTAGCGCCTCGGCCTCTAGGGTCTCGTCCTCTAGGGTCTCGGCGTCTCTGCCTCTAGGGTCTCGGCCTCTAGGGTCTCGGCCTCTAGCGCCTCGGCCTCTAGGGTCTCGGCCTCTAGCATCTCGGCCTCTAGCGTCTCTGCCTCTAGCGCCTCGCCCTCTAGCGTCTCGGCCTCTAGCGACTCGGCCTCTAGGGTCTCGGCCTCTAGCGCCTGGGCCTCTAGTGCCTGGGCCTCTAGCGCCTCGGCCTCTAGCGCCTGGGCCTCTAGCGCCTGGGCCTCTAGCGCCTGGGTCTCTAGCGTCTCGGCATCTAGCGCCTCGGCCTCTAGCGTCTCGGCCTCTAGCGCCTGGGCTTCTAGCGCCTGGGCCTCTAGCGCCTGGGTCTCTAGCGCCTCGGCCTCTAGCGTCTCGGCCTCTAGCGCCTCGACCTCTAGCGCCTTGGCCTCTAGCGCCTCGGCCTATAGCGCCTGGGCCTCTAGCGCCTCGGCCTCTAGCGCCTCGGCCTCTAGCGCCTGGGACTTTAGCGCCTGGGCCTCTAGCGCCTGGGCCTCTAGCGTCTCGGCCTCTAGCGCCTGGGCCTCTAGCATATCGGCCTCTATTGCCTCGGCCTCTAGCATCTCGGCCTCTAGGGTCTCGGCATCTAGGGTCTCGGCCTCTAGGGTCTCGGCCTCTATCGCCTCGGCCTCTAGGGTCTCGGCATCTGGCGCCTCGGCCTCTAGCGCCTGGGCCTCTAGCATCTCGGCCTCTAGCGCCTCGGTCTCTAGGGTCTCGGCCTCTCAGGTCTCGGCCTCTAGCGTCTCGGCCTCTAGTGCCTCTGCATCTAGCGTCTTGGCCTCTCGCGCCGGGGCCTTTAGCGCCTGGGCCTCTAGGGTCTCGGCCTCTAGCGCCTGGGCATCTAGGGTCTCGGCCTCTAGGGTCTCGGCCACTAGCGCCTGGGCCTCTAGCATCTGGGCCTCTAGCGCCTCGGCCTCTAGCGCCTCGGCCTCTAGCGCCTGGGCCTCTAGCGCCTCGGCCTCTAGCGGCTGGGCCTCTAGCGTCTCGGCCTCCAGCGCCTCGGCCTCCAGCGTCTCGGCCTCCAGCGCCTGACCTCTAGCGCCTGGGCCTCTAGCGCCTGGGTCTCTAGCGCCTCGGCCTCTAGCGCCTGGGCATCTAGCGCCTCGGCCTCTAGCGTCTCAGCCTCTAGCGTCTCGGCCTCCAGCGCCTCGGCCGCTAGCGCCTCGGCCTCTAGCGCTCGGCCTCTAGGGTCTCGGCCTCTAGCGTCTCGGCCTCTAGCGTCTCGGCCTCTAGCGCCTGGGCCTCTAGCATCTCGGCCTCTATCGCCTCGGCCTCTAGCGTCTAGGCCTCCAGGTTCTCGGCCTCTAGCGCCTAGGCCTCTAGGCTCTCGTCCTCTAGAGTCTCGGCCTCTAGGGTCTCGGCCTCTAGGGTCTCGGCCTCTGGCGCCTCGGCCTCTAGCGCCTTGGCCTCTAGGGTCTCGGCCTCTAGGGTCTCGGCCTCTAGCGCCTGGGACTCTAGCGTCTCGGCCTCTAGCGCCTCGGCCTCTAGGGTCTCGGCCTCTAGGGTCTCGGCCTCTAGCGCCTGGGACTCTAGCGCCTCGGCCTCTAGGGTCTCGGCCTCTGGCGCCTCGGCATCTAGCGTCTTGGCCTCTAGTGCCTCGGCCTCTAGCATCTGGACTTCTAGTGCCTCGGCCTCTAGCACCGAGGCCTTTAGCGCCTGGGCCTCTAGGGTCTCGGCCTCTAGGGTCTCGGCCTCTAGGGTCTCGGCCTCTAGCGCCTGGGCCTCTAGCGCCTCGGCATCTAGCGTCTCGGCCTCTGGCGCCGTGGCCTCAAGGGTCTCGGCCTCTAGCGCCTGGGCCTCTAGCGTCTTGGTCTCTAGCGCCTCGGCCTCTAGCATCTCGGCCTCTAGCGCCTGGGCCTCTAGCGCCTGGGCCTCTAGCGTCTCGGCCTCTAGCGTCTCGGCCTCTAGCGTCTCGGCCTCTAGCGCCTCGGCCTCTAGCGCCTGGGCCTCTAGCGCCTCGGCCTCTAGCGTCTCGGCCTCTAGCGCCTGGGCCTCTAGCGCCTCGGCCTCTAGCGCCTCGGCCTCTAGCGCCTGGGCCTCTAGCGCCTGGGCCTCTAGCGTCTCGGCCTCTAGCGTCTCGGCCTCTAGCGCCTGGGCCTCTAGCATCTCGGCCTCTATCGCCTCGGCCTCTAGCGTCTAGGCCTCCAGGTTCTCGGCCTCTAGCGCCTCGGCCTCTAGGGTCTCGGCCTCTGGCACCTCGGCCTCTAGCGCCTCGGCCTCTAGGGTCTCGGCCTCTAGGGTCTCGGCCTCTAGCGCCTGGGACTCTAGCGCCTCGGCCTCTACGGTCTCGGCCTCTAGGGTCTCGTCCTCTAGGGTCTCGGCGTCTAGCGTCTCGGCCTCTGGCGCCTCGCCATCTAGCGTCTTGGCCTCTCGCGCCTCGGCCTCTCGCGCCTGGGCCTCTAGTGCCTCGGCCTCTAGCATCTGGGCTTCTAGTGCCTCGGCCTCTAGCACCGGGGCCTTTAGCGCCTGGGCCTCTAGGGTCTCGGCCTCTAGGGTCTCGGCCTCTAGCACCTGGGCCTCTAGCGCCTCGGCCTCTAGCGTCTCGGTCTCTAGCGCCTCCGCCTCTAGCACCTGGGCCTCTAGCGTCTCGGTCTCTAGCGCCTCGGTCTCTAGCGCCTCGGCCTCTAGCGTCTCGGACTCTAGTGCCTCGGCCTCTAGCATCTCGGCCTCTAGTGCCTGGGCATCTAGCGCCACGGCCTCTAGCGCATCGGCCTCTAGCGCCTCGGCCTCTAGAATCTCGGCCTCGAGCGTCTCGGCCTCTAGCGCCTCGGCCTCTAGGGTCTCGGCCTCTAGCGCCTGGGCCTCGAGCGCCTGGGCCTCTAGCGCCTCGGCCTCTAGCGCCTGGGCCTCTAGCGGCTGGGCCTCTAGCGCCTGGGTCTCTCGTGTCTCGGCCTCTAGCGCCTCGGCCTGAAGCGTCTCGGACTCTAGCGCCTGGGCCTCTAGCGCCTGGGCCTCTAGCACCTGGGTCTCTAGCGCCTCGGCCTCTAGCGTATCGGCCTCTAGCGCCTGGGCCTCTAGCGCCTCGGCCTCTAGCGTCTCGTCCTCTAGCGCCTCGGCCTCTAGCGTCTCGGCCTCTAGCGCCTGGGCCTCTAGCGCCTGGGCCTCTAGCATCTCGGCCTCTAGCGCCTGGGCCTCTAGCATCTCGGCCTCTATTGCCTCGGCCTCTAGGGTCTCGGCCTCTAGGGTCTCGGCCTCTAGGGCCTCGGCCTCTAGGGTCTCGTCCTCTAGGGTCTCGGCCTCTAGGGTCTCGGCCTCTAGCGCCTCGGCCTCTAGGGTCTCGGCATCTGGCGCCTCGGCCTCTAGCGCCTGGGCCTCTAGCGTCTCGGCCTCTCGCGCCTCGGCCTCTAGGGTCTCGGCCTCTCGGGTCTCGGCCTCTAGCGTCTCGGCCTCTAGTGCCTCTGCATCTAGCGTCTTGGCCTCTCGCGCCTCGGCCTCTCGCGCCTGGGCCTCTAGTGCCTCGGCCTTTAGCGCCTGGGCCTCTAGGGTCTCGGCCTCTAGCGCCTGGGCCTCTAGGGTCTTGGCCTCTAGGGTCTCGGCCTCTAGCGTCTCGGCCTCTAGCGTCCCGGCCTCTAGGGTCTCGGCCTCTAGGGTCTCGGCCTCTAGCGTCTCGGCCTCTAGTGCCTCTGCATCTAGCGTCTTGGCCTCTCGCGCCGGGGCCTTTAGCGCCTGGGCATCTAGGGTCTCGGCCTCTAGGGTCTCGGCCACTAGCGCCTGGGCCTCTAGCGTCTGGGCCTCTAGCGCCTCGGCCTCTAGCGCCTCGGCCTCTAGCGCCTGGGCCTCTAGCGCCTCGGCCTCTAGCGGCTGGGCCTCTAGCGTCTCGGCCTCCAGCGCCTCGGCCTCCAGCGTCTCGGCCTCCAGCGCCTGACCTCTAGCGCCTGGGCCTCTAGCGCCTGGGTCTCTAGCGCCTCGGCCTCTAGCGCCTGGGCATCTAGCGCCTCGGCCTCTAGCGTCTCAGCCTCTAGCGTCTCGGCCTCCAGCGCCTCGGCCGCTAGCGCCTCGGCCTCTAGCGCTCGGCCTCTAGGGTCTCGGCCTCTAGCGTCTCGGCCTCTAGCGTCTCGGCCTCTAGCGCCTGGGCCTCTAGCATCTCGGCCTCTATCGCCTCGGCCTCTAGCGTCTAGGCCTCCAGGTTCTCGGCCTCTAGCGCCTCGGCCTCTAGGCTCTCGTCCTCTAGAGTCTCGGCCTCTAGGGTCTCGGCCTCTAGGGTCTCGGCCTCTGGCGCCTCGGCCTCTAGCGCCTTGGCCTCTAGGGTCTCGGCCTCTAGGGTCTCGGCCTCTAGCGCCTGGGACTCTAGCGTCTCGGCCTCTAGCGCCTCGGCCTCTAGGGTCTCGGCCTCTAGGGTCTCGGCCTCTAGCGCCTGGGACTCTAGCGCCTCGGCCTCTAGGGTCTCGGCCTCTGGCGCCTCGGCATCTAGCGTCTTGGCCTCTAGTGCCTCGGCCTCTAGCATCTGGACTTCTAGTGCCTCGGCCTCTAGCACCGAGGCCTTTAGCGCCTGGGCCTCTAGGGTCTCGGCCTCTAGGGTCTCGGCCTCTAGGGTCTCGGCCTCTAGCGCCTGGGCCTCTAGCGCCTCGGCGTCTAGCGTCTCGGCCTCTGGCGCCGTGGCCTCAAGGGTCTCGGCCTCTAGCGCCTGGGCCTCTAGCGTCTTGGTCTCTAGCGCCTCGGCCTCTAGCATCTCGGCCTCTAGCGCCTGGGCCTCTAGCGCCTGGGCCTCTAGCGTCTCGGCCTCTAGCGTCTCGGCCTCTAGCGTCTCGGCCTCTAGCGCCTCGGCCTCTAGCGCCTGGGCCTCTAGCGCCTCGGCCTCTAGCGTCTCGGCCTCTAGCGCCTGGGCCTCTAGCGCCTCGGCCTCTAGCGCCTGGGCCTCTAGCGCCTGGGCCTCTAGCGCCTGGGCCTCTAGCGTCTCGGCCTCTAGCGTCTCGGCCTCTATCGCCTCGGCCTCTAGCGTCTAGGCCTCCAGGTTCTCGGCCTCTAGCGCCTCGGCCTCTAGGGTCTCGGCCTCTGGCACCTCGGCCTCTAGCGCCTCGGCCTCTAGGGTCTCGGCCTCTAGGGTCTCGGCCTCTAGCGCCTGGGACTCTAGCGCCTCGGCCTCTACGGTCTCGGCCTCTAGGGTCTCGTCCTCTAGGGTCTCGGCGTCTAGCGTCTCGGCCTCTGGCGCCTCGCCATCTAGCGTCTTGGCCTCTCGCGCCTCGGCCTCTCGCGCCTGGGCCTCTAGTGCCTCGGCCTCTAGCATCTGGGCTTCTAGTGCCTCGGCCTCTAGCACCGGGGCCTTTAGCGCCTGGGCCTCTAGGGTCTCGGCCTCTAGGGTCTCGGCCTCTAGCACCTGGGCCTCTAGCGCCTCGGCCTCTAGCGTCTCGGTCTCTAGCGCCTCCGCCTCTAGCACCTGGGCCTCTAGCGTCTCGGTCTCTAGCGCCTCGGTCTCTAGCGCATCGGCCTCTAGCGTCTCGGACTCTAGTGCCTCGGCCTCTAGCATCTCGGCCTCTAGTGCCTGGGCATCTAGCGCCACGGCCTCTAGCGCATCGGCCTCTAGCGCCTCGGCCTCTAGAATCTCGGCCTCGAGCGTCTCGGCCTCTAGCGCCTGGGCCTCGAGCGCCTGGGCCTCTAGCGCCTCGGCCTCTAGCGCCTGGGCCTCTAGCGGCTGGGCCTCTAGCGCCTGGGTCTCTCGTGTCTCGGCCTCTAGCGCCTCGGCCTGAAGCGTCTCGGACTCTAGCGCCTGGGCCTCTAGCGCCTGGGCCTCTAGCACCTGGGTCTCTAGCGCCTCGGCCTCTAGCGTATCGGCCTCTAGCGCCTGGGCCTCTAGCGCCTCGGCCTCTAGCGTCTCGTCCTCTAGCGCCTCGACCTCTAGCGCCTCGGCCTCTAGCGCCTCGGCCTCTAGCGCCTCGGCCTCTAGCGTCTCGGCCTCTAGCGCCTGGGCCTCTAGCGCCTGGGCCTCTAGCATCTCGGCCTCTAGCGCCTGGGCCTCTAGCAACTCGGCCTCTATTGCCTCGGCCTCTAGGGTCTCGGCCTCTCGGGTCTCGGCCTCTAGGGCCTCGGCCTCTAGGGTCTCGTCCTCTAGGGTCTCGGCCTCTAGGGTCTCGGCCTCTAGCGCCTCGGCCTCTAGGGTCTCGGCATCTGGCGCCTCGGCCTCTAGCGCCTGGGCCTCTAGCGTCTCGGCCTCTCGCGCCTCGGCCTCTAGGGTCTCGGCCTCTCGGGTCTCGGCCTCTAGCGTCTCGGCCTCTAGTGCCTCTGCATCTAGCGTCTTGGCCTCTCGCGCCTCGGCCTCTCGCGCCTGGGCCTCTAGTGCCTCGGCCTTTAGCGCCTGGGCCTCTAGGGTCTCGGCCTCTAGCGTCCCGGCCTCTAGCGTCCCGGCCTCTAGGGTCTCGGCCTCTAGGGTCTCGGCCGCTAGCACCTGGGCCTCTAGCGCCTCGGTCTCTAGCGCCTCGGTCTCTAGCGCCTCGGCCTCTAGCGCCTCGGCCTCTAGCGCCTCGGCCTCTAGGGTCTCGGCCTCTAGCACCTCGGCCTCTAGCACCTCGGCCTCTAGCGCCTGGGCCTCTAGCGTCTCCGTCTCTAGTGCCTGGGCCTCTAGCGCCTCGGCCTCTAGCGTCTCGGCCTCTGGCGCCTTGGCCTCTAGGGTCTCGGCCTCTGGCGTCTCGGCCTCTAGCGCCTGGGCCTCTAGCGTCTCGTCCTCTAGCGCCTCGGCCTCTAGGGTCTCGGCCTCTAGGGTCTCGGCCTCTAGCGTCCCGGCCTCTAGCGTCCCGGCCTCTAGGGTCCCGGCCTCTGGCGTCTCGGCCTCTAGCGCCTGGGCCTCTAGCGTCTCGGCCTCTAGCGTCTCGGCCTCTAGCGCCTGGGCCTCTAGCATCTCGGCCTCTATCGCCTCGGCCTCTAGCGTCTAGGCCTCCAGGTTCTCGGCCTCTAGCGACTCGGCCTCTAGGCTCTCGTCCTCTAGGGTCTCGGCCTCTAGGGTCTCGGCCTCTAGCGCCTCGGCCTCTAGGGTCTCGGCCTCTGGCGCCTCGGCCTCTAGCGCCTCGGCCTCTAGGGTCTCGGCCTCTAGGGTCTCGGCCTCTAGCGCCTGGGACTCTAGCGTCTCGGCCTCTAGCGCCTCGGCCTCTAGGGTCTCGGCCTCTAGGGTCTCGGCCTCTAGCGCCTGGGTCTCGGCCTCTAGGGTCTCGTCCTCTAGGGTCTCGGCGTCTAGCGTCTCGGCCTCTGGCGCCTCGGCCTCTCGCGCCTGGGCCTCTAGTGCCTCGGCCTCTAGCATCTGGGCTTCTAGTGCCTCGGCCTCTAGCACCGGGGCCTTTAGCGCCTGGGCCTCTAGGGTCTCGGCCTCTAGGGTCTCGGCCTCTAGCACCTGGGCCTCTAGCGCCTCGGCCTCTAGCGTCTCGGTCTCTAGCGCCTCGGCCTCTAGCACCTGGGCCTCTAGCGTCTCGGCCTCTAGCGTCTCGGCCTCTAGCGCCTCGGTCTCTAGAGCCTCGGCCTCTAGCGTCTCGGACTCGAGTGCCTCGGCCTCTAGCATCTCGGCCTCTAGTGCCTGGGAATCTAGCGCCTGGGCATCTAGCGCCTCGGCCTCTAGCGCATCGGCCTCTAGCGCCTCGGCCTCTAGAATCTCGGCCTCGAGCGTCTCGGCCTCTAGCGCCTCGGCCTCTAGGGTCTCGGCCTCTAGCGCCTGGGCCTCTAGCGCCTGGGCCTCTAGCGCCTGGGCCTCTAGCGCCTGGGTCTCTAGCGCCTGGGTCTCTAGCGCCTCGGCCTCTAGCGTATCGGCCTCTAGCGCCTGAGCCTCTAGCGTCTCGGCCTCTAGCGCCTCGACCTCTAGCACCTCGGCCTCTAGCGCCTCGGCCTCTAGCGCCTCGACCTCTAGCGCCTCGGCCTCTAGCGCCTCGGCCTCTAGCGCCTGGGCCTCTAGCGCCTGGGCCTCTAGCGTCTCGGCCTCTAGCGTCTCGGCCTCTAGCGCCTGGGCCTCTAGCATCTCGGCCTCTATCGCCTCGGCCTCTAGCGTCTAGGCCTCCAGGTTCTCGGCCTCTAGCGCCTCGGCCTCTAGGGTCTCGGCCTCTGGCACCTCGGCCTCTAGCGCCTCGGCCTCTAGGGTCTCGGCCTCTAGGGTCTCGGCCTCTAGCGCCTGGGACTCTAGCGCCTCGGCCTCTACGGTCTCGGCCTCTAGGGTCTCGTCCTCTAAGGTCTCGGCGTCTAGCGTCTCGGCCTCTGGCGCCTCGCCATCTAGCGTCTTGGCCTCTCGCGCCTCGGCCTCTCGCGCCTGGGCCTCTAGTGCCTCGGCCTCTAGCATCTGGGCTTCTAGTGCCTCGGCCTCTAGCACCGGGGCCTTTAGCGCCTGGGCCTCTAGGGTCTCGGCCTCTAGGGTCTCGGCCTCTAGCACCTGGGCCTCTAGCGCCTCGGCCTCTAGCGTCTCGGTCTCTAGCGCCTCCGCCTCTAGCACCTGGGCCTCTAGCGTCTCGGTCTCTAGCGCCTCGGTCTCTAGCGCCTCGGCCTCTAGCGTCTCGGACTCTAGTGCCTCGGCCTCTAGCATCTCGGCCTCTAGTGCCTGGGCATCTAGCGCCACGGCCTCTAGCGCATCGGCCTCTAGCGCCTCGGCCTCTAGAATCTCGGCCTCGAGCGTCTCGGCCTCTAGCGCCTCGGCCTCTAGGGTCTCGGCCTCTAGCGCCTGGGCCTCGAGCGCCTGGGCCTCTAGCGCCTCGGCCTCTAGCGCCTGGGCCTCTAGCGGCTGGGCCTCTAGCGCCTGGGTCTCTCGTGTCTCGGCCTCTAGCGCCTCGGCCTGAAGCGTCTCGGACTCTAGCGCCTGGGCCTCTAGCGCCTGGGCCTCTAGCACCTGGGTCTCTAGCGCCTCGGCCTCTAGCGTATCGGCCTCTAGCGCCTGGGCCTCTAGCGCCTCGGCCTCTAGCGTCTCGTCCTCTAGCGCCTCGACCTCTAGCGCCTCGGCCTCTAGCGCCTCGGCCTCTAGCGCCTCGGCCTCTAGCGTCTCGGCCTCTAGCGCCTGGGCCTCTAGCGCCTGGGCCTCTAGCATCTCGGCCTCTAGCGCCTGGGCCTCTAGCATCTCGGCCTCTATTGCCTCGGCCTCTAGGGTCTCAGCCTCTCGGGTCTCGGCCTCTAGGGCCTCGGCCTCTAGGGTCTCGTCCTCTAGGGTCTCGGCCTCTAGGGTCTCGGCCTCTAGCGCCTCGGCCTCTAGGGTCTCGGCATCTGGCGCCTCGGCCTCTAGCGCCTGGGCCTCTAGCGTCTCGGCCTCTCGCGCCTCGGCCTCTAGGGTCTCGGCCTCTCGGGTCTCGGCCTCTAGCGTCTCGGCCTCTAGTGCCTCTGCATCTAGCGTCTTGGCCTCTCGCGCCTCGGCCTCTCGCGCCTGGGCCTCTAGTGCCTCGGCCTTTAGCGCCTGGGCCTCTAGGGTCTCGGCCTCTAGCGCCTGGGCCTCTAGGGTCTTGGCCTCTAGGGTCTCGGCCTCTAGCGTCCCGGCCTCTAGCGTCCCGGCCTCTAGGGTCTCGGCCTCTAGGGTCTCGGCCGCTAGCACCTGGGCCTCTAGCGCCTCGGTCTCTAGCGCCTCGGCCTCTAGCGCCTCGGCCTCTAGCGCCTCGGCCTCTAGGGTCTCGGCCTCTAGCACCTCGGCCTCTAGCACCTCGGCCTCTAGCGCCTGGGCCTCTAGCGTCTCCGTCTCTAGTGCCTGGGCCTCTAGCGCCTCGGCCTCTAGCGTCTCGGCCTCTGGCGCCTTGGCCTCTAGGGTCTCGGCCTCTAGCGCCTCGGCCTCTAGCGTCTCGTCCTCTAGCGTCCCGGCCTCTAGCGCCTGGGCCTCTAGCGTCTCGTCCTCTAGCGCCTCGGCCTCTAGGGTCTCGGCCTCTAGGGTCTCGGCCTCTAGCGTCCCGGCCTCTAGCGTCCCGGCCTCTAGGGTCCCGGCCTCTGGCGTCTCGGCCTCTAGCGCCTGGGCCTCTAGCGTCTCGGCCTCTAGCGTCTCGGCCTCTAGCGCCTGGGCCTCTAGCATCTCGGCCTCTATCGCCTCGGCCTCTAGCGTCTAGGCCTCCAGGTTCTCGGCCTCTAGCGACTCGGCCTCTAGGCTCTCGTCCTCTAGGGTCTCGGCCTCTAGGGTCTCGGCCTCTAGCGCCTCGGCCTCTAGGGTCTCGGCCTCTGGCGCCTCGGCCTCTAGCGCCTCGGCCTCTAGGGTCTCGGCCTCTAGGGTCTCGGCCTCTAGCGCCTGGGACTCTAGCGTCTCGGCCTCTAGCGCCTCGGCCTCTAGGGTCTCGGCCTCTAGGGTCTCGGCCTCTAGCGCCTGGGTCTCGGCCTCTAGGGTCTCGTCCTCTAGGGTCTCGGCGTCTAGCGTCTCGGCCTCTGGCGCCTCGGCCTCTCGCGCCTGGGCCTCTAGTGCCTCGGCCTCTAGCATCTGGGCTTCTAGTGCCTCGGCCTCTAGCACCGGGGCCTTTAGCGCCTGGGCCTTTAGGGTCTCGGCCTCTAGGGTCTCGGCCTCTAGCACCTGGGCCTCCAGCGCCTCGGCCTCTAGCGTCTCGGTCTCTAGCGCCTCGGCCTCTAGCACCTGGGCCTCTAGCGTCTCGGCCTCTAGCGTCTCGGCCTCTAGCGCCTCGGTCTCTAGAGCCTCGGCCTCTAGCGTCTCGGACTCGAGTGCCTCGGCCTCTAGCATCTCGGCCTCTAGTGCCTGGGAATCTAGCGCCTGGGCATCTAGCGCCTCGGCCTCTAGCGCATCGGCCTCTAGCGCCTCGGCCTCTAGAATCTCGGCCTCGAGCGTCTCGGCCTCTAGCGCCTCGGCCTCTAGGGTCTCGGCCTCTAGCGCCTGGGCCTCTAGCGCCTGGGCCTCTAGCGCCTGGGTCTCTAGCGCCTGGGTCTCTAGCGCCTCAGCCTCTAGCGTATCGGCCTCTAGCGCCTGAGCCTCTAGCGTCTCGGCCTCTAGCGCCTCGACCTCTAGCACCTCGGCCTCTAGCACCTCGGCCTCTAGCGCCTCGACCTCTAGCGCCTCGGCCTCTAGCGTCTCGGCCTCTAGCGCCTGGGCATCTAGCGCTTCGGCCTCTAGCGCCTCGGCCTCTAGCGCCTCGGTCTCTAGCACCTGGGCCTCTAGCGCCTGGGCCTCTAGCATCTCGGCCTCTAGCGCCTGGGCCTCTAGCATCTCGGCCTCTATTGCCTCGGCCTCTAGGGTCTCGGCCTCTAGGGTCTCGGCCTCTAGCGCCTCGGCCTCTAGGGTCTCGTCCTCTAGGGTCTCGGCCTCTAGCGCCTCGGCCTCTAGGGTCTCGGCATCTGGCGCCTCGGCCTCTAGCGCCTGGGCCTCTAGTGTCTCGGCCTCTCGCGCCTCGGCCTCTAGGGTCTCGGCCTCTCGGGTCTCGGCCTCTAGCGTCTCGGCCTCTAGTGCCTCTGCATCTAGCGTCTTGGCCTCTCGCGCCTCGGCCTCTCGCGCCTGGGCCTCTAGTGCCTCGGCCTTTAGCGCCTGGGCCTCTAGGGTCTCGGCCTCTAGCGCCTGGGCCTCTAGGGTCTTGGCCTCTAGGGTCTCGGCCTCTAGCGTCCCGGCCTCTAGCGTCCCGGCCTCTAGGGTCTCGGCCTCTAGGGTCTCGGCCGCTAGCACCTGGGCCTCTAGCGCCTCGGTCTCTAGCGCCTCGGTCTCTAGCGCCTCGGCCTCTAGCGCCTCGGCCTCTAGGGTCTCGGCCTCTAGCACCTCGGCCTCTAGCGCCTGGGCCTCTAGCGTCTCCGTCTCTAGTGCCTGGGCCTCTAGCGCCTCGGCCTCTAGCGTCTCGGCCTCTGGCGCCTTGGCCTCTAGGGTCTCGGCCTCTGGCGTCTCGGCCTCTAGCGCCTGGGCCTCTAGCGTCTCGTCCTCTAGCGCCTCGGCCTCTAGGGTCTCGGCCTCTAGGGTCTCGGCCTCTAGCGTCCCGGCCTCTAGCGTCCCGGCCTCTAGGGTCCCGGCCTCTGGCGTCTCGGCCTCTAGCGCCTGGGCCTCTAGCGTCTCGGCCTCTAGCGTCTCGGCCTCTAGCGCCTGGGCCTCTAGCATCTCGGCCTCTATCGCCTCGGCCTCTAGCGTCTAGGCCTCCAGGTTCTCGGCCTCTAGCGCCTCGGCCTCTAGGCTCTCGTCCTCTAGGGTCTCGGCCTCTAGGGTCTCGGCCTCTAGCGCCTCGGCCTCTAGGGTCTCGGCCTCTGGCGCCTCGGCCTCTCGCGCCTCGGCCTCTAGGGTCTCGGCCTCTAGGGTCTCGGCCTCTAGCGCCTGGGACTCTAGCGTCTCGGCCTCTAGCGCCTCGGCCTCTAGGGTCTCGGCCTCCAGGGTCTCGGCCTCTAGCGCCTGGGTCTCGGCCTCTAGGGTCTCGTCCTCTAGGGTCTCGGCGTCTAGCGTCTCGGCCTCTGGCGCCTCGGCCTCTCGCGCCTGGGCCTCTAGTGCCTCGGCCTCTAGCATCTGGGCCTCTAGCACCGGGGCCTTTAGCGCCTGGGCCTCTAGTGTCTCGGCCTCTAGGGTCTCGGCCTCTAGCACCTGGGCCTCTAGCGCCTCGGCCTCTAGCGTCTCGGTCTCTAGCGCCTCGGCCTCTAGCACCTGGGCCTCTAGCGTCTCGGCCTCTAGCGTCTCGGCCTCTAGCGCCTCGGTCTCTAGAGCCTCGGCCTCTAGCGTCTCGGACTCGAGTGCCTCGGCCTCTAGCATCTCGGCCTCTAGTGCCTGGGCATCTAGCGCCTGGGCATCTAGCGCCTCGGCCTCTAGCGCATCGGCCTCTCGCGCCTCGGCCTCTAGGGTCTCGGCCTCTCGGGTCTCGGCCTCTAGGGTCTCGGCCTCTCGTGCCTCTGCATCTAGCGTCTTGGCCTCTCGCGCCTCGGCCTCTCGCGCCTGGGCCTCTAGTGCCTCGGCCTTTAGCGCCTGGGCCGCTAGGGTCTCGGCCTCTAGCGCCTGGGCCTCTAGGGTCTTGGCCTCTAGGGTCTCGGCCTCTAGCGTCCCGGCCTCTAGCGTCCCGGCCTCTAGGGTCTCGGCCCCTAGGGTCTCGGCCGCTAGCACCTGGGCCTCTAGCGCCTCGGTCTCTAGCGCCTCGGCCTCTAGCGCCTCGGCCTCTAGCGCCTCGGCCTCTAGGGTCTCGGCCTCTAGCACCTCGGCCTCTAGCGCCTGGGCCTCTAGCGTCTCCGTCTCTAGTGCCTGGGCCTCTAGCGCCTCGGCCTCTAGCGTCTCGGCCTCTGGCGCCTTGGCCTCTAGGGTCTCGGCCTCTGGCGTCTCGGCCTCTAGTGCCTGGGCCTCTAGCGTCTCGTCCTCTAGCGCCTCGGCCTCTAGGGTCTCGGCCTCTAGGGTCTCGGCCTCTAGCGTCCCGGCCTCTAGCGTCCCGGCCTCTAGGATCCCGGCCTCTGGCGTCTCGGCCTCTAGCGCCTGGGCCTCTAGCGTCTCGGCCTCTAGCGTCTCGGCCTCTAGCGCCTGGGCCTCTAGCATCTCGGCCTCTATCGCCTCGGCCTCTAGCGTCTAGGCCTCCAGGTTCTCGGCTTCTAGCGACTAAGCCTCTAGGCTCTCGTCCTCTAGGGTCTCGGCCTCTAGGGTCTCGGCCTCTAGCGCCTCGGCCTCTAGGGTCTCGGCCTCTGGCGCCTCGGCCTCTCGCGCCTCGGCCTCTAGGGTCTCGGCCTCTAGGGTCTCGGCCTCTAGCGCCTGGGACTCTAGCGTCTCGGCCTCTAGCGCCTCGGCCTCTAGGGTCTCGGCCTCTAGGGTCTCGGCCTCTAGCGCCTGGGTCTCGGCCTCTAGGGTCTCGTCCTCTAGGGTCTCGGCGTCTAGCGTCTCGGCCTCTGGCGCCTCGGCCTCTCGCGCCTGGGCCTCTAGTGCCTCGGCCTCTAGCATCTGGGCTTCTAGTGCCTCGGCCTCTAGCACCGGGGCCTTTAGCGCCTGGGCCTCTAGGGTCTCGGCCTCTAGGGTCTCGGCCTCTAGCACCTGGGCCTCTAGCGCCTCGGCCTCTAGCGTCTCGGTCTCTAGCGCCTCGGCCTCTAGCACCTGGGCCTCTAGCGTCTCGGCCTCTAGCGTCTCGGCCTCTAGCGCCTCGGTCTCTAGAGCCTCGGCCTCTAGCGTCTCGGACTCGAGTGCCTCGGCCTCTAGCATCTCGGCCTCTAGTGCCTGGGCATCTAGCGCCTGGGCATCTAGCGCCTCGGCCTCTAGCGCATCGGCCTCTAGCGCCTCGGCCTCTAGAATCTCGGCCTCGAGCGTCTCGGCCTCTAGCGCCTCGGCCTCTAGGGTCTCGGCCTCTAGCGCCTGGGCCTCTAGCGCCTGGGCCTCTGGCGCCTCGGCCTCTAGCGGCTGGGTCTCTAGCATCTCGGCCTCTAGCGCCTCGGCCTCTAGCGTCTCGGCCTCTAGCGCCTGGGCCTCTAGCGCCTGGGCCTCTAGCGCCTGGGTCTCTAGCGCCTCGGCCTCTAGCGTATCGGCCTCTAGCGCCTGGGCCTCTAGCGTCTCGGCCTCTAGCGCCTCGACCTCTAGCACCTCGGCCTCTAGCGCCTCGACCTCTAGCGCCTCGGCCTCTAGCGTCTCGGCCTCTAGCGCCTGAGCCTCTAGCGCTTCGGCCTCTAGCGCCTCGGCCTCTAGCGCCTCGGTCTCTAGCACCTGGGCCTCTAGCGCCTGGGCCTCTAGCATCTCGGCCTCTAGCGCCTGGGCCTCTAGCATCTCGGCCTCTATTGCCTCGGCCTCTAGGGTCTCGGCCTCTAGGGTCTCGGCCTCTAGCGCCTCGGCCTCTAGGGTCTCGTCCTCTAGGGTCTCGGCCTCTAGCGCCTCGGCCTCTAGGGTCTCGGCATCTGGCGCCTCGGCCTCTAGCGCCTGGGCCTCTAGTGTCTCGGCCTCTCGCGCCTCGGCCTCTAGCGCCTGGGCCTCTAGTGCCTCTGCATCTAGCGTCTTGGCCTCTCGCGCCTCGGCCTCTTGCGCCTGGGCCTCTAGTGCCTCGGCCTTTAGCGCCTGGGCCTCTAGGGTCTCGGCCTCTAGCGCCTGGGCCTCTAGGGTCTTGGCCTCTAGGGTCTCGGCCTCTAGCGTCCCGGCCTCTAGCGTCCCGGCCTCTAGGGTCTCGGCCTCTAGGGTCTCGGCCGCTAGCACCTGGGCCTCTAGCGCCTCGGTCTCTAGCGCCTCGGTCTCTAGCGCCTCGGCCTCTAGCGCCTCGGCCTCTAGCGCCTCGGCCTCTAGGGTCTCGGCCTCTAGCACCTCGGCCTCTAGCGCCTGGGCCTCTAGCGTCTCCGTCTCTAGCGCCTCGGCCTCTAGCGTCTCGGCCTCTGGCGCCTTGGCCTCTAGGGTCTCGGCCTCTGGCGTCTCGGCCTCTAGCGCCTCGGCCTCTAGCGCCTCGGTCTCTAGCACCTGGGCCTCTAGCGCCTGGGCCTCTAGCATCTCGGCCTCTAGCGCCTGGGCCTCTAGCATCTCGGCCTCTATTGCCTCGGCCTCTCGGGTCTCGGCCTCTAGGGTCTCGGCCTCTAGCGCCTCGGCCTCTAGGGTCTCGTCCTCTAGGGTCTCGGCCTCTAGCGCCTCGGCCTCTAGGGTCTCGGCATCTGGCGCCTCGGCCTCTAGCGCCTGGGCCTCTAGCGTCTCGGCCTCTAGCGCCTGGGCCTCTAGCATCTCGGCCTCTATCGCCTCGGCCTCTAGCGTCTAGGCCTCCAGGTTCTCGGCCTCTAGCGACTAAGCCTCTAGGCTCTCGTCCTCTAGGGTCTCGGCCTCTAGGGTCTCGGCCTCTAGCGCCTCGGCCTCTAGGGTCTCGGCCTCTGGCGCCTCGGCCTCTCGCGCCTCGGCCTCTAGGGTCTCGGCCTCTAGGGTCTCGGCCTCTAGCGCCTGGGACTCTAGCGTCTCGGCCTCTAGCGCCTCGGCCTCTAGGGTCTCGGCCTCTAGGGTCTCGGCCTCTAGCGCCTGGGTCTCGGCCTCTAGGGTCTCGTCCTCTAGGGTCTCGGCGTCTAGCGTCTCGGCCTCTGGCGCCTCGGCCTCTCGCGCCTGGGCCTCTAGTGCCTCGGCCTCTAGCATCTGGGCTTCTAGTGCCTCGGCCTCTAGCACCGGGGCCTTTAGCGCCTGGGCCTCTAGGGTCTCGGCCTCTAGGGTCTCGGCCTCTAGCACCTGGGCCTCTAGCGCCTCGGCCTCTAGCGTCTCGGTCTCTAGCGCCTCGGCCTCTAGCACCTGGGCCTCTAGCGTCTCGGCCTCTAGCGTCTCGGCCTCTAGCGCCTCGGTCTCTAGAGCCTCGGCCTCTAGCGTCTCGGACTCGAGTGCCTCGGCCTCTAGCATCTCGGCCTCTAGTGCCTGGGCATCTAGCGCCTGGGCATCTAGCGCCTCGGCCTCTAGCGCATCGGCCTCTAGCGCCTCGGCCTCTAGAATCTCGGCCTCGAGCGTCTCGGCCTCTAGCGCCTCGGCCTCTAGGGTCTCGGCCTCTAGCGCCTGGGCCTCTAGCGCCTGGGCCTCTGGCGCCTCGGCCTCTAGCGGCTGGGTCTCTAGCATCTCGGCCTCTAGCGCCTCGGCCTCTAGCGTCTCGGCCTCTAGCGCCTGGGCCTCTAGCGCCTGGGTCTCTAGCGCCTCGGCCTCTAGCGTATCGGCCTCTAGCGCCTGAGCCTCTAGCGTCTCGGCCTCTAGCGCCTCGACCTCTAGCACCTCGGCCTCTAGCGCCTCGACCTCTAGCGCCTCGGCCTCTAGCGTCTCGGCCTCTAGCGCCTGAGCCTCTAGCGCTTCGGCCTCTAGCGCCTCGGCCTCTAGCGCCTCGGTCTCTAGCACCTGGGCCTCTAGCGCCTGGGCCTCTAGCATCTCGGCCTCTAGCGCCTGGGCCTCTAGCATCTCGGCCTCTATTGCCTCGGCCTCTAGGGTCTCGGCCTCTAGGGTCTCGGCCTCTAGCGCCTCGGCCTCTAGGGTCTCGTCCTCTAGGGTCTCGGCCTCTAGCGCCTCGGCCTCTAGGGTCTCGGCATCTGGCGCCTCGGCCTCTAGCGCCTGGGCCTCTAGTGTCTCGGCCTCTCGCGCCTCGGCCTCTAGCGCCTGGGCCTCTAGTGCCTCTGCATCTAGCGTCTTGGCCTCTCGCGCCTCGGCCTCTTGCGCCTGGGCCTCTAGTGCCTCGGCCTTTAGCGCCTGGGCCTCTAGGGTCTCGGCCTCTAGCGCCTGGGCCTCTAGGGTCTTGGCCTCTAGGGTCTCGGCCTCTAGCGTCCCGGCCTCTAGCGTCCCGGCCTCTAGGGTCTCGGCCTCTAGGGTCTCGGCCGCTAGCACCTGGGCCTCTAGCGCCTCGGTCTCTAGCGCCTCGGTCTCTAGCGCCTCGGCCTCTAGCGCCTCGGCCTCTAGCGCCTCGGCCTCTAGGGTCTCGGCCTCTAGCACCTCGGCCTCTAGCGCCTGGGCCTCTAGCGTCTCCGTCTCTAGCGCCTCGGCCTCTAGCGTCTCGGCCTCTGGCGCCTTGGCCTCTAGGGTCTCGGCCTCTGGCGTCTCGGCCTCTAGCGCCTCGGCCTCTAGCGCCTCGGTCTCTAGCACCTGGGCCTCTAGCGCCTGGGCCTCTAGCATCTCGGCCTCTAGCGCCTGGGCCTCTAGCATCTCGGCCTCTATTGCCTCGGCCTCTCGGGTCTCGGCCTCTAGGGTCTCGGCCTCTAGCGCCTCGGCCTCTAGGGTCTCGTCCTCTAGGGTCTCGGCCTCTAGCGCCTCGGCCTCTAGGGTCTCGGCATCTGGCGCCTCGGCCTCTAGCGCCTGGGCCTCTAGTGTCTCGGCCTCTCGCGCCTCGGCCTCTAGGGTCTCGGCCTCTCGGGTCTCGGCCTCTAGCGTCTCGGCCTCTAGTGCCTCTGCATCTAGTGTCTTGGCCTCTCGCGCCTCGGCCTCTAGCGTCTGGGCCTCTAGTGCCTCGGCCTCTAGCGCCTGGGCCTCTAGCGCCTCGGTCTCTAGCGCCTCGGTCTCTAGCGCCTCGGCCTCTAGCGCCTCGGCCTCTAGGGTCTCGGCCTCTAGCACCTCGGCCTCTAGCGCCTCGACCTCTAGCACCTCGGCCTCTAGCACCTCGGCCTCTAGCGCCTCGACCTCTAGCGCCTCGGCCTCTAGCGTCTCGGCCTCTAGCGCCTGAGCCTCTAGCGCTTCGGCCTCTAGCGCCTCGGCCTCTAGCGCCTCGGTCTCTAGCACCTGGGCCTCTAGCGCCTGGGCCTCTAGCATCTCGGCCTCTAGCGCCTGGGCCTCTAGCATCTCGGCCTCTATTGCCTCGGCCTCTAGGGTCTCGGCCTCTAGGGTCTCGGCCTCTAGCGCCTCGGCCTCTAGGGTCTCGTCCTCTAGGGTCTCGGCCTCTAGCGCCTCGGCCTCTAGGGTCTCGGCATCTGGCGCCTCGGCCTCTAGCGCCTGGGCCTCTAGTGTCTCGGCCTCTCGCGCCTCGGCCTCTAGCGCCTGGGCCTCTAGTGCCTCGGCCTTTAGCGCCTGGGCCTCTAGGGTCTCGGCCTCTAGCGCCTGGGCCTCTAGGGTCTTGGCCTCTAGGGTCTCGGCCTCTAGCGTCCCGGCCTCTAGCGTCCCGGCCTCTAGGGTCTCGGCCTCTAGGGTCTCGGCCGCTAGCACCTGGGCCTCTAGCGCCTCGGTCTCTAGCGCCTCGGTCTCTAGCGCCTCGGCCTCTAGCGCCTCGGCCTCTAGCGCCTCGGCCTCTAGGGTCTCGGCCTCTAGCACCTCGGCCTCTAGCGCCTGGGCCTCTAGCGTCTCCGTCTCTAGCGCCTCGGCCTCTAGCGTCTCGGCCTCTGGCGCCTTGGCCTCTAGGGTCTCGGCCTCTGGCGTCTCGGCCTCTAGCGCCTCGGCCTCTAGCGCCTCGGTCTCTAGCACCTGGGCCTCTAGCGCCTGGGCCTCTAGCATCTCGGCCTCTAGCGCCTGGGCCTCTAGCATCTCGGCCTCTATTGCCTCGGCCTCTCGGGTCTCGGCCTCTAGGGTCTCGGCCTCTAGCGCCTCGGCCTCTAGGGTCTCGTCCTCTAGGGTCTCGGCCTCTAGCGCCTCGGCCTCTAGGGTCTCGGCATCTGGCGCCTCGGCCTCTAGCGCCTGGGCCTCTAGTGTCTCGGCCTCTCGCGCCTCGGCGTCTAGGGTCTCGGCCTCTCGGGTCTCGGCCTCTAGCGTCTCGGCCTCTAGTGCCTCTGCATCTAGTGTCTTGGCCTCTCGCGCCTCGGCCTCTAGCGTCTGGGCCTCTAGTGCCTCGGCCTCTAGCGCCGGGGCCTTTAGCGCCTGGGCCTCTAGGGTCTTGGCCTCTAGGGTCTCGGCCTCTAGCGTCCCGGCCTCTAGCGTCCCGGCCTCTAGGGTCTCGGCCTCTAGGGTCTCGGCCTCTAGCACCTGGGCCTCTAGCGCCTCGGTCTCTAGCGCCTCGGTCTCTAGCGCCTCGGCCTCTAGCGCCTCGGCCTCTAGGGTCTCGGCCTCTAGCACCTCGGCCTCTAGCGCCTGGGCCTCTAGCGTCTCGGTCTCTAGCGCCTGGGCCTCTAGCGCCTCGGCCTCTAGCGTCTCGGCCTCTGGCGCCTTGGCCTCTAGGGTCTCGGCCTCTGGCGTCTCGGCCTCTAGCGCCTGGGCCTCTAGCGTCTCGTCCTCTAGCGCCTCGGCCTCTAGGGTCTCGGCCTCTAGGTTCTCGGCCTCTAGCGTCCCGGCCTCTCGCGTCCCGGCCTCTAGCGCCTCGGCCTCTAGGGTCTCGTCCTCTAGGGTCTCGGCCTCTAGCGCCTCGGCCTCTAGGGTCTCGGCATCTGGCGCCTCGGCCTCTAGCGCCTGGGCCTCTAGTGTCTCGGCCTCTCGCGCCTCGGCCTCTAGGGTCTCGGCCTCTCGGGTCTCGGCCTCTAGCGTCTCGGCCTCTAGTGCCTCTGCATCTAGCGTCTTGGCCTCTCGCGCCTCGGCCTCTAGCGTCTGGGCCTCTAGTGCCTCGGCCTCTAGCGCCGGGGCCTTTAGCGCCTGGGCCTCTAGGGTCTTGGCCTCTAGGGTCTCGGCCTCTAGCGTCCCGGCCTCTAGCGTCCCGGCCTCTAGGGTCTCGGCCTCTAGGGTCTCGGCCTCTAGCACCTGGGCCTCTAGCGCCTCGGTCTCTAGCGCCTCGGTCTCTAGCGCCTCGGCCTCTAGCGCCTCGGCCTCTAGGGTCTCGGCCTCTAGCACCTCGGCCTCTAGCGCCTGGGCCTCTAGCGTCTCGGTCTCTAGCGCCTGGGCCTCTAGCGCCTCGGCCTCTCGCGTCTCGGCCTCTGGCGCCTTGGCCTCTAGGGTCTCGGCCTCTGGCGTCTCGGCCTCTAGCGCCTGGGCCTCTAGCGTCTCGTCCTCTAGCGCCTCGGCCTCTAGGGTCTCGGCCTCTAGGTTCTCGGCCTCTCGCGTCCCGGCCTCTAGCGTCCCGGCCTCTAGGGTCTCGGCCTCTAGGGTCTCGGCCTCTGGCGTCTCGGCCTCTAGCTCTTGGGCCTCTAGCGTCTCGGCCTCTAGCGCCTTGGCCTCTCGGGTCTCGGCCTCTCGGGTCTCGGCCTCTAGCGCCTCGACCTCTAGCGCCTCGGCCTCTAGCGCCTCGGCCTCTAGCGTCTCGGCCTCTAGGGTCTCGGCCTCTAGTGTCTCGCCCTCTAGCGTCTCGGCCTCTAGCGCCTCGGCCTCTCGGGACTCGGCCTCTAGCGCCTCGGCCTCTAGAATCTCGGCCTCGAGCGTCTCGGCCTCTAGCGCCTCGGCCTCTAGGGTCTCGGCCTCTAGCGCCTGGGCCTCTAGCGCCTGGGTCTCTAGCGTCTCGGCATCTAGCGCCTCGGCCTCTAGTGTCTCGGCCTCTAGCGCCTGGGCCTCTAGCGCCTGGGCCTCTAGCGCCTGGGTCTCTAGCGCCTCGGCCTCTAGCGTCTCGGCCTCTAGCGCCTGGGCCTCTAGCATCTCGGCCTCTATTGCCTCGGCCTCTAGGGTCTCGTCCTCTAGTGCCTCGGCCTCTAGGGTCTCGTCCTCTAGGGTCTCGGCCTCTAGCGCCTCGGCCTCTAGGGTCTCGGCATCTGGCACCTCGGCCTCTAGCGCCTGGGCCTCTAGTGTCTCGGCCTCTTGCGCCTCGGCCTCTAGGGTCTCGGCCTCTCGGGTCTCGGCCTCTAGCGTCTCGGCCTCTAGTGCCTCTGCATCTAGCGTCTTGGCCTCTCGCGCCTCGGCCTCTAGCGTCTGGGCCTCTAGTGCCTCGGCCTCTAGCGCCGGGGCCTTTAGCGCCTGGGCCTCTAGGGTCTTGGCCTCTAGGGTCTCGGCCTCTAGCGTCCCGGCCTCTAGCGTCCCGGCCTCTAGGGTCTCGGCCTCTAGGGTCTCGGCCTCTAGCACCTGGGCCTCTAGCGCCTCGGTCTCTAGCGCCTCGGTCTCTAGCGCCTCGGCCTCTAGCGCCTCGGCCTCTAGGGTCTCGGCCTCTAGCACCTCGGCCTCTAGCGCCTGGGCCTCTAGCGTCTCGGTCTCTAGCGCCTGGGCCTCTAGCGCCTCGGCCTCTAGCGTCTCGGCCTCTGGCGCCTTGGCCTCTAGGGTCTCGGCCTCTGGCGTCTCGGCCTCTAGCGCCTCGGCCTCTAGCGTCTCGTCCTCTAGCGCCTAGGCCTCTAGGGTCTCGGCCTCTAGGTTCTCGGCCTCTAGCGTCCCGGCCTCTAGCGTCCCGGCCTCTAGGGTCTCGGCCTCTAGGGTCTCGGCCTCTAGGGTCTC
Organism: Pristiophorus japonicus; assembly: GCF_044704955.1. Taxonomy (NCBI): domain Eukaryota; kingdom Metazoa; phylum Chordata; class Chondrichthyes; family Pristiophoridae; genus Pristiophorus; species Pristiophorus japonicus. The sequence continues at coordinate 157,140,374 of NC_091989.1, forward strand.
GGCCTCTAGCTCTTGGGCCTCTAGCGTCTCGGCCTCTAGCGCCTTGGCCTCTCGGGTCTTGGCCTCTCGGGTCTCGGCCTCTAGCGCCTCGACCTCTAGCGCCTCGGCCTCTAGCGCCTCGGCCTCTAGCGTCTCGGCCTCTAGGGTCTCGGCCTCTAGTGTCTCGCCCTCTAGCGTCTCGGCCTCTAGCGCCTCGGCCTCTCGGGACTCGGCCTCTAGCGCCTCGGCCTCTAGAATCTCGGCCTCGAGCATCTCGGCCTCTCGCGCCTCGGCCTCTAGGGTCTCGGCCTCTAGCGCCTGGGCCTCTAGCGCCTGGGTCTCTAGCGTCTCGGCATCTAGCGCCTCGGTCTCTAGTGTCTCGGCCTCTAGCGCCTGGGCCTCTAGCGCCTGGGCCTCTAGCGCCTGGGTCTCTAGCGCCTCGGCCTCTAGCGTCTCGGCCTCTAGCGCCTGGGCCTCTAGCGCCTGGGCCTCTAGCGTCTCGGCCTCTAGCGCCTCGGCCTCTAGCGTCTCGGCCTCTAGCGCCTGGGCATCTAGCGCCTTGGCCTCTAGCGCCTCGGCCTCTAGCGCCTCGGCCACTAGCGTCTCGGCCTCTAGCGCCTGGGCCTCTAGCGCCTGGGCCTCTAGCGTCTCGGCCTCTAGCGCCTCGGCCTCTAGCGTCTCGGTCTCTAGCGCCTGGGCATCTAGCGCCTCGGCCTCTAGCGCCTCGGCCTCTAGCGCCTCGGCCTCTAGCGTCTCGGCCTCTAGCGCCTCGGCCTCTAGCGTCTCGGCCTCTAGCGCCTGGGCATCTAGCGCCTGGGCCTCTAGCGTCTCGACCTCTAGCGCCTCGGCCTCTAGCGTCTCGGCCTCTAGCGCCTGGGCATCTAGCGCCTGGGCCTCTAGCGTCTCGGCCTCTAGCGCCTCGGCCTCTAGCGTCTCGGCCTCTAGCGCCTGGGCCTCTAGCGTCTCGGCCTCTAGCGCCTCGGCCTCTAGCGTCTCGGCCTCTAGCGCCTGGGCATCTAGCGCCACGGCCTCTAGCGCCTCGGCCTCTAGCGCCTCGGCCTCTAGCGTCTCGGCCTCTAGCGCCTGGGCCTCTAGCGCCTGGGCCTCTAGCGTCTCGGCCTCTAGCGTCTCGGCCTCTAGCGCCTGTGCCTCTAGCATCTCGGCCTCTATTGCCTCGGCCTCTGGCGTCTAGGCCTCTAGGGTCTCGGCCTCTAGGGTCTCGGCCTCTAGCGCCTCGTCCTCTAGTGTCTCGGCCTCTAGGGTCTCGGCATCTGGCGCCTCGGCCTCTAGCGCCTGGGCCTCTAGCTTCTCGGCCTCTCGCGCCTCGGCCTCTAGGGTCTCGGCCTCTCGGGTCTCGGCCTCTAGGGTCTCGGCCTCTCGGGTCTCGGCCTCTAGCGTCTCGGCCTCTAGTGATCTGCATCTAGCGTCTTGGCCTCTAGCGTCTCGGCCTCTAGCGCCTGGGCCTCTAGCGTCTCGGCCTCTAGCGTCTCGGCCTCTAGCGCCTGGGCCTCTAGCATCTCGGCCTCTATCGCCTCGGCCTCTAGCGTCTAGGCCTCCAGGTTCTCGGCCTCTAGGCTCTCGTCCTCTAGGGTCTCGGCCTCTAGGGTCTCGGCCTCTAGCGCCTCGGCCTCTAGGGTCTCGGCCTCTCGCGCCTCGGCCTCTAGGGTCTCGGCCTCTAGGGTCTCGGCCTCTAGCGCCTGGGACTCTAGCGTCTCGGCCTCTAGCGCCTCGGCCTCTAGGGTCTCGGCCTCTAGGGTCTCGGCCTCTAGCGCCTGGGTCTCGGCCTCTAGGGTCTCGTCCTCTAGGGTCTCGGCGTCTAGCGTCTCGGCCTCTGGCGCCTCGGCCTCTCGCGCCTGGGCCTCTAGTGCCTCGGCCTCTAGCATCTGGGCTTCTAGTGCCTCGGCCTCTAGCACCGGGGCATTTAGCGCCTGGGCCTCTAGGATCTCGGCCTCTAGGGTCTCGGCCTCTAGCACCTGGGCCTCTAGCGCCTCGGCCTCTAGCGTCTCGGTCTCTAGCGCCTCGGCCTCTAGCACCTGGGCCTCTAGCGTCTCGGCCTCTAGCGTCTCGGCCTCTAGCGCCTCGGTCTCTAGAGCCTCGGCCTCTAGCATCTCGGCCTCTAGTGCCTGGGCATCTAGTGCCTGGGCATCTAGCGCCTCGGCCTCTAGCGCATCGGCCTCTAGCGCCTCGGCCTCTAGAATCTCGGCCTCGAGCGTCTCGGCCTCTAGCGCCTCGGCCTCTAGGGTCTCGGCCTCTAGCGCCTGGGCCTCTAGCGCCTGGGCCTCTAGCGCCTCGGCCTCTAGCGGCTGGGTCTCTAGCATCTCGGCCTCTAGCGCCTCGGCCTCTAGCGTCTCGGCCTCTAGCGCCTGGGCCTCTTGCGCCTGGGCCTCTAGCGCCTGGGTCTCTAGCGCCTCGGCCTCTAGCGTATCGGCCTCTAGCGCCTGAGCCTCTAGCGTCTCGGCCTCTAGCGCCTCGACCTCTAGCACCTCGGCCTCTAGCACCTCGGCCTCTAGCGCCTCGACCTCTAGCGCCTCGGCCTCTAGCGTCTCGGCCTCTAGCGCCTCGACCTCTAGCGCCTCGGCCTCTAGCGCTTCGGCCTCTAGCGCCTCGGCCTCTAGCGCCTCGGTCTCTAGCACCTGGGCCTCTAGCGCCTGGGCCTCTAGCATCTCGACCTCTAGCGCCTGGGCCTCTAGCATCTCGGCCTCTATTGCCTCGGCCTCTAGGGTCTCGGCCTCTAGGGTCTCGGCCTCTAGCGCCTCGGCCTCTAGGGTCTCGTCCTCTAGGGTCTCGGCCTCTAGCACCTCGGCCTCTAGGGTCTCGGCATCTGGCGCCTCGGCCTCTAGCGCCTGGGCCTCTAGTGTCTCGGCCTCTCGCGCCTCGGCCTCTAGGGTCTCGGCCTCTCGGGTCTCGGCCTCTAGCGTCTCGGCCTCTAGTGCCTCTGCATCTAGTGTCTTGGCCTCTCGCGCCTCGGCCTCTAGCGTCTGGGCCTCTAGTGCCTCGGCCTCTAGCGCCGGGGCCTTTAGCGCCTGGGCCTCTAGGGTCTTGGCCTCTAGGGTCTCGGCCTCTAGCGTCCCGGCCTCTAGCGTCCCGGCCTCTAGGGTCTCGGCCTCTAGGGTCTCGGCCTCTAGCACCTGGGCCTCTAGCGCCTCGGTCTCTAGCGCCTCGGTCTCTAGCGCCTCGGCCTCTAGCGCCTCGGCCTCTAGGGTCTCGGCCTCTAGCACCTCGGCCTCTAGCGCCTGGGCCTCTAGCGTCTCGGTCTCTAGCGCCTGGGCCTCTAGCGCCTCGGCCTCTAGCGTCTCGGCCTCTGGCGCCTTGGCCTCTAGGGTCTCGGCCTCTGGCGTCTCGGCCTCTAGCGCCTGGGCCTCTAGCGTCTCGTCCTCTAGCGCCTAGGCCTCTAGGGTCTCGGCCTCTAGGTTCTCGGCCTCTAGCGTCCCGGCCTCTAGCGTCCCGGCCTCTAGGGTCTCGGCCTCTAGGGTCTCGGCCTCTAGGGTCTCGGCCTCTAGCTCTTGGGCCTCTAGCGTCTCGGCCTCTAGCGCCTTGGCCTCTCGGGTCTTGGCCTCTCGGGTCTCGGCCTCTAGCGCCTCGACCTCTAGCGCCTCGGCCTCTAGCGCCTCGGCCTCTAGCGTCTCGGCCTCTAGGGTCTCGGCCTCTAGTGTCTCGCCCTCTAGCGTCTCGGCCTCTAGCGCCTCGGCCTCTCGGGACTCGGCCTCTAGCGCCTCGGCCTCTAGAATCTCGGCCTCGAGCATCTCGGCCTCTCGCGCCTCGGCCTCTAGGGTCTCGGCCTCTAGCGCCTGGGCCTCTAGCGCCTGGGTCTCTAGCGTCTCGGCATCTAGCGCCTCGGTCTCTAGTGTCTCGGCCTCTAGCGCCTGGGCCTCTAGCGCCTGGGCCTCTAGCGCCTGGGTCTCTAGCGCCTCGGCCTCTAGCGTCTCGGCCTCTAGCGCCTGGGCCTCTAGCGCCTGGGCCTCTAGCGTCTCGGCCTCTAGCGCCTCGGCCTCTAGCGTCTCGGCCTCTAGCGCCTGGGCATCTAGCGCCTTGGCCTCTAGCGCCTCGGCCTCTAGCGCCTCGGCCACTAGCGTCTCGGCCTCTAGCGCCTGGGCCTCTAGCGCCTGGGCCTCTAGCGTCTCGGCCTCTAGCGCCTCGGCCTCTAGCGTCTCGGTCTCTAGCGCCTGGGCATCTAGCGCCTCGGCCTCTAGCGCCTCGGCCTCTAGCGCCTCGGCCTCTAGCGTCTCGGCCTCTAGCGCCTCGGCCTCTAGCGTCTCGGCCTCTAGCGCCTGGGCATCTAGCGCCTGGGCCTCTAGCGTCTCGACCTCTAGCGCCTCGGCCTCTAGCGTCTCGGCCTCTAGCGCCTGGGCATCTAGCGCCTGGGCCTCTAGCGTCTCGGCCTCTAGCGCCTCGGCCTCTAGCGTCTCGGCCTCTAGCGCCTGGGCCTCTAGCGTCTCGGCCTCTAGCGCCTCGGCCTCTAGCGTCTCGGCCTCTAGCGCCTCGGCCTCTAGCGCCTCGGCCTCTAGCGTCTCGGCCTCTAGCGTCTCGGCCTCTAGCGCCTGGGCCTCTAGCGCCTGGGCCTCTAGCGTCTCGGCCTCTAGCGTCTCGGCCTCTAGCGCCTGTGCCTCTAGCATCTCGGCCTCTATTGCCTCGGCCTCTGGCGTCTAGGCCTCTAGGGTCTCGGCCTCTAGGGTCTCGGCCTCTAGCGCCTCGTCCTCTAGTGTCTCGGCCTCTAGGGTCTCGGCCTCTAGCGCCTCGGCCTCTAGGGTCTCGGCATCTGGCGCCTCGGCCTCTAGCGCCTGGGCCTCTAGCTTCTCGGCCTCTCGCGCCTCGGCCTCTAGGGTCTCGGCCTCTCGGGTCTCGGCCTCTAGGGTCTCGGCCTCTCGGGTCTCGGCCTCTAGCGTCTCGGCCTCTAGTGATCTGCATCTAGCGTCTTGGCCTCTAGCGTCTCGGCCTGTCGCGCCTCGGCCTCTCGCGCCTGGGCCTCTAGCGTCTCGGCCTCTAGCGTCTCGGCCTCTAGCGCCTGGGCCTCTAGCGTCAAGGCCTCTAGCGTCTCGGCCTCTAGCGCCTGGGCCTCTAGCATCTCGGGCTCTATCGCCTCAGCCTCTAGCGTCTAGGCCTCCAGGTTCTCGGCCTCTAGCGCCTCGGCCTCTAGGCTCTCGTCCTCTAGGGTCTCGGCCTCTAGGGTCTCGGCCTCTAGCGCCTCGGCCTCTAGGGTCTCGGCCTCTGGCGCCTCGGCCTCTAGCGCCTCGGCCTCTAGGGTCTCGGCCTCTAGGGTCTCGGCCTCTAGCGCCTGGGACTCTAGCGTCTCGGCCTCTAGTGCCTCGGCCTCTAGGGTCTCGGCCTCTAGGGTCTCGGCCTCTAGCGCCTGGGACTCTAGCGCCTCGGCCTCTACGGTCTCGGCCTCTAGGGTCTCGTCCTCTAGGGTCTCGGCGTCTAGCGTCTCGGCCTCTGGCGCCTCGCCATCTAGCGTCTTGGCCTCTCGCGCCTCGGCCTCTCGCGCCTGGGCCTCTAGTGCCTCGGCCTCTAGCATCTGGGCTTCTAGTGCCTCGGCCTCTAGCACCGGGGCCTTTAGCGCCTGGGCCTCTAGGGTCTCGGCCTCTAGGGTCTCGGCCTCTAGCACCTCGGCCTCTAGCGCCTGGGCCTCTAGCGTCTCCGTCTCTAGTGCCTGGGCCTCTAGCGCCTCGGCCTCTAGCGTCTCGGCCTCTGGCGCCTTGGCCTCTAGGGTCTCGGCCTCTGGCGTCTCGGCCTCTAGTGCCTGGGCCTCTAGCGTCTCGTCCTCTAGCGCCTCGGCCTCTAGGGTCTCGGCCTCTAGGGTCTCGGCCTCTAGCGTCCCGGCCTCTAGCGTCCCGGCCTCTAGGGTCCCGGCCTCTGGCGTCTCGGCCTCCAGCGCCTGGGCCTCTAGCGTCTCGGCCTCTAGCGTCTCGGCCTCTAGCGCCTGGGCCTCTAGCATCTCGGCCTCTATCGCCTCGGCCTCTAGCGTCTAGGCCTCCAGGTTCTCGGCCTCTAGCGACTCGGCCTCTAGGCTCTCGTCCTCTAGGGTCTCGGCCTCTAGGGTCTCGGCCTCTAGCGCCTCGGCCTCTAGGGTCTCGGCCTCTGGCGCCTCGGCCTCTCGCGCCTCGGCCTCTAGGGTCTCGGCCTCTAGGGTCTCGGCCTCTAGCGCCTGGGACTCTAGCGTCTCGGCCTCTAGCGCCTCGGCCTCTAGGGTCTCGGCCTCTAGGGTCTCGGCCTCTAGCGCCTGGGTCTCGTCCTCTAGGGTCTCGTCCTCTAGGGTCTCGGCGTCTAGCGTCTCGGCCTCTGGCGCCTCGGCCTCTCGCGCCTGGGCCTCTAGTGCCTCGGCCTCTAGCATCTGGGCTTCTAGTGCCTCGGCCTCTAGCACCGGGGCCTTTAGCGCCTGGGCCTCTAGGGTCTCGGCCTCTAGGGTCTCGGCCTCTAGCACCTGGGCCTCTAGCGCCTCGGCCTCTAGCGTCTCGGTCTCTAGCGCCTCGGCCTCTAGCACCTGGGCCTCTAGCGTCTCGGCCTCTAGCGTCTCGGCCTCTAGCGCCTCGGTCTCTAGAGCCTCGGCCTCTAGCGTCTCGGACTCGAGTGCCTCGGCCTCTAGCATCTCGGCCTCTAGTGCCTGGGCATCTAGCGCCTGGGCATCTAGCGCCTCGGCCTCTAGCGCATCGGCCTCTAGCGCCTCGGCCTCTAGAATCTCGGCCTCGAGCGTCTCGGCCTCTAGCGCCTCGGCCTCTAGGGTCTCGGCCTCTAGCGCCTGGGCCTCTGGCGCCTCGGCCTCTAGCGGCTGGGTCTCTAGCATCTCGGCCTCTAGCGCCTCGGCCTCTAGCGTCTCGGCCTCTAGCGCCTGGGCCTCTAGCGCCTGGGCCTCTAGCGCCTGGGTCTCTAGCGCCTCGGCCTCTAGCGTATCGGCCTCTAGCGCCTGAGCCTCTAGCGTCTCGGCCTCTAGCGCCTCGACCTCTAGCACCTCGGCCTCTAGCACCTCGGCCTCTAGCGCCTCGACCTCTAGCGCCTCGGCCTCTAGCGTCTCGGCCTCTAGCGCCTGAGCCTCTAGCGCTTCGGCCTCTAGCGCCTCGGCCTCTAGCGCCTCGGTCTCTAGCATCTGGGCCTCTAGCGCCTGGGCCTCTAGCATCTCGGCCTCTAGCGCCTGGGCCTCCAGCATCTCGGCCTCTATTGCCTCGGCCTCTAGGGTCTCGTCCTCTAGGGTCTCGGCCTCTAGCGCCTCGGCCTCTAGGGTCTCGGCATCTGGCGCCTCGGCCTCTAGCGCCTGGGCCTCTAGTGTCTCGGCCTCTCGCGCCTCGGCCTCTAGCTCCTGGGCCTCTAGTGCCTCTGCATCTAGCGTCTTGGCCTCTCGCGCCTCGGCCTCTTGCGCCTGGGCCTCTAGTGCCTCGGCCTTTAGCGCCTGGGCCTCTAGGGTCTCGGCCTCTAGCGCCTGGGCCTCTAGGGTCTTGGCCTCTAGGGTCTCGGCCTCTAGCGTCCCGGCCTCTAGCGTCCCGGCCTCTAGGGTCTCGGCCTCTAGGGTCTCGGCCGCTAGCACCTGGGCCTCTAGCGCCTCGGTCTCTAGCGCCTCGGTCTCTAGCGCCTCGGCCTCTAGCGCCTCGGCCTCTAGCGCCTCGGCCTCTAGGGTCTCGGCCTCTAGCACCTCGGCCTCTAGCGCCTGGGCCTCTAGCGTCTCCGTCTCTAGCGCCTCGGCCTCTAGCGTCTCGGCCTCTGGCGCCTTGGCCTCTAGGGTCTCGGCCTCTGGCGTCTCGGCCTCTAGCGCCTGGGCCTCTAGCGTCTCGTCCTCTAGCGCCTCGGCCTCTAGGGTCTCGGCCTCTAGGGTCTCGGCCTCTAGCGTCCCGGCCTCTAGCGTCCCGGCCTCTAGGGTCCCGGCCTCTGGCGTCTCGGCCTCTAGCGCCTGGGCCTCTAGCGTCTCGGCCTCTAGCGTCTCGGCCTCTAGCGCCTGGGCCTCTAGCATCTCGGCCTCTATCGCCTCGGCCTCTAGCGTCTAGGCCTCCAGGTTCTCGGCCTCTAGCGACTCGGCCTCTAGGCTCTCGTCCTCTAGGGTCTCGGCCTCTAGGGTCTCGGCCTCTAGCGCCTCGGCCTCTAGGGTCTCGGCCTCTCGCGCCTCGGCCTCTAGGGTCTCGGCCTCTAGGGTCTCGGCCTCTAGCGCCTGGGACTCTAGCGTCTCGGCCTCTAGCGCCTCGGCCTCTAGGGTCTCGGCCTCTAGGGTCTCGGCCTCTAGCGCCTGGGTCTCGGCCTCTAGGGTCTCGTCCTCTAGGGTCTCGGCGTCTAGCGTCTCGGCCTCTGGCGCCTCGGCCTCTCGCGCCTGGGCCTCTAGTGCCTCGGCCTCTAGCATCTGGGCTTCTAGTGCCTCGGCCTCTAGCACCAGGGCATTTAGCGCCTGGGCCTCTAGGATCTCGGCCTCTAGGGTCTCGGCCTCTAGCACCTGGGCCTCTAGCGCCTCGGCCTCTAGCGTCTCGGTCTCTAGCGCCTCGGCCTCTAGCACCTGGGCCTCTAGCGTCTCGGCCTCTAGCGTCTCGGCCTCTAGCGCCTCGGTCTCTAGAGCCTCGGCCTCTAGCGTCTCGGACTCGAGTGCCTCGGCCTCTAGCATCTCGGCCTCTAGTGCCTGGGCATCTAGCGCCTGGGCATCTAGCGCCTCGGCCTCTAGCGCATCGGCCTCTAGCGCCTCGGCCTCTAGAATCTCGGCCTCGAGCGTCTCGGCCTCTAGCGCCTCGGCCTCTAGGGTCTCGGCCTCTAGCGCCTGGGCCTCTAGCGCCTGGGCCTCTAGCGCCTCGGCCTCTAGCGGCTGGGTCTCTAGCATCTCGGCCTCTAGCGCCTCGGCCTCTAGCGTCTCGGCCTCTAGCGCCTGGGCCTCTTGCGCCTGGGCCTCTAGCGCCTGGGTCTCTAGCGCCTCGGCCTCTAGCGTATCGGCCTCTAGCGCCTGAGCCTCTAGCGTCTCGGCCTCTAGCGCCTCGACCTCTAGCACCTCGGCCTCTAGCACCTCGGCCTCTAGCGCCTCGACCTCTAGTGCCTCGGCCTCTAGCGTCTCGGTCTCTAGCGCCTCGACCTCTAGCACCTCGGCCTCTAGCGCTTCGGCCTCTAGCGCCTCGGCCTCTAGCGCCTCGGTCTCTAGCACCTGGGCCTCTAGCGCCTGGGCCTCTAGCATCTCGGCCTCTAGCGCCTGGGCCTCTAGCATCTCGGCCTCTATTGCCTCGGCCTCTAGGGTCTCGGCCTCTAGGGTCTCGGCCTCTAGCGCCTCGGCCTCTAGGGTCTCGTCCTCTAGGGTCTCGGCCTCTAGCGCCTCGGCCTCTAGGGTCTCGGCATCTGGCGCCTCGGCCTCTAGCGCCTGGGCCTCTAGTGTCTCGGCCTCTCGCGCCTCGGCCTCTAGGGTCTCGGCCTCTCGGGTCTCGGCCTCTAGCGTCTCGGCCTCTAGTGCCTCTGCATCTAGTGTCTTGGCCTCTCGCGCCTCGGCCTCTAGCGTCTGGGCCTCTAGTGCCTCGGCCTCTAGCGCCGGGGCCTTTAGCGCCTGGGCCTCTAGGGTCTTGGCCTCTAGGGTCTCGGCCTCTAGCGTCCCGGCCTCTAGCGTCCCGGCCTCTAGGGTCTCGGCCTCTAGGGTCTCGGCCTCTAGCACCTGGGCCTCTAGCGCCTCGGTCTCTAGCGCCTCGGTCTCTAGCGCCTCGGCCTCTAGCGCCTCGGCCTCTAGGGTCTCGGCCTCTAGCACCTCGGCCTCTAGCGCCTGGGCCTCTAGCGTCTCGGTCTCTAGCGCCTGGGCCTCTAGCGCCTCGGCCTCTAGCGTCTCGGCCTCTGGCGCCTTGGCCTCTAGGGTCTCGGCCTCTGGCGTCTCGGCCTCTAGCGCCTGGGCCTCTAGCGTCTCGTCCTCTAGCGCCTCGGCCTCTAGGGTCTCGGCCTCTAGGTTCTCGGCCTCTAGCGTCCCGGCCTCTAGCGTCCCGGCCTCTAGCGCCTCGGCCTCTAGGGTCTCGTCCTCTAGGGTCTCGGCCTCTAGCGCCTCGGCCTCTAGGGTCTCGGCATCTGGCGCCTCGGCCTCTAGCGCCTGGGCCTCTAGTGTCTCGGCCTCTCGCGCCTCGGCCTCTAGGGTCTCGGCCTCTCGGGTCTCGGCCTCTAGCGTCTCGGCCTCTAGTGCCTCTGCATGTAGCGTCTTGGCCTCTCGCGCCTCGGCCTCTAGCGTCTGGGCCTCTAGTGCCTCGGCCTCTAGCGCCGGGGCCTTTAGCGCCTGGGCCTCTAGGGTCTTGGCCTCTAGGGTCTCGGCCTCTAGCGTCCCGGCCTCTAGCGTCCCGGCCTCTAGGGTCTCGGCCTCTAGGGTCTCGGCCTCTAGCACCTGGGCCTCTAGCGCCTCGGTCTCTAGCGCCTCGGTCTCTAGCGCCTCGGCCTCTAGCGCCTCGGCCTCTAGGGTCTCGGCCTCTAGCACCTCGGCCTCTAGCGCCTGGGCCTCTAGCGTCTCGGTCTCTAGCGCCTGGGCCTCTAGCGCCTCGGCCTCTAGCGTCTCGGCCTCTGGCGCCTTGGCCTCTAGGGTCTCGGCCTCTGGCGTCTCGGCCTCTAGCGCCTGGGCCTCTAGCGTCTCGTCCTCTAGCGCCTCGGCCTCTAGGGTCTCGGCCTCTAGGTTCTCGGCCTCTAGCGTCCCGGCCTCTAGCGTCCCGGCCTCTAGGGTCTCGGCCTCTAGGGTCTCGGCCTCTGGCGTCTCGGCCTCTAGCTCTTGGGCCTCTAGCGTCTCGGCCTCTAGCGCCTTGGCCTCTCGGGTCTCGGCCTCTCGGGTCTCGGCCTCTAGCGCCTCGACCTCTAGCGCCTCGGCCTCTAGCGCCTCGGCCTCTAGCGTCTCGGCCTCTAGGGTCTCGGCCTCTAGTGTCTCGCCCTCTAGCGTCTCGGCCTCTAGCGCCTCGGCCTCTCGGGACTCGGCCTCTAGCGCCTCGGCCTCTAGAATCTCGGCCTCGAGCATCTCGGCCTCTAGCGCCTCGGCCTCTAGGGTCTCGGCCTCTAGCGCCTGGGCCTCTAGCGCCTGGGTCTCTAGCGTCTCGGCATCTAGCGCCTCGGTCTCTAGTGTCTCGGCCTCTAGCGCCTGGGCCTCTAGCGCCTGGGCCTCTAGCGCCTGGGTCTCTAGCGCCTCGGCCTCTAGCGTCTCGGCCTCTAGCGCCTGGGCCTCTAGCGCCTGGGCCTCTAGCGTCTCGGCCTCTAGCGCCTCGGCCTCTAGCGTCTCGGCCTCTAGCGCCTGGGCATCTAGCGCCTTGGCCTCTAGCGCCTCGGCCTCTAGCGCCTCGGCCACTAGCGTCTCGGCCTCTAGCGCCTGGGCCTCTAGCGCCTGGGCCTCTAGCGTCTCGGCCTCTAGCGCCTCGGCCTCTAGCGTCTCGGTCTCTAGCACCTGGGCATCTAGCGCCTCGGCCTCTAGCGCCTCGGCCTCTAGCGCCTCGGCCTCTAGCATCTCGGCCTCTAGCGCCTCGGCCTCTAGCGTCTCGGCCTCTAGCGCCTGGGCATCTAGCGCCTGGGCCTCTAGCGTCTCGACCTCTAGCGCCTCGGCCTCTAGCGTCTCGGCCTCTAGCGCCTGGGCATCTAGCGCCTGGGCCTCTAGCGTCTCGGCCTCTAGCGCCTCGGCCTCTAGCGTCTCGGCCTCTAGCGCCTGGGCCTCTAGCGTCTCGGCCTCTAGCGCCTCGGCCTCTAGCGTCTCGGCCTCTAGCGCCTGGGCATCTAGCGCCACGGCCTCTAGCGCCTCGGCCTCTAGCGCCTCGGCCTCTAGCGTCTCGGCCTCTAGCGCCTAGGCCTCTAGCGCCTGGGCCTCTAGCGTCTCGGCCTCTAGCGTCTCGGCCTCTAGCGCCTGTGCCTCTAGCATCTCGGCCTCTATTGCCTCGGTCTCTGGCGTCTAGGCCTCTAGGGTCTCGGCCTCTAGGGTCTCGGCCTCTAGCGCCTCGTCCTCTAGTGTCTCGGCCTCTAGGGTCTCGGCCTCTAGCGCCTCGGCCTCTAGGGTCTCGGCATCTGGCGCCTCGGCCTCTAGCGCCTGGGCCTCTAGCTTCTCGGCCTCTCGCGCCTCGGCCTCTAGGGTCTCGGCCTCTCGGGTCTCGGCCTCTAGGGTCTCGGCCTCTCGGGTCTCGGCCTCTAGCGTCTCGGCCTCTAGTGATCTGCATCTAGCGTCTTGGCCTCTAGCGTCTCGGCCTCTCGCGCCTCGGCCTCTCGCGCCTGGGCCTCTAGCGTCTCGGCCTCTAGCGTCTCGGCCTCTAGCGCCTGGGCCTCTAGCGTCTCGGCCTCTAGCGTCTCGGCCTCTAGCGCCTGGGCCTCTAGCATCTCGGCCTCTATCGCCTCAGCCTCTAGCGTCTAGGCCTCCAGGTTCTCGGCCTCTAGCGCCTCGGCCTCTAGGCTCTCGTCCTCTAGGGTCTCGGCCTCTAGGGTCTCGGCCTCTAGCGCCTCGGCCTCTAGGGTCTCGGCCTCTGGCGCCTCGGCCTCTAGCGCCTCGGCCTCTAGGGTCTCGGCCTCTAGGGTCTCGGCCTCTAGCGCCTGAGACTCTAGCGTCTCGGCCTCTAGTGCCTCGGCCTCTGGGGTCTCGGCCTCTAGGGTCTCGGCCTCTAGCGCCTGGGACTCTAGCGCCTCGGCCTCTACGGTCTCGGCCTCTAGGGTCTCGTCCTCTAGGGTCTCGGCGTCTAGCGTCTCGGCCTCTGGAGCCTCGCCATCTAGCGTCTTGGCCTCTCGCGCCTCGGCCTCTCGCGCCTGGGCCTCTAGTGCCTCGGCCTCTAGCATCTGGGCTTCTAGTGCCTCGGCCTCTAGCACCGGGGCCTTTAGCGCCTGGGCCTCTAGGGTCTCGGCCTCTAGGGTCTCGGCCTCTAGCACCTGGGCCTCTAGCGCCTCGGCCTCTAGCGTCTCGGTCTCTAGCGCCTCGGCCTCTAGCACCTGGGCCTCTAGCGTCTCGGCCTCTAGCGTCTCGGTTTCTAGCGCCTCGGTCTCTAGCGCCTCGGCCTCTAGCGTCTCGGACTCTAGTGCCTCGGCCTCTAGCATCTCGGCCTCTAGTGCCTGGGCATCTAGCGCCTCGGCCTCTAGCGCATCGGCCTCTAGCGCCTCGGCCTCTAGAATCTCGGCCTCGAGCGTCTCGGCCTCTAGCGCCTCGGCCTCTAGAGTCTCGGCCTCTAGCGCCTGGGCCTCTAGCGCCTGGGCCTCTAGCGCCTCGGCCTCTAGCGCCTGGGCCTCTAGCGGCTGGGCCTCTAGCGCCTGGGTCTCTAGTGTCTCGGCCTCTAGCGCCTCGGCCTCTAGCGCCTCGGCCTCTAGCGCCTGGGCCTCTAGCGCCTGGGCCTCTAGCACCTGGGTCTCTAGCGCCTCGGCCTCTAGTGTATCGGCCTCTAGCGCCTGGGCATCTAGCGCCTCGGCCTCTAGCGTCTCGGCCTCTAGCGCCTCGACCTCTAGCGCCTCGGCCTCTAGCGCCTCGGCCTCTAGCGTCTCGGCCTCTAGCGCCTGGGCCTCTAGCGCCTGGGCATCTAGCATCTCGGCCTCTAGCGCCTGGGCCTCTAGCATCTCGGCCTCTATTGCCTCGGCCTCTAGGGTCTCGGCCTCTAGGGTCTCGGCCTCTAGGGTCTCGGCCTCTAGGGTCTCGGCCTCTAGCGCCTCGGCCTCTAGCGCCTCGGTCTCTAGCGCCTCGGCCTCTAACGCCTCGGCCTCTACCGCCTCGGCCTCTAGCGCCTCGGCCTCTAGGGTCTCGGCCTCTAGCGCCTGGGCCTCTAGCATCTCGGCCTCTATTGCCTCGGCCTCTAGGGTCTCGGCCTCTAGGGTCTCGGCCTCTAGGGTCTCGTCCTCTAGGGTCTCGGCCTCTAGGGTCTCGGCCGCTAGCACCTGGGCCTCTAGCGCCTCGGTCTCTAGCGCCTCGGTCTCTAACGCCTCGGCCTCTAGCGCCTCGGCCTCTAGCGCCTCGGCCTCTAGGGTCTCGGCCTCTAGCACCTCGGCCTCTAGTGCCTGGGCCTCTAGCGTCTCCGTCTCTAGTGCCTGGGCCTCTAGCGCCTCGGCCTCTAGCGTCTCGGCCTCTGGCGCCTTGGCCTCTAGGGTCTCGGCCTCTGGCGTCTCGGCCTCTAGCGCCTGGGCCTCTAGCGTCTCGTCCTCTAGCGCCTCGGCCTCTAGGGTCTCGGCCTCTAGGGTCTCGGCCTCTAGCGTCCCGGCCTCTAGCGTCCCGGCCTCTAGGGTCCCGGCCTCTAGGGTCTCGGCCTCTGGCGTCTCGGCCTCTAGCGCCTGGGCCTCTAGCGTCTCGGCCTCTAGCGTCTCGGCCTCTAGCGCCTGGGCCTCTAGCATCTCGGCCTCTATCGCCTCGGCCTCTAGCGTCTAGGCCTCCAGGTTCTCGGCCTCTAGCGCCTCGGCCTCTAGGCTCTCGTCCTCTAGGGTCTCGGCCTCTAGGGTCTCGGCCTCTAGGTTCTCGGCCTCTAGCGTCCCGGCCTCTAGCGTCCCGGCCTCTAGGGTCTCGGCCTCTAGGGTCTCGGCCTCTGGCGTCTCGGCCTCTAGCTCTTGGGCCTCTAGCGTCTCGGCCTCTAGCGCCTTGGCCTCTCGGGTCTCGGCCTCTCTGGTCTCGGCCTCTAGCGCCTCGACCTCTAGCGCCTCGGCCTCTAGCGCCTCGGCCTCTAGCGTCTCGGCCTCTAGGGTCTCGGCCTCCAGTGTCTCGCCCTCTAGCGTCTCGGCCTCTAGCGCCTCGGCCTCTCGGGACTCGGCCTCTAGCGCCTCGGCCTCTAGAATCTCGGCCTCGAGCATCTCGGCCTCTAGCGCCTCGGCCTCTAGGGTCTCGGCCTCTAGCGCCTGGGCCTCTAGCGCCTGGGTCTCTAGCGTCTCGGCATCTAGCGCCTCGGTCTCTAGTGTCTCGGCCTCTAGCGCCTGGGCCTCTAGCGCCTGGGCCTCTAGCGCCTGGGTCTCTAGCGCCTCGGCCTCTAGCGTCTCGGCCTCTAGCGCCTGGGCCTCTAGCGCCTGGGCCTCTAGCGTCTCGGCCTCTAGCGCCTCGGCCTCTAGCGTCTCGGCCTCTAGCGCCTGGGCATCTAGCGCCTTGGCCTCTAGCGCCTCGGCCTCTAGCGCCTCGGCCACTAGCGTCTCGGCCTCTAGCGCCTGGGCCTCTAGCGCCTGGGCCTCTAGCGTCTCGGCCTCTAGCGCCTCGGCCTCTAGCGTCTCGGTCTCTAGCGCCTGGGCATCTAGCGCCTCGGCCTCTAGCGCCTCGGCCTCTAGCGCCTCGGCCTCTAGCGTCTCGGCCTCTAGCGCCTCGGCCTCTAGCGTCTCGGCCTCTAGCGCCTGGGCATCTAGCGCCTGGGCCTCTAGCGTCTCGACCTCTAGCGCCTCGGCCTCTAGCGTCTCGGCCTCTAGCGCCTGGGCATCTAGCGCCTGGGCCTCTAGCGTCTCGGCCTCTAGCGCCTCGGCCTCTAGCGTCTCGGCCTCTAGCGCCTGGGCCTCTAGCGTCTCGGCCTCTAGCGCCTCGGCCTCTAGCGTCTCGGCCTCTAGCGCCTGGGCATCTAGCGCCATGGCCTCTAGCGCCTCGGCCTCTAGCGCCTCGGCCTCTAGCGTCTCGGCCTCTAGCGCCTGGGCCTCTAGCGCCTGGGCCTCTAGCGTCTCGGCCTCTAGCGTCTCGGCCTCTAGCGCCTGTGCCTCTAGCATCTCGGCCTCTATTGCCTCGGCCTCTGGCGTCTAGGCCTCTAGGGTCTCGGCCTCTAGGGTCTCGGCCTCTAGCGCCTCGTCCTCTAGTGTCTCGGCCTCTAGGGTCTCGGCCTCTAGCGCCTCGGCCTCTAGGGTCTCGGCATCTGGCGCCTCGGCCTCTAGCGCCTGGGCCTCTAGCTTCTCGGCCTCTCGCGCCTCGGCCTCTAGGGTCTCGGCCTCTCGGGTCTCGGCCTCTAGGGTCTCGGCCTCTCGGGTCTCGGCCTCTAGCGTCTCGGCCTCTAGTGATCTGCATCTAGCGTCTTGGCCTCTAGCGTCTCGGCCTCTCGCGCCTCGGCCTCTCGCGCCTGGGCCTCTAGCGTCTCGGCCTCTAGCGTCTCGGCCTCTAGCGCCTGGGCCTCTAGCGTCTCGGCCTCTAGCGTCTCGGCCTCTAGCGCCTGGGCCTCTAGCATCTCGGCCTCTATCGCCTCAGCCTCTAGCGTCTAGGCCTCCAGGTTCTCGGCCTCTAGCGCCTCGGCCTCTAGGCTCTCGTCCTCTAGGGTCTCGGCCTCTAGGGTCTCGGCCTCTAGCGCCTCGGCCTCTAGGGTCTCGGCCTCTGGCGCCTCGGCCTCTAGCGCCTCGGCCTCTAGGGTCTCGGCCTCTAGCGCCTGGGTCTCTAGCGCCTCGGCCTCTAGGATCTCGGCCTCTAGCGCCTGGGCCTCTAGCGCCTGGGCCTCTAGCGCCTCGGCCTCTAGCGCCTGGGCCTCTAGCGGCTGGGCCTCTAGCGCCTGGGTCTCTAGTGTCTCGGCCTCTAGCGCCTCGGCCTCTAGCGCCTCGGCCTCTAGCGCCTGGGCCTCTAGCGCCTGGGCCTCTAGCACCTGGGTCTCTAGCGCCTCGGCCTCTAGTGTATCGGCCTCTAGCGCCTGGGCCTCTAGCGCCTCGGCCTCTAGCGTCTCGGCCTCTAGCGCCTCGACCTCTAGCGCCTCGGCCTCTAGCGCCTCGGCCTCTAGCGTCTCGGCCTCTAGCGCCTGGGCCTCTAGCGCCTGGGCATCTAGCATCTCGGCCTCTAGCGCCTGGGCCTCTAGCATCTCGGCCTCTATTGCCTCGGCCTCTAGGGTCTCGGCCTCTAGGGTCTCGGCCTCTAGGGTCTCGTCCTCTCGGGTCTCGGCCTCTAGGGTCTCGGCCTCTAGCGCCTCGGCCTCTAGCGCCTCGGTCTCTAGCGCCTCGGCCTCTAACGCCTCGGCCTCTAGCGCCTCGGCCTCTAGCGCCTCGGCCTCTAGGGTCTCGGCCTCTAGCGCCTGGGCCTCTAGCATCTCGGCCTCTATTGCCTCGGCCTCTAGGGTCTCGGCCTCTAGGGTCTCGGCCTCTAGGGTCTCGGCCGCTAGCACCTGGGCCTCTAGCGCCTCGGTCTCTAGCGCCTCGGTCTCTAACGCCTCGGCCTCTAGCGCCTCGGCCTCTAGCGCCTCGGCCTCTAGGGTCTCGGCCTCTAGCACCTCGGCTTCTAGTGCCTGGGCCTCTAGCGTCTCCGTCTCTAGTGCCTGGGCCTCTAGCGCCTCGGCCTCTAGCGTCTCGGCCTCTGGCGCCTTGGCCTCTAGGGTCTCGGCCTCTGGCGTCTCGGCCTCTAGCGCCTGGGCCTCTAGCGTCTCGTCCTCTAGCGCCTCGGCCTCTAGGGTCTCGGCCTCTAGGGTCTCGGCCTCTAGCGTCCCGGCCTCTAGCGTCCCGGCCTCTAGGGTCCCGGCCTCTAGGGTCTCGGCCTCTGGCGTCTCGGCCTCTAGCGCCTGGGCCTCTAGCGTCTCGGCCTCTAGCGTCTCGGCCTCTAGCGCCTGGGCCTCTAGCATCTCGGCCTCTATCGCCTCAGCCTCTAGCGTCTAGGCCTCCAGGTTCTCGGCCTCTAGCGCCTCGGCCTCTAGGCTCTCGTCCTCTAGGGTCTCGGCCTCTAGGGTCTCGGCCTCTAGCGCCTCGGCCTCTAGGGTCTCGGCCTCTGGCGCCTCGGCCTCTCGCGCCTCGGCCTCTAGGGTCTCGGCCTCTAGGGTCTCGGCCTCTAGCGCCTGGGACTCTAGCGTCTCGGCCTCTAGCGCCTCGGCCTCTAGGGTCTCGGCCTCTAGGGTCTCGGCCTCTAGCGCCTGTGACTCTAGCGCCTCGGCCTCTAGGGTCTCGGCCTCTAGGGTCTCGTCCTCTAGGGTCTCGGCATATAGCGTCTCGGCCTCTGGCGCCTCGGCCTCTCGCGCCTGGGCCTCTAGTGCCTCGGCCTCTAGCATCTGGGCTTCTAGTGCCTCGGCCTCTAGCACCGGGGCCTTTAGCGCCTGGGCCTCTAGGGTCTCGGCCTCTAGGGTCTCGGCCTCTAGCACCTGGGCCTCTAGCGCCTCGGCCTCTAGCGTCTCGGTCTCTAGCGCCTCGGCCTCTATGGTCTCGGCCTCTAGCACCTGGGCCTCCAGCGCCTCGGTCTCTAGCGCCTCGGTCTCTAGCGCCTCGGCCTCTAGCGCCTCGGCCTCTAGGGTCTCGGCCTCTAGCACCTCGGCCTCTAGCGCCTCGCCCTCTAGCATCTCGGCCTCTAGCGCCTCGGCCTCTCGGGACTCGGCCTCTAGCGCCTCGGCCTCTAGAATCTCGGTCTCGAGCGTCTCGGCATCTAGCGCCTCGGCCTCTAGTGTCTTGGCCTCTAGCGCCTGGGCCTCTAGCGCCTGGGTCTCTAGCGCCTGGGTCTCTAGCGCCTCGGCATCTAGCGTCTTGGCCTCTCGCGCCTCGGCCTCTAGCACCTCGGCCTCTAGCGCCTCGACCTCTAGCGTCTCGGCCTCTAGCGCCTGGGCCTCTAGCGCCTGGGCCTCTAGCGCCTGGGCCTCTAGCGTCTCGGCCTCTAGCGTCTCGGCCTCTAGCGCCTGTGCCTCTAGCATCTCGGCCTCTATTGCCTCGGCCTCTGGCGTCTAGGCCTCTAGCGTCTCGGCCTCTAGCGTCTCGGCCTCTAGCGCCTCGTCCTCTAGTGTCTCGGCCTCTAGGGTCTCGGCCTCTAGCGCCTCGGCCTCTAGGGTCTCGGCATCTGGCGCCTCGGCCTCTAGCGCCTGGGCCTCTAGCGTCTCGGCCTCTCACGCCTCGGCCTCTAGGGTCTCGGCCTCTCGGGTCTCGGCCTCTAGGGTCTCGGCCTCTCGGGTCTCGGCCTCTAGCGTCTCGGCCTCTAGTGCCTCTGCATCTAGCGTCTTGGCCTCTCGCGCCTCGGCCTCTCGCGCCTGGGCCTCTAGCGCCTGGGCCTCTAGCGTCTCGGCCTCTAGCGTCTCGGCCTCTAGGGTCTCGGCCTTTAGCGCCTGGGACTCTAGCGCCTCGGCCTCTAGGGTCTCGTCCTCTAGGGTCTCGGCGTCTAGCGTCTCGGCCTCTGGCGCCTCGGCCTCTCGCGCCTGGACCTCTAGTGCCTCGGCCTCTAGCATCTGGGCTTCTAGTGCCTCGGCCTCTAGCACCGGGGCCTTTAGCGCCTGGGCCTCTAGGGTCTCGGCCTCTAGGGTCTCGGCCTCTAGCACCTGGGCCTCTAGCGCCTCGGCCTCTAGCGTCT
Organism: Pristiophorus japonicus; assembly: GCF_044704955.1. Lineage (NCBI taxonomy): Eukaryota > Metazoa > Chordata > Chondrichthyes > Pristiophoridae > Pristiophorus > Pristiophorus japonicus. The sequence continues at coordinate 157,159,422 of NC_091989.1, forward strand.
CGGTCTCTAGCGCCTCGGCCTCTAGGGTCTCGGCCTCTAGCACCTGGGCCTCTAGCGCCTCGGTCTCTAGCGCCTCGGTCTCTAGCGCCTCGGCCTCTAGCGCCTCGGCCTCTAGCGTCTCGGCCTCTAGCGCCTGGGCCTCTAGCGCCTGGGCATCTAGCATCTCGGCCTCTAGCGCCTGGGCCTCTAGCATCTCGGCCTCTCGCGCCTCGGCCTCTAGGGTCTCGGCCTCTCGGGTCTCGGCCTCTAGCGTCTCGGCCTCTAGTGCCTCTGCATCTAGCGTCTTGGCCTCTCGCGCCTCGGCCTCTCGCGCCTGGGCCTCTAGTGCCTCGGCCTTTAGCGCCTGGGCCTCTAGGGTCTCGGCCTCTAGCGCCTGGGCCTCTAGGGTCTTGGCCTCTAGGGTCTCGGCCTCTAGCGTCCCGGCCTCTAGCGTCCCGGCCTCTAGGGTCTCGGCCTCTAGGGTCTCGGCCGCTAGCGCCTGGGTCTCTAGCGCCTCGGCATCTAGCGTCTTGGCCTCTCGCGCCTCGGCCTCTAGCACCTCGGCCTCTAGCGCCTCGACCTCTAGCGTCTCGGCCTCTAGCGCCTGGGCCTCTAGCGCCTGGGCCTCTAGCGCCTGGGCCTCTAGCGTCTCGGCCTCTAGCGTCTCGGCCTCTAGCGCCTGTGCCTCTAGCATCTCGGCCTCTATTGCCTCGGCCTCTGGCGTCTAGGCCTCTAGCGTCTCGGCCTCTAGCGTCTCGGCCTCTAGCGCCTCGTCCTCTAGTGTCTCGGCCTCTAGGGTCTCGGCCTCTAGCGCCTCGGCCTCTAGGGTCTCGGCATCTGGCGCCTCGGCCTCTAGCGCCTGGGCCTCTAGCGTCTCGGCCTCTCACGCCTCGGCCTCTAGGGTCTCGGCCTCTCGGGTCTCGGCCTCTAGGGTCTCGGCCTCTCGGGTCTCGGCCTCTAGCGTCTCGGCCTCTAGTGCCTCTGCATCTAGCGTCTTGGCCTCTCGCGCCTCGGCCTCTCGCGCCTGGGCCTCTAGCGCCTGGGCCTCTAGCGTCTCGGCCTCTAGCGTCTCGGCCTCTAGGGTCTCGGCCTTTAGCGCCTGGGACTCTAGCGCCTCGGCCTCTAGGGTCTCGTCCTCTAGGGTCTCGGCGTCTAGCGTCTCGGCCTCTGGCGCCTCGGCCTCTCGCGCCTGGGCCTCTAGTGCCTCGGCCTCTAGCATCTGGGCTTCTAGTGCCTCGGCCTCTAGCACCGGGGCCTTTAGCGCCTGGGCCTCTAGGGTCTCGGCCTCTAGGGTCTCGGCCTCTAGCACCTGGGCCTCTAGCGCCTCGGCCTCTAGCGTCTCGGTCTCTAGCGCCTCGGCCTCTAGGGTCTCGGCCTCTAGCACCTGGGCCTCTAGCGCCTCGGTCTCTAGCGCCTCGGTCTCTAGCGCCTCGGCCTCTAGCGCCTCGGCCTCTAGCGTCTCGGCCTCTAGCGCCTGGGCCTCTAGCGCCTGGGCATCTAGCATCTCGGCCTCTAGCGCCTGGGCCTCTAGCATCTCGGCCTCTCGCGCCTCGGCCTCTAGGGTCTCGGCCTCTCGGGTCTCGGCCTCTAGCGTCTCGGCCTCTAGTGCCTCTGCATCTAGCGTCTTGGCCTCTCGCGCCTCGGCCTCTCGCGCCTGGGCCTCTAGTGCCTCGGCCTTTAGCGCCTGGGCCTCTAGGGTCTCGGCCTCTAGCGCCTGGGCCTCTAGGGTCTTGGCCTCTAGGGTCTCGGCCTCTAGCGTCCCGGCCTCTAGCGTCCCGGCCTCTAGGGTCTCGGCCTCTAGGGTCTCGGCCGCTAGCACCTGGGCCTCTAGCGCCTCGGTCTCTAACGCCTCGGCCTCTAGCGCCTCGGCCTCTAGCGCCTCGGCCTCTAGGGTCTCGGCCTCTAGCACCTCGGCCTCTAGTGCCTGGGCCTCTAGCGTCTCCGTCTCTAGTGCCTGGGCCTCTAGCGCCTCGGCCTCTAGCGTCTCGGCCTCTGGCGCCTTGGCCTCTAGGGTCTCGGCCTCTGGCGTCTCGGCCTCTAGCGCCTGGGCCTCTAGCGTCTCGTCCTCTAGCGCCTCGGCCTCTAGGGTCTCGGCCTCTAGGGTCTCGGCCTCTAGCGTCCCGGCCTCTAGCGTCCCGGCCTCTAGGGTACCGGCCTCTAGGGTCTCGGCCTCTGGCGTCTCGGCCTCTAGCGCCTGGGCCTCTAGCGTCTCGGCCTCTAGCGTCTCGGCCTCTAGCGCCTGGGCCTCTAGCATCTCGGCCTCTATCGCCTCGGCCTCTAGCGTCTAGGCCTCCAGGTTCTCGGCCTCTAGCGCCTCGGCCTCTAGGCTCTCGTCCTCTAGGGTCTCGGCCTCTAGGGTCTCGGCCTCTAGGGTCTCGGCCTCTGGCGCCTCGGCCTCTCGCGCCTCGGCCTCTAGGGTCTCGGCCTCTAGGGTCTCGGCCTCTAGCGCCTGGGACTCTAGCGTCTCGGCCTCTAGCGCCTCGGCCTCTAGGGTCTCGGCCTCTAGGGTCTCGGCCTCTAGCGCCTGGGACTCTAGCGCCTCGGCCTCTAGGGTCTCGGCCTCTCAGGTCTCGTCCTCTAGGGTCTCGGCGTCTAGCGTCTCGGCCTCTGGCGCCTCGGCCTCTCGCGCCTGGGCCTCTAGTGCCTCAGCCTCTAGCATCTGGGCTTCTAGTGCCTCGGCCTCTAGCACCGGGGCCTTTAGCGCCTGGGCCTCTAGGGTCTCGGCCTCTAGGGTCTCGGCCTCTAGCACCTGGGCCTCTAGCGCCTCGGCCTCTAGCGTCTCGGTCCCTAGCGCCTCGGCCTCTAGGGTCTCGGCCTCTAGCACCTGGGCCTCTAGCGCCTCGGTCTCTAGCGCCTCGGTCTCTAGCGCCTCGGCCTCTAGCGCCTCGGCCTCTAGGGTCTCGGCCTCTAGCACCTCGGCCTCTAGCGCCTAGGCCTCTAGCGTCTCGGTCTCTAGCGCCTGGGCCTCTAGCGCCTCGGCCTCTAGGGTCTCGGCCTCTGGCGCCTTGGCCTCTAGGGTCTCGGCCTCTGGCGTCTCGGCCTCTAGCGCCTCGGCCTCGAGCGCCTCGGCCTCTAGCGTCTCGGCCTCTAGGGTCTCGGCCTCTAGTGTCTCGGCCTCTAGCGTCTCTGCCTCTAGCGCCTCGCCCTCTAGCATCTCGGCCTCTAGCGCCTCGGCCTCTCGGGACTCGGCCTCTAGCGCCTCGGCCTCTAGCGCCTCGGCCTCGAGCGTCTCGGCATCTAGCGCCTCGGCCTCTAGTGTCTCGGCCTCTAGAACCTGGGCCTCTAGCGCCTGGGCCTCTAGCGCCTGGGTCTCTAGCGCCTCGGCCTCTAGCGTCTCGGCCTCTCGCGCCTCGGCCTCTAGCGCCTCGGCCTCTAGCGTCTCGGCCTCTAGCGCCTGGGCCTCTAGCGCCTGGGCCTCTAGCGCCTGGGCCTCTAGCGCCTGGGCCTCTAGCGTCTCGGCCTCTAGCGCCTGTGCCTCTAGCATCTCGGCCTCTATTGCCTCGGCCTCTGGCGTCTAGGCCTCTAGGGTCTCGGCCTCTAGCGTCTCGGCCTCTAGCGCCTCGTCCTCTAGTGTCTCGGCCTCTAGGGTCTCGGCCTCTAGCGCCTCGGCCTCTAGGGTCTCGGCATCTGGCGCCTCGGCCTCTAGCGCCTGGGCCTCTAGCGTCTCGGCCTCTCGCGCCTCGGCCTCTAGGGTCTCGGCCTCTCGGGTCTCGGCCTCTAGCGTCTCGGCCTCTAGTGCCTCTGCATCTAGCGTCTTGGCCTCTCGCGCCTCGGCCTCTCGCGCCTGGGCCTCTAGCGTCTCGGCCTCTAGCGTCTCGGCCTCTAGGGTCTCGGCCTCTAGCGCCTGGGACTCTAGCGCCTCGGCCTCTAGTGCCTCGGCCTCTAGCATCTGGGCTTCTAGTGCCTCGGCCTCTAGCACCGGGGCCTTTAGCGCCTGGGCCTCTAGGGTCTCGGCCTCTAGGGTCTCGGCCTCTAGCACCTGGGCCTCTAGCGCCTCGGCCTCTAGCGTCTCGGTCTCTAGCGCCTCGGCCTCTAGGGTCTCGGCCTCTAGCACCTGGGCCTCTAGCGCCTCGGTCTCTAGCGCCTCGGTCTCTAGCGCCTCGGCCTCTAGGGTCTCGGCCTCTAGCACCTCGGCCTCTAGCGCCTGGGCCTCTAGCGTCTCGGCCTCTGGCTCCTTGGCCTCTAGGGTCTCGGCCTCTGGCGTCTCGGCCTCTAGCGCCTGGGCCTCTAGCGTCTCGTCCTCTAGCGCCTCGGCCTCTAGGGTCTCGGCCTCTAGCGTCCCGGCCTCTAGCGTCCCGGCCTCTAGGGTCTCGGCCTCTAGGGTCTCGGCCTCTGGCGTCTCGGCCTCTAGCTCTTGGGCCTCTAGCGTCTCGGCCTCTAGTGCCTTGGCCTCTCGGGTCTCGGCCTCTCGGGTCTCGGCCTCTAGCGCCTCGGCCTCGAGCGCCTCGGCCTCTAGCGCCTCGGCCTCTAGCGTCTCGGCCTCTAGGGTCTCGGCCTCTAGTGTCTCGGTCTCTAGCGTCACTGCCTCTAGCGCCTCGCCCTCTAGCGTCTCGGCCTCTAGCGCCTCGGCCTCTCGGGACTCGGCCTCTAGCGCCTCGGCCTCTAGAATCTCGGCCTCGAGCGTCTCGGCATCTAGCGCCTCGGCCTCTAGTGTCTCGGCCTCTAGCGCCTGGGCCTCTAGCGCCTGGGTCTCTAGCGCCTCGGCCTCTAGCGTCTCGGCCTCTCGCGCCTCGGCCTCTAGCGCCTCGGCCTCTAGCGCCTCGGCCTCTGGTGTCTCGGCCTCTAGCGCCTCGTCCTCTAGTGTCTCGGCCTCTAGGGTCTCGGCCTCTAGCGCCTCGGCCTCTAGGGTCTCGGCATCTGGCGCCTCGGCCTCTAGCGCCTCGGCCTCTAGGGTCTCGGCCTCTCGGGTCTCGGCCTCTAGGGTCTCGGCCTCTAGCGCCTCGGCCTCTAGGGTCTCGGCCTCCAGCGTCTCGGCCTCTCGCGCCTCGGCCTCTAGGGTCTCGGCCTCTCGGGTCTCGGCCTCTAGGGTCTCGGCCTCTCGGGTCTCGGCCTCTAGCGTCTCGGCCTCTAGTGCCTCTGCATCTAGCGTCTTGGCCTCTCGCGCCTCGGCCTCTCGCGCCTGGGCCTCTAGCGCCTGGGCCTCTAGCGTCTCGGCCTCTAGCGTCTCGGCCTCTAGGGTCTCGGCCTCTAGCGCCTGGGACTCTAGCGCCTCGGCCTCTAGGGTCTCGGCCTCTAGGGTCTCGTCCTCTAGGGTCTCGGCGTCTAGCGTCTCGGCCTCTGGCGCCTCGGCCTCTCGCGCCTGGGCCTCTAGTGCCTCGGCCTCTAGCATCTGGGCTTCTAGTGCCTCGGCCTCTAGCACCGGGGCCTTTAGCGCCTGGGCCTCTAGGGTCTCGGCCTCTAGGGTCTCGGCCTCTAGCACCTGGGCCTCTAGCGCCTCGGCCTCTAGCGTCTCGGTCTCTAGCGCCTCGGCCTCTAGGGTCTCGGCCTCTAGCACCTGGGCCTCTAGCGCCTCGGTCTCTAGCGCCTCGGCCTCTAGGGTCTCGGCCTCTAGCACCTCGGCCTCTAGCGCCTGGGCCTCTAGCGTCTCCGTCTCTAGTGCCTGGGCCTCTAGCGCCTCGGCCTCTAGCGTCTCGGCCTCTGGCGCCTTGGCCTCTAGGGTCTCGGCCTCTGGCGTCTCGGCCTCTAGCGCCTGGGCCTCTAGCGTCTCGTCCTCTAGCGCCTCGGCCTCTAGGGTCTCGGCCTCTAGGGTCTCGGCCTCTAGCGTCCCGGCCTCTAGCGTCCCGGCCTCTAGGGTACCGGCCTCTAGGGTCTCGGCCTCTGGCGTCTCGGCCTCTAGCGCCTGGGCCTCTAGCGTCTCGGCCTCTAGCGTCTCGGCCTCTAGCGTCTCGGCCTCTAGGGTCTCGGCCTTTAGCGCCTGGGCCTCTAGCGCCTCGGCCTCTAGGGTCTCGGCATCTGGCGCCTCGGCCTCTAGCGCCTGGGCCTCTAGCGTCTCGGCCTCTCACGCCTCGGCCTCTAGGGTCTCGGCCTCTCGGGTCTCGGCCTCTAGGGTCTCGGCCTCTCGGGTCTCGGCCTCTAGCGTCTCGGCCTCTAGTGCCTCTGCATCTAGCGTCTTGGCCTCTCGCGCCTCGGCCTCTCGCGCCTGGGCCTCTAGCGCCTGGGCCTCTAGCGTCTCGGCCTCTAGCGTCTCGGCCTCTAGGGTCTCGGCCTTTAGCGCCTGGGACTCTAGCGCCTCGGCCTCTAGGGTCTCGTCCTCTAGGGTCTCGGCGTCTAGCGTCTCGGCCTCTGGCGCCTCGGCCTCTCGCGCCTGGGCCTCTAGTGCCTCGGCCTCTAGCATCTGGGCTTCTAGTGCCTCGGCCTCTAGCACCGGGGCCTTTAGCGCCTGGGCCTCTAGGGTCTCGGCCTCTAGGGTCTCGGCCTCTAGCACCTGGGCCTCTAGCGCCTCGGCCTCTAGCGTCTCGGTCTCTAGCGCCTCGGCCTCTAGGGTCTCGGCCTCTAGCACCTGGGCCTCTAGCGCCTCGGTCTCTAGCGCCTCGGTCTCTAGCGCCTCGGCCTCTAGCGCCTCGGCCTCTAGCGTCTCGGCCTCTAGCGCCTGGGCCTCTAGCGCCTGGGCATCTAGCATCTCGGCCTCTAGCGCCTGGGCCTCTAGCATCTCGGCCTCTCGCGCCTCGGCCTCTAGGGTCTCGGCCTCTCGGGTCTCGGCCTCTAGCGTCTCGGCCTCTAGTGCCTCTGCATCTAGCGTCTTGGCCTCTCGCGCCTCGGCCTCTCGCGCCTGGGCCTCTAGTGCCTCGGCCTTTAGCGCCTGGGCCTCTAGGGTCTCGGCCTCTAGCGCCTGGGCCTCTAGGGTCTTGGCCTCTAGGGTCTCGGCCTCTAGTGTCCCGGCCTCTAGCGTCCCGGCCTCTAGGGTCTCGGCCTCTAGGGTCTCGGCCGCTAGCACCTGGGCCTCTAGCGCCTCGGTCTCTAACGCCTCGGCCTCTAGCGCCTCGGCCTCTAGCGCCTCGGCCTCTAGGGTCTCGGCCTCTAGCACCTCGGCCTCTAGTGCCTGGGCCTCTAGCGTCTCCGTCTCTAGTGCCTGGGCCTCTAGCGCCTCGGCCTCTAGAGTCTCGGCCTCTGGCGCCTTGGCCTCTAGGGTCTCGGCCTCTGGCGTCTCGGCCTCTAGCGCCTGGGCCTCTAGCGTCTCGTCCTCTAGCGCCTCGGCCTCTAGGGTCTCGGCCTCTAGGGTCTCGGCCTCTAGCGTCCCGGCCTCTAGCGTCCCGGCCTCTAGGGTACCGGCCTCTAGGGTCTCGGCCTCTGGCGTCTCGGCCTCTAGCGCCTGGGCCTCTAGCGTCTCGGCCTCTAGCGTCTCGGCCTCTAGCGCCTGGGCCTCTAGCATCTCGGCCTCTATCGCCTCGGCCTCTAGCGTCTAGGCCTCCAGGTTCTCGGCCTCTAGCGCCTCGGCCTCTAGGCTCTCGTCCTCTAGGGTCTCGGCCTCTAGGGTCTCGGCCTCTAGGGTCTCGGCCTCTGGCGCCTCGGCCTCTCGCGCCTCGGCCTCTAGGGTCTCGGCCTCTAGGGTCTCGGCCTCTAGCGCCTGGGACTCTAGCGTCTCGGCCTCTAGCGCCTCGGCCTCTAGGGTCTCGGCCTCTAGGGTCTCGGCCTCTAGCGCCTGGGACTCTAGCGCCTCGGCCTCTAGGGTCTCGGCCTCTCAGGTCTCGTCCTCTAGGGTCTCGGCGTCTAGCATCTCGGCCTCTGGCGCCTCGGCCTCTCGCGCCTGGGCCTCTAGTGCCTCAGCCTCTAGCATCTGGGCTTCTAGTGCCTCGGCCTCTAGCACCGGGGCCTTTAGCGCCTGGGCCTCTAGGGTCTCGGCCTCTAGGGTCTCGGCCTCTAGCACCTGGGCCTCTAGCGCCTCGGCCTCTAGCGTCTCGGTCCCTAGCGCCTCGGCCTCTAGGGTCTCGGCCTCTAGCACCTGGGCCTCTAGCGCCTCGGTCTCTAGCGCCTCGGTCTCTAGCGCCTCGGCCTCTAGCGCCTCGGCCTCTAGGGTCTCGGCCTCTAGCACCTCGGCCTCTAGCGCCTAGGCCTCTAGCGTCTCGGTCTCTAGCGCCTGGGCCTCTAGCGCCTCGGCCTCTAGGGTCTCGGCCTCTGGCGCCTTGGCCTCTAGGGTCTCGGCCTCTGGCGTCTCGGCCTCTAGCGCCTCGGCCTCGAGCGCCTCGGCCTCTAGCGTCTCGGCCTCTAGGGTCTCGGCCTCTAGTGTCTCGGCCTCTAGCGTCTCTGCCTCTAGCGCCTCGCCCTCTAGCATCTCGGCCTCTAGCGCCTCGGCCTCTCGGGACTCGGCCTCTAGCGCCTCGGCCTCTAGCGCCTCGGCCTCGAGCGTCTCGGCATCTAGCGCCTCGGCCTCTAGTGTCTCGGCCTCTAGAACCTGGGCCTCTAGCGCCTGGGCCTCTAGCGCCTGGGTCTCTAGCGCCTCGGCCTCTAGCGTCTCGGCCTCTCGCGCCTCGGCCTCTAGCGCCTCGGCCTCTAGCGTCTCGGCCTCTAGCGCCTGGGCCTCTAGCGCCTGGGCCTCTAGCGCCTGGGCCTCTAGCGCCTGGGCCTCTAGCGTCTCGGCCTCTAGCGCCTGTGCCTCTAGCATCTCGGCCTCTATTGCCTCGGCCTCTGGCGTCTAGGCCTCTAGGGTCTCGGCCTCTAGCGTCTCGGCCTCTAGCGCCTCGTCCTCTAGTGTCTCGGCCTCTAGGGTCTCGGCCTCTAGCGCCTCGGCCTCTAGGGTCTCGGCATCTGGCGCCTCGGCCTCTAGCGCCTGGGCCTCTAGCGTCTCGGCCTCTCGCGCCTCGGCCTCTAGGGTCTCGGCCTCTCGGGTCTCGGCCTCTAGCGTCTCGGCCTCTAGTGCCTCTGCATCTAGCGTCTTGGCCTCTCGCGCCTCGGCCTCTCGCGCCTGGGCCTCTAGCGTCTCGGCCTCTAGCGTCTCGGCCTCTAGGGTCTCGGCCTCTAGCGCCTGGGACTCTAGCGCCTCGGCCTCTAGTGCCTCGGCCTCTAGCATCTGGGCTTCTAGTGCCTCGGCCTCTAGCACCGGGGCCTTTAGCGCCTGGGCCTCTAGGGTCTCGGCCTCTAGGGTCTCGGCCTCTAGCACCTGGGCCTCTAGCGCCTCGGCCTCTAGCGTCTCGGTCTCTAGCGCCTCGGCCTCTAGGGTCTCGGCCTCTAGCACCTGGGCCTCTAGCGCCTCGGTCTCTAGCGCCTCGGTCTCTAGCGCCTCGGCCTCTAGGGTCTCGGCCTCTAGCACCTCGGCCTCTAGCGCCTGGGCCTCTAGCGTCTCGGTCTCTAGCGCCTCGGCCTCTAGCGTCTCGGCCTCTGGCTCCTTGGCCTCTAGGGTCTCGGCCTCTGGCGTCTCGGCCTCTAGCGCCTGGGCCTCTAGCGTCTCGTCCTCTAGCGCCTCGGCCTCTAGGGTCTCGGCCTCTAGCGTCCCGGCCTCTAGCGTCCCGGCCTCTAGGGTCTCGGCCTCTAGGGTCTCGGCCTCTGGCGTCTCGGCCTCTAGCTCTTGGGCCTCTAGCGTCTCGGCCTCTAGTGCCTTGGCCTCTCGGGTCTCGGCCTCTCGGGTCTCGGCCTCTAGCGCCTCGGCCTCGAGCGCCTCGGCCTCTAGCGCCTCGGCCTCTAGCGTCTCGGCCTCTAGGGTCTCGGCCTCTAGTGTCTCGGTCTCTAGCGTCACTGCCTCTAGCGCCTCGCCCTCTAGCGTCTCGGCCTCTAGCGCCTCGGCCTCTCGGGACTCGGCCTCTAGCGCCTCGGCCTCTAGAATCTCGGCCTCGAGCGTCTCGGCATCTAGCGCCTCGGCCTCTAGTGTCTCGGCCTCTAGCGCCTGGGCCTCTAGCGCCTGGGTCTCTAGCGCCTCGGCCTCTAGCGTCTCGGCCTCTCGCGCCTCGGCCTCTAGCGCCTCGGCCTCTAGCGCCTCGGCCTCTGGTGTCTCGGCCTCTAGCGCCTCGTCCTCTAGTGTCTCGGCCTCTAGGGTCTCGGCCTCTAGCGCCTCGGCCTCTAGGGTCTCGGCATCTGGCGCCTCGGCCTCTAGCGCCTCGGCCTCTAGGGTCTCGGCCTCTCGGGTCTCGGCCTCTAGGGTCTCGGCCTCTAGCGCCTCGGCCTCTAGGGTCTCGGCCTCCAGCGTCTCGGCCTCTCGCGCCTCGGCCTCTAGGGTCTCGGCCTCTCGGGTCTCGGCCTCTAGGGTCTCGGCCTCTCGGGTCTCGGCCTCTAGCGTCTCGGCCTCTAGTGCCTCTGCATCTAGCGTCTTGGCCTCTCGCGCCTCGTACTCTCGCGCCTGGGCCTCTAGCGCCTGGGCCTCTAGCGTCTCGGCCTCTAGCGTCTCGGCCTCTAGGGTCTCGGCCTCTAGCGCCTGGGACTCTAGCGCCTCGGCCTCTAGGGTCTCGGCCTCTAGGGTCTCGTCCTCTAGGGTCTCGGCGTCTAGCGTCTCGGCCTCTGGCGCCTCGGCCTCTCGCGCCTGGGCCTCTAGTGCCTCGGCCTCTAGCATCTGGGCTTCTAGTGCCTCGGCCTCTAGCACCGGGGCCTTTAGCGCCTGGGCCTCTAGGGTCTCGGCCTCTAGGGTCTCGGCCTCTAGCACCTGGGCCTCTAGCGCCTCGGCCTCTAGCGTCTCGGTCTCTAGCGCCTCGGCCTCTAGGGTCTCGGCCTCTAGCACCTGGGCCTCTAGCGCCTCGGTCTCTAGCGCCTCGGCCTCTAGGGTCTCGGCCTCTAGCACCTCGGCCTCTAGTGCCTGGGCCTCTAGCGTCTCCGTCTCTAGTGCCTGGGCCTCTAGCGCCTCGGCCTCTAGCGTCTCGGCCTCTGGCGCCTTGGCCTCTAGGGTCTCGGCCTCTGGCGTCTCGGCCTCTAGCGCCTGGGCCTCTAGCGTCTCGTCCTCTAGCGCCTCAGCCTCTAGGGTCTCGGCCTCTAGGGTCTCGGCCTCTAGCGTCCCGGCCTCTAGCGTCCCGGCCTCTAGGGTACCGGCCTCTAGGGTCTCGGCCTCTGGCGTCTCGGCCTCTAGCGCCTGGGCCTCTAGCGTCTCGGCCTCTAGCGTCTCGGCCTCTAGCGCCTGGGCCTCTAGCATCTCGGCCTCTATCGCCTCGGCCTCTAGCGTCTAGGCCTCCAGGTTCTCGGCCTCTAGCGCCTCGGCCTCTAGGCTCTCGTCCTCTAGCGTCTCGGCCTCTAGGGTCTCGGCCTCTAGGGTCTCGGCCTCTGGCGCCTCGGCCTCTCGCGCCTCGGCCTCTAGGGTCTCGGCCTCTAGGGTCTCGGCCTCTAGCGCCTGGGACTCTAGCGTCTCGGCCTCTAGCGCCTCGGCCTCTAGGGTCTCGGCCTCTAGGGTCTCGGCCTCTAGCGCCTGGGACTCTAGCGCCTCGGCCTCTAGGGTCTCGGCCTCTCAGGTCTCGTCCTCTAGGGTCTCGGCGTCTAGCGTCTCGGCCTCTGGCGCCTCGGCCTCTCGCGCCTGGGCCTCTAGTGCCTCAGCCTCTAGCATCTGGGCTTCTAGTGCCTCGGCCTCTAGCACCGGGGCCTTTAGCGCCTGGGCCTCTAGGGTCTCGGCCTCTAGGGTCTCGGCCTCTAGCACCTGGGCCTCTAGCGCCTCGGCCTCTAGCGTCTCGGTCCCTAGCGCCTCGGCCTCTAGGGTCTCGGCCTCTAGCACCTGGGCCTCTAGCGCCTCGGTCTCTAGCGCCTCGGTCTCTAGCGCCTCGGCCTCTAGCGCCTCGGCCTCTAGGGTCTCGGCCTCTAGCACCTCGGCCTCTAGCGCCTAGGCCTCTAGCGTCTCGGTCTCTAGCGCCTGGGCCTCTAGCGCCTCGGCCTCTAGGGTCTCGGCCTCTGGCGCCTTGGCCTCTAGGGTCTCGGCCTCTGGCGTCTCGGCCTCTAGCGCCTCGGCCTCGAGCGCCTCGGCCTCTAGCGTCTCGGCCTCTAGGGTCTCGGCCTCTAGTGTCTCGGCCTCTAGCGTCTCTGCCTCTAGCGCCTCGCCCTCTAGCATCTCGGCCTCTAGCGCCTCGGCCTCTCGGGACTCGGCCTCTAGCACCTCGGCCTCTAGCGCCTCGGCCTCGAGCGTCTCGGCATCTAGCGCCTCGGCCTCTAGTGTCTCGGCCTCTAGAACCTGGGCCTCTCGCGCCTGGGCCTCTAGCGCCTGGGTCTCTAGCGCCTCGGCCTCTAGCGTCTCGGCCTCTCGCGCCTCGGCCTCTAGCGCCTCGGCCTCTAGCGTCGCGGCCTCTAGCGCCTGGGCCTCTAGCGCCTGGGCCTCTAGCGCCTGGGCCTCTAGCGTCTCGGCCTCTAGCGCCTGTGCCTCTAGCATCTCGGCCTCTATTGCCTCGGCCTCTGGCGTCTAGGCCTCTAGGGTCTCGGCCTCTAGCGTCTCGGCCTCTAGCGCCTCGTCCTCTAGTGTCTCGGCCTCTAGGGTCTCGGCCTCTAGCGCCTCGGCCTCTAGGGTCTCGGCATCTGGCGCCTCGGCCTCTAGCGCCTGGGCCTCTAGCGTCTCGGCCTCTCGCGCCTCGGCCTCTAGGGTCTCGGCCTCTCGGGTCTCGGCCTCTAGCGTCTCGGCCTCTAGTGCCTCTGCATCTAGCGTCTTGGCCTCTCGCGCCTCGGCCTCTCGCGCCTGGGCCTCTAGCGTCTCGGCCTCTAGCGTCTCGGCCTCTAGGGTCTCGGCCTCTAGCGCCTGGGACTCTAGCGCCTCGGCCTCTAGTGCCTCGGCCTCTAGCATCTGGGCTTCTAGTGCCTCGGCCTCTAGCACCGGGGCCTTTAGCGCCTGGGCCTCTAGGGTCTCGGCCTCTAGGGTCTCGGCCTCTAGCACCTGGGCCTCTAGCGCCTCGGCCTCTAGCGTCTCGGTCTCTAGCGCCTCGGCCTCTAGGGTCTCGGCCTCTAGCACCTGGGCCTCTAGCGCCTCGGTCTCTAGCGCCTCGGTCTCTAGCGCCTCGGCCTCTAGGGTCTCGGCCTCTAGCACCTCGGCCTCTAGCGCCTGGGCCTCTAGCGTCTCGGTCTCTAGCGCCTCGGCCTCTAGCGTCTCGGCCTCTGGCTCCTTGGCCTCTAGGGTCTCGGCCTCTGGCGTCTCGGCCTCTAGCGCCTGGGCCTCTAGCGTCTCGTCCTCTAGCGCCTCGGCCTCTAGGGTCTCGGCCTCTAGCGTCCTGGCCTCTAGCGTCCCGGCCTCTAGGGTCTCGGCCTCTAGGGTCTCGGCCTCTGGCGTCTCGGCCTCTAGCTCTTGGGCCTCTAGCGTCTCGGCCTCTAGTGCCTTGGCCTCTCGGGTCTCGGCCTCTCGGGTCTCGGCCTCTAGCGCCTCGGCCTCGAGCGCCTCGGCCTCTAGCGCCTCGGCCTCGAGCGTCTCGGCATCTAGCGCCTCGGCCTCTAGTGTCTCGGCCTCTAGAACCTGGGCCTCTCGCGCCTGGGCCTCTAGCGCCTGGGTCTCTAGCGCCTCGGCCTCTAGCGTCTCGGCCTCTCGCGCCTCGGCCTCTAGCGCCTCGGCCTCTAGCGTCGCGGCCTCTAGCGCCTGGGCCTCTAGCGCCTGGGCCTCTAGCGCCTGGGCCTCTAGCGCCTGGGCCTCTAGCGTCTCGGCCTCTAGCGCCTGTGCCTCTAGCATCTCGGCCTCTATTGCCTCGGCCTCTGGCGTCTAGGCCTCTAGGGTCTCGGCCTCTAGCGTCTCGGCCTCTAGCGCCTCGTCCTCTAGTGTCTCGGCCTCTAGGGTCTCGGCCTCTAGCGCCTCGGCCTCTAGGGTCTCGGCATCTGGCGCCTCGGCCTCTAGCGCCTGGGCCTCTAGCGTCTCGGCCTCTCGCGCCTCGGCCTCTAGGGTCTCGGCCTCTCGGGTCTCGGCCTCTAGCGTCTCGGCCTCTAGTGCCTCTGCATCTAGCGTCTTGGCCTCTCGCGCCTCGGCCTCTCGCGCCTGGGCCTCTAGCGTCTCGGCCTCTAGCGTCTCGGCCTCTAGGGTCTCGGCCTCTAGCGCCTGGGACTCTAGCGCCTCGGCCTCTAGTGCCTCGGCCTCTAGCATCTGGGCTTCTAGTGCCTCGGCCTCTAGCACCGGGGCCTTTAGCGCCTGGGCCTCTAGGGTCTCGGCCTCTAGGGTCTCGGCCTCTAGCACCTGGGCCTCTAGCGCCTCGGCCTCTAGCGTCTCGGTCTCTAGCGCCTCGGCCTCTAGGGTCTCGGCCTCTAGCACCTGGGCCTCTAGCGCCTCGGTCTCTAGCGCCTCGGTCTCTAGCGCCTCGGCCTCTAGGGTCTCGGCCTCTAGCACCTCGGCCTCTAGCGCCTGGGCCTCTAGCGTCTCGGTCTCTAGCGCCTCGGCCTCTAGCGTCTCGGCCTCTGGCTCCTTGGCCTCTAGGGTCTCGGCCTCTGGCGTCTCGGCCTCTAGCGCCTGGGCCTCTAGCGTCTCGTCCTCTAGCGCCTCGGCCTCTAGGGTCTCGGCCTCTAGCGTCCCGGCCTCTAGCGTCCCGGCCTCTAGGGTCTCGGCCTCTAGGGTCTCGGCCTCTGGCGTCTCGGCCTCTAGCTCTTGGGCCTCTAGCGTCTCGGCCTCTAGTGCCTTGGCCTCTCGGGTCTCGGCCTCTCGGGTCTCGGCCTCTAGCGCCTCGGCCTCGAGCGCCTCGGCCTCTAGCGCCTCGGCCTCTAGCGTCTCGGCCTCTAGGGTCTCGGCCTCTAGTGTCTCGGTCTCTAGCGTCACTGCCTCTAGCGCCTCGCCCTCTAGCGTCTCGGCATCTGGCGCCTCGGCCTCTAGCGCCTCGGCCTCTAGGGTCTCGGCCTCCAGCGTCTCGGCCTCTCGCGCCTCGGCCTCTAGGGTCTCGGCCTCTCGGGTCTCGGCCTCTAGGGTCTCGGCCTCTCGGGTCTCGGCCTCTAGCGTCTCGGCCTCTAGTGCCTCTGCATCTAGCGTCTTGGCCTCTCGCGCCTCGGCCTCTCGCGCCTGGGCCTCTAGCGCCTGGGCCTCTAGCGTCTCGGCCTCTAGCGTCTCGGCCTCTAGGGTCTCGGCCTCTAGCGCCTGGGACTCTAGCGCCTCGGCCTCTAGGGTCTCGGCCTCTAGGGTCTCGTCCTCTAGGGTCTCGGCGTCTAGCGTCTCGGCCTCTGGCGCCTCGGCCTCTCGCGCCTGGGCCTCTAGTGCCTCGGCCTCTAGCATCTGGGCTTCTAGTGCCTCGGCCTCTAGCACCGGGGCCTTTAGCGCCTGGGCCTCTAGGGTCTCGGCCTCTAGGGTCTCGGCCTCTAGCACCTGGGCCTCTAGCGCCTCGGCCTCTAGCGTCTCGGTCTCTAGCGCCTCGGCCTCTAGGGTCTCGGCCTCTAGCACCTGGGCCTCTAGCGCCTCGGTCTCTAGCGCCTCGGCCTCTAGGGTCTCGGCCTCTAGCACCTCGGCCTCTAGTGCCTGGGCCTCTAGCGTCTCCGTCTCTAGTGCCTGGGCCTCTAGCGCCTCGGCCTCTAGCGTCTCGGCCTCTGGCGCCTTGGCCTCTAGGGTCTCGGCCTCTGGCGTCTCGGCCTCTAGCGCCTGGGCCTCTAGCGTCTCGTCCTCTAGCGCCTCGGCCTCTAGGGTCTCGGCCTCTAGGGTCTCGGTGTCTAGCGTCCCGGCCTCTAGCGTCCCGGCCTCTAGGGTACCGGCCTCTAGGGTCTCGGCCTCTGGCGTCTCGGCCTCTAGCGCCTGGGCCTCTAGCGTCTCGGCCTCTAGCGTCTCGGCCTCTAGCGCCTGGGCCTCTAGCATCTCGGCCTCTATCGCCTCGGCCTCTAGCGTCTAGGCCTCCAGGTTCTCGGCCTCTAGCGCCTCGGCCTCTAGGCTCTCGTCCTCTAGGGTCTCGGCCTCTAGGGTCTCGGCCTCTAGGGTCTCGGC
Organism: Pristiophorus japonicus; assembly: GCF_044704955.1. NCBI lineage: Eukaryota > Metazoa > Chordata > Chondrichthyes > Pristiophoridae > Pristiophorus > Pristiophorus japonicus. The sequence goes on from NC_091989.1 coordinate 157,175,146, forward strand.
CTCTGGCGCCTTTGCCTCTCGCGCCTCGGCCTCTAGGGTCTCGGCCTCTAGGGTCTCGGCCTCTAGCGCCTGGGACTCTAGCGTCTCGGCCTCTAGCGCCTCGGCCTCTAGGGTCTCGGCCTCTAGGGTCTCGGCCTCTAGCGCCTGGGACTCTAGCGCCTCGGCCTCTAGGGTCTCGGCCTCTCGGGTCTCGTCCTCTAGGGTCTCGGCGTCAAGCGTCTCGGCCTCTGGCGCCTCGGCCTCTCGCGCCTGGGCCTCTAGTGCCTCAGCCTCTAGCATCTGGGCTTCTAGTGCCTCGGCCTCTAGCACCGGGGCCTTTAGCGCCTGGGCCTCTAGGGTCTCGGCCTCTAGGGTCTCGGCCTCTAGCACCTGGGCCTCTAGCGCCTCGGCCTCTAGCGTCTCGGTCCCTAGCGCCTCGGCCTCTAGGGTCTCGGCCTCTAGCACCTGGGCCTCTAGCGCCTCGGTCTCTAGCGCCTCGGTCTCTAGCGCCTCGGCCTCTAGCGCCTCGGCCTCTAGGGTCTCGGCCTCTAGCACCTCGGCCTCTAGCGCCTAGACCTCTAGCGTCTCGGTCTCTAGCGCCTGGGCCTCTAGCGCCTCGGCCTCTAGGGTCTCGGCCTCTGGCGCCTTGGCCTCTAGGGTCTCGGCCTCTGGTGTCTCGGCCTCTAGTGCCTCGGCCTCGAGCGCCTCGGCCTCTAGCGTCTCGGCCTCTAGGGTCTCGGCCTCTAGTGTCTCGGCCTCTAGCGTCTCTGCCTCTAGCGCCTCGCCCTCTAGCATCTCGGCCTCTAGCGCCTCGGCCTCTCGGGACTCGGCCTCTAGCGCCTCGGCCTCTAGCGCCTCGGCCTCGAGCGTCTCGGCATCTAGCGCCTCGGCCTCTAGTGTCTCGGCCTCTAGAACCTGGGCCTCTAGCGCCTGGGCCTCTAGCGCCTGGGTCTCTAGCGCCTCGGCCTCTAGCGTCTCGGCCTCTCGCGCCTCGGCCTCTAGCGCCTCGGCCTCTAGCGCCTCGGCCTCTAGCGTCTCGGCCTCTAGCGCCTGGGCCTCTAGCGCCTGGGCCTCTAGCGCCTGGGCCTCTAGCGCCTGGGCCTCTAGCGTCTCGGCCTCTAGCGCCTGTGCCTCTAGCATCTCGGCCTCTATTGCCTCGGCCTCTGGCGTCTAGGCCTCTAGGGTCTCGGCCTCTAGCGTCTCGGCCTCTAGCGCCTCGTCCTCTAGTGTCTCGGCCTCTAGGGTCTCGGCCTCTAGCGCCTCGGCCTCTAGGGTCTCGGCATCTGGCGCCTCGGCCTCTAGCGCCTGGGCCTCTAGCGTCTCGGCCTCTCGCGCCTCGGCCTCTAGGGTCTCGGCCTCTCGGGTCTCGGCCTCTAGGGTCTCGGCCTCTCGGGTCTCGGCCTCTAGCGTCTCGGCCTCTAGTGCCTCTGCATCTAGCGTCTTGGCCTCTCGCGCCTCGGCCTCTCGCGCCTGGGCCTCTAGCGCCTGGGCCTCTAGCGTCTCGGCCTCTAGCGTCTCGGCCTCTAGGGTCTCGGCCTCTAGCGCCTGGGACTCTAGCGCCTCGGCCTCTAGGGTCTCGGCCTCTAGGGTCTCGTCCTCTAGGGTCTCGTCCTCTAGGGTCTCGGCGTCTAGCGTCTCGGCCTCTGGCGCCTCGGCCTCTCGCGCCTGGGCCTCTAGTGCCTCGGCCTCTAGCATCTGGGCTTCTAGTGCCTCGGCCTCTAGCACCGGGGCCTTTAGCGCCTGGGCCTCTAGGGTCTCGGCCTCTAGGGTCTCGGCCTCTAGCACCTGGGCCTCTAGCGCCTCGGCCTCTAGCGTCTCGGTCTCTAGCGCCTCGGCCTCTAGGGTCTTGGCCTCTAGCACCTGGGCCTCTAGCGCCTCGGTCTCTAGCGCCTCGGTCTCTAGCGCCTCGGCCTCTAGGGTCTCGGCCTCTAGCACCTCGGCCTCTAGCGCCTGGGCCTCTAGCGTCTCGGTCTCTAGCGCCTCGGCCTCTAGCGTCTCGGCCTCTGGCTCCTTGGCCTCTAGGGTCTCGGCCTCTGGCGTCTCGGCCTCTAGCGCCTGGGCCTCTAGCGTCTCGTCCTCTAGCGCCTCGGCCTCTAGGGTCTCGGCCTCTAGCGTCCCGGCCTCTAGCGTCCCGGCCTCTAGGGTCTCGGCCTCTAGGGTCTCGGCCTCTGGCGTCTCGGCCTCTAGCTCTTGGGCCTCTAGCGTCTCGGCCTCTAGTGCCTTGGCCTCTCGGGTCTCGGCCTCTCGGGTCTCGGCCTCTAGCGCCTCGGCCTCGAGCGCCTCGGCCTCAAGCGCCTCGGCCTCTAGCGTCTCGGCCTCTAGGGTCTCGGCCTCTAGTGTCTCGGTCTCTAGCGTCACTGCCTCTAGCGCCTCGCCCTCTAGCGTCTCGGCCTCTAGCGCCTCGGCCTCTCGGGACTCGGCCTCTAGCGCCTCGGCCTCTAGAATCTCGGCCTCGAGCGTCTCGGCATCTAGCGCCTCGGCCTCTAGTGTCTCGGCCTCTAGCGCCTGGGCCTCTAGCGCCTGGGTCTCTGGCGCCTCGGCCTCTAGCGTCTCGGCCTCTCGCGCCTCGGCCTCTAGCGCCTCGGCCTCTAGCGCCTCGGCCTCTAGTGTCTCGGCCTCTAGCGCCTCGTCCTCTAGTGTCTCGGCCTCTAGGGTCTCGGCCTCTAGCGCCTCGGCCTCTAGGGTCTCGGCATCTGGCGCCTCGGCCTCTAGCGCCTCGGCCTCTAGGGTCTCGGCCTCTCGGGTCTCGGCCTCTAGGGTCTCGGCCTCTAGCGCCTCGGCCTCCAGGGTCTCGGCCTCTAGCGTCTCGGCCTCTCGCGCCTGGGCCTCTAGGGTCTCGGCCTCTCGGGTCTCGGCCTCTAGCGTCTCGGCCTCTAGTGCCTCTGCATCTAGCGTCTTGGCCTCTCGCGCCTCGGCCTCTCGCGCCTGGGCCTCTAGCGCCTGGGCCTCTAGCGTCTCGGCCTCTAGCGTCTCGGCCTCTAGGGTCTCGGCCTCTAGCGCCTGGGACTCTAGCGCCTCGGCCTCTAGGGTCTCGGCCTCTAGGGTCTCGTCCTCTAGGGTCTCGGCGTCTAGCGTCTCGGCCTCTGGCGCCTCGGCCTCTCGCGCCTGGGCCTCTAGTGCCTCGGCCTCTAGCATCTGGGCTTCTAGTGCCTCGGCCTCTAGCACCGGGGCCTTTAGCGCCTGGGCCTCTAGGGTCTCGGCCTCTAGGGTCTCGGCCTCTAGCACCTGGGCCTCTAGCGCCTCGCCCTCTAGCGTCTCGGCCTCTAGCGCCTCGGCCTCTCGGGACTCGGCCTCTAGCGCCTCGGCCTCTAGAATCTCGGCCTCGAGCGTCTCGGCATCTAGCGCCTCGGCCTCTAGTGTCTCGGCCTCTAGCGCCTGGGCCTCTAGCGCCTGGGCCTCTAGCGCCTGGGTCTCTAGCGCCTCGGCCTCTAGCGTCTCGGCCTCTCGCGCCTCGGCCTCTAGCGCCTCGGCCTCTAGCGCCTCGGCCTCTAGTGTCTCGGCCTCTAGCGCCTGGGCCTCTAGCGCCTGGGCCTCTAGCGCCTGGGCCTCTAGCGTCTCGGCCTCTAGCGCCTGTGCCTCTAGCATCTCGGCCTCTATTGCCTCGGCATCTGGCGCCTAGGTCTCTAGGGTCTCGGCCTCTAGCGTCCCGGCCTCTAGCGCCTCGTCCTCTAGTGTGTCGGCCTCTAGGGTCTCGGCCTCTAGCGCCTCGGCCTCTAGGGTCTCGGCATCTGGCGCCTCGGCCTCTAGCGCCTGGGCCTCTAGCGTCTCGGCCTCTCGCGCCTCGGCCTCTAGGGTCTCGGCCTCTCGGGTCTCGGCCTCTAGGGTCTCGGCCTCTCGGGTCTCGGCCTCTAGCGTCTCGGCCTCTAGTGCCTCTGCATCTAGCGTCTTGGCCTCTCGCGCCTCGGCCTCTCGCGCCTGGGCCTCTAGCGCCTGGGCCTCTAGCGTCTCGGCCTCTAGCGTCTCGGCCTCTAGCGCCTGGGCCTCTAGCATCTCGGCCTCTATCGCCTCGGCCTCTAGCGCCTGGGCCTCTAGCGCCTGGGCCTCTAGCGCCTGGGCCTCTAGCGTCTCGGCCTCTAGCGCCTGTGCCTCTAGCATCTCGGCCTCTATTGCCTCGGCATCTGGCGCCTAGGTCTCTAGGGTCTCGGCCTCTAGCGTCTCGGCCTCTAGCGCCTCGTCCTCTAGTGTGTCGGCCTCTAGGGTCTCGGCCTCTAGCGCCTCGGCCTCTAGGGTCTCGGCATCTGGCGCCTCGGCCTCTAGCGCCTGGGCCTCTAGCGTCTCGGCCTCTCGCGCCTCGGCCTCTAGGGTCTCGGCCTCTCGGGTCTCGGCCTCTAGGGTCTCGGCCTCTCGGGTCTCGGCCTCTAGCGTCTCGGCCTCTAGTGCCTCTGCATCTAGCGTCTTGGCCTCTCGCGCCTCGGCCTCTCGCGCCTGGGCCTCTAGCGCCTGGGCCACTAGCGTCTCGGCCTCTAGCGTCTCGGCCTCTAGCGCCTGGGCCTCTAGCATCTCGGCCTCTATCGCCTCGGCCTCTAGCGTCTAGGCCTCCAGGTTCTCGGTCTCTAGCGCCTCGGCCTCTAGGCTCTCGTCCTCTAGGGTCTCGGCCTCTAGGGTCTCGGCCTCTAGCGCCTCGGCCTCTAGGGTCTCGGCCTCTGGCGCCTCGGCCTCTAGCGCCTCGGCCTCTAGGGTCTCGGCCTCTAGGGTCTCGGCCTCTAGCGCCTGGGACTCTAGCGTCTCGGCCTCTAGCGCCTCAGCCTCTAGGGTCTCGGCCTCTAGGGTCTCGGCCTCTAGCGCCTGGGACTCTAGCGCCTCGGCCTCTACGGTCTCGGCCTCTAGGGTCTCGTCCTCTAGGGTCTCGGCGTCTAGCGTCTCGGCCTCTGGCGCCTCGCCATCTAGCGTCTTGGCCTCTCGCGCCTCGGCCTCTCGCGCCTGGGCCTCTAGTGCCTCGGCCTCTAGCATCTGGGCTTCTAGTGCCTCGGCCTCTAGGGTCTCGGCCTCTAGCGCCTGGGCCTCTAGGGTCTTGGCCTCTCGGGTCTCGGCCTCTAGCGTCTCGGCCTCTAGTGCCTCTGCATCTAGCGTCTTGGCCTCTCGCGCCTCGGCCTCTAGCGTCTGGGCCTCTAGTGCCTCGGCCTCTAGCGCCGGGGCCTTTAGCGCCTGGGCCTCTAGGGTCTCGGCCTCTAGCGCCTGGGCCTCTAGGGTCTTGGCCTCTAGGGTCTCGGCCTCTAGCGTCCCGGCCTCTAGCATCCCGGCCTCTAGGGTCTCGGCCTCTAGGGTCTCGGCCTCTAGCACCTGGGCCTCTAGCGCCTCGGTCTCTAGCGCCTCGGCCTCTAGCGCCTCGGCCTCTAGGGTCTCGGCCTCTAGCACCTCGGCCTCTAGCGCCTGGGCCTCTAGCGTCTCGGTCTCTAGCGCCTGGGCCTCTAGCGCCTCGGCCTCTAGCGTCTCGGCCTCTGGCGCCTTGGCCTCTAGGGTCTCGGCCTCTGGCGTCTCGGCCTCTAGCGCCTGGGCCTCTAGCGTCTCGTCCTCTAGCGCCTCGGCCTCTCGGGTCTCGGCCGCTAGGGTCTCGGCCTCTAGCGTCCCGGCCTCTAGCGTCCCGGCCTCTAGGGTCTCTGCCTCTAGGGTCTCGGCCTCTAGCGTCCCGGCCTCTAGCGTCCCGGCCTCTAGGGTCTCTGCCTCTTGGGTCTCGGCCTCTGGCGTCTCGGCCTCTAGCTCTTGGGCCTCTAGCGTCTCGGCCTCTAGCGCCTAGGCCTCTCGGGTCTCGGCCTCTCGGGTCTCGGCCTCTAGCGCCTCGACCTCTAGCGCCTCGGCCTCTAGCGTCTCGGCCTCTAGGGTCTCGGCCTCTGGCGCCTCGGCCTCTCGCGCCTGGGCCTCTGGTGCCTCGGCCTCTAGCATCTGGGCTTCTAGTGCCTCGGCCTCTAGCACCGGGGCCTTTAGCGCCTGGGCCTCTAGGGTCTCGGCCTCTAGGGTCTCGGCCTCTAGGGTCTCGGCCTCTAGCACCTGGGCCTCTAGCGCCTCGGCCTCTAGCGTCTCGGTCTCTAGCGCCTCGGCCTCTAGGGTCTCGGCCTCTAGCACCTGGGCCTCTAGCGCCTCGGTCTCTAGCGCCTCGGTCTCTAGCGCCTCGGCCTCTAGCGCCTCGGCCTCTAGCGTCTCGGCCTCTAGCGCCTGGGCCTCTAGCGCCTGGGCATCTAGCATCTCGGCCTCTAGCGCCTGGGCCTCTAGCATCTCGGCCTCTCGCGCCTCGGCCTCTAGGGTCTCGGCCTCTCGGGTCTCGGCCTCTAGCGTCTCGGCCTCTAGTGCCTCTGCATCTAGCGTCTTGGCCTCTCGCGCCTCGGCCTCTCGCGCCTGGGCCTCTAGTGCCTCGGCCTTTAGCGCCTGGGCCTCTAGGGTCTCGGCCTCTAGCGCCTGGGCCTCTAGGGTCTTGGCCTCTAGGGTCTCGGCCTCTAGCGTCCCGGCCTCTAGCGTCCCGGCCTCTAGGGTCTCGGCCTCTAGGGTCTCGGCCGCTAGCACCTGGGCCTCTAGCGCCTCGGTCTCTAGCGCCTCGGTCTCTAACGCCTCGGCCTCTAGCGCCTCGGCCTCTAGCGCCTCGGCCTCTAGGGTCTCGGCCTCTAGCACCTCGGCCTCTAGCGCCTGGGCCTCTAGCGTCTCCGTCTCTAGTGCCTGGGCCTCTAGCGCCTCGGCCTCTAGCGTCTCGGCCTCTGGCGCCTTGGCCTCTAGGGTCTCGGCCTCTGGCGTCTCGGCCTCTAGCGCCTGGGCCTCTAGCGTCTCGTCCTCTAGCGCCTCGGCCTCTAGGGTCTCGGCCTCTAGGGTCTCGGCCTCTAGCGTCCCGGCCTCTAGCGTCCCGGCCTCTAGGGTCCCGGCCTCTAGGGTCTCGGCCTCTGGCGTCTCGGCCTCTAGCGCCTGGGCCTCTAGCGTCTCGGCCTCTAGCGTCTCGGCCTCTAGCGCCTGGGCCTCTAGCATCTCGGCCTCTATCGCCTCGGCCTCTAGCGTCTAGGCCTCCAGGTTCTCGGCCTCTAGCGCCTCGGCCTCTAGGCTCTCGTCCTCTAGGGTCTCGGCCTCTAGGGTCTCGGCCTCTAGCGCCTCGGCCTCTAGGGTCTCGGCCTCTGGCGCCTCGGCCTCTCGCGCCTCGGCCTCTAGGGTCTCGGCCTCTAGGGTCTCGGCCTCTAGCGCCTGGGACTCTAGCGTCTCGGCCTCTAGCGCCTCGGCCTCTAGGGTCTCGGCCTCTAGCGCCTGGGACTCTAGCGCCTCGGCCTCTAGGGTCTCGGCCTCTAGGGTCTCGTCCTCTAGGGTCTCGGCGTCTAGCGTCTCGGCCTCTGGCGCCTCGGCCTCTCGCGCCTGGGCCTCTAGTGCCTCGGCCTCTAGCATCTGGGCTTCTAGTGCCTCGGCCTCTAGCACCGGGGCCTTTAGCGCCTGGGCCTCTAGGGTCTCGGCCTCTAGGGTCTCGGCCTCTAGCACCTGGGCCTCTAGCGCCTCGGCCTCTAGCGTCTCGGTCTCTAGCGCCTCGGCCTCTAGGGTCTCGGCCTCTAGCACCTGGGCCTCTAGCGCCTGGGTCTCTAGCGCCTCGGTCTCTAGCGCCTCGGCCTCTAGCGCCTCGGCCTCTAGCGTCTCGGCCTCTAGTGCTTCTGCATCTAGCGTCTTGGCCTCTAGGGTCTCGGCCTCTAGCGCCTGGGACTCTAGCGCCTCGGCCTCTAGGGTCTCGGCCTCTAGGGTCTCGTCCTCTAGGGTCTCGGCCTCTAGCGCCTCGGTCTCTAGCGCCTCGGCCTCTAGGGTCTCGGCCTCTAGCACCTCGGCCTCTAGCGCCTGGGCCTCTAGCGTCTCGGTCTCTAGCGCCTGGGCCTCTAGCGCCTCGGCCTCTAGCGTCTCGGCCTCTGGCGCCTTGGCCTCTAGGGTCTCGGCCTCTGGCGTCTTGGCCTCTAGCGCCTGGGCCTCTAGCGTCTCGTCCTCTAGCGCCTCGGCCTCTAGGGTCTCGGCCTCTAGCGTCCCGGCCTCTAGGGTCTCGGCCTCTAGGGTCTCGTCCTCTAGGGTCTCGGCGTCTAGCGTCTCGGCCTCTGGCGCCTCGGCCTCTCGCGCCTGGGCCTCTAGTGCCTCGGCCTCTAGCATCTGGGCTTCTAGTGCCTCGGCCTCTAGCACCGGGGCCTTTAGCGCCTGGGCCTCTAGGGTCTCGGCCTCTAGGGTCTCGGCCTCTAGCACCTGGGCCTCTAGCGCCTCGGCCTCTAGCGTCTCGGTCTCTAGCGCCTCGGCCTCTAGGGTCTCGGCCTCTAGCACCTGAGCCTCTAGCGCCTCGGTCTCTAGCGCCTCGGCCTCTAGGGTCTCGGCCTCTAGCACCTCGGCCTCTAGCGCCTGGGCCTCTAGGATCTCGGTCTCTAGCGCCTCGGCCTCTAGCGTCTCGGCCTCTGGCGCCTTGGCCTCTAGGGTCTCGGCCTCTGGCGTCTCGGCCTCTAGCGCCTGGGCCTCTAGCGTCTCGTCCTCTAGCGCCTCGGCCTCTAGGGTCTCGGCCTATAGCGTCCCGGCCTCTAGCGTCCCGGCCTCTAGGGTCTCGGCCTCTAGGGTCTCGGCCTCTGGCGTCTCGGCCTCTAGCTCTTGGGCCTCTAGCGTCTCGGCCTCTAGCGCCTTGGCCTCTCGGGTCTCGGCCTCTCGGGTCTCGGCCTCTCGCGCCTCGGCCTCGAGCGCCTCGGCCTCTAGCGCCTCGGCCTCTAGCGTCTCGGCCTCTAGGGTCTCGGCCTCTAGTGCCTCGGCCTCTAGCGTCACTGCCTCTAGCGCCTCGCCCTCTAGCGTCTCGGCCTCTAGCGCCTCGGCCTCTCGGGACTCGGCCTCTAGCGCCTCGGCCTCTAGAATCTCGGCCTCGAGCGTCTCGGCATCTAGCGCCTCGGCCTCTAGTGTCTCGGCCTCTAGCGCCTGGGCCTCTAGCGCCTGGGCCTCTAGCGCCTGGGTCTCTAGCGCCTCGGCCTCTAGCGTCTCGGCCTCTCGCGCCTCGGCCTCTAGCGCCTCGGCATCTAGCGCCTCGGCCTCTAGCGTCTCGGCCTCTAGCGCCTGGGCCTCTAGCGCCTGGGCCTCTAGCGCCTGGGCCTCTAGCGCCTGGGCCTCTAGCGTCTCGGCCTCTAGCGCCTGTGCCTCTAGCATCTCGGCCTCTATTGCCTCGGCCTCTGGCGTCTAGGCCTCTAGGGTCTCGGCCTCTAGCGTCTCGGCCTCTAGCGCCTCGTCCTCTAGTGTGTCGGCCTCTAGGGTCTCGGCCTCTAGCGCCTCGGCCTCTAGGGTCTCGGCATCTGGCGCCTCGGCCTCTAGCGCCTGGGCCTCTAGCGTCTCGGCCTCTCGCGCCTCGGCCTCTAGGGTCTCGGCCTCTCGGGTCTCGGCCTCTAGGGTCTCGGCCTCTCGGGTCTCGGCCTCTAGCGTCTCGGCCTCTAGTGCCTCTGCATCTAGCGTCTTGGCCTCTCGCGCCTCGGCCTCTCGCGCCTGGGCCTCTAGCGCCTGGGCCTCTAGCGTCTCGGCCTCTAGCGTCTCGGCCTCTAGCGCCTGGGCCTCTAGCATCTCGGCCTCTATCGCCTCGGCCTCTAGCGTCTAGGCCTCCAGGTTCTCGGCCTCTAGCGCCTCGGCCTCTAGGCTCTCGTCCTCTAGGGTCTCGGCCTCTAGGGTCTCGGCCTCTAGCGCCTCGGCCTCTAGGGTCTCGGCCTCTGGCGCCTCGGCCTCTAGCGCCTCGGCCTCTAGGGTCTCGGCCTCTAGGGTCTCGGCCTCTAGCGCCTGGGACTCTAGCGTCTCGGCCTCTAGCGCATCGGCCTCTAGGGTCTCGGCCTCTAGGGTCTCGTCCTCTAGGGTCTCGGCGTCTAGCGTCTCGGCCTCTGGCGCCTCGCCATCTAGCGTCTTGGCCTCTCGCGCCTCGGCCTCTCGCGCCTGGGCCTCTAGTGCCTCGGCCTCTAGCATCTGGGCTTCTAGTGCCTCCGCCTCTAGGGTCTCGGCCTCTAGCGCCTGGGCCTCTAGGGTCTTGGCCTCTCGGGTCTCGGCCTCTAGCGTCTCGGCCTCTAGTGCCTCTGCATCTAGCGTCTTGGCCTCTCGCGCCTCGGCCTCTAGCGTCTGGGCCTCTAGTGCCTCGGCCTCTAGCGCCGGGGCCTTTAGCGCCTGGGCCTCTAGGGTCTCGGCCTCTAGCGCCTGGGCCTCTAGGGTCTTGGCCTCTAGGGTCTCGGCCTCTAGCGTCCCGGCCTCTAGCATCCCGGCCTCTAGGGTCTCGGCCTCTAGGGTCTCGGCCTCTAGCAATTGGGCCTCTAGCGCCTCGGTCTCTAGCGCCTCGGTCTCTAGCGCCTCGGCCTCTAGCGCCTCGGCCTCTAGGGTCTCGGCCTCTAGCACCTCGGCCTCTAGCGCCTGGGCCTCTAGCATCTCGGTCTCTAGCGCCTGGGCCTCTAGCGCCTCGGCCTCTAGCGTCTCGGCCTCTGGCACCTTGGCCTCTAGGGTCTCGGCCTCTGGCGTCTCGGCCTCTAGCGCCTGGGCCTCTAGCGTCTCGTCCTCTAGCGCCTCGGCCTCTCGGGTCTCGGCCTCTAGGGTCTCGGCCTCTAGCGTCCCGGCCTCTAGCGTCCCGGCCTCTAGGGTCTCTGCCTCTAGGGTCTCGGCCTCTAGCGTCCCGGCCTCTAGCGTCCCGGCCTCTAGGGTCTCTGCCTCTTGGGTCTCGGCCTCTGGCGTCTCGGCCTCTAGCTCTTGGGCCTCTAGCGTCTCGGCCTCTAGCGCCTTGGCCTCTCGGGTCTCGGCCTCTCGGGTCTCGGCCTCTAGCGCCTCGACCTCTAGCGCCTCGGCCTCTAGCGCCTCGGCCTCTAGCGTCTCGGCTTCTAGGGTCTCGGCCTCTGGCGCCTCGGCCTCTCGCGCCTGGGCCTCTAGTGCCTCGGCCTCTAGCATCTGGGCTTCTAGTGCCTCGGCCTCTAGCACCGGGGCCTTTAGCGCCTGGGCCTCTAGGGTCTCGGCCTCTAGGGTCTCGGCCTCTAGGGTCTCGGCCTCTAGCACCTGGGCCTCTAGCGCCTCGGCCTCTAGCGTCTCGGTCTCTAGCGCCTCGGCCTCTAGGGTCTCGGCCTCTAGCACCTGGGCCTCTAGCGCCTCGGTCTCTAGCGCCTCGGTCTCTAGCGCCTCGGCCTCTAGCGCCTCGGCCTCTAGCGTCTCGGCCTCTAGCGCCTGGGCCTCTAGCGCCTGGGCATCTAGCATCTCGGCCTCTAGCGCCTGGGCCTCTAGCATCTCGGCCTCTCGCGCCTCGGCCTCTAGGGTCTCGGCCTCTCGGGTCTCGGCCTCTAGCGTCTCGGCCTCTAGTGCCTCTGCATCTAGCGTCTTGGCCTCTCGCGCCTCGGCCTCTCGCGCCTGGGCCTCTAGTGCCTCGGCCTTTAGCGCCTGGGCCTCTAGGGTCTCGGCCTCTAGCGCCTGGGCCTCTAGGGTCTCGGCCTCTAGGGTCTCGGCCTCTAGCACCTGGGCCTCTAGCGCCTCGGCCTCTAGCGTCTCGGTCTCTAGCGCCTCGGCCTCTAGGGTCTCGGCCTCTAGCACCTGGGCCTCTAGCGCCTGGGTCTCTAGCGCCTCGGTCTCTAGCGCCTCGGCCTCTAGCGCCTCGGCCTCTAGCGTCTCGGCCTCTAGTGCTTCTGCATCTAGCGTCTTGGCCTCTAGGGTCTCGGCCTCTAGCGCCTGGGACTCTAGCGCCTCGGCCTCTAGGGTCTCGGCCTCTAGGGTCTCGTCCTCTAGGGTCTCGGCCTCTAGCGCCTCGGTCTCTAGCGCCTCGGCCTCTAGGGTCTCGGCCTCTAGCACCTCGGCCTCTAGCGCCTGGGCCTCTAGCGTCTCGGTCTCTAGCGCCTGGGCCTCTAGCGCCTCGGCCTCTAGCGTCTCGGCCTCTGGCGCCTTGGCCTCTAGGGTCTCGGCCTCTGGCGTCTTGGCCTCTAGCGCCTGGGCCTCTAGCGTCTCGTCCTCTAGCGCCTCGGCCTCTAGGGTCTCGGCCTCTAGCGTCCCGGCCTCTAGGGTCTCGGCCTCTAGGGTCTCGGCCTCTAGGGTCTCGTCCTCTAGGGTCTCGGCGTCTAGCGTCTCGGCCTCTGGCGCCTCGGCCTCTCGCGCCTGGGCCTCTAGTGCCTCGGCCTCTAGCATCTGGGCTTCTAGTGCCTCGGCCTCTAGCACCGGGGCCTTTAGCGCCTGGGCCTCTAGGGTCTCGGCCTCTAGGGTCTCGGCCTCTAGCACCTGGGCCTCTAGCGCCTCGGCCTCTAGCGTCTCGGTCTCTAGCGCCTCGGCCTCTAGGGTCTCGGCCTCTAGCACCTGAGCCTCTAGCGCCTCGGTCTCTAGCGCCTCGGCCTCTAGGGTCTCGGCCTCTAGCACCTCGGCCTCTAGCGCCTGGGCCTCTAGGATCTCGGTCTCTAGCGCCTCGGCCTCTAGCGTCTCGGCCTCTGGCGCCTTGGCCTCTAGGGTCTCGGCCTCTGGCGTCTCGGCCTCTAGCGCCTGGGCCTCTAGCGTCTCGTCCTCTAGCGCCTCGGCCTCTAGGGTCTCGGCCTATAGCGTCCCGGCCTCTAGCGTCCCGGCCTCTAGGGTCTCGGCCTCTAGGGTCTCGGCCTCTGGCGTCTCGGCCTCTAGCTCTTGGGCCTCTAGCGTCTCGGCCTCTAGCGCCTTGGCCTCTCGGGTCTCGGCCTCTCGGGTCTCGGCCTCTCGCGCCTCGGCCTCGAGCGCCTCGGCCTCTAGCGCCTCGGCCTCTAGCGTCTCGGCCTCTAGGGTCTCGGCCTCTAGTGCCTCGGCCTCTAGCGTCACTGCCTCTAGCGCCTCGCCCTCTAGCGTCTCGGCCTCTAGCGCCTCGGCCTCTCGGGACTCGGCCTCTAGCGCCTCGGCCTCTAGAATCTCGGCCTCGAGCGTCTCGGCATCTAGCGCCTCGGCCTCTAGTGTCTCGGCCTCTAGCGCCTGGGCCTCTAGCGCCTGGGCCTCTAGCGCCTGGGTCTCTAGCGCCTCGGCCTCTAGCGTCTCGGCCTCTCGCGCCTCGGCCTCTAGCGCCTCGGCATCTAGCGCCTCGGCCTCTAGCGTCTCGGCCTCTAGCGCCTGGGCCTCTAGCGCCTGGGCCTCTAGCGCCTGGGCCTCTAGCGCCTGGGCCTCTAGCGTCTCGGCCTCTAGCGCCTGTGCCTCTAGCATCTCGGCCTCTATTGCCTCGGCCTCTGGCGTCTAGGCCTCTAGGGTCTCGGCCTCTAGCGTCTCGGCCTCTAGCGCCTCGTCCTCTAGTGTGTCGGCCTCTAGGGTCTCGGCCTCTAGCGCCTCGGCCTCTAGGGTCTCGGCATCTGGCGCCTCGGCCTCTAGCGCCTGGGCCTCTAGCGTCTCGGCCTCTCGCGCCTCGGCCTCTAGGGTCTCGGCCTCTCGGGTCTCGGCCTCTAGGGTCTCGGCCTCTCGGGTCTCGGCCTCTAGCGTCTCGGCCTCTAGTGCCTCTGCATCTAGCGTCTTGGCCTCTCGCGCCTCGGCCTCTCGCGCCTGGGCCTCTAGCGCCTGGGCCTCTAGCGTCTCGGCCTCTAGCGTCTCGGCCTCTAGCGCCTGGGCCTCTAGCATCTCGGCCTCTATCGCCTCGGCCTCTAGCGTCTAGGCCTCCAGGTTCTCGGCCTCTAGCGCCTCGGCCTCTAGGCTCTCGTCCTCTAGGGTCTCGGCCTCTAGGGTCTCGGCCTCTAGCGCCTCGGCCTCTAGGGTCTCGGCCTCTGGCGCCTCGGCCTCTAGCGCCTCGGCCTCTAGGGTCTCGGCCTCTAGGGTCTCGGCCTCTAGCGCCTGGGACTCTAGCGTCTCGGCCTCTAGCGCATCGGCCTCTAGGGTCTCGGCCTCTAGGGTCTCGTCCTCTAGGGTCTCGGCGTCTAGCGTCTCGGCCTCTGGCGCCTCGCCATCTAGCGTCTTGGCCTCTCGCGCCTCGGCCTCTCGCGCCTGGGCCTCTAGTGCCTCGGCCTCTAGCATCTGGGCTTCTAGTGCCTCCGCCTCTAGGGTCTCGGCCTCTAGCGCCTGGGCCTCTAGGGTCTTGGCCTCTCGGGTCTCGGCCTCTAGCGTCTCGGCCTCTAGTGCCTCTGCATCTAGCGTCTTGGCCTCTCGCGCCTCGGCCTCTAGCGTCTGGGCCTCTAGTGCCTCGGCCTCTAGCGCCGGGGCCTTTAGCGCCTGGGCCTCTAGGGTCTCGGCCTCTAGCGCCTGGGCCTCTAGGGTCTTGGCCTCTAGGGTCTCGGCCTCTAGCGTCCCGGCCTCTAGCATCCCGGCCTCTAGGGTCTCGGCCTCTAGGGTCTCGGCCTCTAGCAATTGGGCCTCTAGCGCCTCGGTCTCTAGCGCCTCGGTCTCTAGCGCCTCG